>NW_020664419.1:78397369-78397629 GCF_002925995.2 Terrapene triunguis
CCTGCCCCTAACTCCCCCCCAGGACCCCACCCCCTATCTAAGCCTCCCTGCTCCTTGTCCCGACTGCCCCCCTAGGACCCTACCCCCTACCTGTCCCCTGACCCTTATCCACACCCCTGCCCCGGGACTCCCATGCCTATCCAACCGCTCCCCACCCCCTGACAGAACCCCCACAACTCCCGACCCATACAGCCCCCCCGCTCCCCAACCCCTCTCCACACCCCTGCCTCCTGACAGCCCCCCCCCAGAACTCCCAACTC
>NW_020664419.1:78397729-78429450 GCF_002925995.2 Terrapene triunguis
CTAACACCCCTGCCCGGGATCCCACCCCCATCCAACCCACCCTGCTCCTTGTCCCCTGACTCCCCCCACCCCTTATCCAACCCCCCCAGCCCCGAACCCTTACCATGGCATGAGATGAGGCTCCTAGCCTCCCCGTGGAGCCAAACGCTGCCCCGCGGGAGTGCGCGCAGCCCCGGCCCCCAGAGCGCTGCGTGCGCGACGGCAGGGCTGCGGGAGAGGGGCCGGCAGCTTGCTGCGCTCGGCCGGGCGCTCCAGCCCAGGAGCGCAGATCCCGCGGCTTGCCGCGCCTGGAGAGGGGGGCCATTTGTCCACCCCTGCGTTAGGGTGTGCCCGGGCACACCCGGCACACCCCGTGCGCATGCCTATGCTGAGCATGCTCAGTACACGGCAAGCAGCAAATCGGGGGCGGGGGAGTGATATGACCCCATTGCCTTTGCAGTTGTGGAATAATCTGCGCCCACATTAGCGTTCATACTGATCTCTAATAGTTAGACATTGGGATAATCCCTGAAGCACAAAGTTCAATACGCTGTCCAAAATTGACATTAATTATAACAACGCTGGATTTCTACTTATTTAGATAAATCTCCAATCCTTTTTTGAGCTAATAATTTAAATAGTAAAAAAGCACTATTTTGTAAATGGTCAAATAAATACTACTTACTAATGTTCACTCGTGAGGAAACAGCAGTCTTTGGAGCATGCCCTATATTCAAGAAGAGACTTTCCTGCTGGGGCCTTACCTTATGATTTGGGGCAGAAATAAAATTGGCTTATGAGGATGGGAATTTTTGATAGGTTTCTCTGTAACATATTTTCCAGTTACTTTACTAGTAGAGTTCATTTTCCTTGAGTCAAGTAACCATTCTCTTATCCTCCTAGAAATGTTGGGAATGACTTAACAAGATGTGAGCTGGCACAAATGGGGAATGGTTGTACATACGAGATAGAACCTGACACTGGGGAAAGGTTTCAACAAGACAAGAGGTAAAGGCAGAGACTGAAATAATGTATGCCTTCAGTAAAAAATAAGGAAGCTAGCCCTGGGTAAGGAATAACTTTATACAGGAGAGAGATGAAGTTGAGAATGGCTTCTAGTGAGGCAGATACAGAGTAAGGAATAACTTTAATAAAGAAGAGAGGCAGTAAGAGGAGTAGGGGATGTTTTAAGTGGGCCATTCAGGTTGACAGAAGTGTCAAGAATAGACTCAGATGGGAATACAGCTGGTGTACCCTTTTCAGTAAGATCATATGGGGTGAAAAAACCAGCTACAAATAGCTCAGCTAAGAGCCCTGGCCAACCCCTCAGTACAAGCCGCTAGCACCAGAACCCCACCAAGAAGAGGTATCCAAAGGTGAAAACATGAAATGGTGTTAAATTATCAAATATTGTGTAGTAAAGAATGCCTATGGTTAATTGGAGCAAGTAGATCTTGTTTTTCTTTATTTTACATTATGTGCATTTAGTAGTGGATTCAATTTGTCCTAAGCTCCATCAGTCCAAGGACGCAGAGACTCTCCTGTTTCTATTTCAAATCATTATGTTTGACAACCCAGTAGACTATTTTGTTGCTCTTGATATCACTAGGCTAGCCTGAGTCATATTCTTTTTCTGTATTTTACATACAAGATAACACTGTTTTCCAAATACATGGCCCCTAATATATTTAGCTGGCAACAGAGCATCAGGTAAAGTAATTAATATCAAAGAGTTAACAGCCAAGGCTTCCTTGCAATGGAGAACTGCATTAGTTCTGAAATATCAGGTTTGTTATTTATTGAGGATTTCAGTGTTCTGTGGAAAGTCTGTTCATCATGTTTTTTCAAAAGTCAAGTCCCATCTTTGTAAATATAAGAGTCTATCTCTGTTCCCATGTCATAACAGAGCAAAGAGGGCACAACAGCATGTCACTTCCTTGATCCATGTTCCATCAATATGAATAAAACGGATAAGGTGACTCTAGAAGGGGCACCGTTGCCTTCTGAGCACCCCAGTGTGGCGTGTGGCCCTGCTGTGGCCTGCCTCAGACATTTTCGCTTGGGCTGGAGCCTGGGCTCTAAGACCCACCCCCCACCCTTGTTGGGTTTCAGAGCCTGGGCTCCAGCCCAAGTAGGAATCTCTACACTGCTATTTTTAGCCCCGTAGTGTGAGTGCTACAAGCCTGAGTCAGTTGACTCAGGCTCTGAGATTCGCTGCCGCGGGGTGGTGGTTTTTTTGTGGGTTTTTTTTTGCAGTGCAGACATACCCTTAAGCAGTCCACACAAGGAGAAGCCAAACACTTAACTTTACAGCTGTATATCTCCCTTTAATAAAGCCTTCTGAAAGGAGCACTTGTACAATGGTTTAAAGGCTCTTAACTCAGAGCCCACATAAAATTTAAAAGTCCCAAAACAAAAGTTTCTAGGCTCCAGCAGCAGCAGCTGCTTCTGTTGTAAGGCCCCAGGCTTCTCCACTGCCTGGATTGCTTTTGCAGTCTTTCTTTTACTTGTTCAGGGTCTCTCCCAGATCTCCCTACCAGGAGAGTTTTTGTCTAGTTCAGACTCCCTGAGAGCTTCTCTCTGCAGGAGCTTCCTTTCTGCTCAGGAGCTTTTCCAACTAAGCCTCTCCTAAGGTTAGGCCAAACTATAAACTTACATTGGTATAACTATGACACTCAGGGGTGTGAAAAATCCACACCCCTGAGCGACGCAGTTATAATGACCTAACCCCCAGTGTAGACAGCGCTTCTCCCATCAATGTGGAGGTGGATTAACTATGCCGTCAGGAGACCCTCTCCCGTCAGTGTAGTAGCACCGTCACTGAAGCACAACAGCGGCACAGCTGCATGCATGAATCTGTGCCGCTGCTGTGTTTTACATGTAGTCATGCCCTAAGTCTTTGATTAGGCTCAGCTGCTGCTTACTTAATTAACTGCCTTTCAGCTACTTAGATAGTTAACTGTCCCCAGGTAAACTTGGGATGGTTCATTCCCTTCAGTGGAGCCAGTCACAGGCAGATTGAGCGTCTGACTCCCTTAAAGGGTCAGGCTGTAACAGTGATCCACAGATCTCATCAATTTCAGGAAATCTAGCTTAGTTCTTCAGTGGCTTAGTGTTCTTTCCATGGAAATAAATAAATAAAAAGTCTCCACAAATAGTGGTAGGATAAATCAAAGATTGTAACGCTGTAAGTCTAATACTGTGCTTGTATTTCATTTATCATAAGGTTTTATGAAAGATCAAATTCTTCAGTCACATAAGAAACTGAACTGGATCAATATTTCTCCCTTTTGAATTCAATTTGTGCACAGATTCTTTTGTAATTGTATCGCTGCATTAAAGCTGTTACTCCAGTTAGAACAGAATCACATTTTTTGGCTTTTGAGCCTCTCTGAGCTGTACGCAAATCTTTGGGTAGAGGAGCAATGTAGAATGAATACAGTGCTTAGCATTAGATCAGTCTCCAGCAACATTATGACATATTTGGCCTGAAACACCTTTCATTTACACCATTTAAATACCAAAGTAACTCTTTTGATGTCAGTGGATCTACACCAGATTTACACCAGGATAAATGAGTGAAACTCAGTCTCAACAGAGACAGTAAAATAAATGGTCATATTTTATTAAAAAATACAAAGAAAATGATAAGGCTTGTTTCTGTGTTGTCCCCACATCGACAGGTAATGGGACCGTCTCGATCAGGAAGTAATTTTGACTTGTACTTCATAGAATCATAGAATATCAGGGTTGGAAGGGACCTCATGAGGTCATCTAGTCCAACCCCCTGCTCAAGGCAGGACCAATTCCCAACTAAATCATCCCAGCCAGGGCTTTGTCAAGCCGGGCCTTAAAAACCTCCAAGGAAGGGGATTCCACCACCTCCCTAGGTAAAGCATTCCAGTGCTTCACCACCCTCCTAGTGAAATAGTGTTTCCTAATATCCAACCTAGACCTCCCCCACTGCAACTTGAGACCATTGCTCCTTGTTCTGTCATCTGCCACCACTGAGAACAGCCGAGCTCCATCCTCTTTGGAACCCCCCCTCAGGTAGTTGGAAGCAGCTATCAAATCCCCCCTCATTCTTCTCTTCTGGAGACTAAACAATCCCAGTTCCCAGTTGTAATACTCTGCTGGCAGGTGTCTTCAGGATTTTAAACAAATTCAGCACACAGTTGTTGCAAAATGAATACAATAAAGCCTACAACATGAAGCTTTGTGATCCACTGATGCCATCCAGCCAAGAGAGGGAGCACTAGTTAATTAACAAAAATCCTATTTCCAGAGCTACCTATGTTTCTGCAGGTACACAGTTGAGGAAGTGGTTATAGGAAAGCTATACTGGAAGTGGTACAAAATCCGAACTGGTGAAGAATCATTTGCAAGCTTGTGAGTAGATTTTTAAAAAAAAAAATGCAGAGTAGAAAATAAAAATGTGAAATGATATACATTAAGACAAAAGAAGACTCCCATGGTAGAATCCACTTTCAAGGTTCAGCTGCTGTTCATACGCAAGCAGATCCCCTTGAGTCAGTTGCAACCTTGTGATTCAGTCTGGGGCCATCTGTTACCCTATTTATTATAGCTGGTCAAAAACAGTTCTTTGCCAATAATTTTGGTTGTGAATTTTGGCAGTTTTTCAGTGAATAGTTATTTGCAAATATTAATTTCCCCCCATTATCTCACCAGCCACACTCTTTATCTGAATGATTATATGACAGCAACAAGAAGCTTGAATCTCATAACAAAAAACTTTGCAAGCTTTTGTGTTTTCTTCTAACAAATGCATCTTTTATTGTTTCAGGGGAGTGTTTTTTGGCAGGAGCTTCAACTTAAGGATTCATTTGCCTTTCATACTTAGTAGAAGTCCAACTTTACTTGACCGTTTGCACCTTAAAACATACGTCAGGTTAATTCTTTCCTTGTTTATGAAAGGAAGATGAAAAATCACAACCAATGAACTTTTTAATTTGCTACAGTGGTAATGGTCTGCATTACCAAGTGGGAGACCTGCTTTGATTCCCAATCCCAGTCTGTGGCACTCTGAGGGTCTGAATCTGGAACCCTAGATTAAATACCATGTCTCTCCATGAGTAGTTCCATTGAAATCAGTGGGGGTACTTGCAGACAATGACCCCAATACTGGAAGGAAAACTATGGGGGCAGACCCCATTCACTTAAGCAGGGCGCTGTATGAGCACACGCCTCCAGCTGTATGATTCCCATGCAGGATGGGGGCCTAAGACACTACTTGATCTAAGTAAGAAAGGCAGAATCAGTCCCTAGTAGGGCCTCGGACTGTAGCAGAAGCCCATCCCTAAGGAGGGCCCATGGGGGGGGGAGGGAGGGATTTGTCATCCCTCAGTAGAGATTCCCTCCAGCTGGTTAAAGAGGCATATGAATGGCTTCCCTGGTGTGTCCTGTCTACTATTTCCTGGCTAGAAATCTGGTAGAGATTTAAAGGGGAGGGGAATATATAAAATGACCAAAAAAATGGGGTGGTGGATGATCAAGCTCCAGTGGCCTGTCAAGAAATACTGAGAGAAATTAAAAGCTTTAAGTTAAGGCATTAAATATTGCTATGGGGCTGTTCCAACAGCCCTCCTGAAAAAAAAGAGGGGCACTGAATAAAAATAAGTTTAAAGAAAGATAAAGGAATCTTGAAACTAAATGGTTATTTCCTTCTTCATATCAAACCTTTTTTGTTCACATCCAGGACCAAACTCACTGTTTGGTCAAATCCTGTAGATGCTGTGACTTGATTGTCGAGAAACATGATCAAAGGGCAACCATTTATAACTGTGGGAGGTTTCCTTTTCAATATTTTTTTCACTCTCCTTGGCAGTCCAAGAACACAGGAAATAGAGGTAGTGTCTGAGTTCACTTTATTTCCAAAGACTTTCTAAGAGCCAGGCATCTTCATAAACAAGATACAGTTGAACGCCTGAATGACAAGTGTTTTTTTCCAGTGTGGAGCAGCTGTTTGATTTCAGGGTTGCACTGATAAACCTGGGTTTCAGTGTGATACTTTTATACATGTTCATTTTGGAAGGGGAAGGGGGATCCTTTTGCTGTACATTATTGTTTTGTTTTTCTAATTCTAACTTTGTTTCCCTTCTGCTAACAAATTTTTTGGAGTGCCTCACAATGGAAGGGGACAGCCAAGCTGTGGTGACATTTTAATGTACACCGCTTACATCTCACTACATTTTGAATCCAAAGAAATGTCCATGTGTCATCCAGGTAACATTATCAGTTTGAAATAGCTATGTAAATATAAATGTGTGTTCCCAAACAAAACACTGGGCTAAGGCTAACATTAAGACAGCACCAGCAACTTAAAAGGGGGAAAAGCTCACAGAGAAAAAGATCCAGGTCCAGATTCTCAGCTGTGACAAGTTTATACTAGATGCAGCTGGGGTGAGTGGGAGAAGGGAGCGCTTGTTCTAAGGCACCTTTCTGCTCCCCTGGTCCTGAGCCAGACAGGGACTGAAAATAATTTGAAGCAGTGTAGGGGCTGTTTTAAATTATGGCAGCTGCAGCAGTACCACAGGTGCCCCCTTCCGATCTGAACACGGCCCCTACGTTGGGAGAAGGATTCCTCTGCTGAGGGAATCCTCGACTGCCCCATTAGGGCAGCTTTCCACTTACTTTGCATTGCTGAGGCAGCATAAAGCAGGCAAGGTCAGGGACAAAAATCTGGCACATCGTTTATGTATCAAAACATTAGAAAGCAAGAAAATTATAAATCGGGGTTAAACTGAAACAAAACACCTCACACTGAAAACTCAAATGACCAAAACTCTGGCCCTGTGCTTAAGCCAACCTCCAAACTTCCAGTGAGCATAACCTTTTGTACCGTCTTTGTAAGATGTGATCTTACATAAATGAATTTACACTGTTCATAACGGGTTTTCTGTAGGACTTTAAGAAATCCAGTCATAGGATGCAAACATCTTAAATTCAGAAAAGCTGCAGTATTTGAACGGTTTGTATACTTTCACAGCTATGACCTGATGCTTAGGAATTTGAAGGTCGCATACGTCTTGAAAAGCCCATGACATTAATGCATTAGTTAGGGAACATGTAGAGGGGTCAGTAGATGCTCCCTAATTCATGCACAAACTAACATGGCTTTACTCAGTGTTCCTAATGCACTTGCAAAGTGCTTTTAAGAATAGGAATCACCCTGCTTCCGAAGGCAGATCTCATGACCAAACTTGGAGTTTCCCAACCAAGCTGTTTATGAGTTATGACCAGGGCTTTGTGTACAGTGTGATCATGTAGCTGTGTAACTGGCCTAAGAATTTTCCTTTCTGCAATGATGCCCCATGAATCTCTTTGTGTGCCACATGAATAGTTAGTCTGGGGGCTTGGCACACACCTACACATCAGAGACTGAATGTTTTTGTTCGTCACGAGTACCTCTGAACTCTACTTCTCCAACAGGCAATGGAAAATTTTTGATCAGCCTGACAATCCATGCATTTAAGTATAAAAACCTATTTTGTGAAAGGAGAAGCTATAGACTGAAGACTTAATATACCCACACACCATCTAATCTTGACACTGGCTCCTGCAGATGCACAAGTGGATAAAATGGCATAATTTTCTACTTGTTTCTAAAGGTTTCGAGATCATGTTTCTTGGGATTTGCTTTGACATGCTGAGCGCCACTAGCATACTCATGTAATTATTGTACAGGTTATCAATTCGGAAAGATTCATATTCTCTGCTTTTTTTTTTTTATTGATTGGTTCGGGGGTGATTTTACTGAAGGCAGAACAAGCACCTTGAAGGAGCACAAAAATGACTGTGACTCTGGATACACAAAGTCTATTGGGTCCTTTGTGATAGACTTGTAGACACCCAAGCCTTGTAGGCAGAGACCTTTTCTTCCAGACTCTGAAGGTGGTGATTAAAAAAATCCAGCAAAGGATGGAAGGCAATTTTGGAAAGCTTTACAGTTTTAGTAATAAAAATATTTTGAAAGAAGCATTGACCCTTCTTGCCTTTGATTTTTTTCCCCTTCCCCTTGATGAGCCCCAAATATGCTCAGGTTAATGGAATTCTGTCCTTGGAAGGTACTGTGTACAGTACAAAGACAAAACTGTTAATGTTAGGGAGGAAGTCAGGTGTTCAGTATTGAGGTCTGTAAACATAATTACACCTTGTGGGTCCACATAAGTGATTACCATGTAACCTGCTCTTTGGCTAGTGAGGTAGAAATAATCATCCATTCATTTATCCTCTAATGATATGGTGAACTGTACACATTTGACAGTATATGGTACTTGCCACCATGTGCACTCATTTTAAATGGTCAACAGTTACCAGCAAGAAAAAGGAAATTACTTCCCTGCAATCCTTGTCCTAAGGGAGTAATAATAGATCTCTACTCTTGGGTCAGGGCTTCTGCATGTGAAAGGATCACAATGTCCTGAGCTCAGTGACTGGATTATTAAATCACCTCCCCTGCTCAAGAGCAATAGTCCACAAGCATCTCAACTGCCAATTTCTTTTTCAAGTAAGACCAATAACATAAAACAAATCCAGGGCTCTGCAAGATGGGAGAAGTGGTGTGCAGTGGTTAAAGTTCATTTGTATAGGAGGGAGAGCTCACTGGTTTTTAAATGGTCATTGGGATAGAGCTTAACATCCTGCAATGATGGAACATTGCATTTCTTGTGGTGGGATTCAGTGTGAGGAAGAGAATGGCAATGTGAGAAAAAAAATGTATCTGAAGCTAATTCATACCCTCAAGCAAGCTGAAAGCCAACAAAGGAAAGTGTGTGTGTGCAGTTTGCATAGATCCATAGGGGCACACAAGGATGAATAGGTAATGATGGAACATCGGAATTGGGTCCCAGAAAATTATGAAGAACCGGATACAGTTTCCTGCATTTTAGCAATTTCACAACTTTTGAGAAAGTAAAAGTAAGTTGACCTAGTATTTAACTATAACTCACTAGTGGCAAACTATGTTCTATTTAAACATATAACCAAACATGCCCTGAAGCTACCAGGTCCCAAACATACACACATTTCCCACCAAGCATGCTCACTGGAACAAAAACCAGCATTAACAATAAAAAGCCCTTAAAACAACAGTAGGTTATCCCTCTCCTATCCATAAGAATTCTGGGCCCCTGTGCTTATGTCCTAGCCACAATGAAGTCTCTTAAGCTGCCTCATCCCCCAACCTTGTTTTCTCCAGGATTAACTTTCCTTCCCACTTCCTCCATACTCATGCCCCCTCCTCCATTTTCTCCTCCCTCTTCTGCCCTCTCGGGATATTTGAAGCCAAACCCAGCAACTGCCTTTATCGGCACAGGTTTGGTTTCTGTCACTTTCTTGTACAGACATATCAGTAGAATGGAAGACCAACAAATTCCGAAGCCTGTGTTCAAAGGAATGCTGCTACATGGCTGGCAAGCATGTGGGCGCCAAAACCTTTGGTGGTGCAATAGAATTGCCAGTGATAGACATAAACTTGGAACTAGAAACCTACCACAACCATTCAGCACATGAGGCCAGTAAACCCAAAATGAAATTTATGGAAAAACTCGATCAAGTATGCAGAAAAATAAATAACCTAAAGATACACTGAAGCTTGATACCCTTGACAGATACAAATACTATTTTCCTTTAATATGTATAAGGAGTAGGCAGCTGAAGCAAAACAATTCAGAACTTCTGCAGAAGCAGAGAACAACCCGTTCGATAGCATTTCAGCAGCAACAGAAGGCAATCTTCACTTATCAGACCCGGGAAAAGCAGGGGACAATTCAGTCATGTGCTTCCAGTTATGTCTTAGTTGTGGGTAAACCCACCCCTCCCCACCGGTAAGGCAGTTTAAGGCTTAGAGCTAAGGATCTTCTTCATGCTGTCTCCATTGTCAAAACCTACTTTTCTCCCTCAGTCTCACATGCCCCAGCTCTTGGTTAATCCTGCCACTTCTTACTCTAACATCTCACCAAAATCCATTCTTTCCTTTTGGTTCCTACTGCTAATCTCTAGCCAATGCCTTGAAGTTTTTTCACCTCAACTGCTTTCTTCTTCCTTTCTGTTTCTCCCTTACATACATCTCAGCTTTTGCCTTGCCATTCTATCGAAAATTCCGATGTTGAGCTCATCTCCCCTGCCATAGCTTAGTATATCTCTTTTAATGTTATCAATGCACATTTTAAATAAAATACCACCTAAAAAATTATCTGTGTTATTTTACTATGTTGGAATTTGAGACTATTTTTTTAAAAAGTGCTTGCCTAAATTGCATGTGCAAATCTCATAGAAATCATAGAAATGCTCATTCAGACCCTCAGGGCCAGATCTTTGGCTCCACTATGATATGTTTGTGCTACTCCAGAGGTGCAAAAGGATAGTAAAGCCTGCTTAACCAGCCTCCTGCTATTTCCCCCAACACAGGAGGAATCAACAGATGAAACAGAACTGCCATAGAATCTCTGCATCATCCTGTCTCCCAGCAAAGGAGGTGTGGCCAGAAGGCTTTTGCTCTCCAGCAAGTCCAAAACACTATAACTCAGTCCTTTTGAGCTATAGATATCCAGACACAACTTAGAGCAGCCCTAATGCTGCTCCAATTGACTCCAGGAAACCAGGCTCCAGTTGGCCTCAAGAAGCTGCAAAAGTAATGCCAAACCACCTTTGTCCTCCCTTCAATCCAGCACCAAGCAGAGCTCAGCCAGAGTGGATGCTTTAGCTGATCATTTCCATTTGGCACACCTGAGTGCCCATTTGTACTCACAAATATAAGATTCATGCCCCCAGTCTATTTGGCTATGTTCATGTTTATAGTTTTTAATCTCAGCCATAAACTCCCGACTCTTACAGTATGCTACAGCTAGTAACAGTGTCCGGGTTTGTGTGCCAAGAGCAGCCTCAGGCAAGTCCATATTCTTGTCATCCTTTCATTGATCCCTTTGCACTTAAAAAGTCACAGCTTCTTCCATTTCAGGAGATGTATTGTAGTCTGTCTTTTAAACAGTGTGACACAATTCAGTATCTAGAATGTGCTGCAGAGCTGGAACTGCCAGAAAGCTTGTTTTTAATTTTCTCCACAGGAAAGAGCAATGTGTAACTTCTTAGCAGAGTAACTGTCACAAAGAAAGAGAAGAGAATAAAAGAAGAGAATAGAATAAAAGGAATATTTTGGCTCATGTCAAGGTAAAACTGAACAAACAAAAAAATCTTCCCCACAGTTCTGCCTTTATATGCAGAGACTTGACTTTATAACAGGATTTCTGTTTAGAATGAGAAATGGGTCTGAGCCTCATGCTCCAGATATGGATACAGATCTGAACTTCCCCAGACTTTGAGTATATTTGATTCCAGCATCTAGGTTCAAACCCATCTCTAATGAGAACCATGTAAAAATTCCAGAAAGTCCTGAATTTCCAAGTTTGTGAGGTCATCAGGAGTATCTGTACAACTGCCCCTGAGAACAGAAATTGTAACTAGGCACTCATTGTGCTAATGGAAGAGGAAACTTTTCATTTCCTAGATTGGAAGTAATGGTGGATTGGCACCTGCTGTGATGCATCCACAGAATATCAAGCAAGAAATCTTCCTAAGAAAACATGGTTTTGGTCAATGGTCTTTTTGAAGGGAAAGTTGCTAAATTATTAATTAAATTTAATAACCGAGATTGAGTATGATAAAGTTTCAGATCTTTAGATAATAAAATGATCACTGCAAAAATTTTAGGCCCAAAAACACAAGCCACCAGAGGAAGTCCTCTGGATTACAAATCAGTCATTTTTTTAAAAATACCACTCAGATCCTGTGAAATTAAATGAAAAAGTACTATTATATAGCACCACGTGTGCATGACATTTTACAAGTACATATAAAGATAAGGAGCTAGACTCTTCCTGGCTATGTGGCAGCTTTACATTTTGCATTGCTGGGAGAAAGCATTTCAAATGCTGGCATAGCCAGCTATGGAAGGATCATTCCAAATGGAGAGATCCCTTGGTGGCATAGTGGCAGAGTAGCAGTTCCTATGATACCCCTGTGGCCAGACTCTTAAGGGAAGTTGTTTTCATTAATATTTATTTATATTATAGGAGCACCCAGAGACCCCCTCCCCATCATGGCGGGGACTCATTGGGGTTGGTGCTATGCAACAACATATCAAGAGATGAACCCTGCTTCAAAGATCTCACAGCCTAATTTGTGGAAACTCTAGAAAATGTACTGTTGGGGAAAATCCTAGAGGACGATGAACTAAATAAGTCTTCTGATCAAACCTGCCACCCACTGTCTACATTGGCTTCCCTCTATACTGAATCAAGTTCAAGTTCTCAAGCCCTATCTTCAGGGTGCTCCATGTCCTACATCAGCTAAAAGATCACCTCAAGGTCCAGGATGAAGACTGTGATCAACATCTCTGCTCCCCAGGCACAATGAAACATTCTACCAGAATGGTAAAACCCATCTGCGCATCAGGCAGAACTTTCTGATGGGCCAGTCTGAGACTGTGGAAGGAACTTCCCCCAGGAATGAACAACGCAAACCTCACTGCCTTCTGCTCCAAGTGCAAGGTGGACTTCTTCAACCTTGCATTCTCTAACATAAATACAGAGCAGCATGTAATATTAAAAACAAAAAAGAACCCTGTGAAACTGCATACACAATTCCCCCCACACTTCTCTCCATCTTACCTCCCTCCCCAACAGTAAGAACATGAGGAGAGAACAAACCATACGTGACAGATATTAGTCATTTATTTAGCGCATTACTAGAAGGCACTCTGATACCACAGTGAGGAGGGTGGAATAAGACCCTACACAGAACAGAATAGAACTAAATGACCTATTAGGACTTTCCCATCGCTAATTTCTACATTTCTTTGCTTTTAGCTTTATAATGTTACAATGTTTTGCGTTCCTCCTGTTGGCTCTGCAGGAGCCATTTATTAATAAAAAATATTCCTAGAATCATCCATAAAGTCAAGGCACAAACAAGGATGTTCTGGCCTGGTACTGTACAAGTTTCAAATACGTTAATATAGCTAAGTGAACTACATGTTCATTCATAACAGAGTCAAAACTTAATGTGATTCTAATGAAGGAAATCAGCAAAGACATCATAGTACTATCACTCCAATAAAGGTGGCTTCCCAGGTTTGGGGTATGAAGGAGAGAGAAGTTTGCGAAATATTATAAATGATTGTTACACCAATAGGAATAGTATAAATGATTATCATACCAATCTAAACTTTCTGAAGCATATTCATGGCAGGTTTTTCTTTCGTTTTTACTATCATTATTGTTGTTCTGGCCTTAGTACTAAATTCCCATTCTTTTTAGGGAGATATTACTCATAAGGCTATGGATAAATACTGAATATAAAATTTAAAAAATCACGATTGCGGTCAATTTTATAGGCTAAAACAAAAGGTGTTATTTATTATTTTGTTTGTATATATTCAAGTTAAATATGTTAAAACATTTTGTTTATCATTAACTTGTTCAAGACCATTAAGGGTTTGCTAAATGTCAGGCAGTGAAATTAAAATGTCATCATATGACATAGAGGTCAAATAGATTTGTTAAAACAGAACTATATTATTCCACAGTTATTTCTAGAGTTCATTTTTATGCTGGAAAATGTGGTAAAATTGAGATATCATTTTGTACAGCCATTGCCTCTAGTATTCAATAGTCAGGTCAAATAGCTTATTCAAGTGCTAGTCTCTCTCTCTTGTTTCTGACCCTTCTCTTTTCAGGACATTGTGCAGACTCAGCTCAAAAAGAAAATGACCAATCTTTGTTTATTGAGCACTGGATAGGAGATGATATGAAGTGCAGCCTTTTCCTACATGATTCTGTATCTTCAAAGATGAATTAAAAGTCAGAACAGCCGTACAATAACCAATATGAATGAACTAAAAAGTGAAAGTGTGTGTTGTGGGGAAAGGGGTGTCAGTGATGGCCGAGATGGGATGACCTGTGACTGATGGCAGCAATCAGAGAACACAAAGGTGGCTATTTTGGACAAAGGGAACAAATTCTAGTTGATGTGTTCTTTCAAATGAACTCTCTAAAAAAAATTAGATTTCATATTTTGCTTATAAAAATTCAAGGCTATTATTTCAGGCTCTCTGAAGACTCAGGTCTCCCTACAATAAAACCCATGGGATACTGAAAGCTAGGTATTAAAAAATGGTCATCACGAGACAGCAGAGTTTCGGACATGTCATGAAGTATGGCTAGAGTCTGGCCACATATGGAGTGAGCATGGGGCATAGCCCTCCCAACTCATGGATGTTCTGAGACCTACAAAGAATTTTCCAGCTCTCAAGGCATTCACACAAGGAACCAGGCCCTCTGTGGTACTCCATGGACATCATCACCCAAAGCCTGTAAGAACTAGTCTCCCTACCTGCCTATGCCTGCCCCAACACCCCTGACCTCAGATGGGTATTGGCCTTATGGCTATTCCCATTTAATTGGCAGGCTTTCTATCCCGTCTCCCCCTCAAATTTAGCTTAAGGCAGAAAAATCTCAAACCTGCTTTTAAAAATTACATTTACATAAGATTCATATTAGGGGTAAACAATCATGGTACTCTGCCAAGCTCCACTACTTGGAGATACTGAAATGAGACACCACTCAGTAGAAAGTGTAGATTTTCAAAATATAATCATACATGCTCATCCTGGGACTTGGCTTCCAGGGTGTTGAATGCCCTACTGGGTTTGGCTTACTCTCAGTGGGCCTCAGGAGCTCCTGCTGTGCTCTACCAGGCTCCTGGGGCTTGGCTCCTTCTCAGGTGAGAAAAAAAAATGTGGTGGTCCTCTCCTAAGTGGCACCAAAAGGAGCAGTCTCTGCAGATTGTGCAGAGCTTCCTAATAGGAACATCCCTTTCCTTTCTTAAATGCTTTGATCAGCCATGAAGGTGTTAACATGTCGACATTTAAATCATCGTAATCAGGTATCTGAGTTAAGACCACACCGAAACGAACAGGGGCAGTTCACGTTTCTCAGCATGATCACTGTAGGCTCTGTGTGAACTCAGGCAGAGAGGGGGAGGCACACTGTACACCTGTGTGTCTCCACAATGGAAGCCATGCATTTACAGTGCAAAAAAAAAAAAAAAAGAAAGAAAAAGAAAAGAAAAGGAAAAAAAAAAAAAAGACAGTAGTGGGGTTACATTTAAACTACATTTCCTGTGGCATGGGACTGGAAGTCCCTTATTCAGGAGCACTCTAGAGGACTATCATTTTTTAGGCTGGTGGAGCTTAGGCTCCTTCATGGAGATATAGGCCAGTTAATCCAGAGAGAAATATTGCTGTTAGCTTTAATAGCTATACATCCTGGCTAAAATGCATTTATAGCAGCCACATTGGGGAGGTAGTGATTAGGGACCAGGAGACCTTGGGAACTACCATGGACCTGCTGCATGACCTTGAAAAAGCTACTTCATGTCTCTGTGCCCTAGTTTCCCCTTCTGTAAGAGTGAATATTGATTGGTAATAATTAATTGAGGTTGAATTATGAAAAGTGCTATGCAAGAGCTAAATATTATTAGTGTTATTATATACACCAAATTATTTTTCACACACAGTACATGTATGTATATGGTGCATTATTGCTTTTTACAGATGTTCTAGCTTTCAGGCTAAATCTTTTGTATGTTAGTCATCCCTTTTAATCTGTTAAAGTACATTGTACTTCTATAAATGTCCAGTATGTTCAATGCATTCTTCCATGAATGTTTTCAGTGCAAATATATTTATAAAGTAGGCATAGTGGTATGTCCTCTGGATTTTGAATGCCTATTTAAAATTTAAATGGTCTTTAGATATCTTCAAACAGCAGCAGGTTGCTGGATAATTTACATTTTACCTCAGTGAGGCAGATGTATTATCCCATAGCCTGCAGTTGTGTATACCACACACTGAGTACTGAGAGGTTACTTGTGCTTGTAGTATATTTGTGAGGAGAGCAGAGATGGGTAAGCTTATTGAGCAACAGTGTTTTTCTTGAAACTGAATTCATTCCATTTGAAGGATTTAGAGCATATGAAGCTGAGCTAATCATCAACAAACTCTCTAATCTCTATCATTACTTGCATTTTCATGTTAGTGATTGTGACAGTTTTTCCCTCTTGTCATCAAGTATAGAAGGCAATGGTCGGCACTCTAACGAGACTGGAGACATTTATGGCAAACTGCGAGCTCTACCAGCTTAGTATTCAGGTTTCATACACAGTGAGTGAATGGAGAGACAATCTCAAAAAGGTGCTGGGGAAAATGGGACTTCCACTCAGTTCCCCTTTGCTGATCATCAAATAAAGGTAGAAGCAACCATTATTAAAATAAATTAATTTGTGAGGTAAATATAAAAATAAGCCTATCACTTAGGGCCCTAACTATTACAGTCAAAGAAATAATAGAATAAATCATTAGGAATAAAGAAATAGAGCAAGAGGCACTGAAAACGGAGAGGTGTTTTGTCACAAAATTGCAGCATTAGTAGTGTTTTGAAGCTTCACATTTAAATTGCCTATTCTGACACGCAAAATGCACAGTAGGAAAATGATACTTATTTATAGTTACTTGTTAAAGGGAAGGAAATAAATATGATGGTTTTAAAGCATAAATATCTTTCATAACTAACAACCAATCCAGGAATATCGGGACAGGAAATAAACTGAAAGTGAACGGGTGATTTTTAAAATGCTTTTGTAATCTGTGGTTTAAATGAAGAAACTGTCTCTTCTGCTCTAGGAGGAGTCATTTTTAGAAGATCTAAATATGATCTTAAGTGCCGGTGATATTCCTACTTTATTCAATAATCAAGCAAAACTGGAAATAGAAAAGGTTATTTCTTTTTTCTTATAATAGCTCAAGTATTGTGCAATTATACTGTGTTTGTCTGCTCATTATATGATTGCAATTTTCTACATGTATTTCCCCACCTACAGATGCATCAACTTTTCCCAGCTAATGAGCCACAAGTTGAGTTTACCTCATATATCCTGTATAATAAATTCAAAGAAAGATTCAGAAGGAACTTGTACATTGGCATTCAGTCCTATAGGAAAGGCTTTTCATGAGCACCTGCATCAATTTCCAGCTCTCGTTAACTGCTGCACAATAGGCTGGTTCCAGGTGACTATTTGCATATCATCTGCATTTATCTAATTTTTATTTATTTTTAAAGAATTTAAAATTATGGCTCATCTGCAGTGCTTCAATATTTGAGTATTAAACAAAAATGCAAATACAGCACTAAGCTGTTAATGAGATGTATCTAGCTCTTTTTCTTTTCTTCTATCACAATACAGCATCTACAATATATTGGATTCACCAATTCCAAAACTGTATTCTATTATTTCATGAGCTACTGCCAAACATTTTAACATGTTTATATCCTCATTTTGCCTACAAAAATAGCAATGATATTGTTTCACACAGAGGCATAATGCTGAAAGGGAAAGGACTGCAGAATTTTAGGGCTTGTCTAGACAGAGAGTTCGTGCACAGCAAGCTGGGCTGTCAATCTACAGTGCACTAGCCTGCTGGCTCCAAGGGTGTGTCTACACTGCAATTAAAAACCCATGGCTTGCCCGTCCCAGCTGACTCGGGCTAAGGGGTTCAGGCTAAGGGGCTGTTTATTTGCAGTGCAGACATTCAAGCTCAGGCTGGATTCCAGGATCTAGGAACCTGCAATTTGGGAGGGTCCCAGAGCTTGAGCTGCAGCCCACGCCGGAACATCTATACTGCAGTTAAACAGCCCCTTAGCCCAAGTCCTGTGAGCCCAAGTCAGCTGGCATGGGCCAGCCACAGTTGTCTAATTGCAGTGTAGACATACCCTAACCAGGGCCGGCTCCAGGCACCAGCCTACCAAGCATGTGCTTGGGGCGGCACCTGGAGGCGGGCGGCGCTCAGGGTTGGGGTTTTTTTGTTTTTTTTTTAAAACATACTGGGGCTGTTGGGGCGCCCGGCGGTGCTCCGGCCCGAGAGCGGGGCCGTGACTGGGCTCGCCGCCCTCCCCACAGCGCTCCGGACGGCCGGGGAGACCGGGGCCGCAGCCGGGCTCGCCACCCTCCCCCCGGCGCTCCAGCCGGTCGGGGAGACCGGGGCCACAGCCGGGCTCGCCGCCCTCCCCCCGGCGCTCCAGCCGGCCGGGGAGAGCGGGCCCGCGGCCGGGCTCGCCGCCCTCCCCTGCCACGCTCCCCGCTTGGGGTCGGGGGGAGGCTTTTTTGCCTGGGGCGGCAAAAAAGCCAGAGCCGGCCCTGACCCTAACTGTCTGTGTGGACCCTGCTCCTGTGCACTAGAGGTTCCCTACTACACTGACTTACAGCTATTTGAAACAGGAGTAGGTCAAAGTGCTCTAGGGAACTTTTGGTGCTCAGTAGCAGGGTCCACACGGGTAGCTAGTGCGTGGCTCACTAGTGCGTTGTAGCTTTATACTGTGGCTTGCCATGCACTGACTGTCCATCTAGACAAGCCCTTAAAATCCCTGGGCCTGATTCTCTGTTCCCCTGTGCCTTTTAGAGATATCATAGCAAAATGAGTGCACAGAGGATGTACTACACCCCCTCCCCCTCATTTGGTGGGACTTTACACTAGTGTAAATGACTACATGAGGTATAGGGCAACGGAGAATCAGGCCCCCTTTGTCATAGTCACCAGGAGGATTGACTTGTTACCACATTGTTTTAACAATCTCATTAGGGCTTGGCCCCAAAATAAATTTACATTTCTGTGGGGTGGACCTTATGCTACCTCCCTTGGGTCTTATCTAGCTTCCAGAGGCCCTGACCTATTTCTCTAGAATACTTTGGTGTTGTAGGTTTCACAGAGCGGGACTTCTCTTGGACTTTGGAAGTGGATTATTAGCTCTGCCACTGCTTAGGATATGTCTGCACAACAGAGACTATACCAATATAGCTCCATAGTGCAGATGCAACCTGCACCAACAGAAGGGGTTTTTTTATTGTTGTAGGAATACCACCTCCCCAAACGAAGTTAGTTATGTTGACGGAAGCTCTATTCCATTGTGCAGGCTGCATGGCTGTCCCTCCCTGTCAGTCTCTGAGGGAGGCCACGCCTCCTTGCTGTCACATACCTGTAAAGGTGAGCTCAAAGCAGGGAATTAGCTACATCTAATGCTCCAGTCCTCCCGTCGGGCAGAACAGTACAGCAGTCTATGAGTCCCAGGCCCTTGGTCAGGACGGGGCAGCAAACAGTTAGTAGGCTCTGACCTGCAATCAGGACAGAGTAATGAAGTAGTCCTTGAGCCCTATGCCCTCAGCCAGAGTGGGGCAGCAACCAATGAGTAGGCTCTATCTTGCAATCAGGCCAGAGCAGTTAAGCAGTCTATGAGCCCCAGGTGAGGGTGAGAACCAGTTAGTGTTGCCAACCCTCCAGGATTGGCCTGGAGTCTCCAGGAATTAAAGATTAATCTTTAATTAAAGATTACATCATGTGATGAAATTTCCAGGAAAACATCCAACCAAAATTGGCAACCCTAGCGCCAATAAAGTCTATGGGTTCAGATAAGGGTGAGCACCAAGCACAGTCTATGGGGCTCAGGTAGGGGTGCCTGACGAGCACAGGCCTCCTGGCCTAAGGAGGGAGAGTACTGCCACCCCAGGGATGGGGTGGCCGGGGGGACACAGGCCCACTCAACTCCACCACATCCCAGCCCAGGGCCCTAACAGTGGCCTGCTACTGGTTCAGCAGGGATCCACCCGCAATACACTGATCTTGTATCAGGCCAGTTCCCAACCAGACTGTTGCCTGGTTTCCCTGAGCTGCTTGCTACTCTCCTCCTCAGGTGTACCTGTATCTGTCATCTCAGGGAGCTCTGGCCAGTCTGCAGGCGGTCGCCCCAGCAGCTCCTTGGCGTCTCGGTTGCCCAGCAGCTCAGGGGGTTCCAGCAGCAGGAAGGATGCACCTGTCTCCTGTGGTGACTCCCACCCAACTGAGCTGCAGGGGCCTATCTTTTGTACTTCCCTTTCCTGTCCTGCCCTTCCGCTTCCGGCAGGGCGGATGTTACTCTCCTGGTTTGGCCCACCAGTGGACATGTTGTGGTCCCTCCCTGTCACTCTCTGAGGGAGGCCACACCTCCTCACTACACATTGACATAGCTGTGTCTACACTGGTGGTTATGATTGCAGAGCAATGGCAGTCAGGGGTGTGTTTTTTCACACCCATGACAAATGTAGCTATGCTGCTATAACTTTTCAGTGTAGACTTTTATTTCTTAATGTGTGTATTTGAACATCCATGACTAAAACATTGGTTTTTGATTAGCTGTATAGCAGTTTTAGTGATTTGCTTGCTTTTCCTTATATGGCATTTAAGCAGCAGAAATGGTTTAAACAAATCTCTGGCTTTTTTAATTTTTTACATTTGATTTTGATGCTGCAACATTTCTAACTTTTTTTGTTTTGAAAGTTGTATAAATGGTTGATGTTCTGTGTTGTTGGTTCACTGGCTCTAATGAATTATCAGCTTCACAAACTTCTTTGTTGTTCCCTATGGAACTGTAGCAATTAAAAAGTTGTGCCAATTTGGCTTCTTAGTATAAGGTAACTATTGGAAGAAAACAAGTCTCTGCATTAGAATCCATCATGAACAAACAAATCACTTTAATTGGCTGCATAATGAGATGGCCCTTTTGTAGAATAAGCACTTGGAGAGTTCACTATTGAATTGGATCTTTAAGTTTTGCAGAGATTGAATATGTCAACAAAGTTAATTAAATAAAACAAGACTGGCAGATTTGTTTCAGCTTTTCAAATACAGATCAATAATGTTTAAGATAATATATTTATTGTTATTTTAATTGTCTGTTTACATATTTTTATTAAACTAACTGGCTCCCAAGTTTCACCATCTTATGATATGAAGTATTTTGCTATTACTATTTAGGAGAAACCCAGAAAGTATATTTTATATCAGTCAATGGTCATCTTGAGTTAAAAGAACATTGTGTTTTGTTGAACCCAAAGAAAATATTCTTTTGAACAATTTGTGTCAGATGTTGCTTATAACATTTAGGTTGCTTCATGCTGGTCCCACGTTTTCTTCTGTAACTTGTTCTTACTAATTGACTTACTTACTTCAGGCTAAACATGTTCTTAATAGGCTTTGCATGAAACTGTCTTGAGATGGTCACTAATCATAGTCTAGATAATGCAGAACTGGAAATGAATCTGTGTTTATGTGCAAGGCCTTCCATCGGAGTTTTTTAAGCCTTTGCGTAAAGTACATGAAACATATCACATCCATCCTTTCAGTTATCATAAATTTATCCTAACTTTTTAGAAATCTTATTCTATTTTAGTATAACTTTTGCATGCTTTTTAAACTTAAACTCTAGTACTCAGAAAACAATCTCTGTCTGTCTGTCTTTCTCAAAGGTCCTGAATATCACATACTGTATAACCAGCACATAAGAAAACTGTACTTGGGAACAAGGTGGTTTAGGGATTAGTAATTTGAGTGAGGCCCCAATCCATCAAAGCACCTAAACACATGCTTAATTTAAAGCACATGAGCAGTCTTATTAAAGTCAATGGGACTATTTGTGTGTTTAAAGTTAAGTACATGCTTAAGTGCTTTGCTTGATTGTGGCTATACAGCCTTCCACCTTTTGGGTTCAAATGGAAACACGCCTGGTGGAGACATAAAGTTGCAACTTTGTGAAGGCAATTCAGTGGCCTATGTGAAATGGGTTTGATTGTCTCGTTCCATTTTACAGTGGACAGGAGTTTGCCTCACAAGAAACAATATCACACAATCAACATTAATTAGCACCCTTGTTAGCAGAAAAACAAAGGATTTAGTGGACCAGGAAGAATGAGCTGCATTTCCTGCCTGTAGGAGGCCACTCCAGGTCCAGGTTGAGGCATGTTGGTGGGGTAGTTTGGGAAGCTTACCCTGTTGCTACACTTGCTGCACCTGTTCTGTGGAAAAATGGAGGATTTCAATCTCCAGAGTTTTCAATCCAGTTCTTTTCACAAAGCATGGTGTTCACAAAAATGTGTTAGAAATAAAATATATAGATATGTTTTAAGATACCTGTCCCCATAGTATCTAAACACTACACATATAACCTTATTTAGCATATACTCGTTTGACTTCATTTCTCCATTCTTCCAAGATTTGTTCCTCTTTCTTCCTTCAGTGCAACTGAAGCACGTTTATAAATTTTCAGACAAAGTTGGTATGTCTCTCTTGGTAAACATTCCCTCTTTCATTTTAATGGCTCTTTGGTACAGGCATGAACTTTACATGTTAATGAATTTTCTTTGCAGACTGGAAAGATTTGTTTTAAGCACGCTAAAAAGTTCTTTTTCCAGATATGTGCCATTGACCAAATTGTGCCCTGCCCTTAGTCGGTATGCAGTTGGCTGAAACAGTGAGCCCTCGCTGCTTGCACACACCCATGAAGGAACCAAGTATAGGTGCAGGTCTTTGTGCTCTCCTGAGTGCAAGGACTTTGCAAGGCTAGGGCTGTCAGTAGCAGTAACCAGTGGGAGCCAAACATAAACCTCATGGAGCTCCTGTGTGACACACCACATTGCCTCTAGAACAGGGAAGTGTCTATAAAGCACTATCCAACTCTACATATTTTATTAAATGTTTTCTGCACGTTTGGGTGTGTGTATGAGTGGATGCATCTAATCTATTTGAATTATTACAAAATTGGCTGGTTTCAAAGGTATTACACATATATGGCTTGTGTAAGAATAGAATAGAATAGAACCTGCAAACTCTACTCTTAGAAGTAATTATTACTCACATGAGTAGTTCCATTGAAGTCAGTGGAGCTGTGCATACGATGAAGAATAGTCAAAGACTATGGCTTTGCAAGAGTGGGCCATAGAATAAAGGGTCTATCTATATTTGAGCTAACATACTAAAAATAGTAGTGTGGCTGTGGCAGCATGGACAGTGTCTTGGGCCTCCCAAGTACATACCTAGGATTTTGGAAGGGACTGGACACCGGCAGCTAGTCCAAGCTGCCACCAGTACCACCACAGCCACCCTGCTATTTTTTTAGCATGCTAGCTCGATCAGAACTAGCCTGTGCACATCTACCTGAGCTAGGAATTACTCCTCTCAGCCACAGTGCAGACGTAGCCAAGCTTTTCAGTGCAAGGACTTTGTCAACGTACTGTCTATGAAGTGCCCCATATCATTAATGAATATTAAGAACAATAAATAATAATTTGAGATAATATACTATAACTGCAATATATTCTATGAAGGAGCAAACAGGTAAATAATAAGGAACTATATTATTTTTCAGTCTGAATGAATACAAAACCAGTAATTACTCATATTGTCAGTGGAATTCTGTGCCACATAAGACTCAGTATTTCCAGAAAACAACTATTTGAATTTTGTGTCACAATTTAGTTTTAAAAAAAAACCCAGTGCTGATGTTTATACACCTGTGATCTCAAATGCTCTGTCTTCATGTCAGCAGTTACAAACTCCATAATAAACCTTACAAAGTTATTGCAATCCAAGAACTCAGTTTATCATAAATTCAGTTATCATCAAAAAAGTGTCCTTTTAAAAAATGACATCTATGTGTTCCCGGCTTATTCTTGCTCCATAAATTCCATACCTGTTTTCAAGTTTTTGCTCAGTTTTCAAGTCAATTGCAGATTTTTCTGTCAACAGTGCAGATTCAGCCTGGTGCCTAAAAATTAAACTGTTACTTCTGTACTTTATAGACCGTCACCAACTATAAAGATTGTAGAATAAGAACTTAACTGGAAATTCTCCTAGTAGTGTTTGAGACAGACTAGAATGAAGTTTGTCCTTGTGTAGCTATATTGCCTCTGCTCTGCTGACAGAAAGAAAAGTATGTTTTTGTCAGTAAACACAACACATATTGCTCAAAAGCCACATAGGGAACAGATATTTACAAGACCAAGGTGCCATTTTTAGACAGGCACTTTTCTGCCTATGACAAAAATAATGATATTTGCAACTCCATTAAGTGGAACTGCTAATCACGTGAGGGAAGCCCTTAAAATAATTTCTTTGACCACTTACCCCAATGAGGATTCTAATCAGTGAGTCAAATTTCTTAATGATTGTCTTCTTCCTTCCTTCTTGTCAATATTTTAGAAGATGATCTCCAATGTCTCTGAGACATAAAATGGAGGCTCTGACCACTTATGGTCATTAAAAATCCCATGGCACTTTCTGTAGCAGGTCTGTATGCTGTTAAATAGATGCCATATTCAAACCTAAAGGTGGAGGTGTTTTAGAGCTTGAGGAACTCATCCCCATAAGTAATTTTATATATGTATTAAAGTTCATAAATTGCCTTGGGATGAAAGGTGAAATATACATTTCAGATATTACTATTCACTCTTATTTACCTTAGGCAGAGCTGATTTGTACCCTAGCTTTTTAGTTCTGATTTTATCATGCAACATTCACAAAACACAGAGAACAATGATCTCAGATGCACTACCAATTAAAATCAAAACACCTTCTGGGTGTCAAAGATACCCAGTTATTAAAGTGTGACATAACATCTGTTGTTTCCACCTTCCTTCTAAAGGAAAAAAAAGGTATGTGTCAGTAAAAGGAATTCTTCAGTCAGCTGGATTTTTTTAAGGGCAGATTTGACCCCTTTGTAGCTTTTCTCATTTTAACAATGATACAGAGTTGGCTATAAATAGGGAAGAAGAGAGTTGCTTGACTACAGGCCAAATCCTGCAGAACCTATTCAGACAAAAACCCTACTGGCTTTGTCTAGACTGGAATTTCAAAGGGTGTTGTTACAAAGTGTTAGCTAACACCTTCTAACTAACTTATTTGAAAAGACTAGTGCATACAAGGCACACTGCCTATAACAAATACTAATCAGGTCTGATTAAAGCCTACTGGGAGTCTAGGCTTCATCTCAACCAGTTTAACATGTGATAAAAGCCTACATCGCCTTGTCTACACCAGGGTTTTTGCACCTGCTAGTGAATGTAGTCTACCAACACACCTTTTATCTCAGGGTATGTCTACACTGCAATCAGGGGATGTCATTGCAGCTTCTATAGACATACCTAAGCTAGCTTTGGTCTAGCTCAAGTAACAATAGCGCTGAAGCTGTGGCAGCAAAACGGGGGGCAGCTGCTCGAATATGTACCCAGGATCCTGGGAGGGTGGGGCTTGCCTTGCAATCACACCTTCCTATTACATGTAGACATACCCTCAGTCAAGACAAACTCATAAAGCCTAGTCTAAACTTTAGCATATTAGCTAACATATTTTAACAACACAACTTTGACTTCTAGTCTAGACAAAGCCATTGACTTTATTGGAAATTTTGTCTGAATAAAGACTTCAAGTCAGGAATGCATTAGTGGCCTTAAAGCACATCTAGGAATATATTTCCTCCTCTGGAGGTGTAAGGATTTACTCACAGAAAGAGCATGCAGTTTATTCCCTATTGCAATGTGCACAACAGTCAGGGAATCAGTTAAGCAGTCCTGATGCAGAGCCAGGCTGTGGGGCCCTCAAAGTTTACAACTACAGCCTCCGTACTCTTTTCATTGCATGAAAAGATAACCTAGTCACATTGTTTGTCACGGTGATTATCACAGTGCTCCAATTCTAATAAAAGAAGTGCTGGAACACACTTCCAGTAAATGATGGTACTGGAAGTACAGGAACACCATTTTGGTTCCCCAAAATGTACCGAAATGCCATTCTGGAACATTCCAGGAGGACTCGAGTCCTGGATTATCCATAAAAATCACGAGATATTCACAGTCTCCCTCCCCTACAGTTACCCCTGAGAAACCCAATTTATAGAAACATATTTTTAGAGGTCATAGTGTATTGATTGTGTTTTCCTTATGAAAAATATCATTGACAATGGGCAGGGCAGATGTAGGGAGATTTTATCACCACTGATGCAGCATTCTTCCTACTAAAATGAAAATTGTTTACTGATTGCAAAAGACAGAGGAATGAAGGAAGTTAAATTTGTTTGTTCAACACCTAGCACACTGGGGTCCTGGTCCATGACTAAGGCTTCCAATAATAATAATTATTATTAATAAATTATCTATGGGGCAGTGAACTAAAGCAGTGAAAAGAATCAAAACTAAGTTGTGCATTGTTTTTCTTCCACTCTGACCGATCCACTTAACAATGGTTAAGTAGTGGGACATGTTTTTTGACCAGCATTTTCAAAATACAACTTTCATTATATGTTAGAGTTTGTATAATATTCATAAACACAAGCACCTGCATTTTTTCTCCTGACCTAACCTCCAAGCTGCTCAAGTGGAAATTAGTTGTTGGTTTTTTTTGTTCACTTGGTAGAACTGTCTACATTTTGCTGGATTTTCTGAGAAGGAGGGGGGAAAGTAATTCTATGGGATTAATAAGGACAATGTGCCTCCTTATTCCAAAACAGAATGGATGGACTGCAACTGAATGAGGGAATCAGAGTTTATCTGTGATTAACTTTTCATTCAGCCACAAAGTTTTGACTGAGCCCATGTTGTGAATTGGTGGACAGGTTCTTTGAATCCTTGCAAAGAAGAATTTATTTCACTCCTGTTTCTTACCTTGAATTACCTAAGAGTTTTAAGAACTTGTTGGAATGTAAGAGACTTGAACAGTTAATCAGCAAGAACAGATACATGGTTGGATTTGAAAACCTCAATTTTGCTGCTTCTCAAGAGAGTCAGAAATTTTAGCACCCAGTAAAACACACAATACAGTTTTAAAAAAAACACACCACCTGCAATAGATGACAGCCATAAACACCTTGGGCCAAGTTCAGACCTGGGGTGTAAGCAGGTGCAGCTCCCCTATTGTCAGGATGGATTTTGCCATAAACTGCAGCCTAGAGTTATTGAAATTACAAAGCAGATGGAACAAATTTATCCTGTTTTAATTGGATTATAATATTCTCTCATTAGAAAACAAAGCAGCCAGCTTGGCGTTGCAGGCACAGAAGGCATCACAACTTTCTGTTGACAGAAAGGCTTGAAAAGCTCTTTTGTGCTAACAGGGATTAGTTAGATCAGCACAGCTCACTCAGGGCTGGTCTAAAGTTTAGGTCGGCTTAAAAACATCTCTCTGGACTGTGAAAAATGTCATGCTTTGCATGATGCAATTAAGCTGACCTTAGTCCTGGAGTAGACACTACTAAGATGACTGAAGAATTCTTTCGTCAGCCTAACTACCGCCTCTTGGAGAGGTGGATTTACAACAGCAATGGAAGGGGCTCCTCCCTTCCATCACTGTGGTGTGTACATTACAGTGCTAGAACAGCTCAGCTGCAGTGCTGCAGCTGCACTGCCATAGCATTACTAGGGCAGACTTACCCCTCAATATATATTTCTTCCTTTCCCAGGCGCACATAGATTGTTGATATAATTTTATAGGTAAAATGAAACAGCAGTTTTACTCTGATGGAGAGCTATGACCATTGTTCTTTTAAGACTATTAAAGATATAAACACAAATGCCTGCATAAAATCTTTCACATATGTGAAGTAATGCTGGGAATACTGTATCCTATCCTTTAGAATTAAAAATCTGTTAGTTTTATTTTTACACAGATTTTATCTATTTATTTATGCACATTCTTGGTATTGGAGAGAAGGGGGACATGGATCAGAGGTCATGTCGCACTCCCCGTCAGTAACAAACCCAAGCCGGGGAAGCTAATGATCCTACCTGCAGACCAAATTCGGTGATGAACCCTGGTCACATGCCACCTGAGGCACATTGTGCATATTTAAGAAGATGATTGGAGAGGAAAGATGGTCCTGAAGTTAAGGCACTAGACTGAGACTTGGGATCATCATCATCATCATATTCCTATTACGCCTCTGGCATTTAGGGCAGTGACGAAGCTCCTCCACTCCTGTCTATTTCTGACAAGTCTTTCAATGGTTCCCCAGCTGTGCCCCAGGTTTTTCAGCTCGGTTTCCACAGCTCTTCGCCATGTTGTTTTCGGGCGGCCTCATTTTCGCTTGCCTTCAAGTGTCCATTTTATTGCTACTCTAGTGATGGAATCAGTTTCCATCCAAAGCACATGACCGATCCATTTCCAACGCCTCCTGGCAATGATAGTGCTCAGATCCTCATCGCTGCACTGTGCCAATAGATCTTGGTTTGAGATTATTCTGGGCCAAAAGATACGGAGGATTTTTCTGAGGCAGGTTGTATGGAATGAAGGCAGTTTGGATATGTCATACTCTCTCATTCCCCAGCATTCTGCCCTATAAAGTAGTGTTGAAAGTACGCAGCTCTGATAAATCTTGTATTTGGTTTTGGTGTTGTATTTTGATTTCCAGACTGTATTTAAGCTCCTGAAGGTGTTCCTGGCTTTATTGATTTTGTTCTGGATGTCCTGGCTTGTTCCACCGTCCTGGTTGATGGTGCTGCCCAAGTATGTGAATGTTTCTACATTAGTGAGAACATAATCCTCTATCCATACTGGTGATGGTGAGGCAATATTAAAGGTCATAATATCTGTATTATTGCGGTTGATTTTCAATCTAATTTGCTGGCTGAATGCGTTGAGTCAAGTTGTTTTTTCTTGTATATGGTGTTGGGTATGTGATAGGAGAGCAACATCATCTGCAAAGTCCAGGTCTTCAAGAGATGAGAAAAATGTCCATTTAATGCCTCTTGGCATGTCTTCTGTTGTACGCCGCATTACCCAGTCGATGGCAATGTTGAAGAGGATTGCAGACATGACACACCCCTCACATACTCCTGTTTTGACTTCAAAACTGAGCTCACTGTGATCAACGCTGCATGTAAAGTTGAAATAGAAGCTTCCGATGACCTTGATTATATGGAAAGGAATTTTATATGCACGCAGAATGCGCCATAGACTGGCCCTGTGTATGTTATCAAAAGCCTTCTCAAAGTCTATGAATTTTATGTAGAGTTACCGTTGCCATTCTAAGCACTGTTCTATTATGTTTCGTAGAGTGAAGATCTGGTCTGTGCATCCACGCCCTTTCTGAAAACCAGCTTGCTCTTTTCTGAGAACACTATCAACTGCCTCTGATATACACTGGACTATGAGCTTACACAATACTTTGTTTGGCACAGATAAAAGTGTGATACCACGACAGTTATTACAATCACTGAGAGTTCCTTTCTTTGGAATCTTCACTATAACCCCATTGGTCCACTCATCTGGCACTTTTTCCCTTTCCCAGACTGATGTAAATAGAGGGGCCAGGATAGATGCTGCTAATTTAGGATTTACCTTAAACAATTCTGCATTCAAGTTATCCTTGCCAGGAGCCTTCCCATTTTTTAAGGATTTGATGTCTTGAATGATCTCTTCCTTAGTTGGGGTGTCTGTGTTGATATCAAGATCTTATTCTGCCTCCTGGATGTTTGCTTCCTCTTTAGGTGGCTCCCTGTTCAGCAATTCTTGGGAGATCTGGGTTAATTTCCCAGCTCTGCCACTGACTGCCTGTGTGACTCTGGGCAAGTCATTTAATTTTTTCTGTGCCACAATTTCCCATGGGGATGATATTATTTCATAATAAAGTTGCTTCCTTTCTCCTACTCTTTGCCTATGTTGTGGGCAAGGACTGTCTCTCACTATGTGTTTGTACAGTGCCTCACACAATGGGGCCCTGTTCTCTGTTGGGGCCTCTGGAGGTATTAGAATACAAATTAATAATAATTAACTTGACTGAAATATTTGTCAGGGTATTGGGATTATTTTTTGCAGTCTGGCCCATACAGTAGTAGTGAGACACCCTCAGTAATGTGTATTCTATTATCATTTTAGCACATCATTTCTCAGCCCCATCCTAGTTTCCATCTCTCTCCCCCATGGCAGATGGAAAGGCAACCCCCCTTGTCCCTGGAGAGTGTAGGCCAGGGGCTCAATCCAGTGTGCATCCTGTTTGCATTCCACAGCTTATCTAATAAATAAACCAGCTCTCCCCAGGGTCTAGATCAGTCGTTCTTAGCTCGCAGCTCACAAGCCACTTGCAGCCCAATCAGCACACAGTTGCAGCCCATGTGACATCCTCAGGACCATACATATGTATATTGTGTGGATGCAGCCCGCATAACACATAGAGAGCTATATATGTGTCCCACAGGGGTAAATAGGTTGAGAACTACTGGCCTAGATCTTGTAAGGTGCTGAGGGTATGTCTTCACTACCAAAGTTTAAGCACTGCTGCGGCAGCACGTTAACGTGGCTGTGTAGTCACGGCACCCGGGCTGGGATAGAGCTCTCCCAGCGCTGTAAAAATACCACCTCCATGAGGGGAGTAGCTACCAGCGCTGGGAGCACAGCTGGTGCACTGTGAACACTGCCACTTTACAGCGCTGAAACTTGCATCATCCAGGGGGGTGTTTTTTCACACCCCTGAGCGAGAAAGTTGCAGCGCTGTAAAGTGGCAATGTCGACAAGGCCTGAGTGTTCTTCACTCCCCATGGGAGAGGAGGGCACTCAGTGTTTCTGAGGAGGCATTCAGCACCATGCAGGTTCAGTCCCCTTACAATTAGTGGAAGGTGTAAAGCTTGCTTGAAAATGTGGGTCTCTATCACCCTGGTGCTTCTTCATTCAGTACTTTGCAAGTGAGTTGTAAAAATTTGCCCTGGAGATAAGGAAATGCAAATATAAATTAAATGGAGAGATAATAGCAAAACATTATGGAACAATGCAAACCACTTTGGGCCTCCCATGGAGAAGTAATCCATGCATTCCTTTCTGAATCATCTTTATGGAAATTTCTATAAACTTGCCATTATTAAAAGTGAGTAGCAATTATTTCTTACTTTGGTTCATCGGTTGTGAAAAAAAATGTTTTCTTCCCTTTTCTCTTTTACTTTTTTCTTCCTTATGCTCATCAGATAGCTATCATTCAACAGGAACTGACAGAACTGCAGCCTGTCTGATAGAGCAGAGTGGGGGAGACAGGAGAACTGGTGAATATCATTGCCAGTGAGACTCTGGAGGTGGAAGTAGTTAAGGGAGTAGTAGAAGCAGAAGAGGCCACAGTTAACAAGGCTGCTCAGGAAGCCAAAGCTATTAAGGTATGTTGACATAACATTTGCAAGCTTCACAGGGGCCATCATTGTAAATTAGATTTAATATTGATCAGGCAGTTCACCATCAGGGCCAGAGGAAAATTGGACACAGAGTTCTTTGTAAAATTGGCACTTACGATTCTGCTTTCTAATTAACATAGAAGAACAGAAAACCTAGATCTGCTTACTGACCTCACATGGCATGACTGCTGGCCTATTCCCATGGGCAGGTAAGAAATAACAGTAATTTCTATTCTGTATCATTTTTTCAAAGCTGCCGCAGTAGTCATAACATGAACATTAAAAATATGCCTCCAAGATAAAAGTTAAATTCAACACAAGTCTGCAAATGCTAGGAACTCCTTGTTAATGAGATCTGCTGAAGACTTTGCGGGTACTGGCATATCATGTAGAAATTAAAAGCCAGTAGCTGTCTATTACACTGTGTTCCTTCAGGGGTTCTGGTGATTGGCTACACAGTGAAAATGAATCTTGAAGAATTTATACAGTCATTAGATTCCACTCCCTCCCGTGGGATTATAGCCTACAATTCCAACTATCCCCCCATCTTCTGGAAGCCTCCTTTTCACTACCAGAAAAGTCTATGTCTCCCTCTCCATTGTCTTCCCTTTCACTGCTGGAGTGGCATTTTCTTACCACTTTGATGGTTCTCCAGTCAATGCCAC
>NW_020664419.1:78439450-78471628 GCF_002925995.2 Terrapene triunguis
ATTTTACTACAGGGAGACAGGTTTTAAGTGAGTACAAGTATAAGGCATTAAAGTCAGAAATGGTTACAAGAGAAATAAAGATGAAATGATTCCTAGTACTAAAACTTAACAAACTAGACGTAGGGCTTGGCTACACTTGCAAGTTAGAGCCCATTAAAGCAGCCCCAGGCGCCCTAACTCACAACTTGTCCACACTGGCAAGACACTTAGAGCACCTGGACTCTGCAGCTGTAGGGCTCCTGGTAATCCACCTCCACGAGAAGTATAACGCTTGCTGCGCCTCGGCTGAAACGCCTCAGCGTCAGTATGAACGAGGTATTGCATTACTGCGTTTTGATCGGCCTCTGGAAACATCCCATAATCCCCTTAAGTCAAGTGGCCACTCTTGTCATTGTTTTGAACTTGGTTGTAGGAATGCAGATATGCCCTTTGAAAGCTCTGTTTCTGACAGCCGGCATGTTTATCTTCTCCTGGACAAAGCAAGCCATTTGTGTGGAATGCTGCTGTTGAAAGTGTGTGTGAGAGAGGGAGGGTCTGCTGCTGTCTGAACTTACAAGACAGCATGCTGACAGGCTCTCAGCCCCCCAAAAGCCACTCTCTCTCCCTCCACATACACACAACACACTCCCTGTCACACTCCACCCCACCCCACCCATTTGAAAAGAACGTTGCAGCCACTTGCATGCTGGGATAGCTAGCACAATGCACTGCTCTTTGTGGCATTGCAAGTGCTGCTAATAGGCCAGGCCAGTGCACTTGAATCTGACAGTGTGAACACATGGCAGTGCTTTCCCTACTGTGCTCTCTAAGGGCTGGTTTAACTCACAGCGCTCTACATCTGCAAGTGTAGCCATGCCCTTAATTCAAGGTAAAATACAGTAAAAGTGCTGACCAAATTCTTGGGCCAGGGGCTGCTCCAAAAGTCCAAAGACTGTTTCTTTTGTTTTCTTTGGTGAAGGAGAGAGGGAGATGGATATGGAGCGATACGTTGGAATGTTTTTACCACTCACTTTTATAGTTCAGTCACCCTTGGAAATACATTTTCCTCAGGATTACCCCTAGGTAAAGTTCATTCCCGCTGTGAGGACAGAGACAAGGTGTCTCATGGTGAAAGAGGTTCCATGCTATTATTTGCTAAGATGCAGATGTGTTTGTTCCTGCTCCCGCTTCCTTGGCAAAGAATGCATCACCTGACAGATGATGACACCTGGCTAGAGGGGTCAGCTTGTCCTTTGTCTTTGAGAAACAGATTTACCCAGATTGTCTGGTAAACACGCTTCAGTTATGTTCAGCTTATGTTCATAACTTTATGTATAATGTAGCTACACACATTTTATCATGATATTATTGAACAGTGAGTGAACTTTCAAATAATACCTTTCAAGGCATATTTTGTACCAAGATAATTACAATGGTGTGTAGGGTGTGAATACAGGGGTTCATTTGGTCACAGTAACCCACATGAATCAAACCTCAGAGAATTTATTACACATTACCCTGACTTTGGAAAAAATTTCTGAGACTGCACGGTTAAAGACAGTCCCCACAATGCCATTGTTGGTAATCAGGTGACTGGGTAGTCAAGGAGAGAGTCTGCCGTAGTGAGAGAACATTTAAGGGACTTGTACAGTTTTTCCTGAGGGAACAAGATTAGCTTCTCCACCTGTGAGCCATGGAGATTAATTGATGTCGAGCTGAGTCTTGACTCAGCAGGGTAGGCAGTGGACAATGGCTAGTGTTAGGACTGATTGCTGCAGGAAGTCTCCTGGAGGCAGCAAGCCCTAATTGCGACCGTGTGAACAGTAATGCCAAGGTTACAGCATTTCAGGAGGCGTCGGAAGAAATAGGCTCCTTGAGTGAGACTATTCAAGATTTTGTCTTTTCCTCTTCATCTGCAGTGCCTAGGGAAGAAAGAGAAACTGTCTACAAATAGTGTTTAAATCTGTAATACCTTTGCGCTATCCTGTCATCAAATGGTTACAGGGAAAATAACTAGACCAAAATGAAGACTTGAAAAGGATTTTTATAGTTTTTAAAAGGTCTTTCTCACAAGATGCCTGCCTTTTATTTCAAAGACAGCACTGTGCACTGATGAAAAGTGTTATGAAGGCAGTAGCTAAATAAAACCCCCTCATTTTAAAATGGGCAGAAACAAAGCTTTAATCACCATCATTATTTACAAAGTAATGTCTCTTTCCTTTTATTTAAGGGTGTTTTGTTCAGTATTTGCTGCATAGCTATCTCCCATTTGACTTACTGGAAGATTGTGCTAAATGTCAGAATATCTCACCAGACTCATAAAGGCTGCCATGGTAAGCAACATTTTTAGCTTTGAATGAGTAAAACAATAAATAAACTAAAAGTGAACATTTTGACATTAATTGAAAAAGGTGCCTGCTTTTCTAGTGTTGTCAGATTCTTGTCTGCATTTAAAAAAATAGATTTATTACCCCATGTGATGACCTTTAAGTAATTTTATAGTACTTTATAGCTTTGTTACAGTCTCGTAATCAGCATTTGGTCTGAAGGAAATGATAAGTGGAGTGTTCCTCTCCATATATTCTCCGAAGTTATGTTAATTTTGATTCTTATGGAATGGGGCTGGGTTGGTGAGGGGTCTAGATGAGTGGGGTACTTACCACTATCAAGTCATTTTAGGTGATCCTCGCCCTCCTCCCTTTTTTTAGAAGGCATCTGTTAACTTAAGAATTCTGGTGGCAATTATAAGTTTTCTCAAACAAAGTTACATGTGAATATTTCCCTGATGAGGTTAAAGGTCAATTTGCTTGTCGATTCTGTGCTTCATTAAAATTCTGTGTCTGTGCTGTGTAATGTGGGTAATATTAATTTTCTAAACATTGATGTACAGCAGCTGCTAGCTAATTTCCATAATGGTGCTTCTATTCGAAGGGCATTAAATCTGAAAAAAGGTAGATCCAAATGGAAAATGTGTAGATGATTATTGGCCCCCTGCCAAAAAGATGTTCGGGGATGTGAAATTCCTGGAATGACTAAAGGTACGTTTTGATCGAATATTCATATTCTGAGCCACGTGTCGACAATTTTACTGTTAAATGAAAAAGAGGTTGCAGATAGAAATATTGATACCATGGCTCACATGGGAGTTTACTTTTGGAAGTTTTTTGTAAAGGAGGGTGTGTTGTTAAAGAGGAATTAAGAAACCATTTACATATGTTCAAAAGTGTTGGAGCCACGAGTTGCTTCCCATGGGGAAGGGGTATAAGTCAGGATAATGCACTTAGCTTTGAAGTCAAGAATAACCAAATATATTACCTTCACATGCTTCATGCATTTTCATTTCCACAGCTTCATTATACTAATATCAATAGACAGGCCTTACTTGTAACTGAATAAGGCCCCATTCCTGCAATAGGATCCAAGTGAATGGCCTCGTATGCCTGTACAAAGTCCCAGGCTCTGCCCAAGCACATCTGATTGTAGGATTGGGGCCTAAACTGATCAAATGGCCAGTATTTTGCCGTTGCATCCACTTATGGTATTTCACGCATAATTGTTCAAACAAATTTTAGCTCATGGGTTGTTCATGAACTGTGGCCATGTAGTCATTCATTGCTTCCTCTGTGTGATTGGTCATTTTGGTCACATGATGTCGCGTAATTTGATTTCTGTTCCCTGATAGGCTTAGTGTAAATATGGTAAAGAAGAGAAGAGTGTGGTGAAGTCACTAGGCTATCAGAACTGCTCCATTAGTGAAGGAGTAGCCAGGGCACCCTGCAATCCAATCCTGCCATTTCCCATCACTGGCACAACCTGAACCCAGACATACCCCCTATGACAAGTGGAGAGCCAGCTACATCAGCTCCATGCCCAACCACGGATTTCCCAGTGCTAGTGGAATCCTGAGCTGCTTGTCTGAAGCAACTTTAAGTGCCCTTTCTGCCTTTAGAGTAGTGCAAACAGGACTTAGGGAGGGCCAAGGATCTGGTTCTGTAATTGCATGAATTTCTTACCTGTGAAACCCCAATCATTTGATTTCACCATTTTAAAAACAGAGAGGGGGAAAATGGTTCAAGTGTATTCATCTGCAATCAGGCACTGACTTAAACATACCTTTGAATGTGTCATCCAGTAAATGTTCCCTAAGGTGCAGTGGAATGTACATGCGGAATTTGAAAAGAATATCACTAGGGCCCAACTGAAAGAACAACAGTTCCTCAGGACCCTTCTGATGATGTGTTCAAACTAGGGTATGACATGGACTACATGTCCATAAAGGGTGCCAACTACCCAAACCCTAGGTCAGAACAAGAAGATGTAAGTGGGTCCTCCCTACTTGTTTATTCCCCCAAGAAGGTTAGTGGAGAGCAGGCAAAGGCTTTGTGTGCAAGCCAAGACAAGGAGTTGACTAAGGGGGGATAGGATAGAGGTCTATCATATCATGAATGGTGTGGAGTAAGTGAATAAGGAAGTGTTATCGACCCCTTCACATAACACAAGAACCATGGGTCACCCAATGTAATTAATAGGCAGTAGGTTTCAAACAAACATAAGAAGGTTCTTCTTCACACAACACACAGTCAAACCATGGAAGTCATTGCCAGGGGATGTTGCAAAAGCCAAAAGTATAACCGGGTTCAAAAAGAATTAGATAAATTCATAGAGGATAGGTCCATAAATGGCTATTAGCCAAGATGGTCAGGGACACAACGCCATGCTTTGGGTGCCTCAAACCTCTGAGTATCAGAAACTGGGACAGGAAGACAAGGAATGGATCTGTTCTGTTCATTCCCTCTGAAGCATCTGGCACTGGCTCCTGTCAGAAGACAAGATACTGGGCTATATGCACCATTGGTCTGACCATATGGCCATTCTTGTGTTCTTATATTCTTATGTTTAGTTGAGCTGGCACAGTGCAGAAGATTGTAATTTGCTACTGGTATAGACGAGTAACTAATTACCACTCCCCTTCCCCAGAGCAAGGGGGGAGCAGGAGGAGCATTATGGCTGCCTGAACCAAAAATCTGCCTCTTGGCTTCCTTGCTAAGGGCTGTGTCCCGGGGACACAATCTAGCTCTTGGATGCTAGTGTGATAGGTGCCTTAGAAATACCTGAGACAAATCTTAAAGGGTACTTTGATTCTGATTCAGCAAAGCACTTAAGCATGCACTTATGTCCCATTGAAGTCATTCAAATATGGGTCAACATATTTATTTATTTTAAATGTTTCCAAAACAATTCATTTCTGGAGGGAGATTAATCATAAGGATTTCAGTCCAAAAGATACTATTTTAGGAAAATTAGAAGTTACTCTAAATAAGGGCTTAGAATAAAACTGCCTTCTCAGCTGTAAATTGCTACTGGGACACTATAATATATGAAATTCATTACTTTGCTTTATCAAGGTGAGCTGCATCTCTCCCTCTGCCCCTAGATCATCCACTTGGTTTTAACCCTGCCAGCAGAGCCACATAAATAATTAAACCTGCATAGCAGAATGGGTCTTTAAGAAGCTGACGATGGAAAGACTTGCATGCTAAAAGCATACGTTACTGTGCTGTTATATTTAGTACTTATGTGGCACTTCATCTTGCAAGCTCTTTGCAATCAAAGTAATTAGGTTCCAATGCTGCAAATCACTATACCTGGGGTACATCACTGCACCCACACATAGCCCCATTGACTTCCTGGGGACACCGTGGAGGTCCCCATGGAGCAATTTGTAAGATCAGGGCCTTACGTTTCTCAGCACTCCTGTGAATCAGGTTGGTAAATGATACCCCCATTTTACAGATCTCTCAGTGAGCGCATCTCTTCAGTGAATAGCATAGGGAAATAAAAATAGGTCCTATAGGAATCATTTGTGCTAAGAATTAATGAGCTGGGCATGTCTTGGCATTCATTGTGTAAGTTGTGCTCATGATCTGTTAAAAATAAATGCATTATGAAGGGAGAGGGAGAACATGTTTTTGTGTTCTCCATTAAAAACGTTGTTATGGTGCTCTGTGTTCTGTTGCACATTTTATTACGATAATAATTTCAGTAAACTACATCTGGCTTTCCTGAAGGCTGTCCCCTCAGGTTAAGCACGCTGTCTAAAAATATCTCCTTTATATTTTTTTAATGCTCCTCCTTTTTAATCTTCCTTTTGATGCCTCTTTATTTGAATTATTTCTCTTTTTTAAGATTACATTAACACGTTTTGTTCTTAATTCTATAATCTTTTCAACTCTGGGCTCCTTTGTAGTGTGTGCTTTTGTACCCTTTTCTTTTCAAGCCCTTTTCATGTTGCCTCCCTTTTGTTTTTTTTCCCCCCTGGGAGCCTTTATTGTCATTTTATCCTTTATTTTTAGATTTGCACTCTACAGTGGGAACTAATGCTGAGAAAATGGAAAAGAAAAGAGCTGCATAAAGCAGTGTAGTGAAGAGCAGTATATTGTGCCATAGGAAAACATAGGAAAGAAGGCATGGTAGTGAGGTCTGAACATTTCTGGTCTCCAAAGTGGAATATGCTTGCAAAAGAAAACAGGGACATTTCATAAAATAAATAAAAACCCCGTGTATAACTATTACTTTGGAATTATAAAAATGCCCTGAAAATGGGGTTGTTGCAATGTGCTGGATTCCCCATGAGCTGAGTCAAATTTACTTTTAAGACACAGATCAGAGAGCACTTGCCTGAAGGGTCCCACTGAGCGAGGCAGATAGTGACAGTGACTAATTCTGGTTTGTGCTGGAAGCTGACTCACTGCTCTATACGTTAACACATTATTGTTTAAATGTGTTAATGCTGACTTATAAAACAATTGCCTGTTTTATATAAAGATGTGTAACACCAGCTATCTTTTATATACATCAGCATTCGCCGATAAAGCCTGTTTTCAACAGAGGATACAAATGTGGCCAAGCAGTATTAGGAATTTAACAGATTGTTGCTTTTGCCACCATTAAACAGAACTATCTCTATACATGTCAAATCTCTTTCTCTGATTTTCCCCCTGCTGCAATTAAGGCTCTAAATTACTGAATCGATCTTTCCTGGGTGAGAGCAATTTGTTCTCTAAGGGGTTGATCCTGCAAGGTGCAGAGCACTTTTGATAGGTACTGTGTGCCCTCAACTCCTATTGACTTGGATGGAAGTTTGGGGCACTCAGCACCTTGCAGAATTGAGCCTTTTATATATGATCACCTTTACAATCTAAGAAGAGACATTATTTATTCCTTTATATAAATTCTTCTTGTGCCCTTTCATAAAGCATCATTCTGTTTTTAGCCTCTGTCCCCACATTCTCTGCTGGGCCAATTCTCCACTCAGCCCACCAGAGAGGGAGACCATCAGGGAGCTGTTACAGCTCCCTGCCTCTCAGGTTGTATCTGCACTTGCCCAAGCCCTGGGATAGGTTACAACAGAGGGCAACAGCTTCCAAGGGACCATATAGCAGCTGGGAATAGCTAGAGGGAAGTGCATTCTGGCCACAGCCCCAACAGCACCACACAGTCTTTCTTCCAGGGATAGCACATGAGCTGGATATGCCAGCTCTAGACCAGCTGATGCCAGGGGAATTCTCACCTGCCCAGATCCTGACAGTGCAAAGAGGCCAGAACACACAGAAGAATCTTCCCCTTGTCATAGAATATCAGGGTTGGAAGGGACCTCAGGAGGTCATCTAGTCCAACCCCCTGCTCAAAGCAGGACCAATCCCCAGACAGATTTTTGCCCCAGATCCCTAAATGGCCTCCTCAGGGACTGAACTCACAACCCTGGGTTTAGCAGGCCAATGCTCAAACCACTGAGCTATCCTTCCCCTGCCGTTTTCCTCATATGCAATACTCACATATTTTCTATTTTTATGTGGATGGCTCCAGCTGTTTCATCTACTAACTGTCTTGAAATTTCCTTTACATCTGTGTTGCATACATTATCATTTCTGATTCATCTAAGAATCTTTTTACACATGTTCTTATTCTCTTTGTAACCACTCCTCCACCCCAGCTGTTCTGTTTCCTTTTCTGCTCTATTTCTGCTGAAGGTCTTGTTCCAGAGCTTTTTTATGTGTTTGACAGCAGTACATATCGGAAAGATCTTTAAGAGAATATTCACATCTTCCAAAGTATTTTTGTGAAAAACAAACTATTAACTCATCAAAAAATAATATTTGAATGGTGTTGGGGGAGACTGTGTTAATTAAGAGTGTCTTTTGTTCTCCGACTCCTACGAGTGCGTCAGACACATAACCCACAACAATCTGGTATTAAGCTATTTTTAAGCACCTTTATACTTACATTTATTTTTCCCTTTCCACCCTTATACAAAACTGAGGTTAGGCAATGGAAGTCTAGGCACTAGCCAGAGATTATGGAATGGAATTCAGCTCCCAGTACATGGAAATAGTCACTCAGCAGAACCTTTGTGCAAAGATTTGGGGCTAGCAGATCCAGGTCAATGCAAATCCAGTAGCCTGTTCCCAGGCTCACTCCCTGCTACCTCATCCATGCATGGCAATTTGGGCTACCCAGTGGCTGTTGAGGCCCAGTTTTGTAGGTACTCTGCTGCACTTCCTGCCTCATGCAGGGCTACTGTGGCAGTCAGGAGGCATGGAAGGTCCAAAATAAATATCTTCAGTTATTGACTTGAAGAGTTGATTTGATTAGCTCATGGTGTGGCAGATTGTTCTCTGCCTGTTACCTCACAATGAGTGCGTCCATCCCACCAGAAAATCATAAATTACCATCTTAGTTAGAAGCTTCAGTCTGGAGTCCTGGCAAAGTGATGATATCATAAATTGTATAGACACATAGTCAAGGATGATGAGTTCTTGAGTTCTGATGTTTATTAAAGTGCTAATTGAAATCCTGTGGTACAGTAACAAATGATATCATAAAACAAATTGAATTATTTCTAATAAACAAGGCACCACAAAAGTAGGTTATTTGAGCAGACTTGTTTCTTTTTTAAGTTTCCATTTCATGAAAAGTACAAATAACACTCTGAAACCTTTTTCTATAGCATGGGAATTAGAAAAGTGCTTTGGAAGAAACACAGGACATCTGCCTGGAAATGTGTGGGTGGATCTCTTCCTGCTCTATAGTTCTAGTTAATTTGCCAGCTCTTCCAAAAGCTCTTCTATTCAAAAGTGCAGTGAACCTTAAGCTCAAAATATTTTTAGAGTAATTAAAACGTTCACCAATTTAGGGTTAAATACCACCTTTTTCAAGACCTACATGATCTCATGGGAAATTTCAGCAAAGCTCTGTCCCGTCTGAGTGTCTCCTCCCATATACTATTCTTTTTGAAATGCAGGTGCACATTAGCTCCCTTAGCTCTGGGGGCTGTACTCTGTGTGGTATGTCATTTCACATGTTTCTGTGCTTCCTATTTCCCTCTGACCTACAGTTTGTCTTGGCTGTTTAGGGTATGTGCTAAGTTCCCTCTAAACTGTGCTGCCACGCAGCAGCCTATTAAGTGCCAGCAGGAGCTCAGGGCTGCGGTGGGGAAAGATGTCTCTTCCCCAGCCCTGGACCTGCTGCAGCAGGGAGAGGCGCCCCTCCCTCAGCCCCAACCCAGCCGAGCCCCGGACCTGCTGAGGCGGGGAGAGGCGCCCCTCCCCCACAGCCAAGGTGCTGCTGCAGGGAGAGAGAGAGCTGGAGGGAGTCCTCTCTCCCCACCATAGCCCTGGGGCAACTTGCACCCCAAACTCCTCTTCCCCAGTCCCATCCCAGAGCCCACACCCCCAGATGGAGCCCTCACCCCCCACACTCCAATCCTCTGCCCCAGCCCTGGGCCCCCTCCCACACTCCAAACTCCTCATCCCACCCCCGAATTTTATTATGTGCACCAATATGAAGGCGATGTGTGACACATTACCTCCTCTTGGTGCACATAACAAAATTCATTCCGCACATGGGTGGGAAAAATTAGAGGAAACACCAGTATGTGTATGCTGCAATAATGCGATATGATTGTAGTTTGGGTAGACATACCCAAGCTAGCTATAATCTCTCTAGCTTGCGTCCCAGAGCAGTGCATTTGCAGCAGTGTGCACTTCAGCGTGGGCCGTACAAACCTGCCAGGAACCCTGGGATAGCCTGCACTGTAGCGCGTGCTGCCATGGCTCCACTACTCTGGGCCGCAAGCCAGCTAGATTAAAGCTAACTCTTTACAAGATGTCTTCACAAGCTGCAATCACACCCCATGATTGCAGTGTAGCCATATCCTGAGACTGTAAATTCTTTGGAGCAGAGGCTGTCCCTTAGTACATGCTTATACAGTGCCTAGCACAATGAGACCCTGATTTCAGCTGAGACCTCTAGGAGTTACCATAATCAAAATAAGAATACTGAGATGAAATACCAGTACGCTGCTAATAGGTAGCCTCATAGATGAAGCTATGCCTTAAAAACCATTTTGTCTGTATCTAGGTATTGTTATATTTCTCTAATATATAGCAAGTTCCTTGCCTAAGGCTGAACCCAACTCCCATTAAAGACAAAGGGAGTCTTTTCATGTACTTCAGCAAGAGTTATATTGCACTTCTCAGCAGTAGATCTCAAAGTTCTTTACAAAGGAGGGTCAGTATTATTATGCCCATTGTATAGGGAAACCGAAGCACTGAGCAGTGACTTGCCCATGGTCACTTAGCAGGCCAGTGGCAGAGCTAAGAGTAGAATGAGGGTCTCCTGAGTCCCAGGCCACTGCATTATCCTGTAAGCCACACTGAGCGGGCCTTTTTACAGTACAATATGAAGTCCTACCTTATCCAAACTGGGAATAATCTCTGAAGCACATTATGTTGTTTGAGGAAAAATCCTGGTAATACAAATAATCCAAACTATTATTCCACTTTTTATGACCCCAGAAAGTGTAAATGTCACATGTGGGACAAAGATTTTGGAATTCGTGTGTTGGGCTTTGTCACCAAGAACTTAGGTGCCAAAAGGGGGAGGAGGGGGAAGCTTGCTGCATTTTGTGGCCTGGTACACATACAGCAAATCAATTAAATGAAAGGCATACCACATGTTTTCCTGTCTGTTGTGGTGTGTCTCTTGGGCTGTGCACTGGGTTGGCAGCATGTCAGAGCTCCCAAACAGGTTTGTGTCATGCCTTTCAATTTATTGATATGGATGCAGCACGCTACAAATTGCTACAAGCTCTCACACAATGTGAATAAACAATTCCTATTCTATTGCAGTCTCTGACATTTAGTGATATAATACAGAAAATTATCCCCATATTGCTAAATTTATGTTCAAAAGATAATGCAAAATGCAACTATACATATATATACACACTATTTCTGCAAGTGCTTATCATAAGTGGTATCTCTAATCTTTAGAAATTGAAGAGTGATTTGAGGAAAATGCTTCAAATAGCATGAGATGTGGAAGCATTATTTGACCTTTTTATTAGTATCTAATCTCTAACTTTTTATGTCTTTTTCCAAATGGGTACAGACACACAATTGTGGATGGATATGGCTAGTATTTGAAGAAGTTATGCATTTTTCCTAAAATACCTAATTTTTCCCATAACCAGACCCCCTTTTTGAGCCGAACTACAAATCTGTGAAATGGGAGATTCATGTGCACTGCAGCATGAAAAAATATGGAGTATTCTGTCAAGCATACAACCAGATCAGCAGTTTTATTTTTCAACCACAACTTTTTAAATTTCCCTACATACCATGAATTTTCAAAGAAATGCACTAGTCACACACAGAAACATAACTTCCCCTTCCACAAAATTTTGTTAACTTGAAACTTAAGGTTTCTTAAGAGTATTTTCTGACAGCAATGTAAATACTAAGCAAGGAAACCATAATGTAAAGCAGCATTTACATCCAATGCAATACCAATCTTCACGCATTGGCCTCCTGCCATCCCACTACTCAACCCCAACAACATGATACGACCCTCTCAAACATGCTTGCTTTTAATGCAATAGTGGGAAAACAAGGTTGGTGTTTTTGGCAGAACAGAGGTGCTGGCAGGATACATGATAGGAGAGAACACAATCAAGTGAGGAGGGGTAAAGTTGCGACTGGACTTAAAAGTTTGACAAAAAGCTTGAACTGGATGTGTTGAAATGGGGGAAACCGGTAAAAGGATTCAAAGAGGGTTCTTAACAGCTGTGTTTTATAGGGCCCAGACAGGAAAGGGTATTATCAGTGTTAATTAATTATGTTGTATTTATTTTTATTCTGTTGTTCAGTTCCCCAAGAGTTTTAGCTAGTGCAGAGGGAATGCAATATAATAATACAATTATCAGTAATATTTTTAGGATTACTATGTACTGATTTATGGTGGCAATTTGTTTGCTTTTTTTAAAAAAGAAAAGGAAGTCAATAAAGACAATATTGCCCAAAGGAAGAAAGATAAGACGACAGTTTATCAGCAATCCCGGATTTCAGCCAGCTGTCATTAAGAATGTCTCCTCAGCCTGTGAAGGGCTTTGTAGCTGGGTCAGGGCCACTGAAGCCTATGACAAGGTTGCTAAGGTAACCACTATGTCCTAAAATTCTTCTTGTGCATCAAACTTTCATCTTGCTAAATTTCTATAGGCAAAGCACTGTGAGATGAATGTTAATATGCTGTACAACTGGAACAAGTAGGCTAAGGTGTCTTTGAATTACTGAGTCACAATAGTGTGATATAGTTGATACATTGTGCAGTTTGTGTACATAAATATAGCATATAAATAAATACACGTGTGTGGAAATTTATACACATTTGTGTTTGAGCTATGCCACACTGCTCTGTAATAATATTTTACAGTTGTGTAGTAACTTTCTTTACAAAAGCTCCCAAGGTGCTTTACCAATTAAGGGGCTGATCCAAAGGCCATTGTTGTCAATGGAAAGGCTCCCATTGACTTCAGTGGACTTTGGGAAAGGCCCTAAGTGCATGCAGAACATTGAAATGCATCTGTCTCCACGATGGATGGCAGCAACCAGATCAAGGATTTGAAAGCAAAACCTTACTCTTAAGGACAGGGGAATAAGCTCTTTAACATCCTCATAGAGCAGATTGTACCTCTTTTTTTAAGGTCTTATCGTGTCCCACAGACAGTAAAGCACACTGTACTTCATTTATCTACCTCAGAAAGTTGGAAGGATTGAGCTAACACTGCTGGGATTTGAACCTTTGTTTCGAGGGAGCATAGATAGTTCAAAGCTGCTTAGACTACTAACCATCCCCTCTGGCTTAGTTCGTTATACAGTGGAACTGCTTATAGTGAACTCTGACCTATAGTGAAACTTATAGTGAAGTAGGATGAAAACCCTGATTTTTTTTCCAATGCAGGTGCAGCTTGCTAGTTAAAATGTAATTGTTCTGCAAAAAATAATTCACAGAATTTCTCACGTTAACTATAGCCACTTGTGGCAGTAGCTATTTTATTCTCATTGCACATCTTTTTTACCTGACTAGGACATTGGGCCAAGGAAAGGGTCACTTTTAGGACAATTTGCATAAAGGAGATTGTAGCTATCTTATTAATAGCACAAGTACAAAACAAAATCCTTCACAAAACTGTTTTAACATTAGGGAAAGGAGAAAATCACTTCTGCTGTAAAAAAAAAATCTACTTTTTCCCTATATTTTTAATAATCTGCAAATTCTAAACACATATTCAAAAAATATCATTCGGTCTTTTTCTGAGATAACACTAACACAGAATAAGTGGAGAGGGTATGTCTTCACTACAGAGTTAGCTCTGCCTCTAACTCCCTAATATCCACTGAGCCAGGGTTACGGGTGCTTTAAGCCTGGCAAGCATACATGACTGTGGGTAGAGGCTTAAGACCAAGTTTCACCTCAACCTAGCCTGCCAATCAGCCTGATTTGTGGTGAGGATGCAAGCTTATCAAGCCCAAGTACAGACAGCCCTCCAGTGTCTTCCTACAATTCCATCTGGGCTGTATTTTCTTGAGCTCTAACTACTCCTCTCTTTTGCACCAGAAGTCACCTGTACTGGCTTGGCTTTTAAACCCCGTGTTGGCCTGCTACATTTCTGCTGCACTTCCACAGCATCTGAACCAACATGCTGTCTGAGAAATCCTCCTCTGAGCATGCTGCCAGTTTGCCAGAGGCTGACACCAAAGTTCTGGGGACTTGGGCCCATTTATCCAAAAGTCAGTAGCTCTCTAAGGAAATCTCCAAGAAGCTGGCAGAGGAGGGGACTGGGCAGATGACTGAATCTCAATGCAGGGAGAAAATCAAAATGTTGCACTCCATACACCAAAAGACTAAGGATCACAGTGCCACGTCCAGCAAATAACTTTGATGGGCTCAACTGGTTGCTCTGTACTGCCCAGAGCATGGACCCTGCCTTCGTGCTGGACACGCTTTTGGAAGAAGAAGAGGTGGTAAAGAGAGTGAAGCAGCTGCAGCAGGGGCTGAGGACAGAGGTTGTAAGGGACATGAAGGTGATGCTGACCTCCACACTGCCAACAGATCTGAGGGACAACCAGGACTTTCTCAGATTGAACTTCCAGGACCTCTTCAGCATCCTAAATAGTCTGAATTCTGCCAATTAGATGTAGTGCTAAACATATTTCAAAACCTAGTATAGAAATATCTTGTCCCCTAACTATTACAAATCTTATGATTTCTAAATTATCTTTAACTCTGACCTGTAATATTGTATATAAATACCCATAACAGGAATTTTTTCACCACTACAAGATTGTAAGTTAATACGTATTTGTTCTCTGGCTACAGGTTTTACTTTTAGCCATCTTATATTTTCTTCTGAATTACATTAGCATCTGTGTCTATTACTTACAAAATAAATGTTCCACAAGTAACTGTCCAATCCTCCTTGTAATTCACAGAGTGACTCTGTTTTAAAATACCCAGAAACATATTTTCTCCATCTGCAATGTCAGCTCTGTATTCCTTACTCAGTATCTTCTCTGAAACTTTTGAATTTCGAACTAAATTTATATTTCTGAGTTTTTCCAGACTTCTCTGTTTACAAATATTTGTGAAATTATTCTGATTTTTTGCAGATATGCCAGGGTCAAACATATGTTGGACATTATCTAGGTAGGTGCCTCCTTCCACATCTAGAACATTCTTTCCTATCCTCATATGTTTTAACTTTAATACTTTCATTCTGTTTTCCTCCATACACTTGTTTTTTACTTTTTCTTATTAAGTGCATATTCACATCAGTTTGTTTTCTTTCTAAAATGTGCAGTCGTTGTTGATTAAGTTCAGCAGTTTGGTAAATTCTCACAGGTTTCCCAGATTTAGATCTTAGTTTTTTTTCTTACACTGATAATCTGTTATACCCATCACAATTTGATCTCTTATTGTTGACTCAGAGAGATTCTGGAAATTACATTCTGATTTCTTATCTTTAGATAAGTTAAAAATTATTCAAAAGTCTCTTCCTCCATTTGATTACTTGAGTGAAACTGAAATCTTTCAAACGTCTTATTTCTTTTTGGTAAACAGTATTCCTCAATTTTTTTAAAGACCAAGTCATAATCAGCTTGTATTCTGACATTAAACTCAAATGAATTATAGAATTAAATTGCTTCAGTACCAGCAATATTAAAAAAAGACGGCACTCTTTTGTTCGTCTTCCTTACGAGTAGATCCAGATGCCCTGAAAAATAAATCAAATTCTTTTTTAAACCTTTTCCAATTTTCTGCAGCATTTCTTGACATTTTTAGAAATGTGGGAATTCTTAATTGATCCAACTTATTTCATTCAAACTTGCTTTTCACTTCAGAGTAACTTTTACCTCAGGGTTTTTTGTTTGATTGTTTTTTTAACTTCTTCCGGTTCTTTTTCAACACTTTCTTCACTCTTGGTAGCATATGTTGTTTGTTTATATTGAAGTAATCCACTATATTTTTAATAATAATTCATTGCTAGAAACTTAATAACAATCTTTACTAGGTACATAGTGAACCTATATACAGACCATCAGACTGACCTAAGTGAAATCAGTCTAACCTAAAACCAGCTGCCTTCTCCAGATGTCAGCTGCCACACCCCGGAGAGTCTATTCATTCTCTTAACGCCACATTAACACCACATTTGCTTGAAATAATATTAAGAACATCACTTAGAACCTGGTTCTTTTGTTTATGTAAAAAGCAAGATTTGTCATTCATTTGGAGTGGTGGAGAACCTGGCCACTGTACCCACAGAGCAGAGAAATGCAGACAAATTGAGGTGTCCATGTACTTATGAGGGAAAAGTTGCAGCCTTTCCCATGCTGTGACACCAAAAGTTAAAGTTAAAGGGTAGTTAGGTTTTGTTCCACTGGAAAGAATAGTGTACTGTTTCAGTGCTTTTCAGAGATATCTACCCCAGTCCAGATGAGGCATGCCCCCAATATGCCCCTGACTGTGAGAAAAGGTGCAAGAATCAATCGGGGGAAAGAAAAAAAAAAGGCCAGAGATGAGCTGCTGCTAAAGATATATAGGGCCTTTGCCAGCAGGTCACACCAGCTCCTGGAGTAGGACAAGTAGAGCCAGGTGTGATGGGACCCCCGGGGTACAACCTGGAACTGTCGGGCTGCTGTGCCCTCTTAACTCTCCAGCCTGGGCTGTCTCTCAAAGTGCTTTTCTAGTGACAAGCAGCAAACCCCTCCAGGTGCTGTTATCACTCACACCCAGCTAAGTTGCATGAATGCTCTTCAAGTCACTCATGAACTATACAGAAGGTGACACTAGCAAATCCCCCCAGCCACCAGCTTTGCACCCCAGCAATGTACTGTCTTACACTGCTCAAGACTTTCTCTTGAACAATGAAAGGTATTAATTAGCTTGCCACTTCATCAAAAGATAGTGGACATGCACTGGCCTTTGTAATCTGAGCAGATTCCCCAAGCACTTTAAACAAACTCACTGGCTAGGATAAAACATTAAAATACATTTATTAACTACAGAAAGATAGATTTTAAGTGGTAGGCATAAAGGTCAGAGACAGTTACCCAAGAAAATAAAAAGTAAACATGCATTCTAAATCCTAAACTTTCAGACTAAGCAAGATTTGAATCAAACAGTTTTTTTCACTCCACTGGATGTTGCAGGTAGGTTACAGTTCTTAATACACAGGCTGAATTTCCTTCTCAGCCTGGGACAAATCTTCTCAGTTCAAAGTTTTTGTCTTTCCTTATTACCTTCAGCAATAGTAGGGGAGGAGAGAAGTGGTTTCATGATGCCACTGTCCCTTATTTTATACTCTCAATTCATGTCCCTGGAAAGATACTGGCCCAGGCATGTCCTGGTAGGCCTTGCTGAGTCACAGAGTTGAGCAATTCCCATTAAGAACATAAGAACGGCCGTACCGGGTCAGACCAAAGGTCCATCTAGCCCAGTATCCTGTCTACCGACAGTGGCCAATGCCAGGTGCCCCAGAGGGAGTGGACCAACAGGCAATGATCAAGTGATCTCTCTCCTGCCATCTATCTCCATCCTCTGACAAACAGAGGCTAGGGACACCATTCCTTACCCATCCTGGCTAATAGCCATTAATGGACTTAACCACCATGAATTTATCCAGTTCTCTTTTAAACGCTGTTATAGTCCTAGCCTTCACAACCTCCTCAGGTAAGGAGTTCCACAAGTTGACTGTGCGCTGCGTGAAGAAGAACTTCCTTGTATTTGTTTTAAACCTGCTGCCCATTAATTTCATTTGGTGACCCCTAGTTCTTGTATTATGGGAATAAGTAAATAACTTTTCCTTATCCACTTTCTCCACATCACTCAGGATTTTATATACCTCTATCATATCCCCCCTTAGTCTCCTCTTTTCCAAGCTGAAGAGTCCTAGCCTCTTTAATCTCTCCTCATATGGGACCCGTTCCAAACCCCTAATCATTTAAGTTGCCCTTTTCTGAACCTTTTCTAGTGCCAGTATATCTTTTTTTTAGATGAAGAGACCACATCTGTACGCAGTATTTGAGATGTGGGCGTACCATCGATTTATATAAGGGCAATAATATATTCTCAGTCTTATTCTCTATCCCCTTTTTAATGATCCCTAACATCCTGTTTGCTTTTTTGACCGCCTCTGCACACTGCGTGGACATCTTCAGAGAACTATCCACGATGACTCCAAGATCTTTTTCCTGACTTGTTGTAGCTAAATTTGCCCCCATCATATTGTATGTATAGTTGGGGTTATTTTTTCCAATGTGCATTACTTTATTTTTTACAATGTCCATTGTGTGGTGCTTGCTCAGCTGTCTCCTATAGAACTGTAAATCTCTTGTTTACAATTCCCCTGCTGGTCAATGGCTGTTGATGGTTACTTAACACCTGTTTGGGTGTGGATCATCAACTTTATTGTCACTGGAGAGTTAGCAGTGAGCGTATCCAAAACTCACAACATATTTCAATAACAACTGTATAGCAAAATCTCATAACTTCGTACACATTAGCAATATATGTATTTTGACAGAGTAATGAATTTCAGCAGATCATGGCCTTTCATATGGTATCTTACATTGCATGCTTTGTATGAAATATCACAACCATGTACAAATGATGAATATGGGGGTTACAGGGTGCTACTTTGAGGTCCAGTGCGTCACACCAGGCTACTGCTCAGAGGATGCTGAAGAATGGGGAGAGGGCATGGAAAAGCAGGACTGATACCTGCAGTGGGGAAAGCAACAGTAACATAGGGAGCTGGTGGAGTGGCTGTTTGGCATGATTGCCAGCGGGCAGTGGAAAATCCAAACTCCTGCCCTGCTCCCAGTCCAGCCTGCTCCAGTGGCTTCTCCTTCACTCTACCACATCCTGCAGCCATGGGCAATTCGGCAGTAATATGCGCCGCTTAACTGCCTGGTGCCTTCCCATCCCAGCCCCTCCATTGCATCAGTTTTCCTGTACCTTCCCTTCTCCCACCCCCAAACCCCATGCTTGGAATAAATAACGAGTATTTCATTATTGAAACATTGACTTTTATTGCACAAACATAAAGAAACTGAAAGACCAGGAAAATAGTTTAACCTTGGGCAAACGGTGTGATAAAACTGAGAGGGGAGAAACCAAGTCAGCTTGTCTGTGACAGCACAGTAGTCTTGCCCATCAAAGATCTTTGAATGGCTGCCTCTTGTTCTTAGTACCCTCCCCCGGTGTTGAGTGGGAGGGATACTGCACCTTCCTCCCTCGCCTTCTGGAACATTTGGGGGATGGGGATTGGGAACAGGGTGATGCTTTCAGGCAATTCTACAGGGGCTGCAGAGGGAGTCTAGCCTCAAGCTGTTTTTCTTGAAGCTCAACCAAAAGCCTCAACATGGTCTGACTGGTCCTTCATAATCCGCAGCATCTCATCCTGTGTGGCATGTTCATGCTCCTGGGATGCTCTCCTGCTCTCCATGTCCATGTCCAGTTTTTCAGACAATGAAATCCTTAGCTCCATGTCTGCTGTCCCAGAGGAGTTCATTATCTCGTCTTCTAATCTGCAAAAGCCTCTCCACCAGTGTGATGGCTGCGCTGAAGGCCAAGCTTTCCACTGTAAGGCATGCAAATCACAAGGCAACCATTGTCAGTGCCGAAGTTCTTTCATTTTCAGGCAGCACTGCTGCATGGCCCTGGTGTAGCCGTTCTCCACCATGCCCTGCGCAATCTTTGTGTAGATGTCAATGCCTGGATCAGAGCTGTGCCTGCACAGACTCTTCTCCCCACAGACCAATAAAGATCCACCACCTCCTGTGTACTCCAGGCTGGAGTGCATTTTGGGCATTGAGTCACCATGATCAGCTGGGCTGGGGAGCTCTCCACACTGATCAAACAGGAAATGGGAATTCAAAAGTTCCTGGGGCTTTAAGAGGGAAGGGGCTGTCTCCTGCGTACCTGGCTGCTGTGCAGCGGAGTTGAAAATGATCTCCTGAGCGGTCACAGCGGAGCATTGTGGGACACATCCTGGAGGCCAATTCAGTCGACTTACACAATGCTGCATCTATGCTGCCTCTCTGTCCACCCATGAACATCAAATTAAGCGCTACGCCTCTCACTGAGGTGGAATAATTAAGTTGACATAACAAGTGAGTTAGGTCGGCAGAGGGGAACTGGTAGTGTACACGCATACGTTATTTGGTCGACATAAAGTGGCTTCTGTTGACCTAAGTTTGTAGGGTAGACCAGGCCACAGGCAAGTTTACCTTCAGCAATATTAGTGGTGTCCAACAGGGCCCAATAACATGAATGGTGCTGTACACATTGGCATACAAATGGTTCTGTAGGCAGCACCATCTTGCCTTCAGTTAGTCAAATGCACATTCCTTCACCATCCTGAAACTGCTCAGTGTGAAATTAAACCTTCTTCTGCCAGGTGCTGTCACATCAGAGTTAGGCTTCATGAACCAGGGCAGTAAAGGACAGATTGGTTCCTTAAATTAACAGTGGCCACAGACACTCTGTTGATATCCATAGTATTGGGCAGGAATAAAGTCCCAGTGTATCCCAATCTGAACACATGGGATCTCAGAAATACCCTAGTGTCATGTACCCAGCTGGTGTATCTCATGTTCGTGTTCATGAACCTCCTTCTGTGATCAACTGAAACCTGCATAACAAGCAAATAGTACCCTGTCCAGTTTACATATTCCTGTACATCATCGGGGGGAGGAAGAGGGAGGACAGACTATGGCCACATGTGCCATTGATGGCAGCAGCACATGTCATGAAACTTATTCACGCAAAGCCAACAATTATTTTGGGAACATTAGCAATCTTCACCACCCATGGGTAAACCACAGCAATAATTACCATGCATGCCCCCATCAGCGGAGCACCAACCATTGACTTGCCAACACCAAACTGAATCTGGGGTAGCCAGCCTTCAGAAAGCAATAGCAATCCATTTTTAGACGGATAGGGCCTCTCTCATCTGCATGCTCTGGCACTGGAGGGCCAGGACAAGCTGCTCAAACAACTCCATGAAGGTGTTCTTCCTCATGAAGAAGTTCTGGATCCACTACAGGCCATCCCAGGTCTCCATGACAATGTAATCCCACCACTGCATGATGTTCTGCACCAGAACCACTGGTCAGCATAGGAGGGTTCCACAGCTATCCAAACCTGCCACATCAACTGTCTCCAATGCTTCATGTCTGCATGCAGCCTGTGAGATCTCTTAACAGGGCGCAACATTGCCTTCCCAGGGCAACAAGCCATCACCAAAATGATGTCCAGCACATCTCATGTCCTGCATTGGCCTTCTGTTTCCTTTTAATTTATTGAGTTGGTGGGCTAAGAGCACTTCTTTATGGGGGCTGAGGAAGGACAGACAAGTTCTCCCACAACACACTGCAAATGACTTCATACAGTGACACCGCTTAATATAGCATTAAGAACCATGGGATAGCCTGCCAAAAATCCAGCCCAGCACATGGGCTAGTACAGCAGCATTGAGGATGCAGCTAAATAGGTCTGGCTTGGTAGGGCTTTGCAGTGGGGGTGCTATACCCAGGTTAATTTTGCAGTGAAGGCATACCCCAACAGGGAAAGCTGTCTCTAGCCAAACAATAGCAACATAAAGGTGCTCACTCCTTCCCTGTGTCATTCAGACATAAACGTCAGTGCCTAATGCGACAATTTATATGCTAACATTATCAACCAAAGACAATTTCTTTTCCTCCCTCATTGTATTTTAAACAAAACGAGTAAATTAAATGAAAAGAAAAAACTGTTTGTGCACTATAAGGTTGAATAATTAAAATCCCCCAAAAGCATGGGAATGCAGAAGTTGAATTCCAAATTAACTCTACCCTGGTTCAAATCTATATTTCTGTTTTTTCTAGTTAATTGTATGGTCTGTATATTATTGTTTGCTGTGCAATATAAACAGAAAAGATTTTCAACACAGCTGAGATTATGTTGCTGTTTGAAGCTGAACCTCTGCATTTCCTGACTTTCTGATATGTCAACTATGGAGCCTTAATGTTGCAGTAGTATAGGATTTTTCATGTAGAGCCAACTCCTCAAGTGCTGTAAATCACTGATTTACCATAGCCCAGGATCTGGCCTGTAATACATACATCCTAAAATCCAATATGCATGCACACACACTTGTGCATCATAGTGCCCCAATTGATAATCCATCTGTCTACATTTGTGATGCTGAATGCACTCATAAATCAGAAATGCTAACTACAGAGACCAAAAAAGTGATACTTTTTTTTCATCGAACTTCCACGATGTGAATTCAGTATTGAAGATTAATGTTGTATTGAACAATGCATAATTTATTTATAAATTTATTTTGAGAATGTCCCAAAATGACAGAGACTGGAAGCTGTCCATGCTGACTTAAAAATTCAGATGGAAAAAAAAGCCAACAAAATATGAGCAGAGCTCAAAGAACTGAACACTAAACTAGTAGTCCTATAGGACCAGCTGTCTCAGACACTCTCAGGGAAAAGACCACTGGAGGAAAGCACTGAACTGACAAAGTGTGTGATTTATAATCTCTCATTCTCATAAAATGACTGTCGTTATTCTTGTGAGCTAAGAACCTGGAGCAAGATGTAATGGGCCACTGGGCTAAAAATGTAGTACAGATTTATTTCCATAATTACAGCCAGCAAAACCCTTGAATGGGGAACAACTAACTTGGCTCTGAAAAGTGTAAGGATACCTTTAAAATAGGTAGGATTTATCTGTTGAGTGAAGTGTGTGCTGCTCTGAGAATGTCTAAAATTTGGGGGAAATAAATGGCAGGATCAGTAGATGGGGGAAACGCTAAAACAAATTCTGCTGCCTTTCTTTCTCCCTCCCCTCTTCCTCTCTCTCTCTATTTGCACCTTCCTTGCCATTGTTCTGCTTCTAAAGCATTTGTACACCATAGTATGTCAGAATCTGGTAATAAAGGCTACTTTGGTTTTACTTAAAAGAATGATTCATATAACTTTTTTTCCCAAATGCAACATCTTTTTCTTTTCCTCTGAGATCTTCATTACCTCTCTGATTTGGTATAGTTTAAAAAATCCACTTCAATATTCCTTTATAATGTGCTACATTTCTCACTTCAGCAGGGCTTATAAAATTGTCAGTGGCTGAGTGGCTGAAGTTAGCTTGGGAAAAGAGATGATAAGAGCAATTGATGTGGGGTGCATAAAGCAAAACATTAATGACAACCAAATAAAATGCACAAGGCTCCCAGCCATCTTAGAATATGCAGAATATGACTTCAGCTCCTGAGGTTTTATCAGAGACTTTTCTCAAACCATCCTGCTTTGCTGAAACTGCTACCTATAGTATGTCCCAGTTTACTGTCTCAGTTCTTTCATACAGCACAGCTATCCACATTGTTGCAGATCCTATTGATTACTTACTGCTGCACCTGCAAAGCTTTGAAACTGCCATGGCTGATGATGTCCAGTGAGTGACTGATTACTTTGCAGATCGAGGGCCAGATTTTTAAAGATATTTAGGTACCTAAATATGCAGATAGATATATAGTGAGATTTTCAAAAGCCTCCAGCACCTAACTCCCCTTGATTACATATTCAAAATAGTAGTTTTTATCATTTCCTTTAGGTTTTCAAGAGACAATGCTATCAGTGACATCAGCTTAGTGGTGGCCTCTTTAGTTGATAAATGCATTAAAAACATGGGGGCAAATGAATAAACTCCATATCTGCTAAGCTGCTAAGGCTGACTGTGTTTGAACTTTGGGCAATCATTTTCAGGCATGAAATCATACAGTTAAAAATGGAAGTGACCTATGAAGCTATCTAACCATGGTTACAAGCTGTTTCAAATTTTTAAAATAAAGTATATTTTTGTTGCACTATCTCTGGAAGGGTAGTAGCACTGGACAGCCCAATCTGAGACAAACATAGGGCAGAATAATCTCTCTTATAAATATATAAATTGGTCCTTCTGAAACACCTAGTATTGGCCACCGTCAGAAGACAGGATACTGGGCTAGATTGACCTTTGGTCTGACCCAGTATGGCTGTTCTTATGGTCAGAAACCAATTTTATCCTCACTAAATTACCTTAAACCTAGAAATTACCAGATTGTTGTTATAACAGAGGCTAGTGCTTCAACATGTAATGATAAGGGGCTTTACACAAATATAGCATTCCAATCTTAAATTAATACATATAAAATACTTCTAGGAATATCTGTGTCAGGGACATTATATTCTAATATAGTCTGCCTGCACTATTTTTAATATATTATAAATACAAATAGACCATGATGTGAAGTAACATTAAAAATCCTAACAAAATGTTATTTAAAATAGGTCAGCATTACAAAATAGAAAATCAGTTGAGTACCAAAATATAATCATCAAAGGCCAGGAAAGACAGAAATTGTGAAAATTATCAAAGCTTCATCATACTTAAGCCTCACTCCTAAAAATACTTATTCATGTGCTTAATTTTACTATTGTGAGCAGTCCCATGACTTAGCATTTGCAGAATCACTGGCATAGTTTTGTAAATACATGGGTCTCCGTCCTGCAAAGACTTATATGCATGTTTAATTTTAAATAGTGAGTTGTCCAACTGACTTCAATCAGACTTCTCCCTGGGCATAAAGTTAACCACATACACAAATCCTTGCAGGATTAGGGCCTTAGGCTACAAGATCTTTGTGATAGGAATCTGAAGCTCTACATTTTTAATGTCAGGACAGTGTCTAGCATACTTTCAGTGCTTAATAAATAAATAATAATGATCATTTAATTTTGCAGAAGTGCCATATTAGGTCCTGGCCTGGTTTCAATTTACAGGTCCTCAAAACTTCTTTAGTGCCAACTCTTTCCCCCCTTTTACTTTATCAATGCAGACACTACATGGAGCTTGGTAGGAACAGAGCATAGAAGCAACTAGGTGAATACAACCAAGAAAAATAATAATAATTAATAATAATGCAATTTAGCAGAACAGTCCAATCAGGCTTCTGCTCTCAAACATAATGTATGCTTGTCCCCCTCCAATATTTAGGACTGTAACTGTTTTTTGTTTGTTTTTTATAAGTAGCATTGCTATTACTTGATAAAAAAAGTTCTCTTTTGTCTGGTAGATAAAGGTTAAATCAATTATATTCAGTCTTCCAATACATGCATTAATGATAATCAAAGACTGACATTTTCTTACCTGTGACTTCTCATGGTAGATTATGTCTTGATACCTTTAAAATTCTATTCTAGAGTGAGAAAACAATGGTGAAATTTTGCCCCACTGAAGTAAATAGAGGTTTTGCCATGATTGCACCCAATATCTTCAGCAATCTCTGGTGTGAATCCTATTTCTCTAACTGCGTATGCTTCATTTAATCTCTGGTAGAGGTTTTCCATCTTCCTCCCATCCTCTCGGATATAGGAGTGCCTCAAGATTCCATATTTGCTCTTTTTCGCTTAATGTGAATGGTACAGACAGAAGGTGCTGAGGAGAGTTAGGGGTGTGAATAGATGATGACAAAGATCCAAACCTCTTGATGGTTGTTCAAAAAAAATCCCAGTCATGCAAGGGCATGAATAAGTACAATAATTATATAACAAACAGCCTAGATTTCACTTGAATGGTACAAACACTCCAGCAACTTACTTGTAAAATTGTCCTTAGAAATGTCTTCGAACTGTTGGCTGCCATGTAGATTTTGCTCAGACTTTGCCCAGAGGTACTCTCTTGGGCACTGACCAAGCTAGGGATGACCCATACCAATTGGAAAGCTTATTTTCTGGAAGTTATGAGCATGTGAAAACACACTAATTTAATAGAAACCCTTTTACAACCTTCACCTTAGCATTTCCTACCAATGGGAAGCTGTAGTAAGCGTGACAGTATATTAGATATGGAGGATGCTGTTATTTTTGACATATTGTACCCAGATTTCCTGGGATCTGCTTTTATTTTTAAAATGGTCAAGGGCGTGTGCCGGGGGAAGGCAAGCCGTGGCACAGGCACCCCCAATTAATGGAGGCACAGAACTCCTCCAGCCCCATGCCAGGGCAGATGAGAGCTCCTGTGGCCCTGGAGCCACAGGGGGAGATCCAGCTTTTCCAGCTGCTGTGGGAGAGCAAGCTCCACTGCCCTTGGGGCCGCAGCAGGGAGAACCAGGTCCTGGTTCTGGGGCCATGGCAGGGAGAACCAGCTCCTCTGGCCGCTTGTGGGGGAGGGGAGAAGAAAAGAGTGAGCTCCTCTGGCTGCGGGGTGGGGGGCAGGAGGGGATGGGAGGAGAAGAGAGCCAGCTGCTCCAGCTGTGAAGGTGGGGAGAGCCAGCTCCTCCGGCCACTGGGGGCACAGAAAGTACCCTTCCAAAAGCGGCCCTTCCAAAAGCGGCCAAATTTTTATTCCAGTGCACACCCCTGAAAATTAACACTCTTGAAGCCCAACCTAGAGATTCCCCCTAGGCTTGGCTGCTTCTAGGGTTCCTTCCTTAGGGGCTTGACTCTCTCAATTCCAAATTCGCAGTCCTCTAATCGCATGATGGAGTCTAACAAATTGCAGCGGCCCCAAACAGTTACTCACCTACAGCTCCATACAGGGTTCTAACAGCTACTTCTAACCAGGAGGTTAATGGCTACAGGGGCAATGGGAGAATCCTATTCTGCCACCCGTTGCCAGGGAACTGGTGACCTCTACCCACCCATCCTCACAGTGCATTATTACTAAGACTTTGTAGGAGATGGGGTGAATGCATTTCTTCCTTAGAAAGTAGCATGTGGCTTATATAAAAAGGTGCATAGAGAAACAGTACTTAAAATGTCACCATACTGTTGCTGTGTATTGGAAAGACTATGAAACTACGCCAATATTTATATTGTCACCAATATTTAAAACACATGTATGATATTTTGAAATATACCGCTACTGCGTACAGAAAATATCTGTAGTTTTTGTATGAAAAGTCAGTCTCTGTATGTTTACTGAAACTCAGTTTGTAGTCAGGGAAAATGATATTTATCTGGAGGAAGCTTACTGCTAAAAGTCACTGTAAATCTGCTGGCTGTTTGCTGAGACTTCAAGATGGAGAAAATGGAAGCAGTTATTACTGAGTGTCCATTGACAATATGAAATCTTTCTTTTATAGCATTTGTTTAAGTAAGAGAAGTTTACCCAGTCTACGGAGCATTATGTGGGGGAAATTAAACAACGGCAGGAGCAATTGCATCTTCTTTATATACTTGTCAGCTCCTCTTTCTGCCACTCTTTTTCTTTCCAGAGACTGCAGGCATTTTCAAACAGGGATCAGGTCTTCATTGTGTTTGCACACTAGCTAGCACATCGTGAGAAGTACTAGACACAAATAAATAATAATAAAAAATGACCAGAAAAGTCTCAGAAGTGACAGTTATAGCTAGAGAAAAAAAATTATAGAATGTAAATACATTTGGTAAACCTGTTTTACTTACTACAGCTGAACATTTGTGGCATTCTCCTCAGGTACCCCGGAACCGTAAGCCAGTGTTATTCATCTGGAATTCCTCCAGGGGATAGTACTACTGGACCTTAAACTGTGTGAGAGCCCCTGCCACACTAGCCTGTCTGCCTTACCAGCAAACTCCTCAAGACTCTACCAGTTTAAACCTTGCCTTGCAGGTAACATTCAGTGAACCCCAGTTCCCAAGTTCCCCAAAGACATCTCTCTGTAGTGTCCAGTCCTTCTCACTGGACACTCACAGAAATTAGTAAGTCAGTCTATCCAAAGAGACAGTACAGATACATTAGCCTGTTTGCCCAGCTGAGGACATGGTCTTTACCTTAGTACACAGCAGTAAGATGCTTTATAGTAAAACTAAGAATACATTTATTAATAAAGACCATAGATTCAAGTGATACTAAGCAAGAGTAAAAGAAACAGGTATGGTTATAAACAAAACAAAACACACTTTCTAGTGACTAAAACTTAACTTTAGCAAGTTCCTATCTTTGCCTAAGCAGCTTTTCTCATTTTCATTGAGTTACCAGTATTTCCAGCCCTTCTGGCAGGAGGATCCACCATTCACAGAATCAGAGGATGCTGATCCATTTGTCCTGTAAGTGATGGATAACTATGGGGTTCTCTCCCCTTCTTTTTATAGTGCAGTAAACCATTAACATGTATTCCTTTGACCTATATGCCCCAGACGGAGTTCTTCTCCCCTGCTGGGATGCAGATGACATGCTGTCTTCCTTACCCTACTCTCAATTTGCTTTGTCTGTAGACTTAGATGCAAATGTAACTTCCATTGTCTCTGGCCTCACCTTGCTCAATTTACACTGGAGACACAGGCAAAACAGCATTCCTTTATCTAGGACAGCCTTCTTTATCCTCTCTCCTCAGATTACTTGGTCTGAATGTATTTTCAGCACACATACATAACTTTTTATATACAACCCATACATACATCACATAATGATATTCATGACCAGCATGTCACCAGTTTTCATAAGATACCTCATAAGACACTGTTTGGCTACATATTCTGACAAATGTGTTGGGTGTGACCTTCGCTAGTTGACATAAAAGGGCTCCTAGAGTCACAGTTTATTATATCCATATCCGTTATTAATGGAGTGCAGTATAAATACCAGTTAGATATTATATTTTGTTTCCCCTAATTTTTCTAGTGCGCTGAGCAATTGCTGGTGCCTCTAGATTGTTGGGTTTTTGTTCATGAGCAAATAAATGTTGAAAAGTCTCCCTTAAACATTTTAAAGTAACCCTTTTGTTCAGTGACAAATGTTATCCCCTAAGGCTCTCTGTCCAACTTTTCCTTCTATATTAGATGAGGTGATTTGAGCCAAGAAAGGCATTCCTCTGCCATTTCCCATGATTTATATTGGATCTTCTAGAGGCAATTTTTCCTGTCACTGTTGACAAAATGTGATGCTTTTGACAGGCGAGAGGATTTCAATCTCTTCACCTTCACTGCTCTACCTCTCCTCTGTTTTCTTTATTTTCTCTTCTTGTTTTCCTCTTATTCATATTTTTGTATTTTCCTCCTCTCTCTCTGTCTTTTTGGCCACCATTTTCTCCACTTTTTTCTCTTCCCTTCAGCTTCCTTGATCTTTCTCCCTCTTTTCCCTTCATCCTATTCTCTGTCTCTTTGTCTCTATGCAGTTCATTTGTTTTTTTAACTTAAATTGCAAGCACTGCTGTGTTGGAGTGCTGCTAATGCCCTCTGATGCTCCTCTCTCCAATCTGTGCATGTTACATGCAGCGCTGAGAGGAATGCCGATCAACGCAGGCTGAGTAAAGTACAGCAGTGTAACACTGGGGCGATACAATGAACAATTTCATTCCATCAATTTTAAAAGTCAGCCAGATAACAAACCTTGCCTACCTTAACCAAATCTCACATCCAAGTGTCAACGGCTGTACTTTGGTCTTTCACTCAGCATCCATTGCTGAACAGATTAACTGAATACAAGACAGTCTCTCGGGAACAAAGGCCACCATTTTGCCTACTTGCAGAGTTTGGACAAATAACACAACACTGGAAGCTCTGCAGCATGCTCCTGCTGGGGAATCGGACCCCTGCCCATTATGACTGGTGAAATCCAGTGAAGAAAACTAAGACCACTACTGACAGAAACCATGGCTTTCTTCAGTGAAGGCAATCTACTCTCATACTTGAAACGTGATTGCAGGGGCCCTGGAACAATTTGTGTAGTGGGGGTGCTGAGAGCCATTGAACCAAACTGTAAACCTTATGTATGATGGAAACCACTTCAAGCCAGGGGGTGTGGCAGCACCTCCAGTACCTTTAGTTCCAGTACCCATGTGCGATTGTCAGAAGAGCACTCAAGAAACAGTATCTCAAATTATCACCCCATCTCCAGTCTCCCTGCCACACAAAAGCTCTATGAAAATATGGTGATGACCATATACCAGGAGCACCTAGCCTGTGACAGCATTCCAGACCCAGGATTGAGACCAGACCATGGCACAGAGATAGCTTTGGTAGCAGTGATGGGTGACCTCCTTACAACTCTAAGCCATCATTTTGGCCCTCAGATCCCAGACTCAGTTCTGCACCAGACTGGTGCACAGTGGTCTCAACAGACTCAAGAATCAGACCCATCACTTTTATGTTAATGCTAAATGTTGTTTTGAGTACTTAAATTCTATGGTGATTGTTGCTCTATACATACCTCAGACAGCTAGATCTGAGCTCAGTTGTACACAGTATATATATGAATACAGTCTTTCAACTGAACTAAAACGATATAGACACCTCTTCCAATGAAACAGCTGCATTTTAAATGCATCTTTTCTCTTTTTTTCAGGGAGTAAAATCCTGAGGCAGCATACCTGTACATCCCTTCCTCACTGGAGACAGGCAGCAATAATAAAATCTACCAGTTCTAGAAGACAAAGGGTTTTCACTGACCCCCATTGTTTAGCTGATATGAAGTTAAATCTCTTAGCGCCTCTCCTTCCAGTATGCAACACTTGCTCACACTTCCATCTGACAGCAGAATATGCTCTCATATCGGACACAAACTGAATTCTTTCTCCAAAAGAGGTACAGCTTCTACATCAGGACACTAGGAGCGCCAGTCTGCTAAAGGAGTTGAAATACAGAGGTCATTATGGAGGCCACCAGTCTCCTGCATGGCACTTATTGTACCATCAAAGTCATCAAGGTGTCCCAGAGCTGCCTTTTAAAAAGAAGCTAAATTTCCAAGTCTGACAAAAATCATTTCTGTAGCTCTGTTAACATAGCAACATACTGAAACTGTGGAACTAAAATCAAGTCACAGTCTAATAAAAGAGGGGAGATCCTATTATCTGCTGATGTGAGAGAAATGTTGATTTTTTTGTCAATCCCTACTGTATGAACTGTGTTTTCAATTAAAATGTTTCGCTTATTTCAGCTCACTAGTTAGAAATAAAAGGAACATGTTGTATTGATAAAAAAAAAAAAAAAAAAAAAAAAACATGCTTGACAAGCACAGGCTTGTCAAAATTAGTTCATTAGGCCCCATTCAAATTGTGCTTCTTGCCATGCTTTGCAGCCAAAGTAGTTTAACGCTTTTGAAATAAACATTGTTAATTGTTTGCCTTTTTTCCCGTCATATGTTTTTGCTTTGATAGTTTGGGAACATGATGCTAATTGAAAACCTTTCGGAGGAGCTTGATCCCATTCTATAGCCTGTGAAGCTGAGACTGACATTTCAGCGAAGTGGAATGGAACATACCCAGTTTGGAAGAGGCTGTTACTCATTACAGCAGGGATTTCAAGCTCTACATGACCACCCATCTCCAAAATCCTCATTATCTGCCTGAAGTATCTGTCAAAGTATGTTTTCTCTATACAAGTTACTAGAAGAGGAAATCACAGGGATTAATCAGATACTGTTATTGTTGCTGTTGTTGTGAATACCTGTTAGGGGAGATAGAGAACTGGAGAGGTGAAATTGCCCAGGAATGGAGAAAAGGGATGGGAGCAGAAGCAAAGGAATATTCTTCAGGAGGCATAGAAAGAGACATCACCCTGGTTGCACAGAGAGAACACTGAAGTTGTAGGACACCACTGCCACCATGTTTATTTCAGGAAATTACTCAGAAAATGTGTAACACTCAAATATAGAGTAACTTCCTGGAAAAAAAAATAAATCTTGTATTATGAAAAGTTTCTTAAGAACTTAGAAATATTTTCTGTCTCCCAGGGACATCTCTCTTCAGTTTAATTCCAACATTTAAAATAAAAGTTTTCAAAAGGTAGTGGGCAAATTTTTCAGTTGTGCACAACAGTGCATAGGCAGCCATGAAAGCTTAAAAAAACACAAATCAGATAATTTTACATCTAATTGAGTGTAAAATTACCTAGAGAGCAAATGCATAGGGGGTGTACATTTTGTGGAAGAATCCATTGCACTGCAGCTGAAAAATTAGTCCACTCTGAATAGGAATGATTCTGTGAAATACTTTTAGAACATTTTTAAGGAAACCAAGGTGATTGTGTACATTAGAGGTGGAGCTGGCAGTGCTGCCTAGTATTAAAATTCTCTCCTTCTCTCCCCCCCCTCCACCCCACCCCACACCACACACACGGTTCAATTTCACTGCTGGAGAAACAAACATGACAGTATTATACAACTCCAGGAGAACCAGACACTGACTAGCCTGATCTCAGTCTCTAAACTGACTGAAAAGTAACAAATAAGCAGCATAAATGCTTCAAAGGAAATCTTATTTTTAATTGTTTCAGTTTTAATTATTTTAAGTCGGTGTTACAGCAATTTACAAACATTTTCCTCTTTAACACAGTTTTTAAT
>NW_020664419.1:78471638-78501122 GCF_002925995.2 Terrapene triunguis
GTGTTAAAGAGGAAAATGTTTGTAAATTGCTGTAACATATATATATACACACACACACATATACCTATATCTATCTATCTATAGATATATATATATATGGATTGATTTTCTCTAATACGGTTTCTCACCTGATTTCCAATGGTTTTCTTAGCTACAGTATGCCATGCAGTAATAATGTTATTAATAAGGGAGTTTAGTCCCCTTTCTAAATAGGCATCCATAATTCCCATTGAGGCTAACAATAAAATAAAAAACCCAATATAGCAAAAGACAAAGGTTCGGGTAGTATGCAGGTTCTAGAAATATGTACAGATATGGACAGTGGGGACACAAACTCAACTGATATACAACAATGTAACTCCATATATCAGCTGAGAAGCTGTCCCTGTAACGGTAATAGTATACACTATATTGTATCTCTCTTCAATATTTATGTTTTTTATGTTTATTATGAGTTTCTTAAAGCACTATTGCTATAGAGCTGATTTTTGTACTGTACAGGTCCAAATAGTCAGTTGGTGCTAAGGAAATACTAGTCACTAGAACAATCTCACCCTGAAATACCAAATACAAGTATTTTATATTTATTTTTCAGGTAACTTTCCTTAATTTAATGATTACCTCAACAAGTCTAGAGGATCCACTGTTAAGTATTCCTGCTAAAAAAAAAAAAAACGCTTAACTTGGAAGACAAAAAGAATCAGCTTTATTTAGATGATGCAAAGAACAGGTGTTTTTTCCACATACCCCATGTAAATATTGTTAAAGAGTTTAAAAAAAAAAACTTAATGTAAATCAAGCTGCCGCTCTCTAATTTTAATCTGGAATATAAATACTTGTCTCTATGCATGTTCATATTTTTTTTCTCTGACTCTGTAACAATGCTATAAATATTACAGCATGTCCTGGTGTTGACCAGCATAAGAAACCTCTTATGATCTCAGGAAAACACACAATCTTTCCAAAAAATAAATATTCTACTAGAATAACCCAAATTTATACATGTTGTAATTAGGGATTTACTAAATATATAGTTGGGTTTCAAAAAAATATATATTCTTTGAAAACCCTTGTCCTCTTCTCATTTGCAATATACTAAAATTATTTAATACAAAAAACAGTCCTGAATTGTAGTGACAGATTTGTGAAGTTCTAGAGAAATGCTGATGAATTCTCCCTCTCTTTTTTTTAAGCCTATTTTATACCAGCCAGGCAAAAACAGATTGTTATTCGACTGTAGCACTGTTCAGATGATTTTCGTGTTTCTTTAAATAACCATTTTTTGTATTTTACAGAAAGCCGTTTAAAAAAATAGAAGATCAGATTTTGGAAATTTTATCATTGTCACAGGGAAACATCCTGGAGGACGAATGAGCTATTGACATTCTCTCCTCAAGCAAAGAGCTGTCCCAGGAGATCCATGAGAAACAAGAAATAACAACAAAGACTGAAAAACAAATTGATGAAACCAGAGATGGCTACAGACCTGTAAATAGCTTTTCACACTGTCGCGGTTACAGTTTGAATTGAATAGTTTAGTTTTGCAAATTGATGGAGAAATCCACTTATTTCTTTAAAAAAAAAAATCCTGCCGAAGAACAGATTTTAGATTAAATCCGATTTAAAAATAAATGCACAGAGTGACATTTAGCAAAATATCAAAAATCATTTGCACTGGCATATTAAGGAGTGCTGGTGGGGAGGAAGCATGCATAATTTGGAGCGTTTCTTTTAATATTTCAATTGGGACCCATTGTGTCATTATTCACAAGTATGGCTTTCATTGTGTTTTATTGGATTAGGCTGCAAATCACTGAGGCGTAGTGTCCTTTGTCATCTCTAACCTGGTTTACATCAATTCCATGTATCAATACTCTTTGGCTTGGTTTATTAATCTACACATCAGTTCTATAAACAACAGTGAACCCTCTAATTTATTAGATGAAAGGATCAGCAATCTTAATGGTCATTTTACATACAGGCACATTTAAACATATACACTGTTATCACAGATTAGGGAAAGGAAATCCTAAAGCTTGTAACTATTGGAGCCTCCAGTTGCTATTATAATACAAATATGTATTTATAATAATAATTAAATGCTCCTATGGCTGGGGTGGGATTGGGGGTAAGCTCCCAACTCCTCTATAATACCCCAAATGGCCAGCAAAACCAATTGCCTCTGACAACCAAATTCTCCATTACTTCCCTTCATGTGGCAGAGGTGTTACTGCTAAAAATGGGGGGTGAGGAAGGCGAGTGTCTGGTGCCTTAAAAGAAACCAGATTTCTCAGGATAGGTGGGGCTCTTCAGCCTTGGTAGGCAGACCACCTAGGAGAAGGAATTCTGAATTCTAACCAGGGGTGCCACACCCCTCACAGTGGATGAAGAATATGGCAGTGGATACTGGAGAGGAGATGTGGAGGATTTCAGGTCTCAAACCTGGGCCCTCAGTTCCCAAAGTGGTGCCCTGACTTCAACCACCACCCAACAGCTCTCTAGAACCAGCAGGGGAGAGGGGCTGGTGGGACTCTGGCTCAGCAGAGACTCTGTTCACGAAGCTCCTGATTGGAGCAGACGTTCAGCCCCACTGATTGGCCTGGATGCGCTACTTAAACCAGGAGGCACAGGAAGTTGCTGAGCAGCTGAGTGAACTTTTGATCTACTGCTGTACTGCAGCCTGACTCAAGTTTGGCCCTTGATATTGCTATCTGACTTTAGCTTGACCCTGCACTGTTCCCTGGTTCCTGACTCTGGTTTAACCCTTGGCACTATTCCCTGACTCCAGGTCAACTCGGCACAGCTGTCTGGCTCTGACTCCAGTCCTGACCTTCGGCGTGACTCCTGACACTGATTCTGGCTCAGCCTTTGGCATGACTCCTCAGCCTGATTCTTGATGTGATCCTGACTCTGGCTCTGGTTCCTGGCTTCTGACCCTGGCTCTGCTCACCCACTCCATGGCCCCTATACAGTAGTGCATTTGAGAAGCAGCAACTGGATTCCAAGTTGACTGGACAGGTTGCAGTATGGTACACGTCTCAAGCCTGTGTGATGAAGACTGCTGGACTATGATTCTTGAATGTTATTTTTACTGTTCATTGTGAAGGGACACTGTAGTGCTTTGCACTATGAGAGAATGTATGTACACAATTATGAAAACCAAATGTCAGTGGAATTATATTATGGTTTGCCCATGGTGAATCCTGTTCTCATGAAAGGGAGTTGTCTTTTTCTCCTCAGTATAAATATTGGTGATGTGCTCTTCCCAGATTCAGAAACTCCAGAACCACTGTGAATAGTTTCCTGCTCCCACCAGGGGGCTCCTGATATAAGAAACCCCCTTGCCCATAACAATGTTACAAAAAGGAAATAATTCCCTCTGCCTAATCATTGATCATTCCCAGTATGCTTCCAGTGAGCTACATTTTCAAAAGACTGAACAGCAGACACAGGCATAAAATAAGCTTAACTATTCACATAAAAACACCCACCTCACCAACATTTTTAAGAACACAAGAAACTAATTGTCTTTAAATACATACAGTTTTCAACAGCTGTATTTTTGTATTTACAAGTGAATTTAGGGCTCATAAAGGTGCTGGACTAACAGGGCTGGGAACGGAATTCTTCTTTTTACTCAAAGACGAGGTACAACATGCCCAGTGACACTGAAAGCTTCCTAGCATCTGACCATTAATATCCATTAATAACTGGCAGGGGCATATTAAAGCTGGCTAGTGTCCAGCACTTTCAAAATTTTGGGTCCCATGCTCTCAAACTACACTGCCCTTGCATGCTGTCTCTCCATCCCCATCTCTGCATATAGCATATTGTTTCCACCCATTCAATTCTTTCTCCATCCCTAACACAGCAGTTCTTCCCTAGAACATTCTTCCTTCTAATCCCTTTATGGCTCTAAACAAGGACCTCTCCCCATCTTCTCTTTCCTTCCATAGTTTCAAACAGGAGCCTTTTCTCCTAATCCTCTAGCCCATATCTAAGCAAAGATCCCCTTCCTTCTCCATCAACAGTTCCCTTACTATCTTCTGTTTCCTAGAAGTGCATTGCTTTTTTTCTAAAGGTACCTGGCTGCAGGCTCTTTCTCTTCTCCCTGATGAGGTATGGAGGTAGTGGCACTGCGTCTTTCCTAGCTGGGTTCCTGTGTCCTCACCTTCTTCTGAAGGGATTTTCCTCAGCAGGGCCATCGCAAGTCTATTGGAATAACATGCCTGCTACATCCCTCCTACTTTCTGTGGGTTGCTCTCAGTCTCATTCTTGACTTAAAGAGGCAGGGTACACCTCTAGGTCTCTTCCTTTTCAGCTGCCCCTTCTGCTCAGATTCCTTCAGTAGGCAATCGATTGCTAGAGGAGATGGTGTCAGATGGGAGGCAGCTGGTACCACGGAAGGCCCAAAAAGCAAACAGCTATGCAGGGTGACTGCCTGTAGGAGTGGATACTCCTTTCCTGCTTCTGTGGATCCATTGTTTGAGAATCTTGGGCTGTCCCACTGCCCAGGGCCCAGAGCTGCAGAATCAGAATTCACCCTCACCTCACCATAAGAAAGGACTGGGACAAAAGCTCCTCAGTAACCTTTCAGATGGTAAAAATGAATTTTGATCACTATTAGGCTGGGCCAGGCTGCTAATGGTGACCAAGAAGTTGAAAATCTCTGTATTCCATTATCAATCACCTTAGTCAATCCCTCTTAATATTGTTTTTAATTAAATAGTCTCTGATGGGATAAATTAATTTCACCCCTCTTAGGAGGAGGCTAATATCAACTCTCGCAGTTGTCATGAAATCCTAAAATAAATAACTCATGTCTATTTGATGGTTTTTGTTCTGAATGTCTGTCTACACAACAGACAAGGTTTTAGTAACTTATTTATTCATAGGCACAGCAGGATCTGATGGCTGGAAGTTGAAGTTAGGAAAATACAGACTGAAAGTAAGATGAAATTTTTTAACTGTGAGGGTTATAAACCATTTCCCCAGATTACTAAGGGGCATGGACAGAGCTGCAGCTAGGGTATTTTATCATAGCTCCATTGCCTTCATTGACAAGCTATGATAATTTACACCAGCTAAGGATCTGCCTCAGAGTCCTTAAATCAAAATCAGATGTCTTGCTAAAAGATAGGCTCTACCACAAGTTATTGGTTAGGATGCAGGAATTAACTGGTGAAATTCTGTGGCCTCTGTAAAGGAGGAGGTCAGACTAGATGATCATAATGGTCCCTTCTGGCCTTCATATCTTTGAATCTATACCTATTATAGCATGATTAAATACAGATAAATTATGCTTCTAAATTAAACACTCATTACAGCCTCCTACACTTTGTGCTGGAAATTGGAAAAGTGTTCCATTTAATCAATTTATTCCACCTCCTCTTCATTACTGCTCAAGCACCAGAGCTAACAGCACAAGCTATATATTGAACGTGTTTGATAGTTTCACAGTCCAGGTGTATTTCCCTAAAATAGTTTTGTTTTTAGAACAGTAAGCACTTGAGTCTCGGATTTTATACTGACACTATCTGCACACATCTGCTTCTGAATGTCCCCTCATTAGGTAGCCAAGTAGATTTAGGATTCACCTTTCGCTTTATCCCATGCAGACCTGGCACTGTTTCTCCCACGTTTCTATCCGCCATATACCAGTATAAGTAGCAATGAATTCTGTCCTTTTAACTGCAGATAACCTTTCTTAAATTTTTCTAGCTAATTGAAATGTCTTGCCTCTTTTAAGTTGTGTTCTGCCTGGAGTTTTAATTGGTCCTACATTTTAAAGGGCCTATATTCAAAATCTGATATTTGATAGATCTCCAGGGTCTTATTGCTGGCAGCCAGAACTGTCTCTATGGCTGGTTTATAGTCAGGCTTAAATAACGTCTTCCTAATTGCTTTTTTTCCCTTTAACTTAACTTCAATTGGGAAAAATTCAGTCTTTTCTGTAAAGTAATTTGGAAAACAAATTCCGATCCTAGTTTCTTGCTGAGTTCGTGTTAAAAACCCCTTGCTGTTGAAAAATCTAGGCATTGCCCAATATTATTTAATATGTGCTTCTAACTCAGTGTTGCCTAGATCCGGGGACCTGGAAGTCAGAACTCTTGGGTCCTGTTCCCAACTCACTGTGTCCATGACTTACTCCCTGGGTAATGAACTTAACTCTTGTCCACTAACCTGTACAAAGGGCATGGTATTTACAGGTTTCATAGAGGCAGTGTGAGTCTTTTAAATTAGATCCTTTTGGATTAAAGGCATTATATAGATGCAAGTAGTAATAATAATCCACAAGCATTATTTCATACCATTTATTATGGATCTACTTTAGACATGTCTAATACACCCATCACCATACTATCTAGTTACCAAAAACATAGTGTCCCTATATATTTCACTGAGTTTCCTTTGCAAAAGTCAAATCCAAATCCTCTGGGCCTTCCTTTCAATTTATATTTTCCAGAAATTATCACCAAGAGTTTCCAATTTCCCTTTTTCTAAGAGCTGTATTGAGGGTGAAATTCAGCTCTGTGCAGAGAGTTCAGCAGGCATAACATATGCCACCTCGGCCACTGAAATAGAGTTTAAGGTCCCAATCCTGCAAAGACATACACACATGCTTAATAAACACATGAGTACTCCCACTGAACTCAACAGGATTACCCATGTGCCTAAACGCAGACAAGTGTGTATGTTTTAGCAGGATCTTGAGCCCAAGTGAGATTTGCACTGGCCCTCTGCAGAAGGGTGAATGGTAGCTAACTACCTTTAAGCAATATACTGTAGGTAACTAATTGCCTGATTGTTGACAACATCTGCTTTCATGATATTTTGCCTAATACTTTAATCTGATATCGGTTATGAAGAGATTTGTGTATTTTCAAGCTATCATTTTTTTAATAACTGATGAGGCCACATAATCCAGCAGAAGGGATTAATATCCCTTTCTTTGCACAGCAGAATAATGTTTATATGAATATCTCTTGCTTTAAAAAAAGTATTTGGACATTGCAAAACAAGAATTTTTTTGCATTCAAAATATCAGTTTTAAGTAGAAAATTGAACTTGAGGTGATCGTGTATAGGCAGGAGGGAAGTTAATTTCTTTGTCTATTCCATGTGCCACTCAGAAGCTATTTCGCACAGGATTTACTTTGTCATTCAAGTTTCAAGGTTAACATTTGCGCCTATTAATGACTGTGACTCTGAAATCCCTCAAACCAGTAAACTAGCACCATAATTCCAGAAACAAAAGATACATGTGAAAAAAACCTGAATTGAGAATCCTGTGGGCCATTGAGAGTGGAATATATTAACATTCACCTCTAAATGCTTTTCCCCATTGTTTATATATATATATTTTTTTTTAAAAAAGTTTTTTTTCCCCCCTTGCAGCATCTATGAGAATGTTTCGGTCTGTTTTTGAGAAACACAAATTACTCTTTTCATTTCTGCTCTGCGTAGGTTTGCAGAAGAACAAAGGCCTTGTAAACAGTGATGAGTGGCGTTTCCCTCTCACTGGGAGAGTTGTTTTGGAGATCCCACATGCTAATCCTGCCCTTACCTGGTTGAAGGATAAATCATGGGGTGAAATTCTTCCACTTTCTACCCTACCAGCCTCCTCTGACTTAAACAGCCACTTTTGTTCACATGTAAGTTGTTGAAGCATGATTGAGCTTTTTATTTTCCCCTTTCATTTTCTGCCTTTGAAGGGGGAGTAAATTGCAACTACCACTGCCTGTTATTAAGACCTGAAGAGAAAATGTTTCGATTAAAGATTTTACAAACATTCAAGTAGCATTGTAATAAGCTCCATTTAGGAGGCAATGTAGCAGGTTCTATATTTTTCATTTGCTTCATTACTTAAAACAAAATAGTAATTATTAGTTCTATTGCTATCATTTACAGGTGCTGGGATTTTCACCGCTGGTGTTGGAATTTAGTATTATTTCAGATAATTTTCTCCTTGACATTTTACTCTATTAGTTTCATATTGATCAACAGCTACATATTGCGGTCTCTGCTTTCTATAAGCTATAACAAAAGAGAAAAATAAGGAAATAGCACAGTATAAAACCTAATCACACTGCCCTTTATTCTAAAATAAGACCCACCTCTGAGACCATTCTTTCCCTCGGGGTTTATTTCACTTCGTTACCTACAGTGAATTACTTAATGATGGGAAGAATATCTCAGCTAAAAGATGCTTTGGTGATTAAACAGTGAGACCAGAATTTGAGCATCTGATCAGAACACACAATCTCTGAAAAGGGACTTAAAATAAAGTGTTATCTTCGATAACTGCAATTTTAAAATACGTGAGCCCAGGTATGAACAAAAGACCAGTTTTCCCATCTGTCTGTCTATAGCTTTTTGTCTATCTGTGAATTTCTAATATGCCCATCACTGTAGATTCTAGACCTCAAAAAGAAAATATTTATCATGTATACAGTACTTTCCATGTTCAAAATTCTTAGCCAATTAATATTTGCAATATCCCTTGGATGTATATAAATGTTAATACCCCCAGTTTGTAGATGGAGATACAAGACTGCCATTAGTTATGTTATGTTTCCAGAGCCATTTTCAGGCATAATTATCATGGGAAATACTGACGACAGCTTGGGAATTCTGGCACAGTCTTGCCTCCTGTCCTGGCCACCAGAGGCAGGCCTGCTTTGTGAACAGGCCTCCTACTATTCCTGCAGTGCCTTGAACAGCTGCAGAGTAAGCAATTGTTGCACATGTAGCAGGAAGGAAGTTCACCCTAGTCCTCTTTTTCTCCACCCATCTGAGGAGCCAGACAACAGCAGTTTCACCCCTTTTATTATGATGCACTTACAGGATGGGTATAATCCAAATATGGCCCAAGGTAGTGGGGGAAGTGGACAGGAAAAGGAAATATCTATAGCTTTTCCTTGCAAGCTTTAGCCTGTTTTGAGGGAAAGGCCTAGGAGGCAGAGCAAGGGGAGAGGACTGTTGAGCAAGGGCCGGGATGTGTTTGGAGTACTGGGGAAGGAACCTGCTTGAGGGGGTGGGAAGAAGAGGACTGGGTGCCCAGGGCATGAAGCTTTTCTGGGTGGGTGGGAAGAAGAGGACTGGGATGAGGGGCTAGAGGAGAAGGAGCTCTGCAGTGCACGAGAGAGAAGGGGAAGTAGAGTGTCTAATAGGGAAAAGATGTCACAACAAGGATTAGGTGTATGAAAGTAAAGTCCCTGTCAGAAGGAAGAGGGGAAAGCTAGGATGCATGTGTGTAGACTGTTCATCCAGAAACATGCACGCACACAAAAATGGGTACCAGGAGGGTTCAAATGGGAGCTAAGGGTTGAAAATCAGAAGTCAGATCCAGAATCATGTGACTTTGGCTGAAAAGTCATGAAGGCCTGTTGTTTTTTTACCGTGTGTGTGATTTTTGAAGTCTTTGTTTTGGCAATACTGGAAATACTGAGGCAGAGACTAAGGTATTTGTCTTGGGACATAGGGACAGAGGCAGAAATAGAACTCAGGATTATCTGATTCTCAGTCCTATACTTCAAGGTGAAAGAGGCAAAGAAAGAGATGTAAATTCTTCTCTGCCACAGAAACATCAGAATCACTCTTCACAGGATTTTTCCAAGCTGTAAATCACTTCATCTATCCAGACTGCCTCAGCCCAACCCCGCAACAGAGCAACTCTTGCTGCAAGCAGCTATCATCTTGTTTTGATGAGAAGAACATGCATATCTGGGGTAGTCTCAAACACCAAAGATCAACAAGCCAAGAGCAGAACCAAAACCACAACCCATCCTGGAAGGTGCATACTAGTGATGGAGTCACAGAAATATTGAGAGAGAGGGATAGAATAACGAGACAACTCCCCTCTCCCTCTTTTTTATAAATGCCACTATTTTTAATGTTTAAAACTATCTCTATGTTCTTCATTTACTTCCATGTTGTTGGTGTTGATAAACTTTCTGGATGTTTCCTATAAGCACGTTTCGAATGACAAAGGGGTACAGACAATGAAAAGTGAGTGCTGTCGCTGGGCAGGTGCAGAACTAATTCTCATAGCTTTGTGTGCAGCAAAGAGGTTTGTTCCCTGACTGAATCCATTATTCTTCAGCCTCGATATTTTAAAAATCCAGAGAACTTCTTCCCTTGAATTACTTCTCCTCTGACTTATTGCTGCTTCCTTTGTGGCTCTGAAAACAGAACAGAAGCCTGTTATCATCATCATCATCATCAATTACAATGATCAATATTATTATTTGGTATGTATGTCTCTGGTGCTTTCTCCATCAACATGATTATGCCCCCTTTGCTTGCCACACTATACAGTAGATGCTCTTAAAATATATTTGTATTAAATAGTGAATTATATTTGTAATTGTTCATTTAATACAAACATTTGAATAATACCTGCTAAGCTGCCTCCTCTCTCTTGCTGTCTCGTTCTCTCTTTGCACTGCTAGGTGCCCCAAAGCCATTTTGCTGGAGTTAGAAGTCCAAGGGACTGAAATCCATTTATCTCCTCCACCTTTTTCCCTGGGAAATGATTGCTGTGTTTGATTGTCTCTCTCGCAGTGACTGTGTTGCCTGTGAGCAGAGTTGGACACTGACCCCGCTCTTCCAGCTGCAGCATGGCAATAGTCAACACTCACTGTCTGGAGATGAGGGAATAGGATGGTTAAGCAACTATCAATGTCAATTGGAAAAATGTGGCAGGTTTCAATTCTTGCTGCTCTGCCAAAGTGTGTCCGCCCTGTGACTTACCACCCCTTGATCAATTTCCATGCCCCATTCAGTCCTTGGCATGGCAGCTAATTGTGCCAACAATGGTGTCAATTGTGACATGGGCACCACTCCACTGGGAGATCACATGAGATAGGAAATGGATAGCATGCACAGAACAATAGAGATGTGGCCTCAGCATTGAGAATCCTTGTTTTTAATGAATAATAAGGAACAATTTCAAATAATTGGGCCATGTCTCTGAAAAGGAAAATCATTTGTTCTACACTGTGACCTGTTCTCTGTCCTAACTATTGAGTCCTTCCTTTCTGCAAAGCAGGAGCAGACTGACTGGGTCACAAGCTAGGATACTGTGCTGCAAGCACAGGCCACAGAAGACATCTCCTGCCCAGCACAGATCCCTCTTTACAAACCCTGCTCCCAAGTGCAGACAGACACACACCCTAACTGAGGTGAGGGCAGATTTTTCCATGCTGGGCACAAGGCTGCACTGATTTAAATCAAAGTGATTTAATAATCAATTGTAATCATTACTTAAATCAGCAAGCAAGACCTTGCTGATTTCATAAGATAACTAGATCCCAGAGACCTAGGAATGGGCACTCACCCTACCAACAATGGCCAAATGCTGTTTACTATTCCTTCCCCCTACTCCTCCCCATACTATTCAAATAAAAAGAGAAAAAGTAAAACTCATTCTGATAATCCCACAACACTCCAGGAGGCCAGTTTTCTCTGAGCTAATAGATTTGTTAATTCTCCTCCATTCCAGGCTTCAGGAAGTGTCTCCCAAGACTAGGGCGACCAGATGTCCCAATTTTATAGGGACAGTCCCGATATTCAGGGCTTTGTCTAATATGGTGTCTCTTACCCCCGTAAGGGGTAGGACTCACCCCTGCAGCACCTCCTGCTGGTCACTTCAGGGAATCAGCTCAATCCAGCCCAGAGCACCCTCTGCAGGCCAGTGATCCACCTTGTCCTCCTACTGGCTCCCGTGTCCCTCCCAGGACCCCAGTGCCCCTTGCTCTGGGTGCTGCCCCCTGGCAGTACCCCCACACACTGGGTCTCCCCTCCCAGGGGAACCCCCACCCACTAATCCCACCTCACCTCAGTGTAAGGCTACTGCCAGTCATCTAGCCCCATGCCTGGGGCAGACTGCAGTATCAGCCTACCCATCACTGGCAAGGAGGGTTTGGACCTGCTGCCTTGGCCTACACCTGGGTTGCCCCCTGCAACCCCCAGTACCCCTTGGCCTAATACTAGGCCGCAGCCTGGGGCTTTCCAGGCTGGAGCTCCCCAGCCTGTCCCCAGCCCTGCTCCACTCAGGTACCCTGTCTCTAGTCCCTGCAGCCAGGCCCTTCTCTCTCTGAGTGCAGAGAGAGACTCTGTCTGAGCTCCTGGCTCCCTGCCTTTATAGGGCCAGCTGAGTCTGTTTGGGGCGTGGCCCCAGCTGCAGCCACTTCCCCCAAATCAGCTCAGCCTTCCCTGCCCCAGCCTTCTCCCAGGGCTGTTCCAAACCCCTCAGGGCAGGAGCGGGTGTCCACCCCGCTACACCCCCTACTCCCTATCCCGATTTTTCACACTTGCTATCTAGTCACCCTACCTAAGACACAGTCCCTCCATCTTCTGCATGCAGCAGAATCTTTACCCCTAACACCCTGCCTGCTGAGAATTAAACCTTAGCCAAGAAGGGATAGTCTAAAGATACAGTTGATTCACATAGAGCCTAGCAATATCTCTCCACAGGGAAAGCTTACTCCATAGTATGAACGAAACATTTATTTCTTCTATAAAGGACAACACGGGAGGCTCCAGAAAGCTTGGCATGCTGTCACCTCTAGATTTCTTGAAACAAGGTCTAGCTAGGTTGCATGTCAGCAACCCTCACAATGTCATCAACTTTGAATCTTCTTCCTCGGTTCTCACTGCCATCCCTCCCGCCCCAATTTTGGGTTTTTGAAGTGAGGATATCCAGCTAAATGACCAGATGTCATATCATTAAGTCCAAAATTTCTTTCCTAGAAGTGACTTTCTATGAAGGGTGCCTCCCCAAATACATCCCACTTTTTCTGACTATGTGGTTTGTTAAATAATTCCAGTTATACTTATAATTCTAAGTCTAGCTATAGACTTAGCCATAGAAAGTAGCTGCAGCTTTTAAACCCAACCTCCATTTTTTGTGGTTGGAATTTTTCTTCCACAATTCACTGTGGACACACATATGAGCATTTAGTAATCGAATGACCTGATTGCACCTGCACAAAATGGATGCCAGTTTCGAAAGTAAGACCATTAATGAGTTACATGTTTCTGCACAGCTTTGGAAGTCCTCTTCTGGTGGGGTTCTGTACTGAGCAGGCCTCCCTGCCCAGGCTCCCATCACTTTGTTTGATCTGCGCCTTCCCCCCTTACAGAGAGGTGCGCACAACTCAGCAGTTTAATTGGTGATGTCAGTCATCAAGATGTGCAGGTGAGACATTTTTCATTTGTTGGTGCAGAGGTGAAGGAAGAGGGTTAAGCATTTCTTTGAAAATGGCAGATATCTGATGTCTGGTTTTGACTGCTGCAGCAATAATTCATCACTCCAAGGAACTGAAAAATATGTGCTTAGGAAAACTGAAGCCCAAGTTCTGCTCCCATTGGCGTTAACAGCAAAACTCCTATTGACCTCAGTAGTGCAAGATCAGGTCCTAAAACTACTGATCATATAGTATTCAAGGTACTTTGTTAATCAAACATATGCCAGGGAGATGGTGTGGATTTATGGTTTATTGAAGACCAGACCATGCCTGCCTCTAACACACCCACACAGGGCAATAAAAGGAAGTAAGACACCCCCCACAACCCACTGCACAGCCCCCTCCCGCCCAGTCTCACCTCAGATGCAGAAAGGAGAGCAGGGGCTACGAGACCAATACTCTCTACGCAAGTGGGCAGAGAGAAGTGGGAAGACACTTTAGCCAGCAGATCCGAGCCGACATGAGGGGAGAAGTAACCTGTACCCAGTAAAATGAAGGTTCAGATTACTTCCCCATTGGAGTTAGCAGAGTCTCCAGTGAGATTGTGTGCTGCCCCGTACCAGATGCAGCACAGAACTCACAGCCTGCGGGAGGCTTTCACTTACCTTTGTGCCCTCAGTATAAACTGTTTAAACTACAGCATCCTCCCTGGGCTGCCCTATGGGCTGCAGTGCTGCCTGGAATCTCCACAGTGCTGCAGCCCCTACATGGCAGGACTTGTGATGGGGTCATTGGAAAGTCAGCCTTCTGGCTATCTCCACAGTGCCTGCTCCAGAGAAATTGTTCCCCAGCCAGATTCAGGGCTTTGTGGGACATTTTACCTCCCTCTTTACCCAGCATAAAGGAACTGGAGGGGGCCTAGCTATACACCACCCCATATTCAGGCATAGCAGCAAGGGCTGAATCTGGAGCTTAGTTAATATATTAAATTCCAAAAAGATGCTTTTGAATAAAGGTCTCTAAGAACACAGCTGGAGAGCCTGCCAGTCAATAAACTATGCAAGGGATAAAATCAGAGGTGAAAGTAAGCCGGTACGGTCTGGTATGGTGTACCGGCAAGAGCCGGTACACTGTGCCGGACTGGACCGGCTTCCCTGGTGGGGATTTAAAGGGCCCAGGGCTCAGCCACTGCAGGGAGCCCCGGCCCTTTAAATCACTGCCAGAGCTCCGGCACCGGGCTCCGGCAGGGATTTAAAGGGCCCGGTGCTCCTGTCACTGCAGGGAGCCCCAGGCCCTTTAAATCACCGCTGGAGCCCTGCCGCCACTACCCCAGGGCAGCAGCGGCAGAGCTCCGGCAGTGATTTAAAGGGCCTGGGGCTCCGGCCGCTGCGGGAAGCCCTGGGCCCTTTAAAGCGCTGCCAGAGCCCTGAGCTCCGGCGGCACTTTAAAGGGTCCGGAGCTTCCTGCAGCGGCCGGAGCCCCGGGCCCTTTAAATCACCACCAGAGTCCTGCCGCCCCAGGGTGGAGGCGCCCCAGGGTGGAGGCGGCAGCAGGGCTCCGGTGGTGATTTAAAGGGCCCGGAGCTCTGCGGCCGCTGGAGCCTCGGGCCCTTTAATTTGCCCCTGAGCTCCCAGCTCCGGGGTGATTTAAAGGGCCTTTAAATATTGAAAGGCCCCACCTCTTCCAGTTAAGCCCACACCTCTTCCGGTTGAGGCCATGCCCCCTCTCAGGACTCCAGCATACTGGTAAATCCTTTAAGTTACTTTCACCCCTGGATAAAATTTCTTATCATTCTGGAGAATTAAAACTCCTAGAAGACCTAATTCATACTAAGAACATAAGAGCGGCCATACAGGGTCAGACGAATGGTCCATCTAGCCCAATATCCTGTCTTCCGACAGTGGCCAGTGCCAGATGCTTCAGAGAGAATGAACAGGCCAATTTTAAGTGATCCATCCCCTGTCAATGAGTGCCAGCCTCTGACAGCTGGAGGTTTAGGGACACCTGGAGGTTTAGGTTTAGGACAGTGGTGGAGTTGCATCACTGGCCATCTTGGTTAATAGCATTGATGGAGTTCTAAATCTTTTTTGAACCCCATTATATTTTTGGACTTCACGACATCCCCTGGCAACAAGTTCCAAAGGTTGATTGTGAGTTGTGTGAAGAACTTCCTTCTGTTTGTTTTAAACCAGCTGCCTATTAATTTCATGGAGTGACCCATTGTTCTTGTGTTATGTGAAGGGGTAATTAACACTTCTTATTCACCTTCTCCACACCATTCATGATTTTATAGGCCTCTGTCTTATCCCCACTAAATCATCTCTTTTCTAAACTGACCAGCCCCAGTCTTTTTAATCTCTCCTTATAGGAAAGCTGTTCCATACCCCTACTCATTTTTGTTGCCCTTCTCTGTTCCTTTTCCAGTTCTAATATATGTTTTCTGAGATGAGGCAACTGTAACTGCATGCAGTATTCAAGGTGTGGGTGTATTATGAAATTATAGTAGCATTATGATATTTTCTTTCTTATTATTTATCCCTTTCCTAATTGTTCCTAACATTCTGTTGGCTTTTTTGACTGTCACTGCACATTGAACAGATGTTTTCAGAGAACTATCCATGATGACTCCAAGGATCCTTTTTGAGTGGTAACAGCTAGTTTAGAACCCATCATTTTGTATGTATACCTGGGATTATTTTTCCAATGTGCATTATTTTGCACTTATCAACACTGAAAGCCATCTGCCATTTTGTCACCCAGTCACCCACTTTTGTGAGATCCCTTTGTAACTCTTCACAATCAGATTTGGACTTAACTATCTGGAGTAATTTTGTATTATTTGCAAATTTTACCATCTCCTTGCTTACCCCCTTTTCCAGATCATTTATGAATATGTTGAACAGCACAGGTCCCAGTACAGAACCTTGTGGAACTCTGATATTTACTCTTCTCCATTGTGAAAACAGACCATGTATTCCTACCCTTTGTTTCCTATCTTTTAACCAATTACTGAACCTGGAGATGACCTTCCCTCTTATTCCATGGACTATTTACTTTGCTTAAAAGCCTTCAGTGAGGGATCTTGTCAAAGGCTTTCTGAAAGTTCAAGTACACTATATCAACTGAATCACTTGGATCTACATGTTTGTTGATACCCTCAGAGAATTCTAATAGATCAGTAAAGCATGATTTACTTTTACAAAAGCCGTGTTGACTCTTTCCCAACATGTTGTGGTCATCTATGTGTCTGATAAATTTTGTTCTTTACTATAGTTTCAATAAATTTGTCTGGTATTGAAGTTGGGCTTACTGGCCTGTAATTGCCAGGATCGCTTCTAGAGCCTTTTTAAAAATCTGTGTTACATTAGCTATCCTCCAGTCATCTGCTACTGAGGTTGATTTAAGCGATAGGTTCATGCCACAGTTAGCAATTCTGCAATTTCATATTTGAGTTCCTTCAGTTCTTGGGTGAATACCATCTGGTCCTTATTACTGTTTAATTTATTCCAAAACCTTTCCTAACACCTCAATCTAGGACAATTCCTTGGATTTGTCACCTGCAAAGAATGGTTCGTGTGTGGGGATCTCCCCCACTTCCTCTACAGTAAAGACCGACACAAAGATTGATCCTCTGCAGTGAACAGGGCCGGCTCTAGGCACCAGCGCTCCAAGCATGTGCTTGGGGCGGCACTTTCCAAGGGGCAGCACTCCAGCTCCTTTTTTATTTTTTTGCTTGGGGCGCAAAAAGCTGGGAGCTGGCCCTGAGCAGAGGTGAGCTGCGGTGGTGGGGGGCGCGGGGAGGGCCACAGGAAGTAACCCTGGGGGGGAACACAGGAACCGCCCCCCACTGCCGCAGCTCACCTCCGCTCCGCCTGCTCCCCTGAGCATGCCACCTCCCCTCCGCTTCTCCCCCCTCCCTCCGCGCAAATCAGCTGTTTTGCAAATCATGCCGCGCGAATCAGCTGTTTTGCGGCAAGCCTGGGAGGGAGGGAGGAGAAGCGGAGCTGTGGTGGCGCGCTCAGGGGAGCAGGCAGAAGCGGAGGTGAGCTGCGGCAGTGGGGGGCGCGGGGAGGGCCGCAGGAAGTAACCCTGGGGGGAGGGGGCAGAGGAACTGCTCCCCCCCAGCTCACCTCCGCCTCCTCCCCCGAGCACGCTGCCGATCCGCTTCTCCCCCTCCCTCCCCTGAGGCAAGCCTGGGAGGGAGAGGTAGGAGGGGAACTGCGGCGCACCCGGAGGAGGAGGCGGGGCCAGGGATTTGGGGAAGGGGTTGAAATGAGGCGGGGAAGGAGCGGAGTTGGGGCGGGGCCGGAGGATGCGGGAAAATTTTTTTGCTTGGGGCAGCAAAAAACTTGGAGCTGGCCCTGGCAGTGAAGACCAATTTAGCTTCACTGCAACGGCCTTGTCTTCCTTGAGTGTGCCTTTAGCCTCCTGATTGTCCAGTGGTGCCACTGACTGTCAGGCTTTCTGATTTTGATGTACTTAAAAAGTTTTTTGCTGTTAGTTTCTATGTCTTTAGCTAGTTGCTCTTCAAATTCTTTTTTGGACTGCCTCATATTTTTCACTTGACATGCCAGAGCTTATGTTTCTTTCTATTTTACTCACTAGGATTTTACTTCCAATTTTTAAAGGTTGCCTTTTTGCCTCTAACCATCTCTTTTACTCTGCCGTTAATCCATGGTGGCATTTTTTGGTTCTCTTCCTGTGTTTTTTTATTTGGGGTATACATTTAGTGTGAGCCTCTATCGTGGTGTTTTTAAATAGTCTCCATGCAATTTGCAGGCACTTCACCCTTGTCACTGTTCCTTTAAATTTCCATTTAATTAGCTTCTTAATTTTTGGGTAGTTCCCCTTTTTGAAGTTAAATGGTGGGTTTCTTTGACATTTTCCCCCCTACAAAGGTGTTAAATTTAAATACATTATGGTTCCTATTACCAAGCAGTTCAGTATAGTCACCTCTTGGATCAGATCCTGTGTTCCACTTAGGACTAGGTCAAGAATTGTCTCTCCCTTTGGGGATTCCAGGACAAGCTGCTCCAAGAAGCAGTCATTTGTAGTGTCGAGAAATTTTATCTCAGCATCCCTTCCTGAGGTGACATATCCCCAGTCAATATGAATATAGTTGAAATCTCCCATTACTATTGTATTTTCTGTTTTTTGTAGCCTCTCTAATCTCCCTGAGCATTTCACAATCACTGTTACCATCCAGATCAGGTGGTCGGAAGTATATTCCTACTACTATACTCTTATTGTTCAACTATGGAATTTCTAGCCATAAAGATTCTATGGTACCATTTTATTTATTTAAGATGTTTACTTTATTTGACTCTATATGCTTTCTTTCACATATAGTGCCACTCCCCACAAGCATAATATATTCTGTTATTCCTACAAATTTTGTACCCTGGTATTACCATGTCCCATTGATTATCCACATTCCGGCAAGTTTCTGAGATGCCTGTTATATCAATATCCTCATTTAATACCAGGCATTCTAATTCACACATCAGAGTATTTAGACTTCTAGGAAAATTAGGATGTGATGCTGAGTCAGTAATGTAGGTCAAAAATCACAATGAGGCATTCCTTACCATTTTTAAAATAGGGGCCTATTCTACAATGTTAATTAAAAATTAATTGGTTAATATATTTACAACATACTGAATATATAAAATGCTCTGACAGAGTTTAGGATTATTATTCTACTGATGCAAGTCCCTTTAACTTTGATGCGAGTTATATTTCTTCATCCACCAGAGAAAAGAGCCATACATGCACTAACCAGTAACAGATACTTCTGTTCAGAAGCATCTCTAGAGTTCCTTGCATTTAAATCACAAGACTCCCATCCAAAGTAATGTCTTAAAGTACTAAACAACTTTATTATTCTTTGGTTTGTGCCATTAGTAGAGTTACTGATAACAGAAACTGGCTACTACAAGAATGCCCTGCTGAATTCACAGTAGGGCATGTGGAATTGAATTGTATAGAAATAAATGCCAACTACTTAATGTCTCACTGAATTATAGATGTTAGAAGGCTGTTTAATAAGGAGGAAAACACTTAAGACAGATTCCATTGAATTTGCCACAAAAAGATTGCAGGAGCTGGTAACATTTCACAGAAGAGTTAAATTATAAAACCAAGCTCTTACACATTACATGCATTACACTCATTTAGAATAAAAGATAAAATTAATATATAGAACAGCTGTCGAGTCATTTTGAAAAAGTATAAAACCTTTTATGCTGTAGTCAAAAGAGTTTAGATTTTCCATGTTTGGGGATTTTTTTCACTGAAGGTATGTCCAAAATTCCAAAAAGTGTTGCTGATTTTTCCCTTTTTGCATTTATTTCAGTGTTATTCTAGATAGTTACATATTATATTAATATTTAAATTCTCTTAACTATGAAATAGTCCCAAACCCTGCCCATTCTGTAGACAACTCCACAGACAGGTAAAAAGCTCTGAAGTTTTCAAGCAATGCTGGGAGGGCTCACCATTTAAGTCAGTGGGAATAGGGGGCATAATCCTGTCCACAGTGTTCTGTTTTATTTATGTAGTATGGATCTATGATGGTTTCTGCTTTCAGTATCTGGATATTAACACCCGTTTTTATACAAACTGTTGTGAGTTGTGTGTTATATGCTTTGCTAGAAGCACCGACTATTATTAAGGTTGCCCGATACTTCCCGTTATAAATCTCTATTTTCAATTGCTTATAACTTTGCAGAATCTGACTGTTGGGCTGAAATTTTCCATGCTGTGTGTCTGCCTCAGGCTGAATTTTTTTTTTTGTTTTTTTTTCTGGAAAAATTTCAACCAAAACAGTTCAGCCCTTTTCAAGAATGAGGCTGTAGTGAGGTGGACTGGCCCTCCCCAGACACAGAGAAAGAGGGTGGCTCCACCCCCTCATGGGCGGAGCCCTACCCCCTAGCTCTGCCCCCCCCGGAAGCCAAGGGGCACGGCTGAAAGTATAAAGGTGGTACCCGGAAGCTCAGTAGGGGGCAGAGTTAGAGTGCAGATGACTGGCCCGGATCGCCTGGACCCTGGACTGACCTGAACCGGGGAGAAGGGATGACCCAGCCCCACAGGAAGCAGATGACTGGCCCAGACCACCTGGACCCCTGGAGCCCTGGACCACCCAACCCCGCAGGAGACAGATGGCTGGCCCAACCCCAGCAGAGCTTCTGCTGGCAACTGAGGCCCCCACCAATCACCTTACCTCACCGGACCAGCAGGTACCCTTGGAGGAAGAGAGTGGAAGTGGCCATGGGGTAGTAGACCCCTGTCTGGCTGCAACGCTGGCAGAGGGTGAGTCAGCATGTTGCGGCTTGGATCCCTGCTGACGCGGTGGCAGACCCCTCCGCCACCCTTAGGGCCCTGGGCTGGGACACAGTGGAGTGGGAGGGCCTGCGTCCCGCCTGCCACCCAAGCGGTGGGTGGCAGTCTCCCCATCCCTCAGGCTAGCTGAAGGAAAGCCTGAGTTAACTGACTTTGTTTGCAGCCCCACCTGTGCAGGTTGGAGCTGAGAGACTTTGTTTACTGCCCCACTCTGAACCAGAGCCTAGGCTGATTGACTATTTGCAGCTCCACCTGAGTGAAGGCTTGAGGAGGTACTAGGGCTGCAGGGAGGCAGCCAGGGCAAGAAAAGGCAGCAGGTCCAACCCCCTTGCCAGTGCTGTAGGGCCATTTCAGACTGCAATTTGCCCCTGAGAGAAGGTGCTAGATGATGACTGGCAGTAGCCACTGAGGCAAAGTGGGTATAGGGGGTTGGAGGTCCCCTGGGAGGGAGACCCAGAGTGTGGCGACACTGCCGTGGGGCAGCACCCCCAGGTAAGGGGCACCGTGGTCCGGGAGGGATGTGGGGCCTGAACTGATGAGATAAAGGGACTGCAGAGGGGCAGATAAGGGCAGGGGAGAAACCGGCCAGAGGAGGGCACTCCTGAGCTGGATGAGCTAATTCCTGGACTGACCAACAGGAGATGCTGCAGCGGTGAGTGCCCCACACTGCTACAGAGACTAAGGAAAAAATGTTTTATTGCCCATGTTAGAAAATTCTGATAACCTGCTTTGAAGCAAGGACATGAAAATAGATGAGGAGGTGGCCTTTCTGTCGGGGATGTGTCTTTTGCCATCATCATCATGTTCCGTAGAGATTTCTTAGATTTTAGTAGCTAAAGGCCCCAAAGATTCCATCTGCATTGGGCGTGCTGCCACCCACAGTTGAAGAGAACTTTTCCTGCAATTGCAATTCTGGGCTACTACAGGCCATGTCGGATCCAGGTCTGAGAGCAGGGAGCAAGGAGACTGTCCCCACTATTGAACCCAGGCAGAATGGAGGAGGAAGCCACCTGCTTAAAGTGTAGAGGGGACATGAGTCAGATGTGTGGGGAGGAGGGCAGGGAAGCAGATAGGGACAAGCACACTAGGGGAGGGAACTTGCAACTGGAGGCTGACAGGGGGAAACTGGGACTGAGTGTAGGGGAAAAACTGGAACTGACTGTCTAAGGACACTGGGCCTGGGAGCCAAAGATGAAGACTGGGACTGGGTCCCAGGGGAGACTGCAAGTGTGGAGCAAGGGGAAGGAGGTCTGTGGGGAGAGAGGCAGATCTACTAAGGACCTGGGGTGTGGGGAGAGACATGAGAATGTCTGGGTAGAGAGACTGGGACACAGAGCTGAGGGGACACAGATTGGACAAGGAGCCCTGGAAGGGATATTGGGACTGAGAGTCAGGGGGACAAGGAGTGTGGCTGGGGCAGGGCATCCCTGCAAGCCAAGATGGGAGAGAGAACCAAACTGGATAATCAGATGAGGGGTGGGGAGCAGGTGGCATAGGAAAGGAGACTGAGACCTGCGTGGTTTGGAGGACCTGGAATAGTCTCGGCAAGGAGATTGGGACTGGTAGTGGGGGGAGACTGGGATGAGTACTCCAGAGAGGTGGGGCAAGGACACTGGGACTAGAATGAGAAGCCTAAAGAGTGGAGACTGGGACAGGGAGCCTGGGGTGGGGAAGAGACAGGACTGGGATAGAAGCAGATGGGAGGAGACAGGGCAGTAGGGGTCAAACTTGAGGGAAATGGGCAGAAGAGTCTGTGCCCACTATAGCACTCTCCTTTCCAGGCCCTAAAATGGAACCCAGGATTCCTGAGCCCCATTCCTCTGCTGTCAGCATGTATCTGTGAAACCCACTGGAAAGTGTCCCATCCCCCTCTAGGGCAGGTCAGCATAAAGGATGACAACGTATTATTGCTATCAGTTACTCCATTAGCCCAAATGGCAGAAGTCTGTATGGCGGAGCGAAAGAGTCCAACCCTGCTGATGAACTATGTCAGTGTCAAGATGCCACGTGATGGAATTTCAGGTTTTTCGGTTTGCTTTTTTAAAACATAGCAAATTACCCACAGAAAGCTATTTTAAAAGATCATTATTAAGGTTGCAAAATCAATCATTCGGGTGTTAGGAAATGTCAGAATTAAGGTTTCCTATACAAATTTAGTTCTGTCCCCTTCTGAATATACATTATGATACAGCCTTTAATTACATGATCACATCCCATTTTGTCCACAGGACCCCAGCCTCGTTCAATACACAGGATGGCCCTGCTTTCAGGGTGAATTAGGGCTGTGCAGTGAGGGATATTGTTGTCTGTGAGACAATTTGGTGAATGAGGCAAGAGTTTGCAGGAAGAGAATGGACAGTCTCATGCTTAAGGGAGGTGAATGCTGCCTGGGAGAATGAGACTCTATTCCATCCTCTGCCACAGAGTTTCTATGGGCAAGTTTACACTACAAACTGAAGTTGACCTATGTGAGGTCGATTTACAGCCATCACAGTAATTACTGTCCACACTACCCTCCTTCTGTTGGTGGTGTGAATCCTCACCAGGAGTGCTTTCACCAACTGAAGAGGGGCTGTGGGGAAGGCTGAGAGCCAATCATGGAGCCGTGAAATTGACAAGAATGACAGCCAATAACTGATGTAAGTAGCACAGTGTCTACACGGACATGGTCACCCTAACTACACTGACATATGCCCTACACCTCTCATGGAGGTGGAGTTATTAAGTTGGTGTAGCAGAGCACTTATATCAGCAGGAGCAAGGGTGTAGTGTGCACACTGACATAATTAGGTCAACGTAAGTTGCCTTACATCGACCTAACTCTGTAGTGTAGATCTACTCTGTGATGCTAAGAGAGGCACTTAAACCAAACTTTTCAAAGGTAGTCATTAATTGTGGGTTGCTCATTTCTGGTACCTGACTTGAGATCCTGGGGTCTGGTTTGCAGAGGCACATGTAACCTTAATTACATAGGTTGGCTTCAGCTTGATTCTGGAAAATATTCTTGTGTTATTACTCTTACAGAGAAGGAAAGAACTAAAGAATACTACTTGGCCTGTTAATGTGAACAGCATGGCTCATGATCACCAGCGCTTTGAGCAAAGTAAGGGGATTAACAAGAGTGCATATTAGCATCTTCAGCCTACTTCCAAAGATAGACAAGTTACGTGCCTCGGAATATACTTACCAACCTGATTATCATACCAATCTCAAAAACTTGGTCACACATTAAATTGGTCCAGCTTGCATTAATATCCTTGGCTATACTGTTTCATATACCAGTAGGTTAAAAGTTCATAGCTCTCTGTTTCAAATAAATTTAAGATCACCGTGTTGATCTCTTTCAGAGTAATGTTAAAGCTATGGTGATTGAAACTCATTTACATGTTGTTAAAACCATCTTGTTAGGCTATGTTTCCAGTCCTCTTAAGGACTTTTTACCCTTAGTTGATGTCTTTGGCTACATGGAAAATTCTCTTCAGAAAAATCTCTCGTCTGATGATTGCTGTGGTTCTGCTGAATTAGGATAGGGAGGAGGTGGCTAGGCTGTACAGGGGAATTCTTCATTTCCCATGCACCACAAAGCTATGCTCCCCAAGATTGTTATGCTGCAGCAGCATGGAGGGGAGCAGCCTGGAAGATGGGTTCTAGTATAGCCAGCAGTTTTGTGAACTATGTGGCTCCACTAGACCAAAACCTCATGTAGGAGGCATGTAGTTCTCTGTAGTCAATGATACAGCTTCTACATTGTGGCTATGAAGGTGTTCCACAGATTGGTGGGGGGAAGGATCTGTCCTCCAGTTATGTAACCCTGTCCAAAATCCAAGTGAATGTGTGTTATGGGGGTGACAAGTTTCTTGCCTTTGGTCATCATGAGCAAGAAATATTTATACCAGGCGCTATCCATATTAGCTGGCTTTAAAGGATATTATTAAACTCAAAAAAACAGGTACCTACATTATATTTAGGGCAGATCATAGATGATGAGGACATCCTGTGAGAGCCTACAAAAGGAAAATCAACATGAGAAATCATAACTTAATCTGCTGGATGGGATTAATAGAACTGAGAGAATGGTCACATTTGGAACATAACTTGGTTATTTCAACATTCTCTAGCCTGGTGGTGAAGAAAAAATATGGCCAGAAAAGGAACCAAAGAAAAATCCAAAGTAATTCTTTTAGATACTTGTATGACTAAATGTTTTTAACTGGCTTGGACAAGGTAAGATAATTAGAAGCAACAGCATTTAAATCTTGTTCCTAATATCCGTCAACGTGAACTTTTTTTATGAAGAATTCCTAAACCTTTAAGTAGGCACCTGCCTTCCATGGTATTGGACTGCATTGCATTTGGATCATTAATGAAATTGTAGAGCTGTTCACTTTGAGAGATATTGACTGGAACCAGTATGGCCAGACTGCTTTACCAAAAGATTGTTAATATTATTGACCCCGCTGAAATCAAAGTAAATTTACTACAGTATACTTAGTCCTAATACTGCCTCAATTATAGGAAGGAGAATAAATCCTTACACTGAAGTTTTGGTCAGGAATTAAAAATGTATTTGGTAAACATCATTCAGGATTTATCACCCAAATGAGTTCCTCCTCCAGTGACTTTCTGATTGACCTGCCTGTCACTATGAATGAAATTAAGTCACTTTTCTAGTATGACTACTGTCTTCAATTACCTAATTCAGTCCATCTATACATGTATTGTATCCGACCACTCATAATTCTTGCTTTCTATTCCCGGTGTCTCTAATGAGTTTAGGTTTGCACACTTCTGCCTGTAAACTTGATAAAGGTTTTAGGATTGACAATCTAAAACCTAAACAACTTAGGTTAGCTGCCTGATCTATTGCCTGACATGTGTCTTATCGATTGATTTAAAAGGACACTGGCAAATAGTTTAGATGCAAATTTGGGTATGCTTTTCATGGGTTTACAAATCCTAATGTGAATTTAAATTACATTTTAAACTATACATTAAAAAAAGTTATTTAGATTACAAAATTAAGCACGTAAAGTTAGAAAATGCCAGATTTGACAGTTGTCCATATAACATTAATGCATTCCCTTTTGTGTTCATCCTTTGAGCTGAATGAGGCAGAGGTCCTGTATAAAAAATTGTATGTGATCATGTAATTAAAGCTTGTGGCAATATTTACTCACTCAGCAAAATAGACAGAGGACAAATAGATACTTAGATATTTGGTTACTGTGACAAAGTCTATCAGGCCTCTCTGTGGCCTCTGCTGGAGGCATCAGCACCCTGATACTCCCCACCCAAAGAAATCCACTCATAAATGGTGACAAACAAAACAGGCCTCCAGAGGCCTGGAAGGGCCAGGAGGAACTACTGACCAATCAAGAGCCAGCAGGCTAGTTAAGAAGGCTTGCCTGCTTTTGTTCAGGGGCAGAGCTGGGTGAGAATGGGAGAGAGGAAGAGATTCTTAGGGCATGTCTACACTACAAAACTTAGGGCTGGTCTACACTGGGGGGGGAATCGATCCAAGACACGCAACTTGGATCGAATTACCTGGGGTCCACCTAAAATTCAAAAAACAATTTTTAAAAAGACTAGACTTCTTCTGATTAATGAAGAGATTATATCAGATTCTGGTCTCGACCATACACTAGTCTAAATACAGTATAACAGGTCTGAATTCGAGTTATTTGGGATTGGGGCTGCTATCAGTGCTCCAGAACATAGGCTTAATAAATCAGAAAGAAATGAAATGCCCCATTTAGGCAAGGTAGCCACAATGAGACAGCACCTTCTTTTGACTGCCCAGGTTATTATTCCATACACACCCAGGATAACACTGTTTACAAGAAGAATTAGAGAAAGCAAGATGTTTGTATTCACATCCAGGCTGACTCTTATAATTTAAAAGGTCGATGAGTTACATCTACATGCTGCTCATTATTTATCTCACAGTGCATTTGATAATTTATTAATCTCTGGGAGGATTTTATTTGTTAGTTATAATGCATTGGAACTTTATAAGTTGTTGTTGTGGCTGGCATTGTATTCTCCAGCTATTTCTCTACCACCATTCCCTTTTTTAGGTTTCCTTGCCATTCTCCAGCTTGTATTTTTGAACACTGGACATGCTTTTTTATTTTAAAAATTACTCCTGCTAGAGGCTCACTTAACAAGATTGAACGTCAGTGATTTTTTTCCCCTTCAGCAGCTCTTTTTCCTTTTGAAGACAGAGTTCAGGGCTAATCACCATGTTCTGGTCATTTGCTGCTTCCATCCAAAATGTACTTCATTTATGCTTTTCCCTGCTGCCTCATTGTCTCATCAGAGTTGTAAAGTGTCAGTGTTTGTGATAGGCTGTAAGTGTGAACGTTTGCCTTTCCTTTTAAGCTGGACTCTTAATTTTAGAGGCTGCACGTTTGTGGCAAATGTGATTGCTGAGGCACAGGAAACCAGCAATAAAGCCAACCAAGCAGCAATCAGAACTCCTCTGAAATAAGAAAAAGAACACAATCCACAATTAAGCAGAGCAGAGATGAAATAAATGTGTAAGAAAGAGAAGTCATTGTTCAGTCAAAACTCCCATTGAAGACAATGACATTAATGCTTTGGCATAGTCTCACATTAGCAACTGGATGCACACAACAATAGCAGATTGGTTCTTTGACGCATCCTTGTGTTGGTGTGACCCCACACTGGTGACGCTCAGTGTTATAAATGAATCCGTGCCTCAGCTCATAGAATGTGAATAACTCAGTGCCTTGATATGGACAATGGAAGCAAATTCACACCCTGACACATCCTTATGCCTGTATCATGGTACCCTTTCATGAAGGCATCACACTAACCTCTTTGTACTTGTGCTATGACACATTTTCTTATTAACACCACGGGGCACTAACACTTTGATGCCAACAGCATATGTTCCCAAGAGTACTGTTTCAGCACAGTGATGCAACTTCACATTCATGGCATGACAAAACCCATTGGCATATGGGAAACTATTTGTTTTAGTAGGGTTATCACCTTACTAATGTTTAGGGTTATTTCTCATACATTTTGTAAAAGTTACATAATATCACTCTTTCCAGTGATAACCAGTAAATTATTATTGTTTTCTTTATCCATGGTTACTGCCTAAAGGATATTTGTGGTAGCCAGCTATCTGGAACATCTCTGTATTACTCATCTGACCTTCATGACTGCCCTTCAATACTCTTACTAGACTGGTCTTTTCTTAATATGGAGCAAAGTCCCACCACCATCCTGACTGGGTCAATGTTCTGTTGTTTTCCACAGCTTGGGACACTGTCCCAGTGCAGGTTGTAGTCTCAGTGCTTTGATAGTTTGCCTCTATTTTAAAATGTGTTTTCTTTCTTTGTCAGAAAAATATGATATTAAGAAACCCCTTTCTAAAAACTGAGAAATTGGAATAAAATTAGAATGCACAAGTGAAGTGAAAGAGGTCATGAACAATAACAGGAACATTTTCAAATAATTTGTGCTTTTTTATTTCAAAGGACTGTATGTTCCTCAGAACACCCCTCCGATGTAAGCCAGGAAATATTACTGTCCTCATTACAAACAGGTAAGTGGGGCAGAAAGGTTAAAGCACTACCCCAGGGCCACTGAGGAATCAGTCCTGAGATAGAATGCAGGAATTCCTGATTCCCAGTCCTGTGCTCAGACCACATCTCTCCTATAAAATGTTTCTAATGGAAAATCTTTAGAGAGCTTCATAATCTAGCTCCGTGTACTCTCATAGAAGAAAAGGAACTAGCAGTGTGAGCTGGACATTCCCTGTCACCCTCAAGTCACAGAATGCAGGACTAAATTCTTTAGCTTGCAAGACGTTGTCTGCACCAAAATATTTCTTATCCATTCTTCAGCAACAATGTAAGCCATAGTGTGAACTAGGAGCAAGCATTGTTTCAGCTGATCTAACTGCTCTGAGCAGGTCTATGAAACAAAGTGGTACAATCCCTGTGCTTTGTCTGCACTGCAGCCTACGCTATGGGAAGTGCCAGTGCAGCGGTTCAGCTGCTAAACAGATACAAAATCTCCTAGTGTAGATATACCCCAAGAGAGCTGATCAGTTCTAATGTACTTACCTTGTCTGGGAGAAAATAACTATATACTGAGTAATGTGATTTATACTGAAGAGGGAAATGATCAGAAGAAAAATCCTCTATCCTTCACAGCATTCCCAACCCAAAATGGCATACACAGAGGGGCTAAGTTCCCTAGTGCTCCATGGCATACTGGAGCAGGAAGCATGTGTAAGCACAAATACTTCAGAGGAAGCAGCAAAGCAGGGCTTTGGACTGAGAACATCATGAGCTGAATTCTGCTTTGTTACACTAGTGCAACCCCACTGGTTTGGATGGAGTTGCACCAGCGTAACTGGGAGCAGAATTTTGCCCTTTGTGTTTACATTAGTGATGAAAATCTCAGATCCCAAAGAAAGCTGGAGGAAAGGAGGATGAGGCAAGAGACAGGGCTTATTTTGAAAAGAAAGGGATTTTAAAAGCTAGGCTAGAGGTTACCACAAATGAGGATAGTATCTAGACACTTACATGACAGCAATAGTTATAGAAAGATAAAGGAAAGTCGAAGATATGATAAAAGAAGATAGATGAACAGTAAAAAGCTGACTCCTAGACCAGTACCACATGAGGAGGGTTAAGAACACTTTACCACACAATTAAATCTACAAAAGATAAGGCGAAAGTAGCATAATGTACTTCATGTCAAAGCTAAAGATGGTGTCCAGTGATCACAAATGATATCACTCCTCAATGGAAATAAGATTTAATGGAGATTTTTAATAGGACTTCTCTGGAGACTTCAGCTAAAATAAGCCCAGGAAAAACATGTTGCCCTCATTTTCAGGGGTGTCCCTAAATTTGCACAGAAAAGCTCTCCTTGTCCTTTCTCACATTGTTCTTGTCTGTCACTGG
>NW_020664419.1:78501522-78529942 GCF_002925995.2 Terrapene triunguis
GTAAATCATCTTGTATTTATTCATATGTATCATTCTCTGATATGAAGTTTGTGGAGGATGTTTCTATCCTTACTCATGACATTAATACGAATATGTGAACCTTTCTTTTCATTTACTGAGAGTAGCAATTTATCCAAAGCATTGGATGTGATCTTGAAGTCTGAAAACATGACTGTGTCAATACTCATACAGTTCAAATCTTTTCTAGGCTCATTTAGTCTTCTGATTAAAGTACACAGAGACTCAATACTATCTAATTCAACTAAATTATGTCATAAAATACATCTCTTATGGAAACTTGTATTTACTGTGCAATTATTTTAATTTTGTTTCTGATAAACCCCTTTTACTGATCAGGTGTTAATCGATTGTACTCCACATATCTGTGGGGGGGAAAGAGGCCATGCATTGCTGAAGCTTTTTTAGCTTGCTGTTTCATATGATGCCTGCTTATTGGAGCTCTATAAGGCAAGAGATTCTGCTTATCAGCCTCCTTCACAGATCTGGTGAAAATAAACACATCAGGAGCTGAGCTAATGTGACACTCACTTCTGGTTTGCTGATTTTTTGTTCCAGGTTAATATCATACCCCTGTATGTACCATGTTTTTTTTCAAAAAAAGATTTAATCTAAAAGAAAAATGTCTGTTTTTTAGATTTAAGTGCTTTTTTGTGCTATGCAGTGCAGGAAATATAAATTAAAGAGCATCACTTGCAATGGGCATTGAATATAAATAAGAACTGTGAGTACCAGCGGTTCTGCTATTCATCCATGAATCCGAGGCTTAATTTGTTCAGGAAAAAGCTTTGTACACCTTTATATTGAACCTCTGCAGGTAATAGCTGATACTGGTGAGGAGCCTTATCTTGGAAGTTGTATCAGTGGTGATGGTGATTTTCAAATGGCATTCAACAGGATTTGTGAAGTGTGTGGTGAATTTAAGTGTGCTGATAAGCTGTTGGTTGATCAGAATATTCCACCTGCAGTGAAAAACAGGCTACTGTTGCTGTAACATGTCTCCTCTGTCTTAAAAAATGCTAGCATGTCAGCAGCTTATCACAAGAAGCTATATGAATTCATGCATGATTCCTTGGAAACATCATTCAGGTTTAGTGTCAGGATAGACTGGGGGCGGGGGGAATAGGGCACTAACAAGAGGTGAACATAACAAGCATATCTCATAATCTTTCAGTGTTGTAACCCTCATCCCCCCATTCTTCTTCCTGCACTCTGTTTATTTTCATCCCTTGCTGTGCTATGTCTAATTTGATTGTAAGCTCCTCAGGGCAAGTGTGTCTTTTTGTCAGTAATGCACTATACCCCCTAATGACACTGTGTAAATAATAAGCAATAAAGAATGAGTACTATCTGCAAAATGCCTAGTCTCATTACTGGAGATAATGTGAGAATTTTGTATGCAATCGCTTATTTAATTACATTTTTAGTACTGTACTATTTAGTAGCAGGGTCATTTTAGGGTAAATGCATGATTACAGTGTGTGGCCCCAATTCTGAAAAAACAATCACATGGACATATCCCTTTGCACAAGTGGTCTTTTTGCAAGATCAGGGGCTAAATGGTTATTCTGACACGTCCATCCAAAAGCAAACTATATAATCATGACTTTTATAACTGCTGTCTATAGGTGGTTAAATTGTGTTTGTAGCTATCATGCATAACAAGTACTTCTATTATATGTAAAAACTATAAAGTAAAGCTTTAATGCAATATATACTGTGGTCCCAATTTCCATATGTGTGTGACTTAACTGGACAGCCAAATGCCTTCCTGGTGGCCCCATTGTACACATACTTGAGAAGAAAGATGGTCTTTGGTTAAGGCACTGGACTAGGACTCAGGAATGTGGGTTCAATTCCCAGCTCTTTCACATACTTCCTCTGTGACCTTGAGCAAGTCAGTTAGTCCAAATGCCATACAAATGGCATGCACACGTCTTTCAATTCACATCGTGTGTACACGTAGTGGCAGTTTACTGTGTACTAAGCACATGGTGTTCTCAGTGGGTATCCCATGCTTCACTGCTGAGCAGTGTGCATCCTGGGATTTTTTTCACTGTGAATTGTGGGCTGCATAGCAGAAGCCAGATGGGTTCAAATTTTTTAAAATCCCATGTTTCCACTGTCTTCAGCCCATGCTTCCTTTCTGGGCAGGCTACTGCCATTTTTGAATTGATGTCAGCTGCATGGACCCAACAATGTCCCACACCACTACGCTGTGAATATGCAGAGGCTGCTCAGACTGTATTTCAACACTCAAAGCCAGATGAATTCAGCCTTAGCCTTCGCCTGCCACACCACCCAGCTTATGATTTGGTGACAGCAGCAGCAGCTCCGCCAGCAGCAGGAGGAGTTTCAGTGACATAAGAAGCAGGACAAAGATAAGGAAGAAGAAGAGGACATTGACTGACTGACAGTAGAGGACTGGTTCCTGGAGCAGCTTCACCCAGTGCAGTGCAGTTTCTGGGCTTGGGAAACCAGTGTGGGTTTGTGGGAAAGGATCATTCTGCAGTCCTGGGATGATCAGAAGTTGAGAGAATTTCAGAATGAGAAAGGCAACCTTTTCTGAGATATGTACTGACATAGCCCTAGAGCTACAACAACTGTGTAGCCACATGCAGTGCCCCATATTCATGGAGAGGCAATTCACCATTGCCATCTGGAAGTTGGCAACCCCCAGATGCTACTGGTATGTAGCCAACCAGCTTGGGGCCATTGTCATGCAGATGTGTAATGCTCTGGAAAGGTACTTTTACACTGTGTTATAAAGCCTGGTAATGGTCAGGAGATTAGGCTGCAGAATATGGTTGGGTTCTGGTTTACTGTACTGCATTGCCTGCTGTCCTAACAGCAACATGTGATGCAGCAGGGTATTCTGGCTTTGTGTTTCCTCAAGGAGTTGCCTCTGCATCTCATGGCCTTTTTCAATATTATCTTTTGCCACAGCAACGCTGTCCTTGCCCACTGCCATGATCTCTCAGGAGAGCTCTGTGTCTTTTCCCTTCTCTGTCCTCAAATATTACCTTCACCTCCCCCGCATTTTTGTTTTTCTTTGGGACTCTGTAATGAGGTCCACGAACATTTAAGCCTGAGTTTTCTGTTTCCTTCCCCTCAGGTTAGCCAGATGCTTACCCATTGATAAAGGCCCTGTCCTTGAGTGTCTGGCCACTGCAGGAGCCATGGCTGTGGGAGTAGGGGAAAAACACAAACAGTTATTGTTCATATTCCAGAGATGCTGTGATAGCATTTTTTATATGTATTTCTGATTGTCCCTCCCTGAGATTCTTCCCAGCCTTGGAGGAACCTCAGAGATGGTGAGCAGCGTGTGCAATGAGGAAGGCTTCACTGGAAATTTTGTCTGTGCAGTAAATGCTGTTAGGCTTTGCATTGTTGCCTTGGAGGCTGAGAGAGTAGGGGTATGGGAGAGAGAGTTGGGAATGATGTTCCCAGTCTGGCTTTGCAGTTTTGCTGTGCCTTAGAGGTGCTTATATGGTGTCACAAGGTTGGGGGGGAAAATTTGGGGAAGAGTTGGATAGTAATCCCATCTAAATACGCTTTAGACTGTTCTGACTCTTGGTGATGTTACTGTCTATAGTCACGAAGGATAACAACAACATACCACATCTACTGCTACTCCTATCCATTAGGCCAGTAACCCTGTCTAAGAAGGAAATTAGGTTGGTTTGGCATGAAATCCATGCTGGCTATTCCAGGCACCTAGATTATAAACTCTTGGGGGCAGGGATTGTCTCTTACCAAATGTTTATACAGTGCCTAATCCCATGAGGTCCTGGTGTTGGTTGAGATGTTTAGATACTATCATAATACAAATAATAGTAATAATTTGGAAACTAGGATCAATGTGTAGGCTCTCAAAACAGAAATTTAAGTATCTAATTACTAAGATGAGTACTCAAATATGGAGTTTGCATGTCCTGTTAAGGCACCCACATTTGAAAATTGGGTTCCTCATCTTTAAAAAGCCTAAAATTCATCCAAGATCCTTCTGGCAGAGCCAAGCCACACACAGCCTTCTCAGAATGTAGGCCTCTGTTTCAGTGAGATTACTGCTGACTAGGATATTATCCTGCCTAAAATAAATCCTACTGGCATTGTTTGAATTCAGACACTTGAACATTGCACTCTTGGAAAGCAGGACCCTGTAAATATCAATACTCTTCCTGTACACAGTAATACAGAAGGGTAGTAAGTGGAAGAATAAAGATAGATGCACGTACAAACATACACCCTGGGCTTGCTGAAGGGCCACTCAGTTGCAAAGACACAAATTAGCAATGTTGCTGCCCTAGTTCTCAATGGCTAGTAGCTGTTCACAATCAGGGCATTCGCTTTTAAAAAACAAGGTTCTGCTATAGTCTCCATTTTGTAACCAGACAGACATTTTGTTTCAAAGAAAAAGGTTGTTATAGTGGCTAGGTTTAAGTATAGATCAGACAATCTTGACAGTATCTCTATGAGCACTCATCTTACCAACAGCACAGCATGAGGTTTGTATTAAGTGTTTTAAAGCATGAACATAAGTGTCTTAATAGCAAACTTTATTCCTATCAAAATTTTGTTAAAATACATGGAAATACTTAGTAAGCATGTGTCTATATTTAAAACATTTATTTTGTCAATGTGTCTTTACAGAAAGCAGGATTCAAAGCTGACCAGATACTTGAATTTCCATTTTCTCTAATATATTTTGTATGCTTCAAACCCTGAAGTCCTTACTCTGGGTTAGATTGTGGATTTTCCATTAGTCCTGAGAAACCATGTGTTGCCCCAGAAGCAGACCAGGAATCAAATTGTGACTAGAACCATTTCAGTTTGGTCCCTTATTTTCCCTTTGCACCAATAACCTTTGTCAGCCCCTAGACCCATGCCAATTACTTCTCCTTCCAGGCTCTCTGTGATGGCTGGCACAGATTGTGGATGGAAAGCAGAGTCAAGGCTCCACCCACTTCCCACCAACCTGCATGTGGGGAGTAACAGCCCTCACAGAGGCCGGCCTTTCTCCCAAGCTGTGATGACAATGTGGGTAGCCCACAGGAGAGTAAGAAGCACCTTATGCTTCCCTTCTTCTACTGAGCAGGCTCACAAGATCAGTGACAAATTTGCCTTCTGTTTTTTCCTCAGATCTTACTCAGGCCAAAATTCTCCTTAGCCTTGATGTGAGTTAAAAAATAGAATAAGGCCCCCATCTATCTGTAGGCACATTAAAGAAGTCCTACATCAAAAACCTTTTTAAAGATATCACCTCAAAGCCCAAAAGATTTATTTTATTAATGGATTTATTTTTAAAACACATTGTAATAGGGTTCTGTTTTAGTTCAGTGGAGACAAAATCTTTTCTTTGAAAAACTCTGTTTCCTGAATTTATATTCAATTAATTAAATGTTAAACTTGTATTTATTTATTAATAGTAAGCAGCCATAACCCTGGCAAGACCAGCATGAACAGATAAAAGCTGCAACATCTTGGCTGGCCACAGATGGGGAGGGAAAGGTTGTCTTCTGCTGACATTGTACATTCCTCATGTAGGAATAAAACTTCTAGGCCTGGACAGCAGGAGGCACTTACGAACTACTGAAGAGGCTGCCCACTTCTGGGGTTAGGCACCACAGTGGGAGACTTTCTGCAGTTCCCCTACTTCAATGGTTGCTCTTCTTCACCTCCTCAAGCTATGGGGAACCTAAACGTGACTTGGTCTGATCTCCCTGCAGCACCTTTTCTCCTCTCATCTAAGAACATAAGAATGGCCATACTGGGTCAGACCAATGGTCCATCTAGCATAGTATCCTGTCTTCCAACAGCAGCCAGTGCCAGATGCTTCTAGCAGTTGGAAGTTTAGGGATAAGTGGAGTGTGGGATTGTGGTCCCTGATCATCTTAACTAATAGTCATTGGTGGACCTGAATTTGGTGGCATGAATTTATCTAATTCTTTTTTTAATCCAGTTATACTTTTGGCTCGCACAGCGTCCCATGGCAAGGAGTTCCACAGGTTGACTGTTCACCGTGTGAAGAAATACTTCCTTTTGTTCTTTTAAACCTGCTGCCTATTCATTAATTTCATTGGGTGATGTCTGGTTATTGTGAAGGGGTAAATAACACTTCCCTCTTCACCTTCTCTGCTCCATTCATGATTTAATAGACCTCTCTCATATCCCCCCACTTAGTTATCTCTTTTCTAAGCTGAACAGTCCCAGTCTTTTTAATCTCTCCTTGTATGAAAGCCATTCCATCCCCCTAATCATTTTTGTTGCCCTTCTCTGCACCTTTTCCAAGTCTAATATATCTTTTTTGAGATATGGTGACCAGAACTGCACACAGTATTCAATGTGTGGGAGTACAATGGATTTATATAGCAACATTGATATTTTTTGTTCTTTAATCTATCCCTTTCCTACTCGTTCCTAACAGTTTGTTCGCTTTTTTGATTGCTGCTAAACATTGAGCGTTTTTTTCAGAGAACTATCCACAATGATTCCAAGATCTCTTTCTTGAGTGGTAACTGCTAATTTTAGACCTCATTCTTTTGTATAGTTGAGATTATTTTTTCTAATGTGCATTACCTTGCACTTATCAACGTTGAATTTTATCTACCATTTTGTCACCCAGACACCCAGGATTGGGTACCTCAAGCAGGACTGACCCCTGTACAAACCAAACCCCTATGAATCAGCTTCTTCATTTGCTCAACTTGTATGTGAATATGTACAGTATATTTACTATGTCAATCTTGCATTTTTATAAAAACATATTTTCAACTTTTTTCAAAAGACAAAGTCTTTTTTACAAACATTGCATTGAAAGTTTGATATCAATACACACATTTTGACAGTTTTGCCTGGTTTAGTAAATATTGGATGGCCTTGTCAGATTTCATTTTTTATACTTGTATGGGGCAATAATAATTTCTAGGACTATATGGTACAGCAAAACACAATGTGCTAAGCGTACAAAAGGACAGCTACCTGAGCCCTGCTACTTTTCTGAGGAAAATAGTTTTTATGTGTGTAAAAAGCGAGGTGGTATTAGTTCAAACTTTTCTAAATCAAAATGAGTCTGTTGCAAATTAGCTACAAAAGATTGATACTCTAATAAATTTCAGAAAACTATGTACTGTGTATACTTTGCATAAAGATATTTTATTAGACACGGAGCTGGGTGAATCCTTCAAAATGAATATATTGTTTAATTAATTCTGCCTCCCTTTCTGTTTGTGAATTATCAGCAAAGAGCTGATAGGGTTTTTTCTCAAATTAATACATTATTGAAAATTATTCTCCAAATAATTTAAGCAAATAATTCAAGAGCAAGTCCCAGGAAGCATTCAACATAAGAAATTTGAGCTGTGTGGATTAGTATTGATTGGACACATAGGTCACATGAAATGTTTCTGTTGCCCGATTGGATGTTTCAGAATTCCAAAATCGCTTTCCAGAAGTATTCTATAGTAATCATTTAAAATGTTGCTGTTTCTACTAACATTCCTGACACTAAATTCGTTCCACAGAATATTCACAAGAAGAAAACATAAGAGTACAAATATATTCAAAGCATATAGGCATAAAAATTAGCTTGAAAATTCAAATGAATATCAGTGCAATTTGTTTACTCCATTTGTTCAACTCTGTTAGGAAACTTCTTTTCGGTGTATATAATCATGAGGCTTGTAAAGTTCTGACTCTAAGAAGGCTGTTGACAAAACAGTACAATGTGTAGCAACTTCCGCTTTAGTGCTGTAAAAATAAATAAAAACTAACTGATAAAGAATTTATTTGACTTTAAAGTGGGATTTATACATGATAAAGAGGGGAGTCTTAACCAGACCACATAGCCAAACCCCTTAATTTCAGGCGGATTCAGGTTGGATATGAACATTCTCTGTGGCTTTTGTTCCAGACCAGATACAAAACTAGAAGGGTTTGTATTCTGGTTCTGGCTTGAATGCCACGAGCTATTGCTTTTAGCAAAAATCTCACTAAAACAGCACCAAAACCCCATCACTCATCCTGACTTGGCATCAGACCTGAACTCCTTTCCCTAACGTATTCTAGGTCAGAATGTGAAGACTGCCTTGTCTGATCGTTTTTAGTTAAGACATACATATGATTGATTCCTTAGTGGGGATAAGGCAAGGGTGGGCCAGGGATTTGTTTGCTTTTGAGGGGAGGAGGTTGGCACATTTATACTATTATGATATCTTTAGTTGTGGGTTTAAAAAAAAAAAAAAACAGGCATTACAATTTAAGTATTTCAATACAAATTTCCTTAGGCCAAAATTCCTAGCTCTATGGGAAAGCCTGAGGGTCCTAAATTGAGAGTACAGTGCCCTCTAGTGGCTGAGAGGAGTTCCCCTGCTCTCTTATCAGTGAAACCTTCAGGGGAAAACATATTAGAACAAGTTTCACTAACTGAATAGAGGCAGCTGTCTCAAAATCTTGGAGCCTTTATGGCAATTAATACATCATAAAGCTAGACTTATTTTTAATTTACAAAAGAAAAAACAAGAACCAACAACTACTCCCTTTTATAAGCTGATTAACAGATTTTGGCTGTGGAAAATCCTTAGCTTGATTTTCTCTCTCTTTTTTCTCTTCATGTCTGATGTGTACCATACTAAAAACAGAAGGCTCTCACAGCCTTGCCAAGCTTCTTTCCATAGTAGCACCTTAAATGCATACAAGAAGGATTTGTATATATAGATATATATAGTATGTGTATATATATATATATATATATGTATATATATATACACACACACACACACACATACTCTTACAGAGAGAGAGATCGGGATTGACATATTTGATATAGGAAACAAGGAGATATAGGCGAAAAGTCAGCAGGCCAAAACACTAAAATAAAAATTAGGAATGTATTTTATCAGTAGGAGCATGCACCCCTATTGGAGGAGGAGGGGAGCAGGAGGAATGGTTCTAGGGGTTAATCCATCTAAAAATGGATTAATTTTAAATATGGAAACAAAATTATGTAGCAAAGGTAGGCTTGGTTTAATCAAGCAATGATGTACTATATGGAGAAGGCAAAGGGAGACTCATTTACATGAAGTCTCAAATCCCAATCAGCAGCTCATTGCAGGAATTCATAAAACTCAGAAAAACACTGTCTTTTCAATTGCCCTGAAACTCTTTCTGAATAATTTAGTTGGGGGCAGCAACCAGATTTGTGACCTTCAGTTGTGCATGGTAACACATAGATCATTTCTCTGTCAGATCCCCAAATTGTCATCATATTCTTTAATTCAAAATGTGAACTTGCAGTGAATTACATATTTGGTAAGCTTCCTAAGGCTAAGGTAAGTTGTAAATAAATGCAGCCTTCATGAATAGTTTAAATGTGTGCTGTCATACAGAGGAAACTGAGGGATTGGATAATGCTCCCAACTCATCTGTTCACATCCAGCCCTGGCTGGGCGGAACTGAATATTACCAGCCTCTGATAACTGTTTGGTGGCCTATATGGAATAAGATAGGGGCCAAGTCAAAAAACAGCCAACATAACTTGTACTATGTGGCAATCTCAGAAGCAAAGACAAAGACTGAATGAGCATGGAGATTGAAATGCCCCGTTCTAAAGGAGAGGGTATTTCAGTTTCCAGAACATCACTGAGGATCCTTCTTGGGGCAGTGAGGGAAAGCTTGTGCTAGCTTTGTCCATACTTTACCTGGCGTGTAGATGAAGGACTTTCAGTCCCCAAGGTTTTCAATGAACTGAGCTTCTTTCTTTCATAAGCACTACAGTCAGCTAAAAATCTAGAAAAGGAAAAATACAAGGAAGTGATGCTATCTTATATATTTCATTGCAGAAAACAGTTTTTAGGCATTTTGTGAAATTGCTCTATGTTACGTTATACACAGAAAATTACATTCAAAGAACATTATTAAGGTTGCAAAGTCAAGCACTCAGAAGATAGGAAATGCCAGAATTCAGGTTGCCTGTGCAGCATCAATGCTGCCCTCTTGTGCACATGCATTATGATATAGTATTTAATTTATGATTACATACTACTTTTTCCACAGGATGAACCAAGGTTGTATAGTAAAGGAGGTTGTTGTCTGTAGGACCCCTACCCCATTTATTGAAGAAGTTGGAAGGTGTGTAGTAAATGAGGCAGTGGTTAGCAAGAAGAGAAAGAATAGTCTCCTAGTTAAGGCAGTTGAATGCGCTCCTAGAGAACTGGATTCTAACGATATCTCTGCCATAGCGCTCCTATGTTAGTTACACCAGACTTTTCACATCTGGTCACTCATGTGTTCCTTATTTTATGGGTGTCTGACCTGATACACTGTGGTATGATTTGCAGAAGTGCTGAGCACTCACAGCTGAAGTCAATGGGCACTGTGCTCTCTGGATTAATTCAGTGATTGTAACAAACCCTCAACATTTCCCCTCCTGGACTTTTTTAGTTAGCACATTGGCCCACATGAATTCAAGATCCTGTGTCTCTGAATTACTAATAACTTTAAAACAGGTAATGATGTCTTTAATGTAGTATGCCACCCCTCACCTGGTTTACCCACTCCATCCTTCCTAACCTGGTTAGAACCAGTGATTTTAACATTCCAATCATGCAGATCAAGCCACCAGGTTTCAGTAATGCCAATTAAATCAAATTCCCTCTCATCAAGGAGAATCTCTAATTCCTTTTGCTTATTACCCAGACTCCTAGTACTGGCGTATAAAACATGCCATTTCTTTTCTTCACCTTCTTTGCCACCTCTGTTCAATATATTCACAACACCTTGACTTAGAACTGCATTTGCTCCCTTAATCCCCTCTCCTTGCATTGTTGTTTTAATGGTCTCCTGATTGCTCCACTAGTCTCCAACCCACAACATTAGCCTTCCTGTAGCTGAGATTCAGCCATCCTATTGAGACAGCCCCTCTCCCACTGAAATGTGTCACTGCAGCCTTGAAGCTATAGTAGCGACTATGGTGCAACTCATCTCCACTTCCTGGCTTGTGGTAGAGGAACTTGTAGCAAGGAGGCATGGCCTCCCTCAGAGATAGACCAGGAGGGACCACAACCCGTCCCTTGGGTTGTACAGCCAGGAAAGCCACACCGGAAGCTGAGGGGCGGGACAGGAAGTGGAAGTTTAAAAGGTGGGGCCCCTAGTTCAGTTGGGCTGGAGCTGTCAAAGGAGACAGATGCTTCTCACCCAGGAGCAGGATACTGAGGAGGACTGTTGCCACCCCGAGGACTTGCCTGAGCTTCCTGAGTGCCCTACCACTTCAGACACTGAAGAGCTGCTGGGACTACTGTTGATGGTGTGTTCCGAGGAGATGGAGGCTGAGCCCTAGATGCAGGTACACCCCAAGGGGAAGGTAGGTAGTAGCCCAGCAACAGATGACTGTAGTCTGGCTGTGTTGCTGCCTGTAGATATGTCAGTGTGTTGCAGCTAGACTCCCCACTGACTCCAAGGGTGGAACACTCAGCCACTGTTAGGGCCCTGGGCTGGGACCAGGTGGAGTCGGGTAGGCCTGGGTCCCCCTGCTATCTAACCATGGGGTGCAGCCTCCCTTCCGTAGGTCAGGATGCCTATGCTAGTCTACAGTCTGCCAGAGCTAGGATGCTAGACCCTTTATTACTGTACCCTGTCTGAGAGATGAGATCTTAGACTGTTTGTTGCCCTGCCCTGACTGAGGGCCTGGGCCCATAGATTTTGTTGCTCTACCCTGATTGGAGGCCAGAGCCCCCTAACTGTTTGCTGCCCCTTGCCCAACGGAGGGCTGGGGCTTATAGACCCTTTGCTGTTCTGCCTTGACCACAAGCCAGAGCCCCTGATTGTTGGTGCCCCACCCTGCCCAAGGGCTAGGGTTCATAGACTCGTTATTGTTCAGCCTGGCCCAAGCAGCCTGAAACAGCTAATTCCCCCACTAATTGATTGCAATGCTAAGGGTGTGACCATGATGAGGTGTGGCCTCCTTCAGAGATAGACCAGAAGGGATGGCCACGCACACTTACACGTGGTGGAGAATGTGGGCAGCGCATTTAACTCGTCACCAGCTATTCCTTAACATGTAGAGGGAATAAACTGGTGACATGGTGGGCCAAGAGCCAACAGCAGCAGCAAACCGCCCAACTCCAGCAACAGCCACTACAGCAGCTTAGGGCTCAGCAGCAATAACTCATTCGGGAGCTGGGGGCCCAGGAGCAACAGCAGCAGTATGCCCAGCAGCTGGCCACTCTTCTGTCTGACCCGTCAGGCCCGGTTACTGGAGGCGCAGCACCATCACCAGCTCCCGCATTGCCGCTCCGCCTCACAAAAATGGGGCTGAAGGATGACTCTGAGGTATTCCTGATCACGTTGCATCAGCTGCTGGATGGGATCCAATGCGGTGGGCCACCTTCCTGGCTCCCTACCTGATGGGAGCGGCCCAAGATGAGGGGGCCCGCAATTACCGGACTGTGAAGGCAGCCATTTTGGATGCTTTGGACATCACCCTGAGACATTTCAATGTCACCTTTGGGGGAAGATGTATCCGTCAGGGGCCTGACATCAAGTTGTTGCGCAGGAGCTGAAAGATGCATGGTGGCGATGGCTACAGCCAGATCAACACTTTACCACCAAGGTCACGGAGCAGATAGTAATCGAGCCATTCCTGCGTATTCTTCCCCTGCTAGGCCGAACATAGAATCATAGAATGTCAGGCTTGGAAGGGACCTCAGGAAGTCATCTAGTCCAACCCCCTGCTCAAAGCAGGACCAATCCCCAGACAGATTTTTGCCCCAGATCCCTAAATGGCCCCCTCAAGGATTGAACTCATAACCATGGGTTTAGCAGGCCAATGCTCAAACCACTGAGTCATGAGGCACTGCTCCACTACTTTGAACATGGTGATCAGTTGGCAAAAGCAAATGGGACAAATGCCCAGTTTTGCCAAAAAAGTTGGGACATGTGGGGCCAAAACAGGATATATGGTTAACCTAGGCCAGGGATCCCCAAACTTTTTTGGCTGTGCTCCCCCCTTAGCTGGTCCATGCCTCCTGGGAGCGAGGGCAAGAGCTGGGAACAGGAACCAGGGATCATGGTGGGGCCAGGGGCTGCGGTTAGGATCCAGGAGTGAGGCTATGGCTGGGAATGGGGCCAGAGGTGTGCCTGTGGCATGGCCAGGAGCAGAGCCATGGCTGGGGCTTGGGGCAGGACTGGAGTGGGGCCAGAGCAGAGCTGGGGGCAGAACAGGACTGGGTACCATTCCCTCCCCACCCCCCTGTGGGGGCTGACCTGGGCCCCACTGCATGAATGTTCCTCCATGCCCATATGGGGGGGGGAGAACCCACAGTTTGGGGACCATTGTCCTAGGCTGTGGTAAAAGCCACCCAGGGAGCCTGGGCAGCTGTGGAGAGCCCATATCCCTCCATCTGTCCTGGGTGGGGGACCAGGGTGCCTCAGAGCAGTCCCTGGCCCATGTCCCTGCCCCCCAGAGTGCACCACCCAGGGCAGATGGAGGGTTCAGGGCTCCCCACAGTGGCTTGGATTCCCTGGGCAGCTCTTACCATGTCCCTGGCTTCTGACGAGGCTAGGGGGTGGGACCTTGGGGGAAGGGGAGGAGCAGAGGGTGAGGCCCCATGTCGGAGGGGTGGAATGTGGGAGGTCCCAATGTTCTTTGTGCCCAGGGCCCCAGTAAATCTTAGTCCGCCTTTGCACATGACTAGAAAGAAAACCATGCTGCCTGTGCTAAGCAGGGAGGGATACTGAGAGCACAGGGGATACAGGCTCCATGCTCTCAGTTCAGGTGCCTGGATCCAGCACAGCCTGCAGCAGCCCAAAGCTGCAATTGCAAAGAAAGTCCTGCTCAACCCTGGGTTGGAGCATACCCAGTGCAGATCGAATCTTCGGGGACTTTAGCTGCTAAAATTTAAATCTCTACTGAGCATGTGCAAACTAATTTTTTTTTCAACAGCTTATAACTTGGCCACTTTTAAATGGGTTTTCATCTGAATGGCACTAAGGCCATCTCCCTTTCAAATTTCAAGTCTTTATTCCAAAGCATGGGGCACTAGAGCTTTTTCAAAGAAAACATTATGTGAATTTTTTAACATGGGCAAAATATATTTTCCATAGCCTTGTTCTTGGAATCAAATGATCCATTTTGGCTGAAATTTTCCCAAAAAAATATCAGCCTGAAGTAAACACCTGGCATGAAAAATTTCAGCCCAAAAAAGTTTGAGAAAGTAGAAGCAGCTGAAAACAGGGTCTTATAATGGCAATGTTGGGCATCCTTTATGGGCAATGCCACCAGCCCTGCCTATAATTAGTATTCTATTTTAGACTGTAGTAGCACACTAAATGTGCTAGAAACAGAGGGAGAGTGTGACATGTGTTATTGTATCACACTGCGAGAAAGCTATATTCGTGTATTGCTGGGTATAGGAATGAACTGTTATGTGATCAGGCGCTTTTTTGTTTGTTTTTTAAGCACAGTAGGTAACATTTTCAAAAGTGCTTAAGTGACTAGGAGCCTATACCCCATTTTCAAAAGTGACTTTGGCACTTCGTCCCATTAAATGAGACTTAGCCTAGCCCAGCAGGACTAGAGGGGCCATTGGGAGAAAGACAATGGTAACCAGTGGGCTGTGAAGAGCACATCTACCAGTAGGAGACAGCAAGAGGGAATGGAAGGAAGCCCCAGGCTTTGTACTCCACTTCTGGGGGCCAGTGTAGGCATAAGAGTAACTGCAGAGGTGTGAAGTAGCTCATTTATTTCAAAGGATGTTCTTGGCTGAATGGGAACACCCCATGGAGATAGATACAGCCTGAATCAGTACCTCTGAGAGGTGCTGACTGATCCATTCATCTCAGTGGGTGTTCTCTTCTCCCCTCTCTCAAAGTCTAGCCCAGCCCTTGTTGTGGATTTCAAGATAATCCTTCATGTGGGTTTCAGAATGTTTTGATTATTAAAATCAACTACTGGGGGGATGGAATCTGATGAACCCCTGGATGAAATGACCCCAATTTGCACCACTAACTTTACCCCAAGCACTAATGTGGCACAGCAATATTATAGTGGAGGGTAGCACTATCATTTTCATTTTAACAGGGGTGAAAAACAGTTTATGGACATTCTATCTTTTGTTTTAGTGTCACTTTAAAATGTTTATTGTAGTTTGTGCACTGCTTGATTTCTCCATAGCAATTTGTGGGGGCGGGGATATCATTTGAGGTTTCCTATGACTTTTTTAAAGGGCCATTGGCTAAAAAAAATTCTAGAGTCTGTTTCCTTTCAGAACACTTTTTCACAGAAACTACAGCATTTTGAAGGATAAAACTCATAGGTGTGAACCCTTGGTTTGTGCAGATCAGATGAATTGTGTAGAGCATTTAAATTGGCTTTCAGTGCTTATTTTTCATAATAAACATAAGTCACTGTTTTGACTGACGATAACATCCTGGTGCTGTATTAGGCAATGTTGACCTTACATCAATCCTTAGCATAAGACTCTCTTATGTGTGTTTCCTGATGCTCATCCACCTTTTTGAGCATGGTGACATCTACGGAAGTCAGTTACTTGCTTTTCTGTGATCATGCTCAGTCCCGTTGTTCAGGAAATGGGTGAAGAGAATGCAGCATGGTTAGCATAATGCTGCTGTCTCTCATCTTCCTAGATATTAAACCTAATATAGAGACCAGAATTAGACCTATGTGGGGGCAGATTATCCCACATCTACCTATTGCGGGGTTCCTACACTTTCTTCTGAAGCACCTGGTGCTGGCCACTGTCTGTGGCAAGATATTTGTGCTTGGAAGGATTAGATTTTTATGGGTAAATGTTGATTTCACCATATACACACAAACTGACAAAAACTTATTTCCATTTATAGTCATCAAAATCTAAAGATAGGCAAAGTAGGAAAAAAGATGCTCAAGAACTTATTAGAGTTTGATTTAAGGATCTTTACTTTGTATATTTTGACATGTGATGTTGACAGTTTGTGTTTTTTAACAGTTATAAAGTTTTAACTTCTTGCATCTCAACACCTACTGTCACTAAATTGTCTGATCCTCCCCATAATTTTGTGCAACTGTAGAAATTTAAATCGAGAAAAAATAAACATCAATTCTATCCATCAAACTTATTAAAAAAAGAATTCTGTCCAGCCTAATGATATTGGACTAGATGTACCTTGGGTCTGTTCCAGTATGGCAATTCCTCTGTTCCTTTCATTTTACCTCTGTTAATTAATGCTTTTTTCCCTGACACTGCTTCTAAAGAAAAATCAACAGGCTTATCTACACGAGGAAATTTACTGGCATAATTATACCCCTATAGTTGTACCACTATAACTGCCCATATGGACACTCTGATTCCAGAATAAGAGTGCCTTTTTCTAGCGTTTAGCTTTTACTGCTTCCATTGTGACATAAACTGAACTGGAAAAGGGCACGCTTATTCTGGAATAAGAGTGTCTACACAGGGAGTTATACTCTCAAGAGACAAGAAGGGGCATGGGTATCTTCACTCCCTTGGATCCCTCTCCTCTTCTAAGAGATTTAAGGTCAGTGGATCCAGCAGAGACTGCAATAAAGAATGCAGTAGAATTTTCAAGATTTCCCTATGTAGACAAGCTCTAAGTAAGCATGAAGATTTTAGATCCCTTTGAACTACCAGCTCTTAAACCAGAAGTTTTGCTTTTGGGGCAAAACTTCCAGAAGAAGCCATGCAGAATAATATATGGAGATATACCTATCTCATAGAGCTGGAAGAGACCCTGAAAGGTCATTGAGTCCAGCCCCCTGCCTTCACTAGCAGGACCAAGTACTGATTTTGTCCCAGATCCCTAGATGGCCCTCTCTAGGATTGAATTCACAACCCTGGGTTTAGTAGGCCAATGCTCAAACCACTGAGCTATCCCTCCCCCCAGTGCAGGTCAAGAGCACAGCACATATTCTCAGAAAGCTGACAAGGGCAACGTTTGAACTCATCAGACATTGCTGCAGTTTGGGTTCACTAGCCACCACATCGCCTTGAGCCACCCACTTACTCTAACAGCTGTCTACACATATTCTAGCTTGAAACAGAGCCCCAGTCCTGCTACATATGCATGAATGACTTTCTCTGGCTTGTTGATTTGTAACTTCTTCCAACTTTTACCTAAATACTTTTTTTAATATTGCAGAGGGGGAGGCAAACTGTGGCTTGTGAGCTGCATGAAACTCTTTTACAGTTAAAGTGTGGCTTGTGGAGCTCCCTCCATTCTCCACCTACCAGACTGGGGTGAGGAGGAAGCTCAGGACTTCTGCCTTGCAGAGGGATGGTGGGATAGAGGCTTCTGTCCAGCGGGGAGGGGCATCTTGGGGTTTCAACCCCATGGGTTGCACCTGCTGGGGCTCGGGGCTTCAGCAGGAGTGGGGCTTCAGCCCCAAGCCCTGGCAGGTGCATCCCGGCTCTTGAACTTCTGACGATTGTCATAAATGGCTCGGAGGGTCAGTAAGTTTGGCCTGCCCGTAATATTGTTTCCCTAATGGGGCATTGGGTACTGAACACTAGCTGAGATAAATCCTGAGCAGGTGAGAACAGTGTGAGAGGACCAGAGCCATAATTTGACCCCCAGAAAAGTTATAAGAACTGTAAAATGTTGTCATGCTGTTTCTGTAGGAGGACTCTATCTCAGGAAACCCATGTCCACATGACTTCTCATTTGAACCACCAACCCTAACCCAGACTCTCCTGAGGCACAGTAAAGTTTGACAATCTGAGTAAGCATGGGGATTTTAGAGCACTTAGGGAAGTTGGCTGTTAAATAGTAGACTAGTCTTAACCTAAACTATAGTGGTGCTACCCTCCCACTGTAGTTATAGCAATGAAGCTTAAAATCCTGAACATAATGCAAGGTACATACTCAGCCTTGAAAGTATATACTGAGTGTACCTCACATTTTAGAATCACTAAGTGACAATAATGAGATCATTGTTGGTTAAAAACATACGTTTTTCTGTAATATTGTCCTAGCATTCTATAATTCATTTTAAGAGGAAAAATATGTCAAGTGAATTTGGATGTTTGGAAATTTCCACTTGAGCAACATCCTGCATAAAAGTTCTTCCAAAGCCCTTGAATATAATTGAATCTAAGTTATTTCCATAACATGGTGACCCATTATGCCAATGAATGAAAAGCTCCTTTCTAATGCTACATCACTTTATGTTCCAAACTATATGACAAAAGAGGAATCACATTACAATATTTCTGAAATAGGAATATTCACATGTGAAGTGTTGTAAGTTAGCATAGTTAAAAGTGGACTTTATTTATTGTGCATTTAGAGAGAACATGTACATGAAGGAGAGAGAATGCTTACTCTTGATTATTTGGTGATCATTAATTTAGTGTTCAGAATGGAAGATGTCACTGATTCCTCCCATCCAAATGAAATAGCATCATCAGACTCATGAGATGTTCTAAATAAATTTTCAGAACCCCCTTATTTTCTGCTATATGTGCCCTGACAAGATAAACAGTGATGTTGTCATGATTTCACTTTCCCACTAAAAGTGACTTTTGCCATAGCATACAGTCCAATATATGTAGCTATATGAGATAGAGCCCAGGGGTATGCTTCTGTTCAGTATTCTAAAGTAAGGAAAAACTATTGAAAATATTTAAGGTTTGAAAATACATTGAGCCATATCCTCAGCTGCTGCTAATGGAACTGTCAGTTTACACCAGCTGAGGATCTGGTCCAGTGTTATCTTAGTTTTCCTAAAACAAATTTGCACTTAACAAGTTTAAGATACTGTAAGCTAATTATCATATTTTTTCCCTAAAAGAAAGTAGGTTTTATTAAGAGCTGGAGTAAATTCTGTTCCACAGAAACTGCTTTCCTAACTTTGTTGGTTTAATTCATTTTTCAGCTGCAACATCACATCTTAGAAAAAATGACCAGGTTTAAGTTTTGCCCTGCACATGAAGGCAAAATGTCATTCAACCTCCCTCAGAGGCATTTGCTCAAGAGAAATTCTATCTGCCACCGGGTCTATAAGAACTCTTTGGTCTCAAACTTAGTTGATACTGATAGATGCTCTTAAGGTTTCTGGGACAAACTTGGAGCCAGGCCCTTCTTCAAAGTCCCTTTCCTGGTGTAAATAAAATTATTTGGATTCTAGTTCTGATAAATCCTTGAGCCTGGAAGGTCTGAGAAGTCAAGAGCCATTTCAAACATCACCGAAGATTTCTTCCTCAGTATCAAGAGATAAGGAGAAGAGAGATATTTAGGGTTAATGGATCTAGCAGGGACTCAGCAATAAAGAATGCAATGGAATTTTCCAGCACCAGGGTAGAGGTTCCTTCTCTCCCGTACAAAAGGAGAACTCTCCATTCCCAGTTCAAAGGGTCTGGTCACCTTCCCTGTCAAGGCTGTCTTCCTTGGTCTGGCTATGATTCACTCTCACTCTCAGTTCCAGAGGTGATACAAACAGAAGGCTCTATCAGCTTCGCCTCATACTTATTCCCTGTCTTTGTTTGGCCAAGCAGAAGGCCATCTCCAGTCATGTGGTTCCAAGGTTTTGTGAAGTTGGCCAATCTTCCATTCAGAATGGAGTCTGAGACTCATTCCAGAGAATTCAGTTCTACTCACCACAGACTAAGCCTCCCATTCCACATTCAGTACCATGTACTTTGGAACATCTTCTTTGGGTTTTCAGGCCTCACCCTCCTGGCCTTCTGTACAGAAACCATTTGCGTCACCTTACCCTTATTATGGAAGCTGTCCTCCATGGGCCATTTGGCCTTCCTGTGCCTTCAGTAATGGGGCCAGCAACCTAGAGAGCTGGATGGAAGTGGAAATCATGTTTACAACTCCTCCCATTGTCCTATAATGACACCTGTAAAATCAGCAACCATTAATAAAATCAGTTTAGTTTACATACCTACAAAGATTCTAATTGAAATATGCCTCTGTGATATTTCTCCTGGAGTTGCTCTGCTACCTTTACTCAGGAAGTTTACTAAGGAACACAGTATTGACTGTATGATAGAATGTTTCCTCAGAATTCTGTATTTTGAAAATAAGATGGTAAAAACTGAAAATGTGTGGCTTTTAAAACACATGCAAAATCATGAATAAAGATCTGTTTGTCCATCTGGCATTTCTCCAATGCCTGTCATCTAAATGGTGTCTAAATGCTGACCAAATGGGCAATTAAAACTAGGGATGGATGGACAAGTGGGATTGGGTAAACTTAGAACGGGCCTGACTCTTTACCAAAAAGTGAAACCAATCCCCTACCAGACCGGTACTTTGTTAGACACTGCTTGTTTAATTTTTATTTTACCTCATGAACAGAAACTACTGAAGGGCATTCTTGCAGTATTTCTGACCTGAGCAGAATTGGGAATTAGTGAAAATCTTATAAGAAATCTTATTCACATGAGATTCTTGGACTGATTCCTCAACAAAAGAGGTTCAGATAAGTTTGCATAATATGTCTTAGACCTTCTGAATGCTTATCCAAATCAACTTCCAAAGGTTTTTTGAGATTTGCCCATTATTATTATTATTTAAAAGTGACATCATATAAAATGGACATACATAAATCACTAGTTGTCATGATTCTTGATAATCTGAGCACAATCACCAACGGTCCTAGAGACTAAACATTGTGGGTTCCTCCAGATTAGGGATTACATACTTTTGGCAGGACAGCATGAAGAAGCACCTTAGAGCTCTGCTTGTGTTGTACCTATTCTTTGAACTAAAACATTTTAGACTCTGAGGCAAATTCCTGGCCCTATTGAAGTCAATGGCAAAGCTACTATTTGATTTCAGTGGAGACAGGGTTTCAGCCCCGGGATCTCAGTAGTCACCTTTCACACACCGCATATTTGCCCTCACTCTCGCAACCCAAAACCATACTGAGAATCAGAATGCTGTGTTGATCTTGGCAAAATCAATGGTTTTCTATCTAAGATTACAAATTTCTCGAAGTACCAAAAAATCCAATAAATAAGCTTCTTGAAAGTGTTGCTTTTGATTTGCCTTTCAGTCAGTTAGTTTACAGAGCTGGGATGTGTAATGTCCTTTGACTAACTTTTAAATGGGAAAAGTTCTAAGAGCAGTAATATATATCGCAAAAAACCTTTATTAAAACTCAGTTCAGGTCTCGTCAAAGTAAAAATGGGAGTTCCTCTTCTATTCTGCTATGATTTTCTGCATAAATTGGAGCACTGACTTCAGAGAGCCAATCCTATTAGCATGCATTCCACCTGTACACTCTTAATGTGTTGAATTAAAATGGATAGGTTCTCTGCTTGGGAAAAGAAAGGGGCATGTTGTTCAGTGCATTCAAATTAGTGAGTTTTTCTGGACAGCTCCCATCATATTTGCATGGCAAAAGACTTTAGCAAGGTTCCTGTACCTATTGGGGTCCAGGAAGTGGGCGGGTGTAAGCCCACCCACTGCTAAAGGGTCCCCCTCCAGCCTAAGGGGAGGATCCACAGGGCCTGAAACCCAAATGAATACGGGGGACAACTAATGTAAAAACAGGGACAGGAGTGCGGTTAAAGGGTCAAAAGAAGGGAACCTGACAGGGACACCGAGCAGAAACCTCCAGACAGCGCCCACTGCTCCTCAAAAGGTGTCAAGGGAGCCAGTGGACGGTGCCCAGAGGAACTCTGCCCGGATACGTGAACGGACAGAGGATCGTAAACAGGCCCCACAGTCACAAGAACCTCCATCGGCCAACCTCCTCTCCCTGGTTTTATAGATGGCCAGTTTAGCCAGGGCCAAGAGGAAGTTGACCAGGAGGTCCCGCGACTTTGTGGGGCCACGGATAGGGAGTGCATAAATAAGAAGGTGAGGGGAAAAGTGCAACCAAAAACGCAACATAATATTGGTGAGGAGCCGGTGTAGGGGCTGCAACCTGGCGCACTCCAAGTAAACGTGAGCCAGGGTCTCCCTCACGCCGCAGAAAGGACAGGTGTCTGGGACAGGGGTAAACCGCGCCAAGTACACGCCCGTGCTCAAGGCCCATGAAGGAGCCGCCAGCTGATATCCCCGGCGGGCCTCGGGACCAGGGTGGAATATAGGCTGGCCCACCAGGGCTCCTCACCCTCAACAGGTGGTAGGAGGTCCCGCCATTTTGTATCGGGGCGGGACACGAGGGTGAGGAAGTGAAGGGTGTGGAGCACAAGCGTGTATAGATGTTTCCTTGGCGTGGTTTGGAAACGAACCAGCTGCAAGTCGTGCAGCCGGCTCACGGAGAAGGGGCGGGGGGGCCGGTTGGGTCCACGGGGCAGGGGCCCGATGAAAAGGTCCGGAGGGCCAGGGGTGGAGGGTGGGCGAGGCGTGCCCTCATGCAGCACCCGGTCGAGGTAAACCCGAGCAGTGGGCAGCAAAGTGGCCCTCACCTCCAGAAGTACGCGCCGGGGAGTACAAGGCTTGGAGAGCCCCATGCACAGAGCGAGCGTCAGGGGATCCAGCCAGTCTCCCCGGTCGTAGTCCAGGAGGTCTCCGACTCTGGTGACTTCTGCCAGAACCAACCTCTGGCGCACCACGGGGGACTCCGCCACCTGCACACGGAGCTGGGGGTTGTGTAGCAGGGGCTCGGTGAGGAGATCTGCCCCCCCGGTGGCCACCACAGACCTGGTCGCTAAAAACAGTTTCCAGGTCCGGAGGAGGTCCTGGTAGAAGACCGGCAGCCCGGAGAAGTCTCACGGAAGACCTCTCGGATCGAGATAAAGGAGCTGCCGGTCGTATCGGAGCCCTCGGAAGCGGCGCAGGAAGGCGTGCACCAGTACTCTCCATGCTGGACTACCTGCACCATAAAGGAGCCGCTGCAGGGCCTGGAGGCGGAAGACATGGACCTGAGTGTGGAGGCACTTTAGGTCCTGCCCTCCCTCCTCCAGGGGCAGCTGGAGGACCCCTGCAGAGACCCAGTGCAGTCCCGGCCAAAAGAACTCCAGAATCGCCCTCCGGAGGTCGGCCAGGAAGCCCGGGGCCGGGACCAGGGTGTTGAGACGGTACCAGAGCATGGACAGGACTAGTTGATTGAGTACCAGTGCCCTCCCTTGAAGGGAGAGGCACCGGAGTAGTCCTGTCCATTTCCAGAGCCGCTCCATCACCCTGCCCTGTAAACCGTGCCAGTTCTCCGGCGGAGACGGATGCGTGGCAGAAAGATAAACGCCAAGATAGAGCAGCGGACCCGCGTTCCACCGGATGGCCTGAAGCGCGGGTGGGAGGGAGCTCGCCTGCCACCCGTCCCCTACCACCAGGCCAGAGCTCTTGACCCTGTTGACCCAGGCGGAGGAGGCCGCCGAGTACACGGTCTGGCAAGCCTCCACCCGCATCAAGTCGCCCGGGTTCTGGACCACGAGGAGCACATCATCAGCGTACGCCGACAGACCAGCCGCAGCTCCGGCTCCCAAAGCACCAACCCCGTCAACCTCCTGCGGAGGAGACCAAGGAAGGGCTCGATCGCCAGAGTGTACAGCTGGCCGGAGAGGGGGCACCCCTGCCGCACTCCCCGCCCGAAGCTGACCGGCTCGGTCAGGGTCCAGTTGAGCCTGACGAGACACTCCGCGGAAGCGTACAGCACCTGGAGAAAACCCACAAACTGGAGTCCGAAACCTAACGCTCGCAGAGTGCCCAGGAGATAAACGTGATCCACCCTATCGAACGCCTTCTCCTGATCCAGGGACAGGAGGGTGAACGACAGACCATCCCTATACCCAAGCTCCAAGAGATCCCGGACCAGATAGAGGTTATCAAAGATGCTACAGCCCGGGATGGTGTAGGTCTGGTCTGGGTGGATCACGTCCTCCAGCACGGACCCCAGCCGCAGCGAGATGGCCTTGGCTACAATTTTGTAGTCCGTGCTGAGGAGCGAGATGGGACGCCAATTCCGTAAGTCGCGGAGGTCCCCCTTCTTCGGCAATAAGGCGAGCATGGCTCGCCTGCACGAAAGAGGGAGGACCCCGCTCTGCAAGGCCTCGGCCCAGACGGTGACTAGGTCCGGGCCGAGGATGTCCCAGAACACGCGGTAGAACTCCACGGTCAGCCCGTCCATGCCCAGAGATTTATTGGTGGGCATGCGGCGGAGGGCTTCTGAGAACTCGGCCAGAGAGCGAGGCAACTCTAGCTGGTCCCTGTTGCCCGCGCTGACCATCGGGAGTCCGTCCCAGAGCACTCTGCAAGTGGTAGGGTCGGTCAGATCCGGGGAGAAAAGGTGTGCGTAGAAGGCCCTGGCCCTCTCGCACATCTCCACCGGATCCGTGAGGGGGGGTGCCGTCCTCCGCCAGGAGGCAGGTGACGTGCTTCTTGGCCCCCCTCTTTTTCTCCAGGGCGTAGAAGAAGTGGGAGCCGCGATCCATCTCCCAAAGGAGGCGGATGCGGGATCGAACAAAAGCACCCCGGGCCCGATGATCGTCGAGGGCCCGGAGCTCCTCCCGCTTCTCCCGGCACGCTCCACAAAGGGATGGATCCTCAGGGCTGGCGGCCAGACGCCTCTCTAGCTCTAAGACCTCCCGTTCCAACTGCTCTATCGCCGCATCCCTCCGTCGGCTGGCGCCCCGGGTGTAGTCGCGGCAGAAGAGCCGGGCGCACACCTTTCCTAGGTCCCACCACCGCCGCGCCGAGGGAAAGGCATGCCGCTGCCCTCGCCAGACCAGCCAGAACTCCCGGAAGGACGCCACAAAGCCCACATCCTCCAGCAAGCTATTGTTAAAATGCCAATAGGTCGGCCCCAGCCTCTCCGCACAGAGAGAGGCCGTCACGGTGACTAGATGGTGATCTGAAAAGGGGGCCGGCCGGACGTTGGAGGAGTGGGCCCGTGAAAGATGGAAGCGTGACAAGTAAATGCGGTCCAACCGGGAGTGGCACGACCGATGGGCTTCCACCCGGACATAGGTGAACGTGGAGACATCGTCCGGGTGGTGGTCGCGCCAGACGTCCACCAGGGAGTGATGTTCCACAATCTCCCAGAGGACATCCGCGGCGGCTGGGCATGGAAGCTGCGGACCCGCTGGTAAGCCGCGGCACCCTGCTTCCCGGTCCGTTTACCCTTCCCCATGAGGGCCCTGCGGCCCGGATGATCTGATGGAAATCCCCCCATCGCTGGAGAGCGAGCGGCACCTTATTGCGGGAGCCACGGACGTCTTCTAAAAACTCCCGCAGCTCTTCTCGCAGCGTATGTGGGGATGGGGTCACTGGCTTCTGGTCATCCCCCACTGGGGCCCCTGGCACGGCCCCGTGGCCCACCGAGACGGGCAGGCAAGGGGCGGACCCTCGACGTGGCGCCCGATGGGCCGGCGCCACACAGCCCGCCTCAGACCCAGGCTCAATGGGGGGCGGCGGCGGAGGGAGGATAGCAGCCCCTAGTGGGTCGGGCGCGAGGAGGGATCGTGGAGGATGGGTGGTGGTATCCTCCGGTGATGCCACATCTTCCCTAGCCGGCAACGGTAGATGTAATGTATCCGCGGGCAAGGCAGAAGGCTCGGCAGCAGTGCCCCCCTTCCTGGTTTTCCAGGGGGCCTCTGCACCGGATGGCAGGAGCGAAGCTCGAGCCTTCCACTTGCCCCGCTTTCCCTGTGCTAGGGTCCAGCCCTCCATGGCATTGTCTGCTGGCTGGTTGACAGGGGTTGGGTCGGGGGGCAGAGATGACGGCTCGAGGACCTGAGGCGGTAACAACGGGGCAGCAGGAGGGGGGGCAGATTCCCCCTGGGGAGGGCCCACCCCCACCGCACCCTCCTCTACGGGCCCCGCCACAATGCATGCAGCAGAGGCGGGGCTCTCCTGCTCGTCTGGGCATGGTGGGGGAGGTACCCCTTGGGCCCGAGCAGGAGCAGTGGTGGTCTGAGAAGGAGGAGGGGCGGCTCCGGGTACCGGGCAGCCAGGGGCGCCAACAATGGTGGGGCTGGCGCCCTGCCAGGGCTTAGGGGTCCCGGACCAAAGGGCAGTCCCTCCGGACGTGCCCTATCGCCCGGCAGAGGTAGCACCGGGTCTCCCCCGTAGAATAGTGCACCCGGTAATGGGCCGCCTGATAAGGGACCAGGAAAGACCCCTCGAGCGCCTCTCCACCACGCGCCGCCGGCGGCAGTTGGAGCTGCACGTGCCGGCGGAACGAGAGGACGTGACGGAGGGCGGGGTCTTTGCAGCCCAACGAGAGAGGGCTGATGATGGAGATTGGTTTCCGCAGGGTAGAAAGGGCAGGTAGCAGGGCGACATTGGGAAGGAAAGGAAGAACGGAGGTTAGGACCACACGGACACCCAGGTCCTCCAGCGGCTCCAGGGGGACAAACACGCCTCCCACTGCCAGGCCCTTCTCCACTGCCTCCTGGGCGGCGGCCACCAAGGCAAGGAAGAAGACAACCTTGCCATACATTTTGGAGGCCGCCACGATGGCCATGGGCCCCACCACCCTCGCCAACGCCCGCACGTAGGTCTCCACGTGGGGCGAGGCGGGCACCAGGAGGCAACGGACGCCGTGCTTCCTAGTCAAGGTGGGTGTGGCGGGGCCAGACTACCCCGCCTTAACCCAGAAGGAGTTAAGCCCCAGGGACTGGCAGCGGAAGTCCCGCCTCCCCAGGCAGACTGGGCATGCTCCAAGTGCTACAGGAGTATAAAGGGAGGGAGGCCAGCTCATTCTGGGCTGCAGCCCGTAGGAGAAGGACCTGCGGCGGACCAGCCACAGCCACTGACTGCACTGGGAAGAGACGCCGTCCACGGCCTGCCTGCACCCCGGCGATTGGAGGAGACCCAGGAGATGACCGAATCCGATGACTACCAAAGACCCGACGATTCCTGGGAGACCCCAACGGAGAGCCTGGTAGGAAGGGACCCCGGGAGAGTGACAGAGTGGTACCTTCCCCGCCCCCCCCCTGGGGAAACTCAGCATGTTTTGGTTGGAACCCCCCGCTGAGTTGGTGGCAAACCACTACGCTACTGTTACAACCCTGGGTTGGGGCTCCCCTACTGGGGCTGTCGCACCCCAATGATAAAGACTCTGGCCGCTAGGCCACGCTATCCTCCACCCGAGGGTTGCTTCCTGGACTCTGGCCGGTAGGCCCCACTTCCCTGTAGCCAAGGGCTGTGTTATAGACTCCTGCCGTCAGGCCGCATCTCCTTGGAGTCAAGGGGATGCCATAGACTCTGGCCGCTAGGCCACACTGCCCTGGACTGAAGGGCTATTTTATGGACGGTGGCGGATCGTCCATGCCGCTCGCAACCTTAGGGGTGTGGACCGTCCCACTTGGTACCAGAAGTGGGGATGCCCAGGACCTGCTAAGAGGTCCAATACACTGAGTCTAGACAATGGAAGCCACCCCCCCCCCCCCCCCCCCCGCCGTCTAAGATGGATCCCGAGAAACTTTTAAAGTGGTTGCTGGAGAACCAGCAAGAACAGGTAGCCCAACAGCGACAACAACAGGCACACCTGCTGCAACAGATGGCCAGCCAGCAGCAGTTACAGATGACCCAGCACCAGGAACAACAGCAGCAACTCCTTCGGGAGTTGGCCGCCCAACATCACTTACAACAAGAGCTCCTGGTCCAACAAGTGGCCGCTGTAATACGACCGCCAGGAGTTCCCGCCCCCACCACCACAGGCGCGGGGCCTGTGGAGTACCTGGGGGGACTGACGGTTCGCCTCACAAAGATGGGACCAGGCGACGACCCTGAGGCATTCCTGGTTACATTCGAGCGGGTCGCCACCGCTGCTCGGTGGCCCCCAGAACACTGGGCCACGATGTTGGCCCCCTATTTGACGGGACCAGCGCAGATGGCCTACCGTAACCTGGATCCCCGAGAGGCCTTGGACTACCCCCGGGTGAAAGCGGCCATTTTAGACCAGACCGGCATTAGCCCCGAGACTTACCGCCAGCGCCTCCGGAAAGAACAGTACCCTCCTGGGGCTCGGCCTCGGGCCATGGCCCAACGGGTACAGGATCTCTGTTGGAGATGGTTGGAGCCCGAGGGCTTGACCGGGCCGCAGGTAGCGGAAAGGGTGGCACTCAAACAGTTCACCCAGATCCTCCCAGCAGGAGGGAAAGCATGGGTGCAGCGTCACCGACCGGCTATCCTGTCCGCGGCCATGGGCCTGATGGAGGATTACTTATCGGCTGAGGAACCAAGGGGCTAACCGCAGGGCTGGGGTGGGACAACCGAACCAAACTGCAGAGGGAAAAGGGCGGGGCAGGCAAACAAACTGAAGCTGGGGAGGGGCAAAAGGCTACAGAGGGCAAATGGGGTAGGCAGCAAGGGGCAAAGCTGGGAGGCCTGTTGCGAAGGGGAACGAGTCAGTCTAGAGGGGGGTAGGTGCGCCCACGAGCACTTGTGCAAAGTCAATGTGTGGGCTGCCTGCTGCTGCAGGCCCAAACGATGTCAATAGGGCGCGGCAGGCCAGGAGAGCAGCAGAGTCCCAGAGGCAGGAGCG
>NW_020664419.1:78529952-78561414 GCF_002925995.2 Terrapene triunguis
CGGCAGGCCAGGAGAGCAGCAGAGTCCCAGAGGCAGGAGCGGAGGCAGATGGTAAATGGGCTGTGGGGGTGGTGGAGGGGGCAACGGTGGTGGTTGGGGGGGGACACAGATGGACCAGGGGGCAGGCTCCACACCACACCCCCTGTGTCCCCACAAACAGTCTAGACCCCCACCACTAGAGCACAGTTCAAAAATTACTCAGTCCTGAATGGCCCCCTCCACAGTGGTCTCCAGAATCCCGTGCGCTCCCTCAGCAGCCGATGGTCTATGTAGTCCTCTTCCTCCACCTCCAGGCTCCAGCAGCTCCCCAGGACACACACAGCAGCAGCAACTCCAGCAACCCTGGCAGCCAGGCAGGAAAGACCCCCCATAGGTGGTAGTGGTGAAGGTGGGGTCCTGGCTCCTCCCTCCAGAGATGGGGGGGAGGGGGGTCTGGCCGGCAAGGCCCCTTGCTCAGCAGCAGTAGCAGTCCAGGGAAGGAGTTCTAGCCAGCAGCAGCAACCCAGGGAGAAGGAGCTCCAGCCAGCAGGGTAGCCAGAGAATACCGAGCACTCTCTGTAGAGGAGTGGTCACCCACTCCTGCCTGAAACAGCCCTGGGAGAAGGCTGGGGCAGGGAGAAGCAGCTACTGGGCTGATTGGGGAAGTAGCTGCACCTGGGCCACGCCCCAATCTGAGCCCAGCTGGCCTGTATAAAGAGGCTGGGAGCCAGGAGCTCAACAGAGTCTCTCTTTGCATTCAGGGAGAGACGGGCCTGGCTGCAGGGAGCTAGACACAGTACCTGGGTGGAGCAGGGCTGGGGAAAGGCTGAGGAGCTCCAGCCTGGAAAACCCCAGGCTGCGGCCTAGGAGTAGGCCAAGGGGTACTGGGGGTTGCAGAGGGTGGCCCAGGGCTAGTCCAAGACAGCAGGTCCAAACCAACCTTGCCGGTGATGAGTGGCTGATACTGCAGTCTGCCCCAGGGAGTGGGGGCTAGTTGGTGACTGGCAGTGGCCTAGTGCTGAGGCAAGGTGGGGATAGTGGGTGGAGGTTCCCCAGGGAGGGGAGACCAAGATCTGTGGGGTACTGCCAGGGGGCAGCATCCCAGTAATAGGGGCACCGGGTTCTGGGAGGTACACGGGTGCCAGAAGACGACAAGGCGGATCACCGGCCTGCAGAGGGTGCTCCAGAAGCTGGTGAGCTAATTCCCTGGATGACCAGCAGGAGGCGCCACAGGGATGAGTCCGGACCTTCTACATATGGTGGAGAATGTGGGCATACGCGGTCCGCCCCCGACACAAGGGGCAAGGCAGGACAGCGGGACTATTGCCTGGACTGGAGTGACCCAGGGGATGATGGATCCTGGGTGCATGGGGTTCTTCTATGCAGAGGCCCCAGATGCAGTTCCTGGTTGGACCCCGGTGTCGGTGCCCCAGAGGAAGGGGGCTAACTACCTGCAGGGGATCCGGGAGGCCCAACAGGACATGTGGGAGGTGCAGGAGGCCCTCCAGGAACAGTTGAGCCAGCTGGTGAGGGAGCAGCGGGCCCTGGTGAAACTCCTCCACCAGGAGGGTAGGAGAAGCCGCTGACCGCAGGATAAGCAGTGGAGCACCAGGAAGCCTGAGCCAGTGCTCAGGGCTTGCTACACCTGCAGGATGAAGGGACATTTAAAGAGGGATTGTCCCTACCGGGACGGGGGCCGGACATCGCCCCCTGGGCAGGGACAAGTCCCCCAGTTAATCCACTGGGTGAAGGAACCCAGGCGGCTGAGGACATGTTGGGCCTGTGGGCGACACGGGCACCTGCAGTGGGCATGCCCAGGCCCAAGTCAGAGGGTCCAGGTCCACGCTGTTGGGACAACGGGACCCGAGAGGGACCAAAGGGGAGCGAAGGCAGCAAAGAGGTGGGGAGCCTGTTGGGGCTGCCATCTCCCAGGACATATAAGGAGGCACTGCCCCCTCAGATGAAGTGAGGAGAGGCTGGAGGAGGTCCCTGTGAGGCCAGAAGGGCCAAAACTGCTAGAAGTGGTGACCGGGATGGAGGGATCCCTGCGGGAGGCAGGAACCCAGACCGGCCTGGGGTTTGTTGCCGATGATGAGACCCAGACCGAGTGGGCCCAGGAAGAGGCTGGGACCTAAGTGGTCCATGACCAGGCCACCAAATGGACCCAGACCCTGAGGGTGGGGGGTCAGGAAGACGGCCTGGGGGACCAGGACCTAGGGATGCGGCTAGAGGCCACGGAGCAGGCCCGGCGGACTGCAGAGGAGGGGCTCCAAAAAGCCCGCCAGGAGAGGGAAGACCTGGCTGTCAAACTGAAAGACCGTGAGGAGAAGCAGGCGCGGCTGGTGGGACACCTCCAGGCCGCACAGGCCAGAAGGCCCCTTGATTCCCTGGGGTGGGGGTTTTGAGGGGGAAGGTGTGTAGCGGGGTGGACACCCGCTCCTGCCTGAAAGGGCCTGAAACAGCCCTGGGAGAAGGCTGGGGCAGGGAGAAGCAGCTACTGGGCTGATTGGGGAAGTAGCTGCACCTGGGCCACGCCCCAATCTGAGCCCAGCTGGCCTGTATAAAGAGGCTGGGAGCCAGGAGCTCAACAGAGTCTCTCTCTGCATTCAGGGAGAGAAGGGCCTGGCTGCAGGGAGCTAGACACAGTACCTGGGTGGAGCAGGGCTGGGGAAAGGCTGGGGAGCTCCAGCCTGGAAAGCCCCAGGCTGTGGCCTAGGAGTACCCCAAGGTGTACTGGGGGTTGCAGAGGGCGGCCCAGGGCTAGTCCAAGACAGCAGGTCCAAACCCACCTTGCCAGTGATGAGTGGCCGATACTGCAATCTGCCCCAGGGAGCGGGGGCTAGTTGGTGACTGGCAGTGACCTAGTGCTGAGGCAAGGTGGGGATAGTGGGTGGGGGTTCCCCAAGGAGGGGAGACCCAGATCTGTGGGTACTGCCAGGGGGCAGCATTCCAGTAATAGGGGCACCGGGTCCTGGGAGGGACATGGGCGCCAGAAGACGACAAGGTGGATCGCCGGCCTGCAGAGGGCGCTCCAGAGGCTGGTGAGCTAATTCCCTGGATGACCAGCAGGAGGCGCCACAGGGGTGAGTCCGGACCTTCTACAGTTCCACTCTAAAATTCGTCTTTGTTATTGCTAGGAAATCTCCTCTTATGAAACTTAGTTTCATGATATCTGCTGAATGTCTTTCCCCTCTATAATTTACCTGCCCCACATAAGAACTTCAGGTAGATCTAAACCATTTTCTTCTTTCATTAGATGTGCTAACTTTGCCTTCCAATTGCTGAAAACCATCTGTAGCTTGCTGGTTTCCTTTCTGAGCATATATTTCCAAGACCTGCCCTCTTAAGCAGGGCCGGCTCCAGGGTTTTTGCCACCCCAAGCGGCGGGAAAAAAAACAACCCATGATCGCGATCGGCGGCAGCTCCACCACGCCACTTTCTTCTTTGGCGGCAGGTCCTTCCGTCCGAGAGGGACAGGGACCCGCCGCCGAAGAGCCCAACGTGTCGCCCCTTCCCCTTGGCTGCCCCAAGCACCTGCTTCCTCAGCTGGTGCTTGGAGCCGGCCCTGCTCTTAAGTATAGAAGATCCACCTGGGGGTTGTCTCCTAGGAGATTTAGAGACAGTTTTAAGCAGTGCATAACATTTTAATCAATATTATGCATTTTGCATACAAATAAATCCATTGGTAACCATGAAGGGCTATATGTTCACCAAGAAAAATGTTGAAATTGAAATTGCGAGAAATAGCATCAAGAGTCAGACAAAAACATTTTCACCTTATTAAAAATAAAGAAGTTATCAGCCAGTTCCCTATCATCTAGTAATGGGCATCTAATTAATCAGGCTTTTGATTGAACATTCAAGCTTTAGTGTCACTAGCTGTGAAATACAGCCCTGCATAATTGTTACATTTATGCTTATACTGTACACACTAGCAGGAACTTGCCACTACACTACAGCCTATCACTTGCAAATGATAAAACCCACTGTACAGCTATCAACATAGGTATTTACAATCTGTTGGTGAGGGGATATTTTCTCATCTCCATTCTCTTTTAAAGACATGGGAGGAACAAAACTCTCTTGGTCAAGGATGAGTCCCTATTGCTAGAAAAATTATTCAAAAGGCAGATTGCTGTGAAACAAGTTGTTAAGCTATAATAAAGTTTTTTGTTAGCATGTGGGTAATGATGTTGCCATTATGGCTTTCTTACTATTTTGCAATTCCTGTTTATTTATAACAGTAAGATCATGGTATTTTGTTTGTAATTGCTTTATTTTTCCCTCTGCAAAGTTGGCTCCATATGCCAACTGCAGTTTAGAACAAGAAATCTTTTCTGAGCCGTGCTTCCTAATCTTGTGCATCACATTAAGAAGGAAGAATTTTGTATCAAAAGGCCATGCTGCCATTATTTCTTCCTGATGACTTTCATTTAACAGCCATTAAAATGCAAATAGAACTATGATTTTTAGATCACAAAATTAACATTAACAGCTGAGTGATTGATTAAAGGTCATGGCAACTGTATAACTTAATTTCTTACATAATTGTGTTCAGTTTTCTGCAGATTGTTTAGATTTCTGAATTATTTTTATCTGTTGCTGAATACTGACAGGTGCAGTAGTTGGTGGTGTTTCATTTTGTTAACAGCTTTCTGTGTGCATTTCTCCCTTTTTTTTTTCTTCCCAGGCATCAAAAGCAGGTACATAGGTGACATCCTTGCCACCTTACAACTAGTTGACTTGCAGATCTGGAACGGATCTGTGAAGAGTTCATTACTAACCCAGAGAAGACCAAAATGACATTTCATTTGTGACTAACAAGTTATCCCTTTAGAATTTCCCTTTAGGTTTGTTACAGAACGGGATAAAAATGACTAATAAACTTCCTAAGTTGCTGCTAGCTAACCTGCTAGCTAACCTGCTCATATCCTGTCTGAGCAAAATTATCTTAGATCCAGTTTTCTTTGGTGGACACAATAAACCACAGGTAAAGTTGTAATATGATCAACTTTCATGTTACTTTTAGGTTAATCACTCATAGGGTGAACAGAGAAAGATTGCATATTGTGATATGGGGAAATGAAATTCAGGTGTGATGGTTACAATTCTAAGGTAAGACTTGTAGCCAGATTTTCAATTACCTTGCACCCATAAATGGGGCCAGATTTTCAGAACTCCACACCCAACAGATTGAGCTCTTTTTGAAAATGTGGCCACTTACTTTGGCACTTCAATGGGAGATGAGCACATTTAAAAATCTGGCCCTATGTGAGTCTGACTACCATAAGTCTAGAGGAAGTCTAAGGTCTGGTCCACACTCAAAATTTAGATGGGCATAGTAAATTGGTAAGGAGTGTGGGGAAAAACACATCCCTGACCAACCTAGCTATGTCCACCTAACCCCCAGTGTAGACCCAGCTATGTCAATGGAATAATGCTTCTGTCAACCTAGCTACCATCATTTGGCAAGGCAGAGTTCCTACACCGACAGAAATCCCCTTCCATCGGTGTAGACTGTGCCCCATAATGTAAACCAGAGTTCCCCAAAGTGTGGGGCATGCCCCCTCGGGGGGCATAGAGGAACATCTGGGGTTGTGGGGGGCTGGGCCAGCCCCCCCTCAAGGAATGGGGAGGGAGCGCCATCCAGCCCGATCTCCGCCCCCAGCTCTGCTCCCGTTCTGCTCCCAGCCACATCCACAGCTCCCTCCTGGCCCCATCCCCAGTCTCGGCACAGCTCCGCTCCAGCCCTGTGCCAGCCCCCAGCCTCGACTCCTGGCCACGGCCCTGCTCCCAGCCCCCGGGGGGTGGGTGCACAACCCTCAAAAGTTTGGGGACCACTGGTGTAAACATATCCTACACTGGTATTTTATACCTCCTTCTGCTGTCCCCTCCCAACATGTATATTACACAAATTTAAACACCACCAGCTCTCACTTACCTGCCTGTTCACTCTCTATGCCCCCTCAGTCCTGGGTCTTTCTGCTGAGACTTTTAACAAGACGCTAATTTCTTTCAGTTGCGGGTTTTTTGGTCAGTTCTATGGGGAACTAAACTGAGCCTATTAAAATGTTTCCACATTGTGAGGGTACGTCTACACTACCCACCGGATCGGGTAGCGATCAATCTATCGGGGATCAATTTATCGTGTGTAGTATAGATGCGATAAATTGATCCCCGATCGCTCTGCCGTCGACTGCTGAACTCCAGCTCAGCGAGAGGCGGAAGCAAAGTCGATGGGGGAGCGGCGACCATCGATCCCGCGCCACGAGGACGGGAAGTAAGTGATTCTAAGTCGATCTAAGATACATCGACTTCAGCTATGCTATTCTAGACTGAATCACTTTTATATCCTCATCTTTAGGGGTGGGGGAGTAACAGATTTAAAAAATATGAGCTGGATTCATGAACATCACTTTGTCAACTCCAAAACCAGTCAATTAAGCAGGGTTTTATGTGGGTGTATGGCAGGTTTTTTATTTTTTTTTTTATTGTTGTAGAACCATCCACTCCCACATCCCCCGATTTCATTGCTGGGCAGCCATAAAAAATCTGAGTCACTTCAGAGATTTCCGGAGTTCTGACTGCCATTTAAAGTCAGCCTTAAGAGCTCAGGCAGCAAACAGAATGTTTGAAATGGCCCAATTCAGGCAAATCAGTACAAATAGGAATATAATGGTTATTTTCCTACCAGCAGACAAAAGGATGCTGCTTGCAGGATCCCACTTACTGCAATGAAATTGGCCTTTAAAGCTTTGTCATCAGCAGCACTATAACGAGTCCATTTCTGTTGAAATGTACTCAGTACTCTCACAGCAAAATTCTCCTCTCAGATCCACATGATAAGTTGTGTCTTCAATATTCTCCTCTATCTACCTGCATATTTCTGACCCACTCCACAGAGGTGGGGGCAGCAGAATATCCTGGCAAATCTGAAAAGAGGATTTGTGTCTGAATTTAGTACTTGTGAAAAGTTGGACTTACAACCTTGAAGTTCTCTGTTTATCTACAGAACATGGACAGCATCTGCAGCACCAGAACAAGCAGTGCCACACCGCATTACCAATGTACCACAGCCCCAATATGGAGGGACCATCCCTAGTGTTAAGAAAGTAATTTACTCTCCATGCCCACCCAGTCCTTGACTTCTGTGTTGAGACTGCCAAAAGGGGTACCAAATATGGGGGTATCTGTTGTACTGTGGAAACTTGTCCACTGAGAACTTGACTGGGACCTGCAAATGTCTTTCACGAACACTACCTACTGACCATCAATCAGATGGAATAATTTTCAATTGTACCATAATGCTGGCTGATTCTCCAGCCTCACTTCACAGCAAGCCCATGCAAATAAATGGTCATAATTTTCATCATATGAGTAGCTCCATAGAACTTCTGACCTTTTAATCAAGCTTGATTGCCCTCCTTACTTTTTGTTGCTTGGAAGTCAGAAAATGTTGGCAAAATTCTGCATTGACTCTAACTCAAGTCAATAAAACATAACTCTCCCACACTACAAAGTTTAAAGAGAGAGTGTATAGTGCCACAATATTGATTAATGTTTAGGGAGAAGTGATTTGAAGGAAGTATACCTGTAGACTTCTATCTATCTATTTTGCAATATTGTGGTTAAGAGTAACAAAGGTCTTATACACAGTTACATAGAGAAATATTTCATAAACATTCTTGTGAAAAATATACTTAGAGGTTCAAGATTGCCTTGTGTGTAGTAAATGGCAGGGAGTGAAGGAACCTAATAATAAGCCTGAAGAGAGATGTTGCTGGAAAAAGGAAAAGTAACCGAGAAAGCTGATATGATTTCAGGGGAGCACATCAGTGCTGGACGAATAGAATTTTCCGTGTTATTTAAGTCCAAAATTCCCATCTGTTTTATATCTCCCTCTAGGTCTTTCAGAGTATAGCACTCTGGACCACTGTTTTTTGTTAGGCCAATCAGTATCAAGTGAGATAAAATATTAATAGTCCCATCTTGTTGGAAAAGGTCATCTTGTTTAATGAATATAAGTAAGGTTAAGATTTTGTCACAGTTATTTTTAGTAAAAGTCAGGGGCAGGTTGAGGCAATAAACAAAAATTCACAGAAGCCCATGACCAGTCTGTGACTTTTACTAAAAATTAAGGGGGAGGGGTCTGATGGGAGGACGACTGAAGCTAGGGTGACCAGATGTCCCAATTGTATAGGGACAGTCCCGATTTTGCGTCTTTTTCTTATATAGGGGCTCCTATTACCCCCCACCCCCTGTCCCGATTTTTCACATTTGCTGTCTGGTCACCCTAACTGAAGCCCAAGCCCTGCTGCAGGATGGGGGGGGTCCAGCACCCCCTACCCATGGTGGCTGCTGATGACTCTGGGTGCCCCCACTGCCCGCAGCAGCTGCTGAGATCTCCAGGGGCCCCATCGTTGACTGTGGTTCGGAGCTCCAGGGCTGCCGCTAGCTGACAGCTCCGGCCCCACCACCTTGGGGCTGAAATGGAAAATGTCACGGAGGTCACTGAAAGTCACAGAATCCGTGACTTCCATGACCTCTGATATAATCTTATCCTTAACTATAAGTGAATAATATCTCAATAGAAAAAGTGGTGGGACCAAACTATTCAAGAAGGTGAAGTGTACACCAGTTTAAAAGCTGCTAATACAATTCTCTTTTATGACCAGAAATGTGCCAGACATGGTAAGGGAGGATTTTCATACATATCAAAAAATTCCTGGATCTTACATTAGATATGTTCACAAAGCTTCTTTTTCTTCTCTTATAACTTTATTAAGACATATTGGTACTGAGCCCTTGGCAAAGATGTTTTCTTCATTATAGAAGTGCTAAGTAGAAGCAGTAGTATTCATTGAGATTCTCTTAAGGCATAATTTTTGCAAACACCTGCTTGCTTTCAAATATGTTTCTCTCTGTTTTGGCAACATATTCCACGTCTCTGTGTGTGTGTGTGTGTGTGTGTGTGTGTGTGTGTGTATTTGGGGGATGGTTTTCATATGGCATACATTTGTGCTTTGCAGTGGGATGTGTTAATGCTGCTTTTTTTTTTCTAGTGTTCTTTCACAGTTTGTATGGATTCCTGTAAAATGTCTGTCTTGTTTATTCTATATACCACAAAGTTAAATGCAAGAGGAAGATTTCATATATAATAAGTTTGGATGATATAAATTTTTTTTCTTGTCTTTAATCAAGCTGTACAGTCCAATTTGTTTGCAATGGGTGCTTGTAGTAGGGTCCTCAGTGGGCTGGTTGGCCTAGTGGTTAGCATCCCATCACCTGGAGTTGTGGTAATGGTAGGAAAGCCCAGGCCCACCCACTCAACCAGGCTCCAACCCAGGACCCTAGGAGGGTCAGCAGCTTTGACCCCTGGGGAGGGTTGTGCACCCTCTGCATTACTCTCCCTGGGTCACTTCCTACCACTGCTCTTTCCACTTCCAGTCCCTGATAAGAAGAAAGAAAATATAAAAGGGAAACCAAACCATCAGCCCCGACTTGGCTCAGCATACAGTCCTTGGTGTCTCAGAGAGGCATCTCTAACTCCTTTTGCAGGAGCCTGCAGGGTAGGTGCATTGCTCCCTTTTCTACCCTGTCTCCAGTAGGAGCATGCTCTGCAGGGTTGGAGGGGCAGGGCTAGCTGGGCCCAGTATAGTCTTTTAACCCCTTCTATCCAGTGTGGGGTTTGTATACCCCATCACAGTGCTGTTTATCATTTTGCTTTATTAATAATAATACATTAATCCAAGGGCTTCAAATACTTTTGAATCATTAATTACACTCCCACAAAGAGCCACTGGCTTTATCATAGCCACTTTTAGATCGGTAAACTGAGGCGCAGATAAGTTAAGTGAGTTGCCCAAGGTCACAAAGTAAGTCAGTGGCAGAGTGGACACCAGGCTTTATGGGCTTAATCTTGCCTTATTGAAACTGAGAGTTTTGCCACTGATTTCAATGGGAGCTGGATCAGATCCTATATCCCCTGACTCCCAGCCCCTACTGTAGCCACTAGCTTGTGCTGTGTCCTTCTTTGTTATCTTACTATGCTTTAGGAACTTGGCTTTTCTCTAGCTATGCTGCTTCTGTTAGTAGATTTTTGATCTATTTGACACCAAAAAAAAGTTTATACTGCTCTTCCTTCTCTATACTAAACGGCTATTAAACTAGTTTATCTACAAGGGCTGAACAAATAATTTATAATAACTCCATCTGAAACATTTTGCCTCTCACTATTTAGAAATTGTTTCTGAGCTGATTGCAGTTTTCTTGAATATATTCATTATTTGAAATAACATGTTGAATAATTCCTATAATTCTTGGTCTGCAATTTGGGCAGACCAATTGAGTTATCTGTAGTAGAGATTTTTTTTTTAATTCAAAATTCTAGCTGTTTTGATTAGACCCATCGTTCATATGATACATTTCCATGCCATAAGTGCAGATCATAACTCTTAGAATCATGTTTTTGGTTTAATTATTCACATTTGTGAATGCAAAATTAGCTTCCCCAGATATTCATCCATATTCGTTTAAAGTTTGCTGCTTCCATAAAAAATCCTGCTAGTAAATCAGGGGTTGAAATGTTCATTTTAATGAATATTTTAGCCAAAGGCTTTCAAACAGTCAAAACACATTGTTTGAAAGAATTGAATTAATATTCACTAAAAAGTTTTAGCAATGTTTGCCCAGTTTTACTATCTATATAAAACACCTATGACAAAGAAAATGAATGTAATATTTCTACAACTAATAGCTTTTCAAGATAGTTATACGACACTGTAGGTTTTGAGAACAAAATATATACAGATCCCTCTACAGAAAATGAATTACAATATATCAACAGCACAACTAATTCTTAAGGCATCACAAGAGCTTGAATGTTGGATTTTTCTCTATTTGGTAGAAGCTATGCAGTTGCAGAAGTGAGGATAGCGTTAAAGCTTTATAGTTTCTCTGTCTTTGGAAATAGACAAATATACCTTTGTATAACTTACCATATCAGTAAAGTTTTGTGCTACTTATTTCAGCCGAGCAAATAGTGGAAGGAAATTTTCAATTAACATTGATTCTAAGTCTCTTGCCTCTGGTTTTATAGTTGGGCTCTGACCCAAATAGCTTAAGTTCTATCTTTCAGTTATGTTTGTATGGTGCCTGTCACAGTGGGGTGGGGCTGCTAGGAGATACTGCAATATAAATCAATAGTAATAATAATTAATAATCATTGGAAACTAATTTTGATTCAATCTTTCATGTTTGCATTTTGCAGACATTAATACAGCCAAGCTTCACTTCCACACGTACTCACCAAAAGTTACTTTTCACCTTTGAATGCTCAAATATTTAAGAAACTTGAATTTTATATTTGATTATAACACTCAACTTGTGCTGGTTTGGTTTGCTATACAAGTCATCCAATCACAGAATAGAAATGTGGAAGCAGAGCAAGGCCTGATGGGAATTGGAAGGGAATTTCAAATGCAAACAGTCTTTGTTAGCAAGAGTCAGGCTAACTGAAACCCTAATAACGCGAGATTTGTAGAAGTGAGGATTGTGTGAGGCGAGTGGGAAAGAACTGTGTGAGAAGTTGTTGCGACCTTGTGTAGATAATGTGTAGCCAAAATGGTAGACTAGAGTCTCAATAAGTGAGAAAAATAAGATATCAGGATGACTTATGTATAAACAAAATGCAGATGTTGCTTATTATTGTCTGTAACAAAAGGTATAAATGCTTTCTGTAATTGTTAACCTGTTGAGAGACCTGCCTAGGAGCGGGAGACCCTGTGTCCTAGTGCACTCTCTCCCTTTACGCAATTGCTTGAGAGAATAAAGTATCTGACTTTGCTGTACCCAACCAAAAGACTGAGAACTCCTGTTATTCTCCGACAGAAACAATATCATATTAATGTAACTAACCAACATGGGATGAATGTAGAAGTTCAAATATTTGTAGCATATCTTTGAGAGTTATTCAAATATGAGAAGGTTTTTTTAAGAAATTCTCAACTGATTTTAAAAAACAAATGTGAAAATCTCATGATATCACAAATAGAAAAGGAGGTGAAATCTGACAATGTTCATTATGAATTATTTGCTGTACTCTATTGCTTTTTTTTCTCTTAATTCCTACTATATTCTTTTTTTGGTGGACTGACTCAGTTTAATTCACCAAGTAAAATTTTTGGATGTGGGAGTTATAAAAATACCCATCAAAAGAAAATTAAACAGGGCTCAAAATCATAAACAATCTATAGTGGATTGTAAAGAATAAAATATGTTCTCAAATGTTTTGTTGCATAAGAGTAGAATGGAAAAGAATCTTAGTACTTCAACTTCTTTCACTCACTCTTGCAAGTATTTAGTGTTGCCTTCTCTGGTTTGAGAAACATGATTAACCATACAGTAGTCAGTTTCCTCAGCTTACTTATGAAAGACTGCGAGTTCTTTAAATGCTTTGTGTCTCGGCCTTACATTTGGCAGGGACTGGGAACCACTAAGGTTGCCTGACAAGAGGCAGATGCTGGCACCACATAACCTGCTGTGACCAGTTGATCCCATTTATGCAAACAAGAGTGTCCTCATTGGCAAGGCAATTGTTTAGGTTCCAGGAGTATGGATAAATTTCAGCTGGTACCTCTGGAGAAAAGAACATTACTGAAAGGAGGAGGATTTATACATAGGTAGCCACTCGCATTTCTTCTCTCCAGAGTTGGAGGAGATAAAGTTGCTTCAACACTTCTCTGGAAAAGAGAATTGGAAGGTAGAGGCACCAGTGGACTTTTCCACCTACCTCACACTGAAGGGTCAGAACACACCACAAGCTGTTGTGTAGAGTGAGCAGCCTCTGAAATGAGTCTATCATATTTGTATAGTGGATTGAAAGCTCCCTCAATGAGAAACACCTTAAGCCTATTTGCTGTCTTACAGGGCCTTTGTGTAAATACTACACGAGTCGCACAGACTTTGAAGGAATAACCTTCACACAGGCACATTAAACTCAAATCATGCTGGTCTAAAAGAGATGTTTTAGTGGGACAATATAAGCACCTTGTAAGCCCATCTCCTTATCCATGTCTACCATTTTGAGGACAAGCCTTTTGGGTATGAGCAGGCACGCACGCACGCACACACACATAATAATAAATAGAATCAGAAAAACTAAATTCTCTTTACATCCTAATGCAGCCTAGGTTGAGATTTCAAAGCTGACTAGGGGAGTTAACTTCTTTTGACATTAATGAGAGCTGTGTGGCTATGTGACTAAATCCTCTAGTTAGCTTTGAAAACCTCAACCCTAGTAATTACTACAAAAGCTTACGCCCAGGGAGAGAAATGTTTCTGTGCCCACCCCAGCCAGTGTACATAGAAGAACTATGGGATGGTTTGGAATCAAGGTCTTTCCTACCCTCAGTTCCAGAATACTGGATGATCCTCCTTATTTTAACTTCTATAGAAGATTCCAAGGCTCGCATGGCAGGGCACACAACTCCAACAGTGTGGATCTGCTGAGGCAATACAAGGATAGAACAATAGATACTGATAATTAACCTTATTTCCTACAAGGAATGGGCATCTCAGCCCTCAACAGCAGTTCAATCCTTTTGTAAAGAAGAATAACAAAGGAGACAGATGTGCAGACAAATGCTGAAGCCAATGTTGAAAGTATCAAGTTTTCAGCATTTACTTTTAGCTCTTATATCATTAGCAATGTATTATTTATACAGCACCATAGGTGTGTATGACACCTCGCAGACAATTAAAAGAGTACAGGTGCCTGCCTTGCAGAGCTTCACCTGGCAAGGCTCATGAACAACTGGAGCTCCATTCTACGCAGGGGTGGCTCCAGGCACCAACGCTCCAAGCGCATGCCTGGGGCAGCAAGCTGCGGGGGGCGACCTGCCGGTCACCATGAGGGCGGCAGTCAGGCTATCTTCGGCAGCATGCCTGCAGGAGGTCCGCCAGTCCCATGGTTTTGGCGGCAATTCGGCGGCGGGTACGCCAAAGGCGCGGGACCGGCGGACCACCGCAGGCATGCCGCTAAATCCGCGTTACCAGTGGACCTCCCGCAGGCGCGCCGCCAAAAGCCGCCTGACTGCCGTGCTTGGTGCGGCAAAATACATTGAGCCGCCCCTGATTCTACAGGTTCTCCAATGACATTATTCAGATCCTGCAGCCACTCTAACATCTCAGTAGAATAAAGCTACTACCTACACCAGTGGCTCTCACACTTTTTTACTGGTAAACCCTTTCACATAGCAAGCCTCTGAGTGCAACCCCCCCTTATACATCATTAAAAACACTTTTTTATATATTTAACATCATTATAAATGCTGGAGGCAAAGCGGGATTTGGGGTGGAAGTTGACAGCTCGCAACCCCCCCATGTAATAACCTTGCGACCCCCTGAGGTGTCCCGACCCCCAGTTTGAGAACCCCTGCACTACAGTGTGTACTGAGTATTTTTAGCACCGAGCTCTCTAAAGATTGTGCCCTTATGGCAAAAAAAAATCCTTCTAAGAACTTTATGAAAATAACCAGACTCATTAGGATAAACCTATTTCTTGAACAAGTTATGGTAACTTCATCCTCTTTCAGAGAATAAATAGTAGTAGTCTCTCAAATCCAAGAAACCCCTCCTAGATAGGTGTGTGTCCACGCTCACTCTCTCCTCTTCTCTCGGATGCTGTTTCCTGCAACTCCAGACTGAGAGTTGGTTTTCTCTCAGAATTTTAAAAAAATGTTTTCAGAAAGTCCTGAAGCCAGGACTGAATCCTCCCATTTATTTTCAAAGTTGTTGTCTGCAAAATCAATCTCTGCAAAGTACTCCTTCTTCAAGCCCTGCTCATCTTGAGTAAAGGTGGGTATACAGTGTAGTTCTAGCTGTCGGTCCTAGGATATTTGAGAGACAAAGTGGATGAGGTAATATCTTTTTTATTAGACCTGTTTCTATTGGTGAGAGAGAGAAGAGCTCTGTGTGGCTTAAAAGCTTGTCTCTCTCACCAACAGAAGTAGATCCAATAAAAGATATTATCTCACCCATCTGTCTCTTTTTAGTAAAGGTGGGTGTCCAGTAATCTACTCTTTACTCTGAGAAATCTGTACCAACAGTCAGAATCAGTCTGTCGTTAAAGACATTAGCAAATTTTCAAGTTCCTGTCACACACACACACAGCTGGTAAAGGCTTTAATTGCCATTTGACACTTGACAGAAGTCAGTACATTTTAATGGATTAAAAAGTTGAGGGGAAACTTTCAGAAATGTAGGCAGGTGTATGTCAATACCTTTGATTTAGAAAGCACTATGCTGGAGATGATTGCTGATGAGGTTCTAAAACAAAATGAGATGATACCCAGGGGAGGCTTGACTCATTTGAAAATCACGCCTGAATCTGAAATATAGGGGTTGCTGGTGTGCCTGCAGGAGTAGTATCCATTGAGAATGTACAATTGTTTAGTTTTGTGGCACCTTATAGACTAACAGACGTCTTGGAGCATAAGCTTTCGTGGGTAAATACCCACTTCGTCAGACGTCTGACGAAGTGGGTATTTACCCACGAAAGGTTATGCGCCAATACATCTGTTAGTCTATAAGGTGCCATAGGACTCTTTGTCGCTTTTTACAGATCCAGACTAACACAGCTACCCCTCTGATACTTGTTTAGTTTGTGACTCTCTGGTGCCTTAAACTGTAGTTCACTGAGCAGGAACATGTTCAGTTCAGTTGTGTTCGGAGGATCCCTGCCAAAAATGTTTTATTTCTTCAGGACTGAAACCAGCAAGAAGACCAAGTGAAACAAGATTTTAATGGGGAATATATTGGAGAGCTGGCTGAATTTTTTGATTAAAAGATTTTTACTGAAAAGAGGTTTAATTAAAATATTTGAGTATTTTTATTTTAAAAAGACAATCTTGAAAACCAAAGAAATTTTTAAATGTTTAAAATCAAAACTATTTTGTTACGGTTGCTGAAGGCTAGAAAAAAAAATGATGAAAACCTCACATTTTTTTTACAGGAAGAAAAAAAAATTGCCAGCCAGCTCTAACATATTGAGGTTTTTTCCCCCAGATTACACTTCCAGATTATGAATTCCTCTGTGTGTCTGAATCCCTGTCTGCTCTCCTTCTGGCTTTCTCAGCGTCCTCCCTTTCTGGGAATGAAATCATGGCCCTATTGAAGTCAGTGGGAGTTTTGCCATTGACTTCAGTGGGGCCAGTCTCTTAGGCTCCTCCTCCTCTTGTAAGCCTCTATGGCCTCTCCCTTTATCCCATGTTGCCCTTTCTGGCTTTCTCAAGGAGCCCCTCTCCTTGCTACATGCACTCACATGGTGTCTAGCCCAGTAGTGTAGCTGAGGGTAAACATGGGTAAACTAACCATTCTTTTACTGATACTGCACACCCTTGGTGCCTACCACACTACTGCCCTGCCTGGAACACCAAAAAGGTTAGTTTACCCACCTCCTTTTTTTTTTTTTAAACCAAATGCCACTGGTCTCTCCTCTGATGCCTGGCTCCAGGCAGTAGGACCAGAGTTGGGGGCTTGGCATGTGACGTATTTCTAATCTGCCGTCACTGGCCACGGTGCTTTGCCAGATTGAAGGAGAAAGTATGTACTGCAGCTGCTGCACTCCTTCCCTGCTGTCTGTGTTAGCTCTGGATGGGGCAGAGGAAGTTTTGGCAGCTGGCCACATGGAGGGGGGGAAGGACTAGGGGAGCTTGCAGTAGAGCAGCTGCTCCTCCGCTAGGGTAGCTTCTAAAGATCAAAGACTTGGAGTACAGCAGATGCTTTCAGTCCTTTGTTTACTTTAGCAGCAGGGGACCCTAGCTGGCATTTGCCAATGATGCTGCTCCTTAAATCCACCTCTGCATACAAAAGACTGTTGTAGAAGATACTAGTGTCAAAATCTATGGTATTCCAAGCAGGGCCGGCTCCAGGCACCAGCCTGGCAAGCAGGTCCTTGGGGCGGCCACTCCGGAGGGGGCGGCACGTCCAGCTACTCAGCGGCAATTGGGCGGACGGTCCCTCACTCCCGCTCGGAGCGAAGGACCTCCCGCCGAATTGCAGCCACAGATCGCGATCGCGGCTTTTTTTTTTTTTTTTGGCTGTTTGGGGCGGCCAAAACCCTGGAGCCGGCCCTGATTCCAAGAAGTAATATTTTACTTAAGTAGTCTGTAAGAGGGAAAGCAATCTAAAGGATATAACCTTTAGTCTTTGTTCAGAGCATAAGCAAACTGTTAACCAATGAGAGCAAGACAGATACTTCCCCTTTGGGCTAATTCTTCCAAAATTGTCTTGCACAGGTATTCTTCCACCTTTCTTTGAAGCATCTGGTTCAGCTACTGTCAGAGACAAGATAGTAAGCTACATGGATCACTGGTCTGGCAATTCCTATATCTGCATGTTACACATTCTGTGTGTGCAGCACGCACAGTATTTGTATCTAAAACATCATGCAGTCTCACATGTTTTTGTCACTCCTGCTCTGCTTCTCTTTATTTGTTGGGCGTTTGGATTTAAGATTCTGTAACCGTTATCTCAGTATATTTGTAAGTACACTACAAATTAATAAACAAGTCCACATTTTCCAAAATTTATCTGAGCTACTTCAGCATTTGCCTATAAAATTGGCAATAAATGCAATATCTCAGATTCTGTGGTGTGATTAATATTGGCAAATGTGGTATATTTTTAATGGTGATCACGGCGTATGAAAGGTATGCTGCATTTTCTAATCAGCCAATCATATATCTAGGTGACTTTGCAGCACCAAAAAAGCCAGGGCACAGAATACAGTTATTATTCTGCACAGTATTTCTGAACCACTTCTCTATTTGGTCACATTATATTTTAAAAAGTTTTCCTTCTAAGGAAGCTTTATTATCCCATAAAATATTTATATAGTGTTCATTTGAGGTGTTAATTTCTAATTTTCAAATGCAATTAGATATTCTGGAATTGGCGTTATTGGTTGCAACAGTAATAATAAATATGATTGATCAGGAATTCATGCCCATGGGCTTCCGATAGCTGACTAAATAACAACATTTTCCAGGCCTGCAGCTTTTATTTAACTACTCTGTTTCACTCTATCCTGAAGTAAAGTCCAACTTTAATGAATAAAACTCTTGGTTTTAATTGGAATCTTTGTATCCTAAGCCTCATTGCCTTGCTGGGGATTTACTTTATTATGTAATGGTACAAAGAGGGTGTTTTGGTAATATAGTCTTGCAGACTAATTCACTGTGAAGATCAGTGGGCACTTTGTTTGCCTCATTTGCTGTATTTTGAGAGACAGATATTAGGCAAAATCCTACACTCTTTACCCAAGCAAATCTCCAGAGACTTCAGTAGGAGGCTGAGTAAAGAATGCAGGATTTGACACAGTGTGCACAACAAAGCTGCCCAAACTTTATCCAATCAAAGGCATGTATTGGCCTGGTGGCTGGAGCTCAGTGATCTGTAGGCCCAATCCTGCAAAGATTTACCCATGTGTTTAACTCTAAGCACATGAGTAGTCCCACTAACTTCAGTAGGATTACTCATATGCATCAAATTAAGTGTGGGGGGCCTAATTTGCATAAAATGAAGCCTATTGTAGCAATTTTCATCATTATCATAGATGTGTCGCCTGTCACGATTTCAGGTCCCAGCATACAATGTTCCACCTTGATCTGAATGGCCAGGCCTGAAGTCTAATAAATCTCACTTCTTAAATCTTTTTTCTGTTACTGCAACCATACAATATTTCCCTCTGTTCAGTATCAGGTTTACAATGGCGCCATAGGGCCAGGCCCATGCTCAAAAGGGGCCCCAGCCTGCTCCACTTGTGCTGCGCCTGGACGAGTTGGCTCCTCTCTACCCCGCTTGCTCCTCTCAGCCGGCTGGCCAGGGCTTCTCTCTGCCCCTGGCCCTGCTTGCCAGCTCCTCCCCACCCCCTGACCTCTTTCCCCCTCCCCCCCCCCCCCCCCCCCCCTTTCCCCCTCCCCCCCCCCCAAGCCCACTGTTTGCTCCTTTCGGCTGGCTAAGGGCTCCTCTCTGCCCCCATCACCAGCAGGCAGCCGCAGGCGGAGCTGGGGGCAGAGAGGAGCCCTCACCTGCTGCCACTCTGGGCCAGTGACCATCCGTTTTGGGCTCCCTGGGGGTGGGGCCCGCCTCTCCTTACTGCTCTGCAGAAGTGGCCGGCTGGGGAAGCTGCAGGCAGGGCCGGCTCCAGGCACCAGCCTACCAAGCATGTGCTTGGGGCGGCACCTGGAGGGGTGCGGCGCTCACCCGGGGAGAGCGGAGCCGCAGCGGGCTCGCCACCCTCCTCCCGGCGCTCCAGCCGGTCGGGGAGAGTGGGGCCGCGGCCGGGCTCGCCGCCCTCCTCCCGGCGCTCCGGCCGGTCGGGGAGAGTGGGGCCGCGGCCGGGCTCGCGCCCCCCCCCTCCCCTCCGCCGCTCATGCAAGAAAACACCTCCTCCACTGTGAGCACCATCAGCGCCAGGCGGGTAGGACTGGGTGGGGCCCTGGGGGACGGGGCCACTCTGTGCTCCCAAGCTTTAGCTGTCCTACTCCCTAGCACTGTGCTGGGAGGGAGGATCCCTGCTCTGCACTGGCTCAGCAGGGCATGGGGTAGTGGGTCTGTGGGGGGGGATGCTGGGATGTGAGGGGTGGGAAGCGCTGGGCAATGGGGGAGGTTTGTGTATTTTGGGGTGCTAGGCAGTGGGGGTCTGTTTGGGGTGCTTTGGGGGTAGTTGGGGGGGCTGTTGGGAAGGGTACTGGACAGTGGGGGCGGGGGAGATCTGTGCGTGTTGAGGTGCTGGGCACTGGGGTATCTGTGTGGGGTACTGGGTGGTTGTGGTGGGGCTGAGAACGGGAAGGGCACTGGGTGGGGGGCTGTTCAGGGCACTGTGCATTTGTGTGGGGGTGCTGGGCATAGCTGGTCCGGGGGTACTGGCTGGGGGGGGGCTGTGTGGCGCAGCATGGACCCACCCCACAGGGAAAGGGCACGCTGGCAGCACAGGTCTGGGCGTGCCACTGTGCATCTGGCGACTGCCGGTTTGTAAACAGTGCCCTCACACTGGGTGGAGCGGGGCTGCCCCCTCTGTACCATGCCCCATTGCCCCTGGCCAGCCCCTCACTCCAAGGATCGACCTCCCCACGCCATGTTCCATTGCCCCTATAGGGGCTCACAAATATGTTTGGAGCCAGGCCCACAAAAAGTTAATCCAGCCCTGCCTCTGTTTCTTGTGGTTTAAAATAAGCTTTTGTTTAGCCTTTGTTTTTTCCACAGACTTGTCGAACAGTGGTGCAAACCTGGTTTCCTTGGCTGGAATGTACCAGCCGAATGTAATGCATCAGATCTGAAAAACAGTGCAGAGCAGCTTCCAGTATGGTAGGAATTGGATGTATACGTGAAACTCTCTCAAACCCTTTTTCCCCCACCTTAAAATATTATTTAACTTCATTCATTTTTCTTTCTTTCAGAAACTTTTATTGTGGATCACAGGGAATTTTTAATCTTCGGTACTATGAAGGTTAATATCCTGTCCTAACTGATTAAGTCATGAAGGGGCAGCAGAGCAGTACTGGCTTCTTAGAGAATCCCACTGCCATCCTCCGTGCCAATGATGAGGGCCAATGTGTAGGACATTGATAAGAAGTGGCATGGACCTCTGCCAGCAAAGGCTGTACACCGCAGTATATGCACTGCTTGGATAGGTAACTGGCTATCCCCCGTGGCTGTTTGGGGGAATCTATGTACCATTTATGAATTCTGGTTTGAGATTATGAACTCTTTGCATGTATCTTTATCAAGCTGCAAGCTCCAGTTAGTTGTAAGGCTAGTTGCCTTCTCTGTTGTCTTTTTACCTCCATGTTGGACTGAAATTCCAACAGGTGGTGACAGAGAGGAATGGAGCCTGCAAGTCTGTCTTGGAAAGAGACAGTCATTGAGGGGCTATTAGCTAGTGAATAGACCTGGCCTAGACAAAACAATAGGATGGCTGGGGGAAAATCTCCAGCAGCAGATCAAAGGAACCAGGTGTTGGTGGTGGAACATATATAAACTTGAGGGACTCTTAGAGCAGGAAAAGGAAGTTTGGGCAGGAGAGAGAAAAAGATAGGTATGCTTTCATAGCAGGGGTATCCTCTTAGGCCTTGTCTACATTGCCACTTTATAGCGCTGCAACTTTTTCGCTCAGGGGTGTGAAAAAACACCCCTGAGCACTGCATGTTTCAGTGCTGTAAAGTGCCAGTGTAGACAGTGCACCAGCACAGTGTTTTTTTTACAGCACTGGGAGAGCTCTCTCCCAGCGCTGGTGCCGTGACTACACAGCCGCATTAAAGCGCTTTAACATTGCTAATGAAGACATATCCTTAACTTACTTCTTCCTCGGCTGACCCCACAGATAACAAACCTAGAGGAGGCAGACAGATTCCATGATTCTGAAAAGAGGACATGTGCGGGTGGGGGGGAATCCTGGACTCCTCAGAGGACTCTGTTCTAAGCCCAAATAGTGGTGAGGAAACTGAGGTAGGGAAATGCATACAGGTGTGTTTATTATTTTGTCTAGATCAGTGTATTTCTTGTGCTATCTTTAAGTAAAACATAATGGTGTCTAGAAACCTTTACAAAGCCTATACGTCTGTTTGCTTTTCACTATCACATGTCCTTGAAGAATTAAACAGTAACCCAGAGTGCCCACACAGTTGGGGTTCTGGGACAGAGTGTGCTTCAGATACTGGGAAGACTGAGGGGTGACCACTGATCCTGGGGGCCTAGGGCAGCTGGGCTGCATGGTTCCATTTCCGTGAAGGAGTGACAGACAGTGTGTGCGCCCAGGAGACATGTCAGAGAGGCCAAGGGAAGAAACAATACTGCAGTCTACTAAGACCCAGGGAAGCTTAGAGAACTCAGGTCCAGTGGACTGGGACCCAACATAGCCTGGTGAGTAGCCAGCAGAGGGAGCATTACTATATCAGTGTGGGTGAACCCCCTAACTGTCAAGCCACACCCCTTAGAAGGACTGTCAGAGAAGCAAGGCCATCATCCTAAAAGTCTCCTCAGTGCTCTGCTGCTGCAGAGGTGCATGGTTACATCTAAGATAGGTGAGGTCCCATATACCCTCTTCCTGTGCTCCCCCAACCCATTTGCATGCACATTATACAGGGTAAAATGTGCCCTGAGATGCTCATTGTTACCAGTTTACAACCTCACCCTTTAGAGCTCTTACAATCCTTCTTGCCAGGATGAATCAAAAGACTCTCTTGGAGCTAATCAATGTTGTCCCTCAACAAGCCAGAGAGAGGGCTTGTGAGACCGACCCATTTTCTAGGGGCTGAGTGACCTACTTTATCAGTACCAGCCAAGAACCAGAACACATAAGCCATCACATAAACCTGCCAACAAAAACTCTTTTATGGTAAGAATCTGTAATACCTATGCCTTATAGAATCTTAAGCTAACACACTTTTAAGGTTGTAAGAAAACCATGTGTTTTAAATCAACTAAATACGTAGCTAAGCATTTAAGAGTATGCTTTTTCCCCTTTTAAATACTTAGTTTGATACACATGTACACGCATACAAATATAAACTGATAAGCAAACTTCCTGCCAAAACAAATGTTCACACTGAAGTTACAAACTCTTGAAGGAGAGGGTTTAGTCATGGAAATGCTGACACCCATAAACCATGCAAATGTTATCACTATGCTACTGCTAGAACTGTATAAGCTCATTTTCTCAACAGGGACTAGACAACGTAAGTCTAATTTATTTTCTGTACCACAACCTGTTTTTTCTTCCTCGTTTTATGTTACTACATTTTATATGGTTTTTGTGACACATCATCATTAATGATGGGGGGGAAATGGAAGCTGCAAATTTGAAATGGGTTGTTCAAATATGAATTCAGCCCTGTGAATTTAGTTTTACATAGTAATAAAGAACATTAAGTCTTGTGCAATTTAAAAAAAAAAAAAAAAAATGGTGTTAAACTGAAGTAAAGCTTGAGAGAACTTATCAGTAACAAGGGTAAAATACTTTACCAGAACATTCTAGTTCTCAAAAATAAGCATCAGAAACCCAGGGAATTCAGAGTTAAGTCCAAACTTCAATCCCAAACACTCGACAGTGTGAAAAAGCAGTGGGGACATCTCAATAATTTTAACTCTGCCCAGTACCGAGACCAGACTCCATTTTTCCCTTCTTTGTCCCTTTCTTACCTGCTATGTAAAAAATGCTATCTTTGGATTAAAACATTTTCTAAGGGCTTTAAGAAGTTCATAGTCATAGGCTGAGGAGTGGATTTGAAGACTGCACCACTACCGGGGATGGGGGAGAGTTGTATTTTTCACAGCAGGATGAATACTGCAGCATCTGCATCCTGTGTACTCTGAAGGTATAACATGGAGACAAGGTTGCTACCAGTAGGAGGACGAGACTAGTAGTATGGAGGTGCAGGAGAGGTTCTTCCTTTCCCCCCTAAATATGTGTGTGAGGGGGAGGGAAATTCATCCCTGAATCTTCTCAGCACTAAGAATATTTTTAGGAGATAATGCCCTCAGTGGGACTTCGTTTCCTCAGGAATAGGGGTTTAGGGAAGCTGAATCGGCTCAGGTAGAAGGGGAAGGATAGTGGTGATGTTTCTCCTGTGGCCATGGCTGACACAGTTAGTGGAACTGAGCATTTGTGTGAGAGGAGTATATTGGGAATGAAGATTCAGCTGGTGTATGCCGGCCCTAGCATGATAGGCAGGAGTCAGGAGAAGATAACAGGAGCAGATATTGAGTAAGGATCTCTGGCTTCTGGAAACAGGGTGGGTAGAACAAAGTAACAATTTATTCAGTAGGTTTAGCCTCATTTACTTTTCATGGAATCTCCTCACACACAGCATGATTTTCTGAAATTTCTTATTTGAAATTATCCTATGATATTGTGAATATTATTAAGTTTTTTTACTCTGTGGATTGATGGCATATAGTCTCAGTAAGTGTTCAACATTTCCTGTTTGAGCTATGTTGGTTAGTGGTGATTTATCTAATAAATCACGATTGATATTGTTTCTGTTCCCTGAAAAGAGGAGCGTCTGAGTGCTTCTAGCACAAATACTGACATGTACACATTTTTTAAAAAATGTTTTCTGCAAATATTTAAACAGGCCACTTTGGAATTAATTTTCTGCAAACATTCATGCCAGTAAAACGTGATTGTTAAATGTCCCCAATAGACCAACACAAAAGAGGTATGAACTTGGCTGGAGCAAATTCACCTCCAGTTCTGACAAATATGCCTTTTCCTGTCTCAAAATTGATCCCATGCTCTTGACCTCTTTGAGGTCTTTCAAATAAGTTTTATTTGAAAGCCATTTTTGAGAAAAGTCAAACAAGTGTCAGCGGAATTTTCAAAACATAATACAGGTTTTCGGGAACCTAAAAAATAATTAGCTTGTCCAAATTATCTGAAAGTTGAGCAAAAATTCTCCGCTTGCCACCCACTGCACAGATGACATTTGAAATAGAAAAGACCCTTTTTTGAGAATTTCAGAGGTGAGAGTCAAAGCTGGGCTTATAATGGAAAGCAAGCCTTAACCTTAACAATGCAGAGACAGTAGCCTCTCCATAATATGGCTGTCAGTTCAATTTTTGTCAGTGCAACAAACATGGAATTCAAATAAGTGCTAGCCTAGTATTTGGATGGCAGTTTTAATCTGATGAGCACCCGCAGTTATAGTCTTATTAAACTGTTGAAACTGATATTGAAATTCCATGTAAAACACTGCCATCCAGTGGCTACGTTTATAGGCTGTCAAAAATACATTGGTTGAAGAGAAAAGCTATAGGGATTGTGGCACTTTTTTCTTATGCTGTCATATCACATTGATCTCTGGAATAGAATAGCAATTATAAAAGGAAAATGACCATACTGAGGTTTTTGTATTCTTTCTAATTTTATGCTTTTGAAATATCAGTTTTTGGTAGTAATTTACAATAATAATAATTAATGCTTAGCTCTTATACAGCACTTTTTATTCATAGATCACAGTGCTTCATAAAGCATGGGGGGAAAAATCCCTGTTACCTACTTTTCCGTAACTTTGAGATTTGTTGCACATGTCCATTCCACTGTAGGTATGTGTGCACCTTGTGCACAATTGTCAAAGAACTTTTTCCCTCTGCGATACTCCTCAGGGCAGCTCAAGCACCCTGTGCCATCACACACCACTTTCTGGATAGACTCTGATAGAGAGGGGAGGGAGGGCAGGTCATGGGCTGGACATGTGCAACACATCTGGAAGAACAACAGTTGCAGAAAGGTAGGTAACTCGTTTTTTTTTTCTTCAAGTGATTGAACATGTCCATTCCACTATAGGTGACTCACAAGCAGATTAATGTGGAGGTGGACTCGGAGTCTACATGAACAGCAATTCTAGAACAAACTGTCCAAAACTGACATTGTTCCTGGACTGATGGTAAATTGCATAATGAGTAGCAAATATGTGAACTGATGACCAGGTCGCCGTTTTGCAAATGTCTCAAATAGGTACTTGCTCCAGGGAATCTGCTGAACTGCTTGCATGCTAGTCGAATGAGCCAATAATCTAGGAGGTGGCATGACTTTAGCTAACTGGTAGCACAAACAAATGCAAGAGGAAATCCAGGAAGAAATCCTCTGCGTGGAAACCAGTTTACCCTTTACATAATAAATAACTTCATTGAGGATCTAAAGGACCTGATACAGTCCAAGTAGAGAGCTAAAACTCTCCTCACATCCAGCAGAAAGCTTCTCCTTATCTCTGCGTGTGAGGGTCTGGGAAGAATGTTGGCAAATAAATAGCCTGATTAACATGGCAATTGAAAACCACCTTTGTCAGGAATTTTGGGTGAGGGCGGAGGTAAACTTTATCCTTATGGAAAACTGTGTAAGCAGGTTCTGAGACCAAGGGTCTCAATTTACCCACTCTCCTTGCTGAGGTAATTGCAACCAGAAATGCTACTTTCATAGAGGTAGAATAGGGAGCAAGTCATGAGAGGTTCAAAAGGTGGCCCCATTAATGTTATTAACAACAGGATGAGTTCCCATAAGGGGAATAGATTCTTACACCTGTGGGTATAACCTGTCTAACCCTTCTAGAAATCTTATAGTTATGGGTTTGGAAAAAAGCAAACTATTACCCACTGGAGGGTGCAAAGCTGAAATAGCTACTAAATGTACTTTAATAGAACTAATGGTCAGACTCTGATGTTTTAGGTGCAACAGATAATTCAAAACATGGTTAATGGAAGCCTGAATTGGAGAGACATGCTTCTGTTGAGACCAGATAGAACATGGCCATGTAAGCATGCCTAGTTGAAGGCTTTCTGCTATTCAGAAGCACTTCCTTGAATGCCTTTCAAGTAAGCCATTTCCACTGGTGTTATCCAAGAAGCATCCATGCTGTCAAGTAGAGGGCCTGTAGGTTATGGTGGAGCAAACAGTCAGGGTCCTGAGAAATCATGTCTGGATCCAACAAGAGAGGCAGAGGAGGTCTCACTAACAACGCTAGTGGGGTTGAGAACCCATGTTGCCGAGGCCATGACAGTGCTATTAGTAATATGAGTCAAGCATGGTTCTGCTTGACCTTGACCAAAACACTGGGTAGAAATGGTATAGTAAGGAGTTCATCCATGATAGCAGGAAAGTGTCCATCAAAGAACCTGGGCTATGACCCCCACCCCCTGAGCAGAACTGATGGCACTTTCTGTGGACCTTTGTGGCAAATAGATCCACTTGGGGAGTCCCCCACAGCTGGAAAATGGCCATGTCTGGATGTAGTGATCTGCTAACATGTTTAGTCTCCTGGGAGGTAAGCAACTTTGAGGTGAATGGAATTTGTTATGCAGCACTCCCAAAGTAGAATTGCCTCCTGGCGACAGCTGGGATGAACACACCCCTCCCTCTCTCTTTACATACAGCATAGTTGCTGTGTTGTCTGTTAACACTAGCAGATTTTCCCCACAATATGTGGACAGAAGTCCAAACAGGCTACATAGATAGCACGGAGGTCCCTGACATTTATATTAGTCCTCAGATCCTGTGAGGACCACAACCTTTGAGTTTGTAGGGTTCCCATGTGTTCTCCCCAACCCAGGGACAAGGTGTCTGTGGCCAGTGTAAGTGTTGGTTGCAGAGAAATGAAGGGAACTCCCAGACATTCTGAGAGTCTATCCACCAGTCCAGAGAGGACAAAATTAACTCTGGAACGCAAATTACTTTGTCTAGACAATACAACAGGGGACATAGATAACCATTAGCCATCCCTGAAGCCTTCTGAGGTGTAGTCTCACGTGTTGTGCTACGTAGGTACATGCTGCCATGTGCCCCAAGAGCCTGAGGGAAGTGTGCACTGTGGTAATGGGATATGCTTTTAGTTCCGTCCGATACCATACCTCAACTTGGAACCTTGACTGAGGCAGAAACACTTTGGCTTTCATGGCATCCATGAGTGCTCCAGTAAACTCTGTCCTTTGCACAGTTTTTAGAAATGATTTGTTGAGATTGAGTAACAGCCCCAGTCCATTGAAGGTGGCCTGGATGATGACTGTCATCCTGGACAGTACTTGAGACTTGGACTGGCCTCTTACCAGCCAGTCATCCAGGATGGATTCCCAGTCTACTCAGATACGCAGCTACCACTGCCATGCACTTTGTGAAAATGCAACAGGCTGTGGATAGGCCAAATGGCAGTACTGTGAGTTGGTAGTGGGTTCCATTCACTACAAACCTGAGAAACTTGCAGTGGTTTGGACAGATCTCTGTATGGAAGTAAATGTCCTGTTAGTTGAGGGCAGCATACCCAGGGCCGGCTTTAGGCCGATTCGGCCGATTCCCCTGAATGGGGCCCCGCGCCTAGAGGGCCCCGCGCAGCTGTCCACTCCGCCCCCGGCCCACTTCCCCCTCCTCCCCTGAATGCTCCGGCCACCTTCTCCTCCCCCTCCCCTGCTTCCCGCGAAACAGATGTTCGCGGGAAGCCTGAAACAAGCAGCAGGCAGGAGGTAAGCTGGGGGGTGGGCGCGAGGAGAGTTCCAGGGAGGCGCAGTGCGGCCCAGTCCAGCCCTGGCCGAGCGCGTGGCTCCCTCCGGCCTGGCCCCGGCCGAACACCCCCAGCCCGGTCCCGGCCGAGTGGCTCGGGCGCGACGCCGGTCTCGGTCCCGGCTGAGCGGCTCCGGCCCGGACCCGGACCCAGAACCGGCCGAGCGGCTCCGGCCCGGCTCGGGCCCCGCGGTGCCGGCCCTGGCCAAGTGGCGCCGGCCCGGCCCGAGAGGCTCCGGCCCGGCCCCGCGGCCCCGGCACCGGCCCGGACGTGGACCCGGCCGAGCAGCTCTGACCCGGCTCAGCTCAGGCCCTGCGGCGCCGGCCCCAGCCGGGCGGTGCCAGCGCGGACCGAGAGACTCCGGCCCGGCCCTGGCCCAGCGGCTCCGACCCAGCCCTGGACCCGGACCCAGGCCCGGGCTGAGCGGGCCTGGACCCTGTCCTGGACCCAGCCCAGACCAAGCGGACCCGGCCCAGACCCGGACCCGGCCGAGCGGCTCCAGGCAGCGCGGTAAGGGGGCAGGGAGCAGGTGTTGGAAGAGGGCAGGGGAGTTCTGGAGGGTTGTGGGGGGGTGGATAGGGGTCGGAGCGGTCAGAGGGCAGGGAACAGGGGGATTGAATGGGGGCAAGGGTCCTGGGGGGGCAGTCAGGAAGGAGCAGGGGTTGGGTTGGGTGGTGGGGGGCAGTCAGGGGCAGGGGTTCCAGGGGCAGTCGGGGACACAGAGAAGGGGTGGTTGGATGGGGCAGGGGTCCCAGTGGGCCATCAGGAATGAGAAGAAGGGTTGGATGGGGCGGCAGGGGGCAGTCAGGGGACAGGGAAGGGTGGTGGATGGGGCAGGGGTCCCGGGGGGTGTGTCAAGAACTTTAGGTAGGCTTAGCATGCATCTGCATACATTACGCAATGTATGTAATATATAATTTTGTTATTATTTATATAGTTATGGAAAGTAAATAATACATGGAAGAAATGAAAGGTGTTTTTTTTTTTTAAGTCATCCCTGTTGGGGCCCCGCTGAAAATTTTCGAATTGGGCCCCGCACTTCCTAAAGCCGGCCCTGAGCATACCAATCCCGTTGTTCCAGGAAAGGAATAATGGAAGCTAGGGTAACCGTGCAGAACTTTATTTTCTTCAGGTACTTGTTTAACTTTCTTAGATCTAAAATAGGTCTGAGACCATCTTTTGTTTTGGGAATAAGGAAAAAATGGGAATAAAAGCCCTTCCCCTGAGAAACAGAGAAATGGCCTCTGCTAGAAGGAGAGATTGGACCTCCTGCTGAAGAAGGGTCTTGTGAGAGTGGTCCCTGAAGAGGGACAGGGAAAGGGACTGGGCAGGGGGCATAGAAAAAAATGAAGGGAATATCCTAGACCCACTGTGCTTAGTACCCACTGATGCAATGTGATGTGACTACAAGCATGAAAGTAGTGGGATAGATTATTGGCAAAGGTACATATAGGAACAGATGGGTTTGTAGGTACTGGTATGTTGCCCTTGACAAACCCGCCAAAATTAGTTAGACTGGGCCACTGGTTGAGGGGAACCTACTGCCACAGAAGAGGTGAGGGGAGGTGGTCACGTCCTATAATTCCTGCCCCTTTTTCTCAGCAGGTCTTGGGGCCCAGGTATACAGCACTGATATCCGTGAGCCTCCCGGGGCTGGAACTGTTTCCTATTTGTCTCCGGTGTGTAGATTCCAAGAAAGGTTACCATAGTTCAGGATCCCAAAAAGAGGACACTGGAGGGGGTAGGAGCGAAGCTGGAAGGGGGTATAGTTGGGGTGCTGGAGGGGATGCCTGGGAGGTACAAGAGGGGGGAGTGAGTGGAAGGGTGTACAGTTGAGGAAGCAGACTGGAAGACTGCAGCCATGAACATCTCCTCATACATATGGCAGATGCCATGGATCGAGCTGCTGAGCCTAATACACACACAATTTTAATTCATGTATCTGCTGTTTTATACTCTCAAAGGGCATCCTCAATCACTGTAACTTCAGAACCTGAGTCTGTAATGGCATTTTTGTATTTTGAAAGTACCTTGCTTGCCCTTTGAGAACATTTAAAATGTGCTTTCATGTCGGGTTGTCAAGTGCTATGCTTTACTAGACAGACAAGGTGGGTGAGGTACTATCTTTTATTGGACCAACTTCTGTTGGTGAGAGAGACAAGCTTTCGAGCCACACAGAGCTCTTTCTTCTTCGGGTCTCAGAAAAGCACTCAAGTGTCACAGCTAAATACAAGATATAAAGACGGCTTATTTACAGGGGTGGCCAAACTTACTGGCCCTCCAAGCTGCATACGACGCTCTTCAAAAGTTCGAGAGCTAGGGCACACCTGCCAGGAGCTGGGGCTTGGGGCTTCAGCCCGACTCGGGCTGAAGCCCTGAGCCCCGGTAGGTACACGCCACAGAGCTAAAGCCCCGAGACCCACCTCCCTGCTGGACAGCCTCTATCCCACCACCCCACTGCAAGGCAGATGTCCTGAGCTCGCCCCCTGCCAGTCTGGTAGGTGGAGAATGGGGAGGACCTGGGGGGCTTTTGAGCCACACTTTAACAGTAAAAGAGCCGCATGTGGCTCATGAGCCACAGTTTGGCCAGCCCTGGCTTATTACAACAATTTGTACCCTACTAACTCCCCTTTTTGTTCTATGACTGCAAAGGTATTAATGGGCCACTCTACCTGGAATTGTCCCTTAGAATATGTGCTAACTACTTATGTAAACAATCGGTTTCATTATGCATTTAGCTGCATATGTGCATGCGTGTGTTTGGCAGGTATTTGGACCCCAGGAGACTGGAAATATCATCAAAGAACAAAAAGAGACTACTACTGCACCCCACCCAGGAAAGGAAGAATGAAGGTGGTGTGATGGGGTTCGGTCACAGAGATCCCCTTGGGACTGTCACCTGATGTGCTGAAATTACCTCTGAGCCCATTTTCCCTGCCAGCTTGGGACTCCAGACATGATAGCCTGCTGCAACACAGACCCAGGGTCTGATCCACGCCCCCAAAGCTGCAGACTTAACTGAAAACGGCTCAGCAGGTTACCTGCCTCCAGCACCCAGACACCCTGCTCCCAATGGGAGCAAATAACTAAACCCAAATAAATCCATTTTACTCTGTATAAAGCTTATACAGGGTAAATTCATAAATTGTCTGCCCTCTATAACACTGATAGAGATATGCACAGCTGTTTGCTCCCCCAGGCATTAATCACTTACTCTGGGTTTATTAATAAACAAATGTGATTTTATTAAGTATAAAAAGTAGGATTTAAGTGGTTTCAAATAATAACAGAGAGAACAAAGTAAGTCACCAAGCAAAGTAAAGCAAAAAGACGCAAGTCTAAGCCTAATACATTAAGAAACTGATTACAGGTAATATCTCACCCTCCGAGATGTTCCAATAAGCTTCTCTCACAGACTAGACTCCTTCCTAGTC
>NW_020664419.1:78561424-78574565 GCF_002925995.2 Terrapene triunguis
AGAATTAGTTGGATGTGTTATTAGGTTGTGTACCTGCACCTGAGCCAAGTAAAGGAGGGTGCCTTTTACAAATGCAAACTTTATATTTTTAAAAACACTTTTTCATACCATCTTAGATGGTAAATATCTTTACAAAAAACAGCATTATCTTTCCATCCAGCCTTAGAATGTATTCTGATCGGAAGTCAAAATTATGGCTGTATTTTATATTGACCTGCTGGTATAGGCCTTTATATGCTGCTTCTCATACTGGTATTTATATTAAGCTGTCCTGTGGGCAAGTGGAGCTAGAAAGTCACTACCTGAGATTGTGGAAGATCCTGCAACTGACATTCTGTCTAAAATACCATTGTATTTTAACACAGAGGAAGTCAGAGTACAACCAGCCATTCCCCCCCAATTGCTGTATCTGATCCTCATGTCCTCCTCTGTTTTTGTCTGCCCAATATCACAGGGATGAAGAACCCAAACTCCAAAAGTACTTTTGTTTTCCTTTTTTAAAGAAAAAATATTCACTGACTGCTTGTCTCCTTCTCTGCTGGTGTGAACAGGTGAAACTCCATTAATGGCAACAGAACTGTGCTCTTTTGTACCAGCAGAAGTTTTAGCCAACTCTGTCAAAGAGCATGCAATGATTTAGCCATGCTTTGATATGCATTCTTAGCACATATACCATCACTGCTCCTAGTTAGAATGTGTATTAACAATTATATGGATTTTGTTTTATGGATCAATCATTGTTAGAAATTATTACTCTGCATTAAACAGAAGCCACTTTCAAAAATGTCATTATCACAACGGTTAGATCCATCTAAAGATAAATACCAAAGTGGGCCAGTTACATTATGGGTTGCAAACTTTCATTTTAAAAATCAATATTTTTAGATAGAGAAGCACCAAAAATATATTAAACCAGTGGCGTCTCTCGAAACAATTTCAGCAGGATTAGATGACACACCATTAAAATCACCAGTAGTCATAAGATCCTTGTCTACAGTACGCTCCCACTACCACTGCCAATAGGGGAGTTACACCTGTGTTAGCAATAGGGGGAAACTTCTCCATAAAACCCTAGTATAAATACAGATAGACTAAGGCCTTGTCTACACTTCAAACTTTGACAGCTATAGCTATGTCAATTAAGGATTGTTTTTTTGCTGGTATAGTTATACTGGTAATTGCCGTAAGGTGGATGCAATTATGCCAGTATAAAGGTGATTTACATCAGCATAGTTTTTTCCATTCCTAGAGAGGAATACCATCTTTATCCCTATATAACTGCATCCACACTTTGGGGTGGGTTGGGGAACAGCTATATAAGGTTAATTCTCTTGTTTGCATAAAAAAAATTAAGATAGGTAAATAGTGGCAGGGCTCTGCAGAAATCTAAGTCCTGTCTAGTTTTGATTTATAGAACAAACACCCTACAAAGTACACAATCTATGAGCACAATGCCTGTTCATGAGTTACATTTCAGTCCTCTTACATCCACCACTAGACTCAGGCCATGTCTACACTACCACTTATGTCTGCAAAATTTATGTCTCTTGATTAATTAAGTCAATGGGAAAGCTCTCTCCTGTCAGCTTAAAATGGCTTCACTAGATCAGTAGTTCTCAACCAGAGGTACATCTACCCCTGGGGTACTCAGAAGTTTTCCAGAGGGTACATCAACTCATCTAGATATTTGCCTAATTTTACAATAGAATACATAAAAAGCACTAGCGAAGTCAGTACAAACTAAAATTTCATATAGACAATAACTTGTTTATACTGCTTTATATACTATACACGGAAATGTAAGTACAATATTTATATTTCAATTGATTTATTTTATAATTAGATGGTAAAAATGAGAACGTCAACAATTTTCCAGTAATAGTGTGGCTGGGACACTTTTGTATTTTTGTGTCTGATTTTGTAAGCAAGTAGTTTTTAAGTGAGGTGAAACTTGCGGGGGGGGGGTACTTGAAACAAATCAGACTCCTGAAAGGGGCACAGTAGTCAGGAAAGGTTGAGAGCCCCTGCGCTACAGAGCTTACAGCAGAGCAGAAAAAAAATTGTGGATGCTCAGTACTCACCGGCAGCCCCCCAAATCAGCTCCTCCCCCTCCCTCTTAGCGCCTTCCACCCACTGCAGATCAGCTGTTCAGCAGCGTGCAGGAGGCGCTGTGGGGAGGGAGAGGAGGAGGGTAAGGTATGCTCGGGGGAGGGGTGGAACAGGTGGAGCGGGAGTGGGGAGAGGTGGGGCTGAGCACCCCCTAGCAACTCATAAAGGTGGTGCCTATGTCTGTACTGTAGCCATAGCCTGCGTCTCCAAGAGATAAAGAAAGCTTTTCATGCCCTTAGTATAGTGGTCACCAACCCGTCGATTGCAATCGACTGGTCAATCCTGGAGATTCTCCCAGTCGATCGCGATCTCCGGCCACGGCGACAAAGGGGGGTTGTGACCCTGCCCAGGAGTTTGGACTGAGTGGGCAGAGGGGTTTTGCTGAATATTGTTTGTGTCATGGGGAAGGCAGAACATACAAACTCAGAACAGAGAGAGAGAGAGAGAGACAGCACCAGAAAGCATTAAAACCAAAGAATAACCTGTGAGTACAGTGTGACCCTGGAAAAAGCTAGAGAGATAGCTTTTGGGTCTGCTCACTAAAGAGGTTTCAGGCTGTAAGCTAAGAATCTGCTCCTTTTGTTCTTGGTTCCTCCTGCATTTGGAAAAGCAGGACTTTGTATGTTCCTTGTAAATAAACAAAACTGCATCAAAGAAAATCCCAGACTCCATCAATTTCTACTTCCAACTGGAACATCCCCAGGGCTCTGAACTTGGACTAACCACTTGGATCTAAAATGGGGTATAATGCATTACCAGCATCATCACTTCTTTTCTTCTGAAGAAAGTCAATGATTGAGGCAGGGTGGGGGAGGGGGTTGTTTTGTTTTCTTTGCTTCACTAGTCACTTTGGTTTATTCTCCTAATCTTGTTTAGAGATCACCTGTTGGTTGCTCTTGTTTTATGTCTCAAGATACAATATACAATAACTTAATCAGAAAAGACAATCCAAGATAACTGCTCTAGAAGCCAAACATGGGCAGTCTGAAAACAAAATAGTATATTACGCATATGTGAGACGGAAGGAAATGGTGGAGTTTAAACTTCTTTGATTGTGCAGGAAAATAAATAAGGTCTGTTGGAATGAACAGCTGCTCATCCAGAAGAGTGGAGTTGAAACAAGGCCAAGAGTCTTACTGCTAAGAGTCACATCACCTCCAGAATAATCAAATTTTAACTTTTAAAATGAATTGGACCACAGCATAAGAAGCAAAGATAGAGAACAACATAGTGGCAATTTCAAGGTGATTGTAGTAGAGAAATGAACATCCCAGTGGAGAATGGATATAGTGGGGGAAGAGATCTGGATTGGGAAACGAAACAGAATGCAAAGACCAAAAAAACTTGCCTGTGTGTCTATATACCTAAGAGCCAAATCTTGTTAGACTCACTTCCTATGTATTGCAATGGGATTCTTGCAGGATTTGGCCCTACATTTGTATTAGGCACAGTGTACTTCTAGACAGATTAGTAATGGTGTATATGTATAAAGCTTTGTAAAAATGTCTCCATTTGCTCAGTTTATTAAATATGAAGTGGTGATGATTCCAGGGCTAGCTGTAAGGCCTAGTGACAAGGCTCTACCTGCTCCTGTTGGAGTCTGGGTTTCAGTTTCTGGTCCCATTCTGTTGCTCCACCACTTGGCAGGAGCTGGGAGTGCTGCAAATGCACCGTTTTCTCAGCTGCTTGTAAAGGAGGAGCACTTTCCAGCTGCTCAGCATCAATGGGATAGATCAGCAACTTCAGAAAACATTAATAATTTGTATTTGTTTTGTGATGGTGTCTAGAGGATCAGGGCCCCATTGTGTAAAGCACTGGATAAGCATATAAAAAGAAATGTACCCAACACATGTCATGAAAGGGTTAATATGGGCCTGAGAGATCAATTAACTTGACTGAGGGCAACTGGAGGGTGGGCCAGGCCTAATTAGAAACAAAGCCCAGCTGGGAAGAGCTGGGTTTTATTTCCATGAAGAGCTGGATGAGCCCAGTGGAAGGGAAGAAATCCAAAGCAGAGATGTTCTCTTTCCCTGGGAAGCAGCCAGAAAGAAGACTAAGGGGAAGGGAGAAGAGAAGACAGGCTTCTCTGGGGGTGAGCTGGAGATGAGGGGGCTGACAAGCTGTAACCAGCTCGAATCCCTGTGTAAGGGTTTGAATGTGCTAGCCCCTGGACTGAGGTGTTGATCGAGACACAGTGATTGAGCATATCTGTAATGAGGTGGTAGCCAGCTGGGCTGAAGGCTTTTTTAATATAGGTTTCTGTTGGGGTTTGGTAAAGGGCTCTGTGGCCTTAGGAGGGGTGAACTCTGTAAAGCAATCCAGGCAGATCACCAGGACATTCCTTGGCTGGAGTTGTCCAAAGGACTGTGTGGAGAAACCGAGGCAAAGTTGCTGCAGCACTACATCTGACCTGAAGGGGGTGTGCTGGAGTAGCAACTTTGCTCCATGGCCTCTGTCCCAAAGCATTTGCAATCCAAGTGTCCGATGAGACAAAAGATGGAGACAACAAATAGTCAGAGGGCGCACAGGAAACAAAGCAATAGTGCTCGGCAAGATAAACAATGGTCACAGCAAAACAGCTGCCATAGTTGAGTTTTTTGTTGTTGTTGTTTTGTAGGCCTCGCAGCACAGGAGAATTTTAAGGAGGACAATGAGATAGATGGCTTTGAGGATACTGTGTGAAACATGATCCAATATAGCATTCTCTATGCCACAGATTTCCCTCTGTTAAAATGATTTAATTAATAAAAATGATCAGATTTAGCGCTGTAAACAGTCAAATGTGCAGCTTTATACTCAGTGCACCGTGGTTGATTCATTGGGTCTGTGGGGAGAGGAGGCTGTGCAGTTGCAGCTCCAATCCAGCTGCAGGAACTTTGACATCTATGAGCAGATTACTCGTGGCATGGATGAGAAGGGGCACAAAAGAGACACGCAGCAGTGCCATGCTAAGATCAAGGCGCTGAGGCAGGTGTACCAGAGGGGAAGGGAGGCCAACTGTCGCTCTGGCGCGGTGCTGAAAACATGCCGCTTCTTCAAGGAGCTGCACGTCATCCTCAGCAGTGACCCCACCTCCACCTCCAAGAGCCCTGTGGATACTTCTCGGGGGACTGGAGGCAGCAGCCAGCAGAGTTAACCACGAGGACGAAGTGGTGGATGAGGAGGTCGGGTTGGAGGAGAATGTGGGACAGGTGACAGGCTCATCTGGAGACGTGGTGAACCAGGACATCTTTTTGACTCCAGAGGGGTCTAGTCAGTGCCAGCAGTCTGGCTCTGGCATAACTGAAGCAGGAGAGGGGAGCTCTGGTAAGTATTCCTTTTGCTTTGATAGTGCACGGTTACATAAGGTAGCAGTGTCCTTTATTTTGTTACATGGTGTCTGTGAGAGAAGGGATTGAAATTAACAACACTAGGTACTGTTTGCATCTGCTTCACATTCCCCTGTGCAGCTACACAGTGGGGGCCCTGCAGAAAAGTTTGTTAATGCAAACCGAAATCTCCTGGGGATCCTCCAAAGAGATCTCTTGGAAACTTTCCTGCGGATACTCTGCAATCCTCTGCCGAAGGTTCCTTGGCAGAGTTGCTTTGTTTCTTCCCCCATTGCAGGAGACTTTAAGAACATAAGACCGGCCTTACTGGGTCAGACCAAAGGTCCATCTAGCCCAGTATCCCGTCTTCCGACAGTGGCCAGTGCCAGGTGCCCCAGAAGGAATAAACAGAACAGATGATCCATCCCCTGTCGCTCATTCCCAGCTTCTGGCAAACAGAGGCTAGGAACACCATCCCTGCCCATCCTGGCTAATAGCCATTGATGGACCTATCCTCCATGAATTTATCTAGTTCTTTTTTGAACCCTGTTATGGTCTTGGCCTTTACAACATCCTCTGGCAAGGAGTTCCACAGGTTGACTGTGCATTGTGTGAAGATATACTTGCTTTTATTTGTTTTAAACCTGCTGCCTATTAATTTCACTTGGTGGCTCCTAGTTCTTGTGTTATGAGAAGTAGTAAACAACACTTCCTTATCTACTTTCTCTACACCAGTCATGATTTTATAGACCTCAATCATATCTCCCCTTAGCCGTCTCTTTTCCAAGCTGAAAACTCCCAGTCTTATTAATCTCTCCTCATACGGAAGCCGTTCCATACCCCTAATAATTTTTGTTGCCCTTTTCTGAACCTTTTCCAATTCCAGTATATCTTATTGTGACTTTGCCGCACCAATCAGCAATTACTTCTGCAGGAACTAAGGCAGCATACAGGCAAGCAGCATATGGACCCAGTCTGAAGCCACATGCATGCAGGAGATGCACCGTTGCATCTTCGGTTACCCTCAGTAGTGTGATTTCAGCTTCGATAACCCCTGCTTGTGGAAAACGGTGCCAGTATTCAGAATAGTGTCCCTACGCACTTGCACTGATCCTCTTCTGAAACCACCTAGACCTTTTGTCACATCTTGCACGTCCCTCGCCAGAACCAACCTCACCATGTTTAGTGCTCTGGGCGTGCTGTGTGCTTGCCAAGGGAAATTGAGAAAGAGGTGTATGTAACTACTGTGATTCAAGACTGTGAGTGCACACACAATACTGACTGTGTACTGTATTGTTTTTTTGCTTCTACAGATGTGCCCTTGATAGCATGGCCAGGTGCCCAGTTTTCGACCAGAAAGTCTGATCGAAAAGGGGACCTGACAGTGTCCGGTCAGATCTATTGGCTGGACAATCAAAGTCCGGTTACTGCAGGAGGGGGGAGAGGGGGAGGCTCTGAGTCATCACCCTCGCCAGCCCTTACTCAGCCAGGGCTGCCTCTTACCTGCTTCGGGCGGCTGCAGCTCCCAGCCCTGGCTCCATAGGCGAGACCCTCCTGACTTGGGTGGGAGGGGAAAAGCAGCGAGTGACGCGGGAGGAGGGAAGAGGAGTGGATGGGGTGGAGCCTTGGGGGAAGAGGCAGGGCAGGAAAGGTTCCAGCACTCCTGCTGGAGTGTCCCGTTTTTAAATATTACCAAGTTGGCAACCCTAGCCTTTGAGGGCCAGTTCCTACACACCAGTGGAGTGCTTCTGTCAGATAAGAAGGCAAATGAGGAGGAGTAAGGAGGACATGTTTCGAGAAGTGTTGCGATCATCTGATCACGCTGATAGCGAGCACAGAGTGTGGAGAGAGGCAATAAACAAAAGAGTAGAAATCGATAGCCAGAAGAGGAGACAGGGCCAGGAGTAAATAATAGAGGGTCAGGCAGTTCCTATAGGCCCATATCTCTGAGTCATAACATAAAAAGATTTTAGCAAAAATACTAGCTAGACAATTAGGCTATGGTCTCATCTTACATAAATCCAAATCCAGTTTGATTCATTAAGGTTAGACAAATGTCAGACAGTAGAGTCCTTGGAATCATCCATAATGGAAGATCCAAAAAAAAAATCAATTTCTCTTATCACTAGACACAGAGAAAGCTTTTGATAGAAAAGAATAGAACTTTGCTTCAAGTCCTGTCCCATATGGACTTAGACCCCCCATTCTTTAAATGGATAACTGCTTTTTACATCAGCCTAAAAAGCAGCTGTGAGAGTGAATGGGGTTAAATCTCCCCTCTCTGAATTACACAGAGGGACTAGGCAGGGATGTCCTTTGTCTCCTTTACTTTTTGCACTGGCCAGGAAGCCTTTTGCACAAAGGATAAGGAACAATGGATACATCACAGGAATAAAACTTGCAGGAACACATCAGAAAATAGCATTCTATGCAGACAATACAATAGTTTTATGTAAACTACCATATATACTTGTTCATTAGCCCATTCGTTTATAAGCCGACCCCCACCCCCCCCAAAATGGATAGGTAAAAATAGCAAAAACTGTATGACCCTTTCATAAGCTGACCCTATATTTCAGGGGTTGGCAAACTTTGGCTCCTGCCCTGTTAGGGTAAGCCTCTGGTGGGCCTGGATGTTTTGCTTACCTGGAGCATTCACAGGCACGGAGTCCCTCAGCTCCAAGTGTCCACGGTTTGCCGTTCCCAGCCACAGGGAGCTGAGGGGCTCCATGCCTGCAGACGCTCCAGGTAAACAAAACGACAATGTATTAGATATTCAATTCAATGATTCCATAGAGTTTAAAATCATCGAATTTTGGTGTAGACCTGTTTATAAGCCGACCCCTGCTCTTTGATGTGTCACTTTTTTACCAAAAATATTTGGCTTATGAATGAGTATATATGGTAAATATTTCCCTAAAATGAGTTTCTCAAGAAATCCAGGACTTTGAGAAAGCTTGTGGGTTTAAAGTAAATTATGCCAAACCTGAAATGCTAGCTATAAATTTGCCAAACTCTGAAAAGTCACTCCTCCAGAAAACATTTGGGTACAAAAGGGTAACATTCTATAAGATACCTGGGAATTCAAATCTCAACTAACCTAGAAGAGCTCTATGATATAAATGTCAAATCACTACTTCAGCAAATCAAGAGATCTAGAGTGCTGAGGGAAGTATGCAATTTCCTAGCTGGGAAGAATAGCCACAGTCAAAATCAATATTCTGCCAAGGATATCTTGTTTCACAATCCTTCTGTGGTTATGCCAGATAAAACCTTAGCAGGAATGCAGAGGATGTTGGTCTTGTCTTATTCCATATACATTCTAACAAGAGTGAGAGCAGGTACTTTGAGTAGACCCATTAACTAGGGTGAACTAGTGGTTCCAAATACTCTATGGCAGTGGTTTTCGACCTGTGGTCTGTGGACCTATGGGGGTCCGCCAACTGTCTAAGATTTCCAAAGGGATCTGCACCTTCATTTGAAATTTTTTAGTGACCTGTAAAGGAAAAAACTTTGAAAACCACTGTTCTATGGTACTGTCAAGCCAGTCTGCTCAAAGCAGTAGTGGATTGGGGTTGCTCTTACCCAGCCAAGCAGTGGGCCTTTATTGAACAAGAAAATTGGTAGTGTAAAAAGTGAAGGCTACCATGGATTAATAAAAATTCACACCCTACAGAAACTTACACATCCTTTAACAAAGGCTACTCTGAGTTTGGGATAGAACTAATGATAAGATTAGTTCTTTTCCTTCACTTATAACACTCATTACAAATAAGGCAGATCTTAATCCAAATCACAAATCAGAGAGCTTCAAAGATTGGGAGAGCCATGGCATATGCACGGTTGGCCTCCTAGTCAGTAAAGTAACCTACTTAGAGATCAAAACTTACTTTAACTGGCCCATTCTCCCCTGGTACCAATGCTTTCAAGTCAGGCATTGTTTCTCAACTTTCTAGACAACCTGTTTGTAGTGGGACAGTCACCCCGCTCCGGCTAAGAAGGGGTTAAAAGCCAGCCCTTGAAGGGGGCCGGGGCTGAGAGAAAAAGGCAAGGCTGATTGGGAAGGCAGCCACAGCTGGGGCCACGCCCCAATCAGTCCACAACAGGCCCTATAAAAGGGCTGCTAGCCAGGAGGTCAAGCAGAGTCTCTCTCTAGTTGTGGAGAGAGACAGACAGACCTGTGTGCTGAAAAGGGTACCTAGAGTGGAGCAGGGCTGGGGGAAGGCCAGAGGAGCTGGGGAGCTCCAGCCTGGAAAACCCCCAGGCTGCAGGCCTTGCTAAAGGCCGGGAAAGGTACTGGGGTTGCAAAGATGCAGCCCAGGGTAGCCAAAGGCAGCAGGTCCAAACCCTCCTTGCCAATGATGAGTGGTACAGACTACAGTCTGCCCCAGCGAGCGGGGGCTAGATGATGACTGGCACTGAGGTAAGGTGGGGATAGAGGGTTGGGAGTTCCCGGGGAGGGGAGACCCAAAGACTGTGGGGGTACTGCAGAGGGCAGAGCCCCAAGGTAAGGAGCACCGGAGTCCAGGAGGGATGCAGGGGCCAGTGGCAAGCGGGACATCGGCCAGTAGAGGGCGCTCCGGAGCTGGAGAGCTAATTCCTGAGACAACCAGCAGGAGGCACCATGCCGGTGAGTCATCGCACCGCTACACTGTTCTACTAAAGTTAGCTTTCTGTATAACAGCAGTGGCATCTGGTCAATTAGGAAATGAAAATTATAGCTAATTTATATCGATCTTTGTAGACAGCTTTCCTAACAAACATGTCCATATATGGTACACTGGGAAAAGGCTATGAATAGACAGATTATTCGGGAGGAATGGAGTTTGATTTGGAAAAGAGGACCAACAAACTCAGTCTGTAGCACAATAAAAGAAAATTCCTTTAAGATATTGTTTCAATGGTATCCAACAAGAGTTAAGTTAAAAAATATACAGACTGAATGGCAATAAATGTTGGAGAAATTGTGGTGAAAGAAGAGATTTTATGCATGTATGATGGACATGTCCAGTCAGAATACTGGGATACAATCCATAACCAAATATCACAAATTGTTGGACATTTATTACCAACTGATCCTTTGGTAATCCTCCTGGGGCTTCCTCAAGGAGATGGTCACACAAAAGAAAATGAAGAATTAATCTCTCATCTGCTAGTCGCTGCTCAGCTACTGATAGCCTCTCACTGGAAAAAGGAAAACTAGCCCAACCATTGAGAAATGCTTCAAAGAAAATGGGAGTTTGTGGTTATAGAGAAAATTTATTAAAGTTAATGTTCAAAATTAAATATACACAAGTTAAGAGGGAAGGTACTGTAAATCTGGGTCCGGCTTGAGTTATGAGGGATTACAGGTATCAGTTACAAGGATCACGAGATACATACATATCACATAACCAGCATAGACCCAGATTGGGGTGTGGGAGTTTTTAGAGCGTCAGTGGATAAGTGGGCTCGGGTACACCACCCATGGAATGTATGAAGAGTCCAAGTCAGTATCAGTGTAGCGAATAAGTACATGGGTGGGGTGCATCCCTTGGTTCACCAGGGAGGGAAGTGGGTTATTTCCCTGGTCAATGGTCTTGATTACTCAACGTGGTATTGACGGTGTCCCATGATGTGTTCCGTATAGATGTCTCTGGACCACCTGATGGTGTTGGACACCATGAGCTGTCTCATGAGCCGGGCGTAGCGTCGCCCGACTCCACACCATCTCAGTACCGGCTCATTGTGGGGGTCCCACAAGCCCAGTGCTCCCACGATCAGGGTGTGTATCTCGACCTCGTAGCCCAAGAGACAGAGGACCAATAGATACTTAGATATTTGGTTACCTTTTATTCAGTACTCAAAGTACATTCACCTGCCAAAAAGAAACACGTCATCACACGTCAATTTTTTTTTTTAATATTAACATTTGATAGACCTACCTGGCCTGTTAAATATGTGTCTATAGAGATTTCACTCAATTTATTAAAAATCACTAGAAATGACAGTGTTGTAATGATGCTTACTCTGCAATATGGTAACACCCCATCCAGTAGAAATATCTGACTATAGTCCTGTATAATGTCTCTTTAAACAAAAGCTAACTATTGTAATGGTTCTTTTGGTTCTGATATTTACAGTCAAGGATTTGTAAACTTGTTAATTTCCTAAATAGATCTAAAAAAATTAAATTAGCATATTATTTACAAGATGAAGGATAGAGATGATGCAGATACAGTACAAGTTACTTGAGTTTTGCTCTAACTTGATCCTTTAAGAAGGCGCATCAAGTATTAAATATATTCCTGGAGGGAGGGGGGAAATATAGAGACCTAGAATTTTTCAAACAGGCCACAAGATGTCCTCACTACTCCAACACAAATCCAGGTAACAGTATTCTGATATGCCAGTGTCACCAGGTGACTGGCCCCTTTAAGAGGGAGCAGGGGCCTGTATACCTGTACTGATAACCCCCCACCAGGCAGCAGGTAAAGAGCAGACACCTATGCCAGACACTGGGAACAGTTCCTGCAGGTTGCAGAGAGCTGTTACTTGTGGACCTGTCTCACCCAAGGAACTGCTGAAAGGGGTTTGAGGGAAGCAGCTGGGGAAGTTACTGGAGGAACTGGTATGAGCAGAAGTTACGCAGGTCTCCTGGATGACCCTGGACTTGGGGGGGGGAAGGATTTGGGCCTGAGAGCCAGAATGGAGGGACAGGGAAAGCAGATGGGACAGGGAGAGCAGACTCTATGGGAGCAGAAATGACTCCAGCAAAGAAGGGCTGAGAATGATCTGTCAAGGCAGGGAGAAGACCAGACTTGGAGGTGGGCGGGGAGGGGAGAAGAGAAGCCCCAGAACTGATCATTGTCTTCTGTTTTAGACCAATAAATTAGGCCCTGGGAAAAGGGGCAATTATTGAACAAAAATAAAGCCTGTGTGGAGTTCCTGTGGGAAATGGATGCAGGGCTGCTCCAGAGACACTGTCCAGCAGTAGGTATTTCAGGGTAGGTGCACACTGTCTGCCAGTTACCACTGGCTTTAGCATACAGAAACATGGGGTAGATGTGATCAGAGCAAGTTGAATTATTCATTGTGAATAGTATTTGTAGTGAATTAGCTCTCTTTGTAAATTATTCACACACCAGTCCTGATTTCTGCCAATATATTTGTGTAGATATATGCCGACTGTCTGGACACACAATTGTAAGCCTGCAGTTGTATGAACCGTTCATTTTGACTATTTGCTTGTCAGAATGTGTTGTTGTCGGTAATGTAAATCACATGATATTGTTTGGGTTCTCTGATTAGATGACTAAAATGTTTTATACCAGAAAATGATGAATAACAAATAATGTACTTCTGCCTCAAATTTTCAGGCAAACAATGAATCGTGTTGTTCATGAAACTTTTTAGGGATTAACGAAAACTTTCAGGAAGATCCAGCAGTTGTCAAATACTTATGTAGGGTTACCATATCTTGAGTGTCCAAAAAGAGGACACTCCACAAGCCCCGGCCCCTCCCATGCCCCCCGCCCCAACTCCGCCCCCTCCCCTGCTTCCCGCGAACTTTTGATTCGCGGGAAGCCTGAAGCAGGCAGCAGGTAAGCTGGGGGGGGTGGGGGGAGGAGGCGCGGCCCAGTCTGACCCCCTCCAGTGGCCGGCCCCGGCCTCTCCAGCCTGGCTCAGCTCAGGCCCTGGGGTGCCGGCCCCGGGCCAGCCCCCGGCCGAGCACCCCCGGCCCA
>NW_020664419.1:78574965-78636073 GCF_002925995.2 Terrapene triunguis
CCCCACTCTATCAAGCACAAAGAGGTCTTTCTAGATGAGATCCAGCCCAAAATGTGTTAACTAACAATTAGTGTAAAAAGTAACTATGATCCTGCTAAAAGATACAAATAAGGTGTTATGGGTGGTGCAGCATCTATAGCTAAGGTTGCCCAACACTTCCCATTATAAGAGCCTGTTTACAGTTGCTTAAATCTTTGCCAGACTTCAACTGTTTGGGCTGAAAATTTCTATGCCAAGTGTCTGCATCAAGATGATGGTTTTTGGGGAAGGTTTCCTCAAAAATGGTTCCGCTGTTTCCAACAATGAGTTTAGGGGAAAATATGGTGCTTTGCCCAAGTTAATGAATTGGTTGTAGAAACTTTTTTAGAAGCTTTAACACCTCCATGCTTTGGAGCAGGGACATGAAATTTGGCAGAGACGTTGCCATTGCATCAGGGATGTGTCTTTTGCTGTTCCTATGAAAAAGTGTCAAAATTTGGCCAAGTTATGAGCTTTTGAGCATGTTCATTAGAGACTTTAGTTTGGCAGCTAAATTCTCTGAAGATTTCATCTGTACTGAGTATGTGCCTTCCCCTCGCAGCAGCCCTGTGCTGAACAGGCTGCCCATACGCCATCCTCACAGAGCAAATGTGCATTCTCCATCCTTGGGCTACATTGGCTGAAGAAGACTTCCTCTGCAATTGCTGCTCTGGGCCACTGTGATGCTGGGCACCAGAACTGAGATCGGGGAGCCTCTGCCTGTTCTCTCAGTGCTCCCCTGTTGACACCCAGGCAGTGAGGAGGAGAAGGAAGCAGCCTGATTTACAATGCAGAGAGATGAAGAGTTGGGGGGCAAGGGAAGGGGGGTTGGAGGAACTAGAGGGTGTAGAGAAGTAGAGGAGGGGCAACAGTAGTTGGAAAGAAGGGAGAAGTAGTGGGAGACAAGAGCCTGTGCAGGAACAGCAGAAGGGGATGAGAGTTGGATAGGAAAAGTGAGGGAAGGAGGTCGGATCTGGAGGGTGGTTATATCAGTGTGGCTGGTGGGAAATAGAAGTAGAGTGAGAGGGTATAAGGAGCCATGGGAGTGCACGGAGAAAAGCTGCAGGGGGCATAAGGGAAGGATCAGAAGGAAAGGGCAGCAAGACAGAGAAAGTGTAATTAAAGACTGTATTGTAATCCATAGGCACAAAGGGGCTGAATTAAGGTTAAACAGGCAACCTTAATTCTGGCATTTCCTAACTTAAGCACCTAACTTAGTTTTTTGTGTGTATTACTGACCAATACTGAAAAGATTACTATATGCATTACTTCAGTTGGCTAATTCCTCACCTACAACAGTAAGAGCAACCTGTAGATGATGATCTAAATTCATAATGGTATAGAATACAGCTTTGAATGCTTTCTGAAGACATGTTGTAAAGTAAGTATTATAACATTATATCCCATTTTATTTATAAAATGAGTCTTGTGATGTATAGTCTATAGAAGTTTAGATAAAATTAGACTGGTACTGGATCAACAGGAGATGCTTACATCTAACTGACCTGTGAGAGGATCTACCTGTTCCTAAAAGTCCATCTAAGTTTCAGATCCGGTAGGACACTGGAAGGTGTCAGATCCTACCAGATGCCAAATTCAGAGGTGAATCTAGAGGGGAGACTAAATGAAAATAATTTTCTGGCCCCCTCAATGTTTTTACCCATTGACAAAATAACCCATGGAACCCATTGCCACAATGTATCAGAAGCCAGGAGTTTAGCACAGATCAAAAGAGGATTAGACATTTTTCAGGTTTCTTGCACCTTCCTGTAAAGCAGCTGGCATTGGACACTGTCAGACACAACACGGACTAGATGGGCCACTGACATCCAGTATGGGAATCCCTATGCTTCTACATAAAATATTACCAACGTAGATTCCCTTAGTCTAAACTGTCCTAGAGTTATTTAATTAATTATAATCCTTCCCCCTTACTTCTGAATTGACCCACTGAGCCTAAGTGACTGTACAGGAGCCTACACTGGTGTAACTTACAGGCTACGAAGCCAGAAAGAAAGGACTATAGCCAGAAATGTCACAGGAGAGGGTAAGGAGGTGTTGGTTTAAGGTAGGCCATCCTCTGTTTTTAATTGACACTCTTAAAACCTTATTTTGGCTCCTTGGCATGTTACTTAAAACAACTTGCCTCAATTATTCACTTATACATTGGAGTCTGTGAGTAGGGAGTCTAATTTACACCACCTTGCACACATCACTTCAGGGTTAGACTAGAAGTGAAGGATTGCACGAATTAGATTTGCTTAGGCAATCCTAAAACCAATTCACAAACACAAAAATTGAGCAATCTTCCATTTTAGACAAGTCACTCACAGCTAAGAAAAGAACCTCAGTGTATATATATATATAGTCATTATCTGTGTTTCTGGGAGACATGGATCAATTCTTTACTCACTCAGCATGACTTTTACAGTATTAAAAATAGATTTGGGTATTCTGGAAAAGGAAAGGGACTACTTAGTGATATTACCAATATTTTTACAGATGTTTAGATCAGAATAATCGTTTTATAATTTGGAATAAAATTCAGGACTACCTGCGGTGTCTGTGTCCAATGTCAGTTTCTTGAATCTACATATTTAAAATGAATGATGGAAAAAATCAACCAAAATTCAACTAGTCACAGGGAATTATCTAAATATGACTGAGCAAGCATTATTTAGGAAGTGAAAAGGCCTCATGTTCCATACAGCAATTATCTTGATTGTTCTTTTAAATAAAATTATGGTTACAACTAGGGCTGTCAATTAATTGCAGTTAACTCACGCGATTAACTCAAAAAAATTAATTGTGATTAAAAAAATTAATCACAATTAATCGCACTGTTAAACAATAGAATACCAATTGAAATTTATTCTATATTTTCGGATGTTTTTCTACATTTTCAAATATATTGATTTCTATTACAACACAGAATACAAAGTGTACAGTGCTCACTTTATATTTTTTTATTACAAATATTTGCACGATAAAAATGATAAAAGAATTAGTATCTTTCAATTCACCTCATACAAGTACTGTAGTGCAATCTCTTTATCATGAAAGTGCAACTTACAAATGTAGATTTTTTTTTGTTACATAACTGTTTTATTTTTGAGAGCAACGTAAAACTTTAGAGCCTACAAGTCCACTCAGTCCTATTTGTTCAGCCAAACGCTAAGACAAACAAGTTTGTTTACATTTACAGGAGATGCTGCTGCTTGCTTCTTATTTACAATGTCACCTGAAAGTGAGAACAGGCGTTCGCATGGCACTTGACAGCCCTAGTTACATCATGTCCAAGTTATCTTCAGTGGATGATTTTACATAGTCAGAGTTAATCACTTTATTCCAGGAAGGAGACAGTCCGAAGTTGTATTTATAATGCTGCTTTGGAACTGAAAGATGTAATTTCTCATACATCTGTATTATAGTATACTCTATTCCTGCCTGAATTCCAAGGATCACAGAAGATTCCTTGTGGGTGCTGTCAAGTATTCTGGGTCAGTAGACATCCACCTGAGTTGAGTGAGATGAAATTGTTTTACAGAATCCTGGGAGTATTGTTTGTATCAAAGAAACCAAATCCAGACCACAAAACTAAAGCAACCCATAGCAACCAGAGGCCAGATCCTCACCTGGTGTAAAGCAGAGTAGCTCTATGGACTTCATTGAAACTACAACAATTTATAGCAGCTGAGGTTCTGCCCCAAGGAATTTGAAACCTGAGCTTCCGTTGACAAACAGTTTAATTGGCAAACCCAGATTCCATACTCCAAATGGTTCCCACAGTTTGAAAAAGGATGTGAATTTGTCCACATTCTCTTGCCACCAGTCAGTCTTTAGTGGATACAGGTCATGTGTATTCTTAATCTGTTCTTACTATGGCAAGTCTATAACAAGTGCCGGTCTGCAGAATACGTACGAAATACATGTCTTGTAAAGATCTTGAATTTCACCAGAATCAGAAAAAAAAAAATAAAAAAAATCAAACAATCAGTTTCTAAAAAATTAATCCATTTTTCACTCAAACTTAGCAGGAACTGTTTGTCCTTTAGCCAGACCGGCCTACAGAAAATGCTTGTGAACTGCTTCCTTCAGAAATTGTTACTGCATTTTCATAAGCAAATAGGAACAGTTATATATAAAAGCAGAATGTTGGAAGAAGTTTTCTTTCTTTCCAATTAGGTATGAGCTGTGTGGTGAGCAAAGTCATATCCATCTTTAAAGCCTTTGGGAAGTTTTATTAATGAACTCCTACTGAGGCTCATGTTCTTTAAGGTCCTATACTTTAAATACAGACACTTTATTCATAGTATCGCAGCAGAAAATAAATGTCACTTAGATGGAGATCTGATCATAATTAAATCACTCAGAAAACTTCACTTTATCCAAGCTAACATTGCCCTGTTTCTTAAGGGGTTTTTATTAAGTTCTTGTATTAACTATATTGGATCTACTAAGGATAATGCAGTCTACTGTAGCCATTGCATCTTCCTTCTGGTATAGTTAGATAATGTCATTTTGTTACTGAGCTAAGCTGCTGGTTAATATAAGGAAGAATGTGACAGGGTAGTGGTGATAGGGTTCAGCCCATCCCCATCACATGGCACAGTCCTCTAAGATTTTGGGAGGTTGTATATATCCAACAACTAGGAGATACTGGGAGAGAGGAAACACTCCCGTGAATAAAAATAGTGTTTGGGAGGAAATCCTATTAACTGTTTCTTAACAGCCTGGAACCAGGAGCCTTGCAGAGTGGACAGGCCAGGGCTCCCCTCATTTCCAACCAACTGGGATGAGCTTTAGGAAGGGACCCAGCAGATATGCTGTCTCCTTCCTCATTGCAGCAAGTCACTAGCAGGAGAATGACAGCCTGCTGAGTCCTCTGAGGACTGATTTTTGGGGGGGAGGGGTGGGTAGCTGAAGGAGAAACTAGCTAAGACTTACAGATAGCCTAAGTTACACACCCTCCCTGGAGGAGAAGTGAGGGACTCCTGCCTTAAAGAAAAGCGACAGAAGGAGAGTCTTAACCACAACCCAGCTCAAGGAGGAAAGGTCAGAAGACACCTGTGTTAAAATGGGAAATAAGGACTATTTAAAATACAGCCCAGCTGGTGCCTGGGAGGCTGGGAGCAGCTTTGAGGAAGCTCCTCAGTAGCTGGCTGGAGAGAAGCCACAAGGAGCCACAAATCCTTGGAGGGAATAGTGGCATTCACAGACTTAGGGAGGATACTGACAAGCAGGGAAAAGGTGACAGCAGCCCAGGGAAGTGGTGAGGGGACTGAAGAAACAGTCCTTAGCTGCCTAACACAGGGTCCCTGAGCTGAAACCCTTACCACTTCCCCCAGACCAAGAGGGAAAGTACAGGCTTCAAGATTGAAAGAGGCCATAAATGATGCATCCCAGATGACTGAGGGCTGTCCCAGAGATCACTAGACTTTAGAGTTTCCTATTTTGGGACTTTTCTGTTGACCCCAGAAAGGAACTGGATCGAGAGGTGACCTTGCTGGAGACCTAGGCCGTGGAAGCGACAGACGATTGCAGAACCAGGTGGTGATAGCATGAAAGAACCCCTGAAAAACTGCCTCCTGGCATGAAGGGGTGTCTGGTGGTAAGTACAAACCAAAACAAAGACTGACTAATGAATTCAAGTGTTGTTGATGAAAGTCACTTGAAAAGGACCTGTAGTCTGAGTTCCTGAAGAGGTCACTATCGAGCTGAAGGAGTAGTCCAGGATGCTCAATTAAACCTCAGCAACTGAAATAGGCTTCAAGTATCAGGGGGTATCCATGCATGTGAAGAAGTGGGTTTTTTACCCACGAAAGCTTATGCCCAAATAAATCTGTCAGTCTTTAAGGTGCCCCCGGACTCCTCGTTGTTTTTGTGAAATAGGCTTGTTAATGTAGGAACATGAACAAGATCTGTGCTGGAGAACTTCTGTTAATTTCTTGAGACAAAATAATGAGTAATATGGGCTCATAGGACTTCAGAATCATAGAAATGTAGGGCTGGAAGGGACCTTGAGAAGTCATCAAGTATAGCCCTCTGCAGTGAGGCAGGACCAAGTAAACCTAGATCATCCCTGACAGGTGTGTCCAACCTGGTCTTGAAAACCTCTAGTGATGAGGCTTCTACAACTACATGCTGATCATTAATTTGCACTCAGATAAATCTAAGGATTATTGGGTCAACTGAGAGTTGTCATCTAGATTAGTGACTTTACATCACAGTTGTCAAACATTGACTTTGTGATGCTCTTCCCAAAAACGTAGAAAAAAGTGGTTGTTTCAGAATGAAATCTCAGTCCTTGACATCTTGAAATAACTCAACTGTAGTGTCTTCAGTTTTATGTATGTTTATGATACTCAGCCAATTATAGTTAGTGATGAGAATTAAGGGGCTGCTCTTGCAACGCTTACTCACCTCATTGAAATCAATGATTCCCTTACTGAAATCAGAGATTATTTATATCAGGACTACTAGTACACACAAAGACTGAAGGAATGGTCTTTAATCAATTAATGTTTTGAAAGCACCTTCACCCCCTACGAGAGCAATTTTTTATAGTACACTTATTGCCAACTTTCAAAGGGCAAAAGCATAATAGCTATCTATGCTAAATGTATTGATCAATGCCTGATTAGAGTGTAAATATATAAAGGCATTGGGTATTTACTGATACAAACCTGAGAAGGAGAAAGTGTTAGTCAGATTCTGAGGATGCCCAGACAAACCCATGTTCATGTTCAACCAAAAATAGCAAATGTAAGGATCTGTCATACTACAGTTACAACAATGTGTTTAACACTCTCATCTGACCCATTTATATTAGCCTGGTGTCCACACAGCAACTTTTACACAACACAGCAAATTGATACAATTTCCACCCTAAAGAACAAGATTCAACAACTGTGATGTGAAGTCAATAATCTAGCTGACATGCTTCCTTGATTGACCCAATGGTTCTTAGGTTTATCTCAGTGCAAATTAATGATAAGTATGTAGTTTGTGTCCTGTAGTGGAAAGTTCTTGTCTTTCAGTTTACAAAGTGAAAGCTTGAAGACAAGAATTACTTAGGATTAAATTGTTAATCTTTTTAAAATGACATGAAATACACACACAAGGACCCGTAATCCTTTGCTTGCATAATTTCAAAATCTTGAGAGTTTAATTCCTATTAGATTCCAGATGAGAGAGCACAGCCCTTTAACTCATTTGTGGCTGGTAGACTCGGTTTATGTTTTAAGAATTTCAGTTATACTCCTCATCTGGCTGAGCTGGAATGCCTTGAGGGGGACATGCAAGGGACACAAGATCTCTTAAAAGAGTGCAACATGCTCCCCTCCACACCATCTCATCTTAAACTGGCCAACAGAGCTGGGCTAGTGTTATTCTTCTGCTCTATCCTCACCTCATTTTGGGTGTCTAGAGTCATCGGTGGTGTTCAGACTCTTTCGATCCTTGTGCTCAGAGGGCATAAAGACTCTGACAATGGCCTTCTCCACTGCAAGAATATGTGGGTGGGGAGGGTGAAATCTTCTTGTGCCTTCTCTCCATTACTCACCTGCCCAGGACAGGTGTGGTGTGTGGAAGTAAGACACTGATATCAGATGGCAAATACTGGCTGCCAGTCTCTGATGTTTAGGGGAAGTTATATGAATGAGTGAGCTGGGATAGTGATTTGTTCTAAACTTGGTATTTTTCTGTAGAAATTACTCAACTAAAACTGCCACGTGTGTGCACTTTGGAGCATTTATGGATGGAGTTAAAACTGAACATTGCTGGTGTTCAGGAAAAATGACACAAAACAGAAAGAGCAAAAGCAGAAGGACAAATATAATCTGGAGACACAAAGGAATTGTTCATTAATGAGGTTAACGGAAATTCTTAAAATTTAGATATAAATCCAGATGGAATAGGGGAGAAGAAAAAAGGTTGAAGAGTAAGAACCATTTTTGATTGTTTTACTGTAATTAGAGCATGAAAGTGTGGAAATGTTAAGGAGCTAATTAAACATGGACATAGTTATTGGCAGAGCCAAAAAATATGAAAGCAAGAGTTCTTAAAGAATTAGCATATGAAATTGTTAAATGACTTGCCAGCTCTCTGTTGGTTTGTTTTAATATAGCATTTTTTTTAACAGTTCTCAAAGGAGGATTTCAAAGCATGACCCACTGAAACTGCATTGGTTCTTGTATTTCCTGAACCAGATTTTCCCTCTTTAATTGGAACTTGCAAGGTTTAATATCTTCATAAATGTTGCAGAGGGATAATTAAATTGTTTGAATTTGCAGACAGTACCGAGTTAGGAAGAATTTGCAAACATGCTGGAGGAGAAAGAGTGACAAAATGTTCCAGAGAGAAATGAAAGAAAGAAATGAAGAAAAACGTTAATCTCATTCTACCGATATGTGCCATTAGGCAAATTCTGCTCCCCACCCTCACCTCTCCGGCTGCATAAGCTTCTTTGGTGGAGGAAGTGGTTGGCCCCCTGCAGAGTAACACACATGGGACAGGAGAGGATGGGCCATTGACAGACTGGAGGATGGGAGGGCAGGGTATCTAATGCTTAGTGGAGCCTCCAGCCCTCGCTCCTGCAGGGTGGCCAGCCATTAGGTTGCTATAGCTTCCATGGATAGGCTGAGCTGCTCCATGGCTTGGGGAAGAAGAGTCGTTTTCCTTTCCCTAGGTGCTTCTACCTGGGGCTCGGTTGAGAACTTGCTCCTCAGAGAATATTGACACTAGGCCAAATCCCAAAGCACTTTACAATTAAGATCCTGAATTGAAGGAAGGGTATAATGCATTCTGGATTTGACAAATGTGAAATAAGATGTCAAACTTTAGGTACACTTATATACCATGATAAACTAATGTCACGACTACATGTCTGATGAGTAAAGGAAATCAGCTCAGCTGGAAATGTCTCAGCTATGGGTCCTGTGTAGCTCACACGAAAATACAAACCTGCTGAGTTTATTGTACAACCCTTCAAACTTTGCCCTACCAACCTACGTTCAAGTACACAAGCCATATCCTCAGATGTGCCTGAGTTACACTTGGTTTTCTGGTACCTTTCCATATCTCCCTCCCAATAACTCTAGTGGTAGCCAGGATACAGTTTGGTCTCTGGCCCAGTTTAGACCAGCCTCAGCCCTGATCCCATTTGTACTAGCTAGAACACCTCTATGTCATAAAGTGCATTCTGGCTATGACAGTGGTTCTAGCCATGCATGCGTTAAGCTAGCAGGGGATCAGGGCCTGGCTTAGAGCCAGCTATACCAGTGTTACACCACTTAGGCATTCACTTACACCAAGGCAACCCTGGTTTGCTCTTTAGCGTCCCAAAGGGGATGGAAAGATGGCTTAGAATGGTGCAGAAATGACACAGCCAGGTCCAGGATCTGGTCCAGGATATCATCATCAATAATGGGTTTTGCTTCTTCTGAAGAAGCGACTTTCTTGCAATTTTCAAAAACTTTCTTGAGCTAAACAATGTTCCCAACTTCACACTCACAATGTAGAGGATGTAATCCACATACTTGCAGAAATGAGAAGGGAGCCGAAAATAGTAACCAACGCAGGTAGAGAAAAGGGTGGGGCTGTTGTCGTAGGCAGGCTGCTGGGCTCAGAGTGCTGATCCACGGCTGCCCAGCACACAGACACTTGGGGGACTGCATGCTTGTCTGCTGGCTGTTTGTGGCTGGGCTCTGAGCCACAGCAGCAGGGCATTTAAGACACCGAGGTTACAGGCAGCTGTTGACACAACCTCTTGCTGGTCTGGGTTGAACCCCAAATCATGACAGGGGCATACACTTCCAAGTTTCACCTACAATCCCAGTTCCTACTAGTTGTGGCACCACTCTGTAAATTGGGCAGATCATACTTTTGTCTTAGTCTTGCTTTTGTCAGCTGTTGAGAATTTTTTTAAACATCATCATTAAGCCTGGCCAATGTCAACTGGCTCATTATATCTATCTCTGAGCTGGAGTTGGTCAGAAATCTTCCTATTAAATTATTTCCCCCTCCCCCCCCATTGGATAATGCCAACTTATCAACACTGAAGTGTTCTCCAAGAACATGTTGACTTTTGTCAAAAATTCTGATGGAAGCCAGGTAGGTTTCCTGGCAGCCTGCTGGGGCACCAGGCAGCTCAGAGAGCCTCAGAAATGTTTAGAAAAGGCCAAAGGTAAATGTCATTTTGACTCTTTCTAACGGATATTTCAGAATTCCTGTTCCATGGGAAATTTTGAAAGTTCAAATTTATGGTCAGGTCTAGAATTTTGTTTGTTGTTTTAATTTCAGAATTCCCTGCAGAAAGGGGGTCCCAATTTCTGGCTAGCTCTCCTCAGAGCTAGTGTGTCAGGCTGTCTGCAGAGAGAAGCATACATCGCATCACCTGGTTTGCATTTTGAATTTTATCTTCACAACCATGAAGGAGGGAGACTTAGTGTTTTTAACATGAAAGCATAGATTCTGTACCACACAGCAGCAGCCATCAGGGGAAAGAACTGAGTCACTGATGTGAACCAGCCCATTGCCACTCTTGAATTGCAGAGAGTGTCATAAACTGTCTTCAATTTCAAGCTTTGGGCAATTAGTAGAAGTTGAACCCATCGTCATGGATCACAGGCTATCTGCAGGCAGGACAATGCAATCCTCCCAGCTTGCTCCTTCAAGATCTGACTAAAATATAGTGCTGAATCATTCAGCCCTTCCTTGGCTAAAGCACATATAGCACAGCCAGCTTGATTCTCTGCATTGCTGTTGTAGAGGTTCAGGCGCTATGACGTAACTACTCTGAAGTCCCAGAGCAGACTTGCGGCAGAGCTGACATCCCTAGCTCTGATGGGGAGGATGCTGATTGCGTGACTCTAGTTCACCTGGCAGCCAAATCATGCTCCCAAGAACTGTGTCTCTCAACATTACACAGTGCTGTAAGGCGTGGGTTTGAACAGTACTGTAATAGTGATAAGCTAGTGTAAGGTGAGAGAAATACTGACAAAGACAGCTTAAGGATTTGTCTACACAAGGAGATTTACTGACATTATACTGCTCTAATTATGCCAATATAACTCCCTCCGGACACTCTTATTACAGAATAAAAGTACCTTTTTCCAGTGTAGCTTATACCACTTCCAAAGCAATGTAAGCTAAAGCATAAGCCCTTGACTGGACTCTGGACTACAGCAATGCAGGATATCTGGGCAAGAAGCCTTTAGCAATTAGGAATCTCCAACCAGTACTGAACTCTGCAGGGTGTCTCCTCAGCAACTCTGGCTCATCAGACCTGTCCTCCATTCCCTACACTGGCTTCTCATAGAATATAGACTCAAGTTCAAGGTCTTGGCCCTTATCTTCAAGGTGCTCAATGGCCTGGGCCCAGGATAGCTTAACAATCACCCAGAGCTTCTGTTGACCTAGCTGGGTCTACGCTGGGGGGTAAGTCAGTTTAATTACGCTTCTCCAGGGTGTGAAATGTTGTGTTAATTTAAATTTAAAGCAGAGACCAGGGCTAGGTGAGATCTGGTCTCTTTTTTTGTTATGGCTGCTCTAGTTTTAGGGGCTGGATTTGGTTTCTTCAAGGGGAGCTTTTCCCCCCAGAGTCTTTAAAACAACTTTCTTGTCTCACTCAACTCAGGTAGATGTCTACTGACTTCGGAGCACCCATGAGGAATCTTCTACGATCCCTGGACCTTAGGCAGGGATGAAGTACAGAAGTATGAGAAATGACCGTGAATCTCTTTCAGTTCCAAAGCTGCATTATAGATATTATAACTTCCTGCTGTGTCCTTCTAGAAATAAAATAATTCACTCTGAACTTGACCCCAATAGATTTTACAACTTGAAGATGTTACCATAACTCTCTTTTAAAAGAATAAAAAAGATAATTGCTGTATGCAGCATGAGACCTTTGGAGGGCCCTGCTCCTACTGCTGTTGACATCAAAGGGACCTCTTCTACTCTTTCAAATGTAGTGGGATAGGTCCCCATGTCTGTTGGAATGGCTGCATGAAAATATTTTTTGGAAAAACTGTATACTTTAAAAATTAACCAAGAACATGGTTAACAATTATAAACTTGGGATTTAGTTATAGACGAATGCTCTTTAACCAGGGCCGGCTCCAGGCACCAGCTTGTCAAGCAGGTGCTTGGGGCGGCCACTCCGGAGAGGGGCGGCACATCCAGCTATTCGGCGGCAATTCGGCGGACGGTCCCTCACTCCGGCTCGGAGCGAAGGACCTCCCACCGAATTGCCGCCGCAGATCGCAATCACGATCGCGGCTTTTTTTTTTTTTTTTTTTTTTGGCTGCTTGGGGCGGCCAAAACCCTGGAGCCGGCCCTGTCTTTAACAAAACTCTAACTCTGCCACTACAAAGTAGCAAAAGGAGAAGAAAAATGAAAAAGTGTTAGGGAAAAACAAACCCTACACATCATTGTTTTATTTTTGGGAAAGAAAAAAGGGGGGGAGGGTAGAAGAAAGGGAGGGAAATGGAAATTTTTAAAATTCAGAATTTTTAAAGCAAATATTTTCCTAAATAAAAATCCATGTCAAACACTGCATAATGGAAATCACATTGAATGACCATAAAAATTTTTTCCCATCTCCCACTAATTAGAATTCAGCTTGGTTCTTTTAGGGCCTGATCCTCTGTCCAGTGAAGTCAATGGGAGTCTTTTCATTGATTTAAATGAGTTTGGGATTAAGCCCTCTAGGTCCTACTTCCTGTCCTTTATTAAGCCATCCTAGTTACTCTAAAAAACATAATTTCTCATGTCTCAAATTTTCCTAAAGAAATCAAGGCACTCAATCAATCAGTTTTATTAGATCACATATGACTTGTATTTTGCAACTACAAGGAAAAAAACATGTGCAATCTAAAACAACAGCAATATACGTATAATACATGAACTTCATAAAATTTATTTATTTATTTATTTATTTTATCACATATGACTTGTATTTTGCAACTACAAGGAAAAAAACATGTACAATCTAAAACAACAGCAATATACGTATAATACATGAACTTCATAAAAACTCTCTTCTTCGGCACAATGCTAAAAAAGGCAAAAATTGCCACTGATTTAATTCCTACTGGAGACTGAGAGAATACTAAAAACATTATCTTTTGAAAGCAACAGAGAGTCCTGTCATACCTTTAAGACTAACAGATGTATTGGAACATAAGCTTTCGTGGGTGAATGCCCACCATCTTTTGAGATGGTGATAAAGCTTTTTTATGCAAAAGGGATAAAATCCAGCATGCTCTCAGAAGATGGAAAATTCTACATTCCAGAAGATCATGGATGCGTGCAGATTTTAGACCAAAAATTGTAAAAAGCAGTTCATGCTCTTCTACTGCCAGAAGAAACACACACTTCAGCATGCAAGAAAGAGGCCAAGATAGAATTTGGGAGAATTAAGAGTCTCCTAAAAAATTATTTTGAACAATATCCAAAATTTGGCCCCTAAACCGACCTTAGGCCCTATAGAGCATCTGCAATATTTTTAGCACTAAAAATTCTTAGCGCTGGGGCAACTCTGTTCCCACCATGTAAGTAAGTTAAACAGGCCACCCCTTGAGCAGAGTTTAAGGTCTTTTGTTTTAAATCTTTATGATAGGGGGACCAATGACCCAAATAATGGAACTTTATCCGTAAATAAGTGAAAGCCATGACTTGTTCTACAAAATGGCCTTCTATCTTCCAGAGGGTTCTTCCCAAAAATCTTGGACTTGTTATAATTAAGAACCAGGTCTTGAGAGTTACACTATGAGGAAATATGAGATAATAACCAGTGGAGGACTCTTGGAGCTTGTGATAAAAACAACCATGTCATCTGCATATAACACTAAGACAGATTTACACTTAATTTGCATCAGAGAAAAATTATCTTCCTTTAAACCATCCACCACATCATTAATATATAAATTAAAAAGAGGTGGCACTAGAAGGCATTCCTGGTGTACTCATCTAGAGGTAAGGAGAACGGACTCAGTACATTCTTCATTGACTTTGGTTTGTATGCTAGCTATATTGCCCTGGTGTAAAGCCTCCAAAATACGCAGAAGTCTTATATCAATACCCATCCGTCTTAATTTTGCTCAAAGTTTATCTCTGTTAATAGACTTAAATGCCATCTTTACATCTATGAAAGCAGCATACAGTCTAGTACCCTTAACTGAACATATCTATTACTCATATAGGACAAAATAAAACAAATAGCAAGTATGGCTCTGCCAGCCCTAGAACTGGACTGCTCATGGTGTAACAAATTATCCTTTAAAACCCATATTTCAAGTTTAGATAGTAAAAATCTGGAATACATTTTCCCTGTCACATCTAACAGATTAATATGTCTATATGAAGCAGGATTCCTTCTGTCCCCTTTTTAAAAAATAGAAACTATAATACTAAACTTCCAGCCAGATGGAATTCATCCCACATGATTGATGACAGTAAATAAATTAGTCAAGACTGGGAACCACCAATCAAGATTCTCCTGAAAAATTCCACAGGAAGAAAAATTTTCCCTGGAACTTTTTTCTATCATTGGGTTAAAATAAATAACTGAACTTCTCTGCCTGTTACCAGAGGCCAGAGTGGTAAATCAAAAAGGGGATTCCTCATTACATCAGCTGTGCTAGAACTAGATAAAAAAGAAGCTGATTTGGAGGAATCATTATACCAAAAAAAAAAAAACCCCAAGAATATCTTACATTTTTGTGGGAGGATTTTGAAGAAGCCGCTAAAGCTAAAAATTCTTTCACGTTTTGGAAGATAATAGCCTTAGGCTCAGGCAGATATACTTTATCTGAGGAACCCCAAATTAATGCTAAAGCCTGTATGGCACATTTTGGTCAGGTTTTAATGATTCCTCAAGGCATCTAATTGGATATATTATTAATATTGAGAATACTTGTCAGGGTGAAATAGGATTCCTTAAGTATCACTTACACTTATTCTTCTTAGCAGCTTAGACTTTTCATTTCCCTCAGAGTATTCCTGCAGTGGCATAAAATGGTGACATCCAACTATGACATATGTCCTGAGACATAATCATGAAATATTTCTATGTAGCTATTTTGTAAAATACAAGACTATAGTTTTAAAAGTGTATTTGTGTGACCACAAATAGGTGGTGCTAAAGCCGTGCTGACAAGAAAGTAGACGTGATACTTACATCAAAAAAATCCCATTACTTTCTATCTACTGCCTAGCACTTTTTTTCCCCTGCTGATTATGGACAAATTTTAGTAGTGACTGGGTTTGATTTGAGAAATGCTGTACATTTATTGATATGAATTTTATTTCTAACTGTGTGCCAGACTCTCTATTGATTTCTCATCATTCTGTTCTCTCTTTCTGACTCCTCCACTTGAACAATGTAATGAATTTTAAAGACTACAAACGAGGTGGGTAATGCAGCAAATGTTTCTGATATGAAAGAGAGTTTTTTAAAAAAAAACACCAGTGAGAGCTCCTTGCAGACTGTCACTGAAATGATATTTTGGACAGATGGACAGATTGTGAGGGCTAAAGATATGTATTTGCAGCTAATCTATTCACTAACATTTGTATTGAAGAAGTAGGGCAGCAATACAATTAAAATATCAAAAATCTTAACAGTCTGAATAACTCTGTAGCCTCGTGTTTCTTCCTTCTAAAGAGCTTTATAAGTAATTTCTTCCTTCCAACACAATCTTACATGTCTTGTTCTCAGACATTAATTCAGCACTTAATATTAGCCATACAGCTGCTTCCTTTGCTCTAAAAAGAAGCTGCCATGGGTTGAACAGTAAAAACTGGAACTTGGCAGGAGGCTAATGCTGTAATTTAGCCAATTTCTAGCAAAATATTGTTCTGTTGGGTTTCTCGCTTTAAAAAAATAAAGACGTGTGGTCACATTCCACTTTATCTTGTTGAAGAGACACTTCCTGTAAGAGAAGCACAGATGCATTCTACCCTTCTCATTTATATTGAATTTAACCCATTGTTTAAATGTGGAAAATTGATGCTCAGTGCCTCTCTCAACAAAGGTGAATGAGGAGACATTTTCAAGAGTTAGTAATGGAACAAATATAACAAAATGCACTTTGCTTCTTTTTGGGTCAAGCATTTAACTGGATCATCACTAGAAAGGGTTTTTTCTGATGGGTTAGGGTGGGTATAGGCAGAGGACTGTTTATGTTATCTGCCAGGGACACTTATATTTAATGACATGTTAAGTGGTTTTTATTTGGTCTGGTCTACATTGCAGTTAGGTCGATGCAAGGCAGCTTAAATCGACCTAACTATGGAAATGCCTACACTTAAATTTCGCTCCTTCCGACTTAACTGCCCCATTATGCCAATTTACCTCCACCTCCATGGGGGGTATAGAGTAAGGCCAAGGTAATTAGGTCAATGCAGTGTCAGTGTAGACACTGTGTTGCTTACATCGACTGTTACTGGCTTTCAGGAGCCATCCCACAATGCCCCACACTGACAGTACAGTCGATACAAGCGCACCTGGTGAGGACATGCACTGCTGACGCAAGAAGCAAAGTGTAGACACACACAAGTGATGTAATTACTATGGTGGCTGTATGCTGACACACGTTTGGTGAATTTAATTTTGTAATGTAGACATGGCCTATAACTTAGACCCAGACGCAGTAAGTGCATAACAATCATTAAATAATGACATCAACATATTTATCCCGTGCTTTACAGGCTGTATGATTACAAAGAAAACCTTCTCCAAGTGAATTTCTGCAGTGATATTTGCCTGAAACAATAGTTCTAAAGCAGGGGTTCCCAAACTTGGTTTGCGGCTTGTTTGGGGTAAGTCCCTGGCGGGCCGTGAGATGTTTTGTTTACCTGAGCGTCCGCAGGTACGGCCGCTCGCAGCTCCCCACGGCCGCGGTTTGCCGTTCCCATTCCCGGATTCCCGCAGCTCCCATTGGCCAGGAACAGCAAACAGCGGCCATGGGGAGCTGCGAGCGGCCATACCTGCAGACACTCAGGTAAACAAAGCGTCTCGCAGCCCGCCAGGGGCTTACCCTGAACAAGCCGCAAACCAAGTTTGGGAACCCCTGTTCTAAGGGAAGCATAAATTACCCCATTCATCTTAATGGAATGTTAACTTCGAAAGCTAATAATGACAATTGGAAGATCAAGACAGTTAACTATTTCACTGCTAATTGTTTTAGCAGAAACATAAATCTAGGCCTCACCTACACAGGTTTTGTAACTATAATAACTTTGAGTGGGGCTTGGGGGGGCATGTTTTTGTTTTGACCAAAATAGTGAACTCAGTACACTCTCTAGAGTGGATGCAGTTATACCAATCTAACTGCATCCACACAAAGGGTTTGTATTGTTTTAACTATATCATTTTCAAACAGATATAGCTAAAGTAGTACAAAATCTGGGTGTAGAAAAGCCCCTATTGTACTCACTCCACAATCCCAAACTGCCTCCCACGCCATTCCAAGTACCAAAAGTCTCATGTGTCTCTCACCAGCTGTCAAACCTTCCACCCTTAACACCCAAAAATCTGCAGCACACTGAAAACCAAAAGTTTAAGGGTAACATAAAATTACATTTGATATCAAACTCTAAATAACACAGAAATGACACTAACTGTTTTCTTCATTCCTTAACAGATCTCCAGGTTGTAGGTTTTTTGTTTTGTTTTGTTTTTTTATTTTAGCTGCAGCTGCAGAATTTCCAAGCTTCTACAGGAGGGCACCTTGGAATTTGTCAACTTTTCCATGCGTAGATGGGTCCTGGATAAAGCCACATCCATTCTCCTATTCATATGCTCCCTAGTTAAAAAGGTGTCTTTGTGAGGGGTCTGCAGTGTCTTTAACCAGGGATGGTACTGTCACTTCCATCTTATGTAATGGAGTAACAAGGAATGGCATGGAATTTTTGAGCCTGTTCAGTGAGCCTATTAGTTAGTAAAGGAGCTCCCAGTCAAATGTTGTGATCCTTTCCAATGGAAAGTGAAAAGGGAAGCAAGGCTCCTTAGATGAAAAGCACTATATATGAGGGTAGGAGTGTTTATCACTACTTTGGGCAAAGTGTTTCCTAGCTGTCTTGCTGTCATGTTGGTCTGATGTTCTGTGCCAAGTTTGGAATCCGAAGGTTCCAGTTAAACATCCAGGAAGCTCTGAAAAGGCATCAACTCAAAGGCATCTAGTGGAAAATGTCTCTTGGGTTTTTCCAGATTCTAATGCAGTCAATTTGCCTTGCAAAGGATAAAGAGGAAGACTGTGCTTAGAGGATTTATTTTTGACGGCTTTCTAGCTTTTATTCCCCATGTTGGTTGGGCTTTCTGAGGACAAGGAACCATTTTGTGGCTTGTTTTCTTCTTTGGAGATTTGTCTGCCATTTTATGGCCTTCCTTGTTTTTCATGTACTTTGTGCTGGCTAACAACAGGAAAGGACTCTGTGTTTCTAAAATTAATCAGGCTCTTTATTGAAAGAGCTATTTACAGAGATGCTGCAACTGCAGCTATCATTCAAGCCATGTGCATGCAGTCTGGCTATGTGATGCCTTCTCCAAACTATTCCTTCCTGCAACCTCTGCTCCTCTTTCCAAGTTCCATGCAGCTTGCAATATCTTTCCTTTTAACAGTCTGTGTGCACATGTGCACTTCTTTTGTGCGCATTTGCTGACTTGCTGGGGCCACAAGTTACTAGCACATAGCCCATTCCTAGGGACATGGCCTTTATCATCCTCCTATTGCTGCCTGTTAGACCTCAGAATCCTTCAAGTGTGCTGGTCTTCAAACCAATTTCCCACTTCTTGTTTGTGTTATCTGTGTTGGTGTGAGGCTTGCTTCCATCCTATTGCTGCCTTCATTCCACTGGGTGGCATACTCTTGGTCCTCTGTGTTGCCCATATATAGAGATTCTTCTGACTCTTCTACATCAGACCAGCTGATGGCTGAGATTCTAAGTCCTGCTGGTCCTAGCCTGTCTGGGTGTACCAGCTGTGTATAGCTACTATGTGGTTGTCTTCAGTTTCTTCTCCGCAGCAGCCCTGAGTCTACAGCTACCTTAAGCCCTGCGCCCCATTGCAGCTTGGACTGGTGTTGCTTTTTGCCATTGCTTTGTGCGGCTATTTGATTATTAGACCTAGAACAGACTACCCTGGTGGGAAGCAGAGTCTTGGTTCTCTAGCCCATTGGCCCCTGTGCTGGACTACTATCCAGTCCCTAGGAGGGTGTATTGCAATGGTCCAACTTTGTCAGGTAAGGTGATCCCTGCCTGTCTATTTTGCCTTTGCCATGAGTATCTTGGCTGTCTTTACTGCCAGCTCTGCTTTCCCATTGTGTTGTGGGTACTCAGGGGAAAATATCTTAAGCTCAGATTCCCATTTGGTGCTGAATCATTTGAATTCTATGTACTATGGCCCATTTTCTGAGCACAGTGTGATAGGTATGGCTTACCTTGCAAACTGTGCCTTTAATTTCATGATCACAAGGAATCAATTATGAAACACTTAGAGGAGAGGAAAATGATCAGGAACAGTCAGCATGGATTCACCAAGGGGAAGTCATGCCTGACTAACCTAATTGCCTTCTATGATGAGATAACTGGCTCTGTGGATGAGGGGAAAGCAGTGGATGTGTTATTCCTTGACTTTAGCAAAGCTTTTGATACGATCTCCCACAGTATTCTTGCCGCCAAGTTAAAGAAGTATGGGCTGGATGAATGGACTGTAAGGTGGATAGAAAGCTGGCTAGATCGTCGGGCTCAACGGGTAGTGATCAATGGCTCCATGTCTAGTTGGCAGCCGGTTTCAAGTGGAGTGCCCCAAGGGTCGGTCCTGGGGCCGGTTTTGTTTAATATCTTTATTAATGATCTGGAGGATGGTGTGGACTGCACTCTCAGCAAGTTTGCAGATGACACTAAACTGGGAGGCGTGGTTGATACGCTGGAGGGTAGGGATCAGATACAGAGGGACCTAGACAAATTAGAGGATTGGGCCAGAAAAAACCTGATGAGGTTCAACAAGGACAAGTGCAGAGTCCTGCACTTAGGACGGAAGAATCCTGTGCACTGCTACAGACTAGGGACTGAATGGCTAGGTAGCAGTTCTGCAGAAAAGGACCTAGGGGTCACAGTGGACAAGAAGCTGGATATGAGTCAACAGTGTGCTCTTGTTGCCAAGAAGGCTAACGGCATTTTGGGCTGTATAAGTAGGGGCATTGCCAGCAGATCGAGGAACGTGATCATTCCCCTTTATTCGACATTGGTGAGGCCTCATCTGGAGTACTGTGTCCAGTTTTGGGCCCCACACTACAAGAAGGATGTGGAAATATTGGAAAGAGTCCAGCGGAGGGCAACAAAAATGATTAGGGGTCTGGAGCACATGACTTATGAGGAGAGGCTGAGGGAACTGGGATTGTTTAGTCTCCAGAAGAGAAGAATGAGGGGGGATTTGATAGCTGCTTTCAACTACCTGAAGGGGGGTTTCAAAGAGGATGGAGCTTGGCTGTTCTCAGTGGTGGCAGACGACAGAACAAGGAGCAATGGTCTCAAGTTGCAGTGGGGGAGGTCTAGGTTGGATGTTAGGAAACACTATTTCACTAGGAGGGTGGTGAAGCACTAGAATGCGTTACCTAGGGAGGTGGTGGAATCTCCTTCCTTGGAGGTTTTTAAGGCCCGGCTTGACAAAGCCCTGGCTGGGATGATTTAGTTGGGAATTGGTCCTGCTTTGAGCAGGGGGTTGAACTAGATGATCTCCTGAGGTCCCTTCCAACTCTGATATTCTATGATTCTATGATCACAGTTTTTGCCTGAGTGTCCTCCAGATAGTCCACCTCCCAGAAACTGAAGTAGTATTTACTGTGAATATAAAATGAATAGGCCTGTTCTGACCTTTCCCCAGGGTGGGGTAGGGATTTCATGAAGCTGTACAGACTCCTGTTGCACACCGCGTACTGTTCCATGTACACTCTCAACTGGGTGTTTGTGCCTGGCCTGTTGACTAACTTCTTGGCTTCTCACAGGCATGCTGCTCTCCCCAGAAGTGAAGCATGGATACATCTCATGATGTCCGCTCTTAAATCTGCTGTGTTTACTGCTCAATCCCCTTTAAATAAAATCCCATCTTGGGCATGCAGCCCATCCCTCACCTAGTGGTAGGGGTAACCTCTTTATATAACTTCCCTTCTCCACTCCAGCTTATCTGCATTTGATGGGGAGTAATCAGTCATTATATGAAATAGTCGGCTTTCATAGTCCTGGTTACTGCTAAAGTTACTGGAAAAGACTCTCCACTGCAAAAGTTTGACACAATTAGATATTTTACAATTTCCTGCTACTACAAGATTTTTTTTCTTTCCCCTGACAGTGGTGCACTTTAATGAATCCCCAAATTCTGCTATTAGACACCTGTTGTGCTGGAGAAGCTATTGATTTCAGAAAACAATGAATCCAGCAAGCCCAGAGTTCATGTGTCCCTTTGACAAATAGAACCGTTATTATTTTCCATTTCCAAGTACTGAACCAATCTATTATTAATAATGTTCTCTGTGACCTCACTGCCACAATAAATTCATGCAATCGTTCAGTTAGGGGAAACCAGAGACAGATCTTACCCAGACATACCCAATGGAATAATAACTGATAGGCTTTTGGCAAAAGGCCATTGCATCAAATATAATTATAAAAAGTTATCGAGCTGGGTTTGGACAATATTTGGACATAATATACTAAGTCAAGGCTTTCCCTTTTCCTGGGAGCTGAATTCCTTTTGGAAGCATCAAACCTATAGTTTAATAAAAAGCCCTTTTTTATAAAAGACTCCTCATTCTCAAAGTAACTAGACCATATAGAGTCATCTCTGTGGTAATGAAACATTAAGAACACAAATTAAAACTTAGTCTCATCCCCTTCCATAGAAAAACTCAGTAAACGGGGGTGGGGGAATGAATACACCACTTCTCTGGCACTGACACCATGGAACATTAATTTCTTGGAGTGAGGAGTTAGCCATCACAAAAGGTGGCAGGGAGCATGGCCTCCTCATCATGCAGAGCCCAAGAATCCATTCTGGCTCCAACCCTGTGGATCTTGGAGAATCTGCATGGATGCCTGCCCCTTTGTACTTCTCCAACATTCCCCTCCCCCAGTCCCATGGCCAGCTCAATAGGCATGCAACAATTATGATTCATAGTTACATACTGCTTCCTGCCTGTTCCAAGAACCTGTGTATTGGAAGTTACTACTGTCAATGGCAGTATTAGTATCCAGTGGATTTTGGGCAGGAAAATCCTCTGATGTTTTTTGAGTGGAGTACATGGGCTGCACAAGACATTTCTCAAGCTCCAACACAGAGGGAAATGCAGAGGGGTTGCATAAGCACCAGTCTCCTCCTTCCAACCTTCCTATCCACTTTGCATGAGTCCTGTGTGTTGTGTCTATGTTAACAGTCATATTTAGGTTTGGCAGAATTTAATCTTTATTTTTGTAATAATTTTGATGGATAATATTGATAATTTTAAGCATTTTTCTATATTTGATTTAAATTTTCACAGTTGTAGGAAATTAGGAGGGGGCAACCAGTGTGGGGGGGCAGGCAATAATTATGTAATGTCAATGGACATTGAGATTCAAAAAGTTAAATCTTTATAAATGTTAAAAGAGATTAGAGAGACAGGGTGGGTGAGGTAATATATTTTACTGGACCAACTTCTGTTGGTGAGAGAGACAAGCTTTCGAGCTTACATAGGGGACCAAAATTTGTCTCTCTTACCAACAGAAGTTTGTCCAATAAAAGATATTACTTCACCCACCTTGTCTCTTTAATATCTTGGGACCAACATGGCTACAAGAATGCAATATAAAACACAGACTGTCACATGTCAACATAAACAAAGTAAATATCTTAAACTATAATAAGTTCTCAAGCAGCATTTTTCTTTCTTTGCCTATCTGTTAATTTTGATTATCAATGGAAATATTTTCCCATCAGTTTGTGTGTTACAGTGAAATCGACATTTACCAATAAATATCTAATCCTTCCAAGCCTCGTCATATTGAACAATCCTCAAAAGAATCCTCTACTAGGAGGCTGATTCCACTTTTTCCGTGTCTCTGATAAGCATCTTTGCAGTCCCCCTCTGTAACAGCTGAAGGAAAGACAGGAAGCACAGTTACTAGGCATCCAAAGGTCCTTGCTAAGTAAGTACCTTGGGGTGACAGAGGGGCTGACATCACCTAGTGACACATGTGTTAGGGGTTCCTCTCTGAAAAGGGGAACGTTTAAAGCCAGGGATGAAGTTGCAAAAGGCTGTGTGGACACTTATTTCATTTAAAACCAGGCTTACTTCACTTTAGCTTAAGACTATTATGAATCTAATTGATTTAAAAACTAATGTAAGTTAAACCTATACAATTACTTATCTAGACAAGGTCTTATGGAAATTTGTTGATTTCTCACTGATGGCCTTTACCTCCAGAAGATCCCCTGAGAGTCATAGGTTTCAGGGGTGAAGAACCCTGCTTTCCATAAGTGGACAGTCCAGAGGAAACTCCACAAAGACAACCTCACATAATTTCCTATCTCCTACATAGGCTGCTCTGCTGTAGGGAATGTGGGACTGGGCCACAGGACCAAGCTATTCAGAATATCTGCTTCTTTTATCACCACTCTAAAAGCTCACGAGTGTGTGATACATGACAAACAAGTTATTTCCACAGCATCTGAGCTTCCCCACGTAGCAAACAAATTCTGGTTTTAAAAAATAGATGGAAATTACAGGAATGGTAGCATCATTTACCAATCATCTGAAAGAATTAAAAAATAATAAATCCATGAGCGTGTGTTAGTTGTTTAACTCCCCCGCTCCTTTAGGGGTTACTGGTCCCTCTTTGTATTTTGATTTTATTTTTGACAATATTCTTCTAATCACTAGGGAGTAGCAAATTTATATTCTGTATTCCTAAAATGCTCTGGTTCCTCTTCTCTGTTCTGTTCATTCCCTCTGGGGCATCTTGCATTGGCCACTGTCGGAAGACTGGATATTGGGCTAGATGGACCTTTGGTCTGAGCCAGTATGGCTGTTCTTAAATTCTTATGTTCTCTGCTTATACACAATAATGTGAATTCAGATTCTAAGCATGTGTTCATGCTTCTAAATACAATGCTCACTCTTCATCTCTTTCAAGGCTTTGAAAAGGCCTGTCAAGGCTGCTTCCCCACTCTGAACTTTAGGGTACAGATGTGGGGGCCTGCATGAAAACTTCTAAGCTTAACTATCAGCTTAGATTTGGTTCGCTGCCACCACTCCCAATGTGCTAAGTCCCTTCCCTGGGTAGCCTTGAGAGACTCTTCACCAATTCCCTGGTGAATACAGCTCCAACCCCCTTGGATCTTAAAACAAGGAGAAATTAACCATCCCCCCTCCTTTCTCCCACCAACTCCTGGTGGATCAAGATCCAACCCCCCTTGGATCTAAAAACAAGGAAAAATTAATCAGGTTCTTAAAAAGAAGCCTTTTAATTAAAGAAAAAGGTAAGAATTGTTTCTGTAAAATCAGGATGGGAAATAACTTTACAAGGTAATCAAACTTAAAGAACCCAGAGGACCCCCCTCTAGCCTTAGGTTCAAAGTTACAGCAAACAGAGGTAAACACCCTAGTAAAAGGTACATTTACAAGTTGAGAAAACAAAGATAAAACCAACACGCCTTGCCTGGCTGTTTATTTACAAGTTGAAATATGAGAGACTTGGTCAGAAAGATTTGGAGAGCCTGGATTGATGTCTGGTCCCTCTTAGTCCCAAGAGCGAACAACCACCAAAACAAAGAGCACAAACAAAAGCCTTTCCCCCACCAAGATTTGAAAGTATCTTGTCCCCTTATTGGTCCTTTGGGTCAGGTGTCAGCCAGGTTACCTGAGCTTCTTAACCCTTTACAGGTAAAAGGATTTTGGAGTCTCTGGCCAGGAGGGATTTTATAGTATTGTACACAGGAGGGCTGTTACCCTTCCCTTTATAGTTATGACAAGGCCTCATTAGCATGCCCCTAATTTAGGAATAGCAAGAGTCAGGTTCTCTCATTAACGCAAATTGCTTTGGGCAGTACTTAACTGCACATACACTGTCTCAGCTCCTGATCATGTGATACTATAGTTATGGTTGACACAGCACTCCCATTTACAGTCGTTTTTAACTTTTAAATGAAAAGAGCCATTGGGCTGAAACCTCTCATGCGCTCTCTGAGCTCAGAAGCAAATATGTTTGTAAAGTTTGTATGCAGTGTTGTTGTAGCCGTATTGGTCTCAAGGTATTAGAGAGACAAGGTGGGTGAGGTAATATCTCTTATTGGACCAACTTCTGTTGGTGAAAGAGAGAAGATTTCAAGCTCACACAAAGCTCTTCTTCAGGTAGGTGGAAAAGATGTTTAGTGTAAGTAGTTAATACATATTTCAAGGGACCATTCAAAGTGAATTGGAAGGGGCCACCCAAATACCCAGAGAGAACCTACTTCAATACGGAAATAAAAACCTCTTCCAACCTCAGACCCCTAGCTGTCACCTTCCACCCCACACTGAAACCCATACAGGGAATCATCAAACTATAGTCCATATTGGTTGGGACCCTATCCTGAAAGAAATTTTTCCTGAACGGCCATCTCTGTCCTTTATTACAATTTATCCCTGAGGTCTTCTTCTCTATCTTCTCTAGTCATATGCCTTGTAAAGTGGTATATCAGTCCAAAGAAATTTGACCCAGTTAAGCTGATCAGAGTAGGGGGTTGTGATGGGTTGGACCCCCCATCTGGGATGCCAGCTGATGTGCTGGGGTTTCACTGAGCCCACCCGTTCCATAGCCTGGGCTTCCTCCCCCTGTTTATGCTGTGCCAGGCCCTCAAGACTTCGCTAGCACACACACATGGGTAAGGCCACACCCAGCTGCAGACACAGACTGAAGTCAGCTCTGTGTGAGAGGGTTCAGCTCGGAGATTCACCCAGCACTCACGTGTACACCCCCTTTGGGGAGTTAACCCAAAATAATATTGTCTTGCGGTATATAGAAAAATATGCACAGCGCAAGCTCATAAAAATCGCCCTCTCCCTCAATGTGGAGAGATATATGCACAACTTCTTGCCCCCCAGTTATAAATTGCACAAACTGGATTATGTCATAAAAAAGAAATAAGTTTATTAACTATAAAAAGTAAAATTTAAGTGATTATAAGGGATAGCAAACAGATCAAAGCAGATTACTTTAGTAAATAAACAAAAACCGCAAACTGAGCTTAACACACTAGACAGGTAGGATATAAATTAGCAAATTCTCACCATCAGTGATAAACAGGCTGGCAGATTCTTAAGGCACAAGTTGCCTTGGCTTTCCCAGGTTTTCATACACAGGATAAAAATCCTTCTAGCCTGGGACCATCACTTCCCACAGTTCAGTCTTTGTTCCTCAGGGTGTTTCCAGGTGTGTTATTGTAGGGAGAGTGAGGTCGCCCCATAATGTCATTTCCCCCTTTTATATCTTCTTCTCACTAGTGGAAAACTCTTTTGCTGTGACCTGGGTTAAACAGTTCCCATTGTGTAGTGCTATCTCTGAGAGGTTTCTATTGTACACAGTTCCTGGGGTAATCCTTGTGCTTGTGTGCATTTCCTCAATAAGCCATTAACATTGTTTGGCCTTTTTACTGTCATACCTGAAAGGCTGCTTGTGGGTGTTTTCGACCTCAGGACATGTTTCAGCAACACATACATAGTCAAACTTCATAACTTCACACACAATGATAGCACATACAATCCAACGAGACATTACTGTCTAGCAGATCAAGACTTTTTAGAATGACACTTCACAAGGCGTACTTTGTATAAGACATATCCTAATTACATGACAGTAGTGAATATTGGGGTGTCAGAGTGTAACAGGGGCCAAAATTGACAGCCCTGCTTCCTGTCTGTCACTCTTCTCCCTCAGCCGCAGGGAGGAGGCAGGCTCAGGTTTCAGTGCCTTGTGGGGCATACAGTGTACAATGGTGATGGCTACGAACCCCATGGAGCTGGGAGGCTCTGGTGATGTACATCCAAACACTATGTGATCAGGCAGGCGCTTTTGCTGGGCTGAAAATGTGTGGCAGAATAGGCAAAAGGACGATATTGCAAAACTGGCCTCACCCTTTGCAAAATACCCTAAAACTGGGTCCCTTCCGCTCATAAAAGTAGAGGAAAGACTAATTCCTTCCCTTTTTTTCATTAATTGCACGTGGAAAAAATCAGGCTTCAATGTGTTTCTGTTTTAGATCTGGCAAGAACCAGTCCGACCCCTTGACAAGGACTTAATTTCCAAAAGGGCTATTTTTCACAATAGTGCAACTTGAATAGAAAAGAAAACCCTTAATGCTTTATGTTGCAAAGTGAAACCTCAAATTCCATCGTAAAGTGTTTTTTTATATTCCCCCCCCCTCCCCCGATTTCCAGATGAAAGCATGAACAAAACTTTTGCTATTTATGGATTGATTAAGTGCATAGAATGTGAGTGTGGAAGTTAGTGATGTTTCAATTATTCTCTTTCCCAGATGTCTAGAATTTAACAAAACACTGGGGGCGGAAGAGGGAGTTAATTTGCTCTAATCTCAGTATACGTTTGGGTCTAAAGGGGTTGATTTTCCCCAGTTTTCTTTTTCACAATAACTAAAATAAATTAATAGCCTTATTGTCTGAATTCCAAATCGTTTTGAATTCTTAAATTCACTAACTACGAAGCTGAGCAGTTCTGAGCACCACTAGAGGGAGCGTGTACTGCTGATAACTTGAAACGCCAGCTTCTTTTTCCAAAGAGATCAGTGAAAGATAATCATACAAAACAGTAGAAATAAAAAATGTTTATTATTTAACACAGTATTTATCTTCGAAGTAAATTTCTAATCTTCTTCCCACCAACTAATAGCATCTGTTAATGCACACTGAAATAAATTAAAAAGAAAGTGTGTTTACTTTTTGCTAAAAACAAAATACTACATGTGTTTTATCAATGCATTGCAGTTTAACAGTCAATGCATTTGAACTGTTCACTCGCCACAGTGCTTCAGCCTTTCTCTCTTAAAAACCGTAAAAAATCATTTGCAATTATTTCTAAAACTTTTATTTTGCAGTCTGATCAAAGTGTAGCAGTACTGAAACATTGCTATTGTAGGAGCAGGATTTTATATTTGTACTATAAGAATTAATGTATGATTTGATCATCCTGCCAGCCACCCTTTTTGAATAGCAGAAAGGAATGACCCTCTGGGACATTGGTAGAAACGCATCTGACAGACTGCCGGTGTCTGTACTGATGTTAAGGCAGGGACAGACCAGAATAATCCTTATGACTGATTATGGTCACCCTTTTGTTTTAGGATAAGTTATAATGTCTACTATGGTTTCCTATATGCATTATAAATGAGGCACTCTAGTTAAATATACATGTCTTTGTTTTAAGGTTTAGTAAGTAAGAGACAGGATCTTGTATTGTATCTATGTTAAGGAGATTAGAGGAATGTTGAAGGCTCGGGCCACAATGTGAACTGTTTTGATTACAAGATTTAGTAAGGTATAATTTACAATGCCTTTCTTGCTCAACATAAAAACTGCTGTATACCTTTGAAGGTCTCTGTAAAAGACTGTTTGTGTGAATGAGGAATGCATGCATCAGGAAAAGATAAGGTGTGAAGGTCATTGTTAAAGTCAGATGGTCAAGGAAGGAGGAGTAAAGAAACTTAACGACACCAGAGAAACATCAACGCGCATTCATAAGTGAGGAAGGGCAGACTGACAACCCTGAGGTGGAGGCTGGCACCCCTAAAGACAAGACAATTGATTAAATCAAAACCAGGACAGGATGACCCTCTCGGAGGTGTTTTGGAATGTTAACATCAAAAGTTAACACCAATTAAGGAGTAACCGGTCACAAACTGACACAGCAAAATCCATAGACTTCAATATAGAAAAAAGACTATAAGAACAGGGGCTTGGCCATGGGACTTTGGGTTCATCTTGCCACAACTCCAGGAGCATCGGATCACAACTGACAGAGCCCGGCTCCCCTCTGCGACCAATCTGGCTGGCCACTAGATTGATCCAAACTCTGGACTGGTAACTATAAACATCAACTGGCAGGACGTGTGTGTGTGTGTGTGTGTGTGTGTGTGTAAAGCATATGCTAACTGCTGTATTCTCAATAAATGCAGCGTATTGCCTTTTTTCCCTGAAAAAGATCCGGTGTGCTTCTTATAAGCATAACACTATTAGGGAATCATTTAGCACCACAGGTGTACATTGCACTGTACAGCAACCACTCAAGACTAATAATTATATGCTACTCATTATGCAGACAGTCCTGTAAATTAATATGCCATTATATAAGTATTAAGACCTTGCCAAAGAGTCCTGTGCCTACAGATTTTGTAGTGTAAGGGCACAGAGCAAAATCCAAACAGCACAAAGAGTATACACAGAGTGGGATTTGATGTGAATCAATGGCAATCATATTAGAATCAAATCAGGCATTCAAATAAATGTTTGTAAAAGTGTAAACAGACTCAAATGCAGTCTGCTCTGAGGAACACCTCAGGTCACACTTAAGTTATGGCACCAGTGAAAATCTTGGTTCTTGCGCACAGCCTGCCACAGGGACTTAGAGCGGGTGTCTTGTCCCGCTTCTCCACCACCCCATAATCCTGGGCCTTCAAGGGACTGTTTTGGCCCTCAGTGCTGAGTAGAGCTCCTATGTGCCTGTAGCAACCAGGATGAATAGGATTGCCCCGAGTCACTACACCTAGAAAAACCCGGCCCATACCAACTGTCCCCAGAACTCCATGCACTGGGGGCACAGAGCTGGCAGGAGGGGGAAAAAAGCAGCCTAGGAAATTTGTAAAATTTTCATGTGATTTTTTTTCTGATATGCTAGATACAGGATGACTTCATGATTCCTCTAAACAGGGCATCCCTACAGTAACTCTTCTTTTTCAATTGTCAACTCAAAATTTTCAAACTTGGCTGCCTAAAATGAGGAACCTACAAGGATTAAACATAGGGTGACCAGACAGCAAGTGTGAAAAATTGGGACAGAGGGTGGGGGGTAATAGGAGCCTATATAAGAAAAAGCCCCAAATATCGGGACTGTCCCTATAAAATCAGGACATCTGGTCACCCTAGTTAAACACCTAAATTAGTGGCCTGATTTTCAGAGGTGCTTCAATAGGAGCTGCAAATCACTTTTTTATTTAGATGCCTAAATATGAATTGAGCCACCCTTTAGCCACCATGTTTGAAAATCTGGCCTAGGCTCCTTTTACCCACAGAGATATTTGTCTCCATTATTGCAATCAGACAGCACCTTTGCTTATATGGATAACAATTTATATATGATGTTTACTGTACATCTGATGAGACACAAATTGATAAGTTAAATATAGTTCCTGATTTAACTACCCTACTGCTGACTGAGTCAGTATCATCTCTGTAAGTGTCCTTCAACTTTGCACTCACAGATCCCAAAGTGATTGGTCTCCATTTCTCTTTCCCTTTTTAGAAAGTGAGGCAGCAGGTATTTGACCTTCTTTCGCCTCACTGGCTGCTGACTCAAGTTGCTTCTCAAATTCTCATTACAAAATCCTCTTCCACCCTTACCAGAGCACATCCCAAGTTTCAAACGCACGTGAACTGCTTCTTTTCTCTTTATTAAGTTGGTTCCAATCATCCCCTCCCACAGCAATGCCTGCATGAGGAAATCTCCGTGGATACCCTCAAGAGACCCCTGCCCCAAAACTATTCCATTAGGGAATGGGAGGAAGATAAATTAACCAGATATGCCAAACCTGCAAAAAAAATTCAGAAATTGGGCTTGTTTTTGGCTTAATTTGCTTGTGAGTTGCTTGTTGGCTAGTTTTTGGCTTGTAGCTTGTTTCTTCTTGTTTTTTTATCGGCTCCTGGCAAGCAGGAACAAGGGGGAGGGCAAGCAGGGTCAAGGGGAGAAGAGAGTCAGGGGTGCAAAGTGGGCCCACCACAGTCCCAGACTGCACGCCAGGGGGATCTAGTCACATAGAGTGTTGGGGTTCTTAGGGATTAGCTTGTTTTGGCCTTATTTTGAAATGGGATTAGCTTGATTTTTGCCTTATTGTGAAAGTCGGGGTGCTTATATACCGCATGAAAGTTGGCAACTGTGAAATTAACCCATGGATAAGACCATGAAACAACCCCACCCCAACCCAAACAGAATGATTCCAGAGAAGCCATCAATGAGCATAGGTGCTGGAACAAGGGGTGGGGGAGGATACTGCAGCACCCCTGTCCATGAGAGGTCCTTAGCCTTCACAACAGCTATGGCCCACTGGGGTTCCCCTCTTTCCACCCATGGCAACAGGCTCCATACATACAGCCACATATTCAAGCTGGCCATGGCTGCCTGAACCCATCACATTAGGGGCCTCAGCTGAAAATAAAACCTAGCTTAATGCTGAGCCTTGCAAAAACATGCTCACATTCTGGTGCGTGACAAGAGATGCAGAGGAGATTGTGCTTTCTGATAGCAGCAGCTGCAGTTTCCTTCTAACACAACCCAAGTGTGAGCCCTCTGCGCCCCACCTCGTGCAGTGCTAAGGGGGCAAAAGTGCATCGCCTACCCAAACTCGGGGCTGGAGGAGAGCGAGAGCTGCTTGGTGCATAGTGTGCTCCCCATCCTGAGTCAGCCTCTTTCGGGAGCAGCTACTGGTTCAGGTGTTACGGGAATTCAGGGTGTAGTGGTGCCCTCCCTGCCCTAGGAAAGCGGCGCCATTGTCAGTATATTTCCCTGCAGAAGTTAGTGCTCTTGCCCGCGGCATCAATTGCTAACCGGCTGCAGAGCCGTAACTAGCTATTTTTGCGCCCGAGGCAAGAATATAAAATTGCGCCCTCCCCCTTCCATATAATTTCATAGGGTCTTGTTCAATAGACTGGAATAAAAATTAAAAATACATAAATAAATGTATTAAATTTGTCTAAACATTAAACAAAATTAATATATTATAGAAATCGCAAATTCCCAATCTGTGATCTCCATAAGAAATAAGGAATGATAAACAAAGGCACTCTGTCTCTATTGCCCCATCCCCTGCTGCACCCCCATCCCATCCTGCTCCTCTGTCTCTATTGCCCCATGCCATCCTGCCCCATGACCTGCTACACCCCAGCCCCTGCTGAACCCCGTACCATCCTGCCCCTCTGTCTCTATTGCCCCATGCCCTGCTGCACCCCCATCCCATCCTGCCCCTGTCTCTATTGCCCCATGCCCTGCTGCCCCATGGCCTGCTACACCCCGTCCCCTGCTGCCCCCCATCCCATCCTGCCCCCTCCCTATTGCCCCACACCCTGCTGCACCCCCCTCCCGAGCGGCGCCCCTCTCCCCGCCCTGGCCCACAGGGGTTAACCCCCAGGCCCGCCCTGTGTCTGACGCCACTTCCGACGGGGCGGGGGACCCGGGGCTGGCACCGCGGCCCCTTTATCCGGAGCAGAGCCGCCCGGCCGCCTTCCTCGGCTGGCCCCACCATGGTGTGCTGACGGGCCAGGAGGCCAGAGGCGGGCAGGCCCCAGAGGAGCCCTACCTGTGAGTGGTGCAGGGATCCCTGTCTGCAGACAAACGCACTGACATCATCTTTTTCTGCACTCCTCAGCTTTGCGCGCCCAAGGCAAGTGCCTCACTCGCTTTGCCCTTGTTACGGCACTGATCTGCTGGTTCGAGTGCTCCTGGGTGCAGGACCAGCGTGGCCACAAAACCAAGCAGGCTGCAGGGGCTGGAGGCAACGCACAGGACAGTGTAGAGAGGGACAGATGCAATGCGCAGAAGCCCTTGGTATTGACACCTTCTCATCAGTTTTTGGGAGTGGACCACATCCACCCTGACTGAATTGGTCTTGTCAACACTGGTTCTCCACTTGTAAGGTAACTCCCTTCTCTTCATGTGCCAGTATATTTATGCCTGTATCTATAATTTTCACTCCATGCAGCTGAAGAAGTGGGGTTTTTTTACCCACGAAAGCTTATGCCCAATTAAATCTGTTAGTCTTTAAGGTGCCACCGGACTCCTCGTTGTTTTAGTGTTAGGTTGGGGCAAGACGAGATGCCCTAAAAATCCTTGTTGGATTTTACGTGGTTTGCCGGCCACACGCCTTGCCCTCTCTGAGATCAGGGCCGGCGCAACCCATTAGGCGACCTAGGCGGTCGACTAGGGCACTACAATTTGGGGGGCGGCGACCGCGGCGGTATTTCGGCAGCGGGACCTTCTGCCGCCTCTGTGGGGGGCGGCATTATGGGGCGGGACCTTCCGCCGCATAGGGCGTCTGAAAAGCTGGCGGCGCTCCTGTCTGCGATTAACCTCACTGTTCCCCCTGCGCGTGGAACAGCCATTTTTTCCTTGTGGTTTTCCTAGTTAGGCAGCTGGCTGGGAAGGGATAATAAAGTCTGATGGAGAAAAGGCTGCACCGTCTTCTGCAAATTCTTTCACTCAGAGGGATCAGAAAGGTCACTGTGTATTAAAGATCTGATCCAAATTCCAGCAAAGTCACTAGGAGTCTCACCATTGACTTTAACAGGCCTTACAACAATCTCACTAAGTAACTGTGAAATACCCTTCTTGCTAGATTCGCTACCAGCCAATTCCTCGTTAGTATAGTGGTTAGTATCCCCGCCTGTCACGCGGGAGACCGGGGTTCAATTCCCCGACGGGGAGGCAGATATCTTTTATTCCTATACTATTTTCTTTATTTAAGGTAACAAAAACCAAAATGTCGTTGCTAACTAGAAACGTTAATTTCTTTAACATTTTAAACATGCTTTAATTCTTTTATGTTTTGGTTTATTTAAAAAAAAAAATGCTAAACACAGAACGTTTGAAAAATTTAATGCCTCCCCGTCGGGGAATCGAACCCCGGTCTCCCGCGTGACAGGCGGGGATACTTACCACTATACTAACGAGGAGCTGCGTGACAACAACTCGAAGATCCCTTCACTTGTAGCTGAAAGAACAGAACCCGCCATCGTTTGTAAACCCGCGGGGGTTGGCAGGGCGGTGCTGAGCGCAAGAGCGGGAGCCTTCTGGGCGCCGCTACAGACGGATCGGGTGAGGGCGCTGGGCTTGGAGAGGCACGAGATTAACCCGGCGAGGTACTGGGGGCCTTCGTGGGAGTCCAGCGGGTGCGGGGAGCGAGCGGAAGTGGAGCCGTGGGGGGCACGGGGTGGTGAGTTGCGGTTGCTGCCAGGGATAGGTGGGGGGCTGGGAGTGGGGGGTGTTGTTCTCTGGGGGCGGGGGCTGCCGCGCAGTGGGGGCTGGGCGGGCTGCTCGGGGAGGCTGCTGGGCTCTTCCCGCTCGCTCTGAGGCCAGTGGGGGCTGCCCCGCCACGTGGGGGGGAGGGGGGTGTCTACTGGGGGGGGGCGGCCGAGATTCCTTGCGCGGGGGAGGTGCCTGTCCGGGCCAGGCTGGGGGTAAGGGGCCGTTAGGCGCCCTGGCCGCGAGGCTCCCGCGGGTCAGAGCCGGGAGCGGGACGCGCGAGCGCAGCCGGGCCAGCGTGAGGCAATTGGACCGTTCCCACGCCGGGGCGAGGGGTTCCCTGCCACGGTCAGGGCGCGCAGGACAGAGCCCGTCACTGTCGGGCCGTGTCACCAGCCCGCTTCGCCTCCGCCAGTTGGGACTCAGCGAAGTTGCAAGGGAGCAGCCGTTAGGTTGTGGCGGTTGGTGATTTCTAACGCTGGGCGCCGCACTGCCCAGCAGGACCTCGTGGCGCAACGGTAGCGCGTCTGACTCCAGATCAGAAGGCTGCGTGTTCGAATCACGTCGGGGTCAATTGAAGTTTTTTTTGGTTCTTTAACCACCTGCCCTGCATTACGCCCGCTGCCTCCCAGTCCTCCGCCCTGATCTGCTCACTGCCATTAGCGGTGCTATGGGCGGGGACACAGCTACAAAACGGGGAGCGTCCCAGAGCAGGAGACCCGGCTTTCAGCATTTCTGTGACAAGAAACTGGGGAGAAGGATTTTTTGTTTTTCAATAAAACGAAACCTCAAAACCCCCATTTCCTTTCCCCGTCTCACATCAATCACAGTTCGCAGCCTATCTCGCATTCACGCACCTCCTGCTGGGGGACCCAAGCGCGCGTTAGTGAGGAGTGAACAGTTCAAAGAAGATTTGAGTGTGAGAAAGAGGTTATTCACCTTGTGCAGTAGAAGTGTCTCCCTATGGGTGCTGGGTGCTCCACTCTAGGTGTCTGCGACTGCGTGCACCAATCTGAGGTGCATGGATACACCTACAGTGGAGCACCCATAGAGACACAACTCGAAGAAGAAGGGGGTTGGACTAAATGACCTCCTGAGGTCCCTTCCAACCCTGATATTCTGTATTCTATGAAAAGGTTACTCACCTGGCACAGTAACAATGGTTTTTTGAGGTGTGTCCCCCTATGAGTGCTCCACTGTAGGTGTAGCCACATCCTGGGCCCTCAGATTGGGGATGCAAAGACACCTAGGCCTGGTCTACACTACCCCCCCACTTCGGACTAAGGTACGCAAATTCAGCTACGTTAATAACGTAGCTGAATTCGAAGTACCTTAGTCCGAACTTACCGCGGGTCCAGACGCGGCAGGAAGGCTCCCCCGTCGATGCCGCGTACTCCGCTCGCCGAGATGGAGTGCCGGCGTCGACGGCGAGCACTTCTGGGATCGATCCCAGAACATCGATTGCCTGCCGCCGGACCCTACGGTAAGTGTAGACATACCCCTAGAGTGCAGCAGCCATAGGGACACTAGCTGAGGAAGAATCACTATTTCCTGGTAAAATTACATTTTCCGGAGAAGGGCTGTTTTGGCAGGCCACGTCTCAGCCACCACTTAAGCATGGTTTGGTTTGGTTTGGTTAGCTGGCTTTGTCCATTAAAATTATGAATGGTACCTGAATACTGTGAACTGCAAAAATAATAACTTTGAGGCACTGACCTTGTAAACGTATGGAGCAAAGAATACTCCTTGGGCGTCCAAGCCTGGAGATGTATCCAGCCTCTCCGGTATCTTAAAGGTTTTGCCTGACAATAAATAAAAATTGTTCTGACCAAATCGTGATGCCGTGCAGTTATTATACTGCAGAATATACTCATCCATGAGTAAGGCTATGATTTAGTCCTGGGTATTTTTAGTAAAAGTCATGGACAGGTCATGGGCAATAAACAAAAATTCACAGCCCGTGACCTGTCCATGGCTTGTACTATATCCCTGATTAAATCTTGGGGGAGGGGACCACTACTGGGAGGAGGTGGGGCAGGTCTGGGGAGGCTGCTGCTGCGGGGAGCTGCTGGGGACCTCTGAGCAGTGGCTGCTGCAGCCACCCTGGGACCAATGCTGGGGGCCACCAACAGTGGCTGCTGCCGAGTGTCGTCAACAGCGGCTTCTCCAGCCACCCTGGGACTGCTGCTGGGGACCACTGACAGCGGCTGCTGACCCCCCCCCAGGACCGCTTCTCAGGTAGTCCCTGGGGCCACCCGAGCAGTGGCTGGTGTGTCTGGCCCTGGGGCCACTCCACAGCGGCTGGTGCGGCTGGCTTCAGGGATGCCCGAGTGGCTGGCTGTGGAGCTGCTTCAGCAGCGGCCGGTGTGGCTGACCCCAGGGCAACCTGAACAGCTGGCCCTGTAGCCAGTTGCTTGGGCAGCCCTGGGGTCAGCCACACTGGCCGTCACAGAGGTTGCAGAAAGTCACGGAATCCGTGACCTCCGTGACAAACACGGAGCCCTATCCTTGAGCCCCAAAATAAATTGTCTTCGGTCTATGAGTCAACATTCTGATTTTACATTATTTCTACAGTTTTTACTTTTTATCCAGAAGGAAGAAAACTTTCCTGGGACTGATTATTATGTGAAAAGAAAACGAAATGTACATACATGATTGAGTCATTTAAATTCCTGGATTTAAAAGTGTCTCTTTATATGTTTAGTATGAAAATAGAATCCTACAGCGAAACACTGCAAGTTGACTGACCACTTTTCACTTATCAATACTTTAAAACATATCTAACAGCTGACAGTCTGATACTAGTTAATTGTATACTCTTTCAGGTTTTATGCATCAGATTGGCCAAATCATAGAGTTAATTTGTTTTCTAAATCAATTAGAATGGAAGAGCATAGTTATTTAAGTGGCACTTCAGTGCATAGTTATTTAAGTGGCAATTCTTCAACAAAAAAAACTTCAAAAACAGACTCCAACGTGAAGCTGCAGAACTGGAATTAATTTGCAAACTGGATACCATCAGATTAGGTCTGAATAAAGACTGGGAGTGGTTGGGTCATTACAAAACCTAAACTTAATTTCCCCAATACTCATTTCTCCTTACTGTTACTCACACCTTCTTGTCAACTGTCTGTAATGGGCCACTCTCTTACCACTTCTAAAGTTATTTTTCCTCCCTTGGTATCCTGCTGTTAATTGATTTATCTTGTTAGACTGACCTCACACTTGGTAAAGCGACCCCCATCCTTTCATGTATTTATACCTGCTCCTGTGTTTTTCACTTCATGCATCCGATGAAGTGGGTTCTAGCCCACGAAAGCTTATTTCCAAATAAATTTGTTAGTCTCTAAGGTGTCACAAGGACTCCTCGTTGTTTATGCTTAACCAAACACATGAGTTCATCACTATTTAGCTTCAATGGAACTACTTGTGCTTAAGAAAAAGTGCTTAGCTGACTCAGGGCCATAGTGAATGATTATTGCTGCACTAACATAATAGTAAAGATCCCATCAGATAAAATTGTTATTATTTCTTTATTTATAGAGTGTATGAGAGTGGTTTTTTACTTACTCCTTGTGCCAAAGATTTTACCATTTAAATTAGATAAATATTATATAAAGACACCAGTATGCACAAATGAAAGTGAGGAGATATTCTCAAGAAAGAGCTAGCAGGGTAGGTAAAAAGAGTGATTTTTGTTTTCAATTTGTAAAGGGATTTGTTTGTAAGAAGAGAGGAAGGGAGCTTCGCACACAGGAAGCAGGAGGTTGTTTCAACTTCAGAAAGTGGCATAAAAGAAGAAGGGAAGCAAAGACAAAGGGAGTTTTAAGGGCTGGGCGTGGGGGGGAGGCGTAAATGAGAGCAAATATGTAGGAAGGGAACTGTGTTGTAAAGAGTCTTGAAGATGAACAAAAGAAGATTGAATTTGGAGTGAAAGGAGAAAGTCAACAAAGGCATTTCAGGCATTGATAACATTAGAGGGGTGTGACAGGCAGATGATTTCAAAGCAGCCTTTGGACAGATTGGAGTGGGAGATGCCAAAGGCAAGAAGTCCATGGAGGAGAAAGTTACAGTAGCCAAGACATGAGATGATCAAGACAAGAACTAAGATTTTAGCAACTGGGATAGAAAGGATAGCATTTAATGAAGTTATAAAGGAGGAAATTACAAGATTTGGTGACAGCCTGGATGTTGAGGAAGGAGAAAGAGGTGTCAAAAATAAGAATAAGGTTTCAGGCTTAGGGCATGGCTACACTGGAAACTTCAAAGCGCTGTCGCGGGAGTGCGAATGTGGTCGGAGAGAGCTCTCCCAGTGCTCCTGGTAATCCACCTCCACAAGCCTCCCAGTGCTCAGAGCCTGTCTACACTAGCGCTTTAAAGCGCTCAGACTTGCTGTGCTCAGGGGGGGTGATTTTTCACCCCCCTGAACCAGCAAGTTAGAGCGCTATAAAATGTAAGTGTAGACAAGCCCTTAGGTACAGAGAAAATTGTTTGGTACCATTTAAACAATGACAGAAAAGAATGAGAAAGAGGTTTGGGTGAGTTTTAGATCTACATCAGTCAGGTGGTATCATAGAAATTAAGTTACTGAAATTAGCAATGTTCTATGTGTCTTGCTTTGAAAATAATTCTCTTTTCTTCTCCTAAACATTAAAGACCTGGGAATCTACTCCAGAACATAAAGAGGAAAATCAAATTAGGTGCATATTCTGCTAGAAGCTTCCCATCAACATCAGTCCTGAGAAAGTCCTTCTGTTTCATCTTCCAAGCATGTTGTCTCTGTCAGTGAAAAGGAGATGGATATAGGGAACAGCCAAATCGGCATGTATCCCTCTAACACCCTCCTGATAGCTTAGGGCTTGTGTACACTGGCAATTAACAGCGCTGCAACTTTCTCACTCAGGGGTGTGAAAAAAGACCCTCCTGAGCGCAGCAAGTTGCAGTGCTGTAAAGCGCCAGTATAAACAGTGCCCCTCATTGAGGTGGTTTTTTTAGAGCGCTAGGAGGGCTCTCTCTCAGCACTGCACCGCGATCACACAAGGCACATTAAAGTGCTGCTGCTGCAAGCATTATTATCTTCTGCTAGGTGCCCTCCATTACATGTACTGGAGAGTCATTCACTGGCTATTACAGGGGTTACATTTTCAGGGGGTTGCAAGTTTTTCAAAGAGATTGACGTTTTAACAACACAGCATTATATTATGTCATTGGCTTGGGTTGTTCCATATGAGTTTATACGTCTCATTGTGGTACAAGAAAATTTGGGGAGCGGCCTTTTTATAGTTGATTGTTGGCAAAGGCAGTATAATTTTAAAAATGTGATTGTAAGTGCATCTGCCCGGAGGCAGAGACAACTGGCATGCTTCTTAAATCTAAAAAAAAAATAGATTAAATCTATCTAAATCTGTCAACCAAATTGTCTGCCTTCTTCATGCCAGTGAGACCCTTCTTTACAAATTCAGACTTTTGACTTTCCCTAGGCTTCTAAGCTTTTATCTGGATTAGACTAATAGTCATGGAAAGTCTATCGAGCTTTGTGTTCCCTTTAACAATACAATAGATTCTCTCTCCAAAAGAACCATGTCTAAAAAGCTATCTGTCTATATCTCTCACTGCTGTTCCTAGGGTTGCCAGGTGTCTGGTTTTTGACCAGAACACCCGGTCGAAAAGGGACCTGGTGGCTCCGGTCAGCATTGCTGACCAGGCTGTTAGAAGTACCCCAAGCGCCGGCTCTGCAGCTCCCATTCGCCGGGAACTGTGGCCAATGGGAGCTGCCGGGGTGGCGCATGCAGATGGGGCAGCGCGCAGAGCTGCCTGGCTGTGCTTCCGCGTACGAGCCGGAGGGGGGACATGCTGCTGCTTCCGGGAGCTGCCTGAGGTAAGAACCACCCAGAGCCTGCACCCCTGCCCCCTTCCACACCCCAAACCCCTGCCCCACCCTGGACCCCAAATCCCTCATTCCCGGCCCCACACCAGAGCCCGCACCCCCAGCCAGAGCCCTCACCCCCCCCTGCACCCAATCCCCTGCTCCAGCCCAGAGCCCCCTCCTGCACCCTGAATCCCTCATTTCTCGCCCTACCCTGGAAACCGTACCCCCAGCCCAGAGCCATACCCCCTCCCACACTCCAACCACGTGCCTCAGCCCATAGTCCCCTCCCATACTCCAAACCCCTCAGCTCCACCCCCCCCCAGCCTGAACCCCCTCCTGCACCCCAAACCTCTCATCCCTGGCCCCACCCCAGAGCCTGCATCCTCAGCCGGAGCCCTCACCCTCTCCCGCATCCCAACCCACTGCCTCAGCCTAGAGCTCCCTCCTGTACCCTGAACTCATTTCTGGCCCCACCCTGAAGCCCTCACCCCCAGCCGGAGCCCTCACCCCCTCCTGCACCCTAACCCCCTGCCCCAGTCCAGTGAAAATGAGCTAGTGAGGATGTGGAGAGTGAGCGACAGAGGGAAGGGGGATGGAGTGAGAGGGGGCAGGGCCTTGAAGAATGGTTGGGGCGGGGCTTTGGAAATGAGCAGGGCAGGGCAAGGGTGTTCAGTTTTGTGTGAGTAGAAAGTTGGCAACCCTAGCTGTACCTTGTCATGGCCATGTAAAGGCACATTCAGTCCAAGGGATACATACTTCTGTAGCTAACATGCAGTCAGTTGACATCTGGAGGGCCTACTCTCCTTCAAAAGGTTATGAGAAACTCACACTGAAGTGGGAGAATGGGGTCCCAGGAACTTTATAAGGTGGCCACACACAACTCTTTTGAAAACATTTACAAAGGATTATTGCTTGGACTCAGCCCCATGGCAAAAATCAAGGTTGGCCTATTTGCATTAGCTTTAGATTCTCCAAGAATGGAGACATCCCACAGCATATGTTGTATCTTTGAAGAAGAGATAATTGTGTGCTTGTAATTGTTGTTCTCTGAAGATATACTGCCATTTAGAACAGAGCCCTTACACTCACCTCTTCTGAGGTTAGGGGTCTGTAATTCTGTTATTCTTCCCCAAATTTCATAACATTAAAACTCTTGCTTATATAGGAACTGTTGCTTGGGAACACTTATGGTGACTATATCCCCCTGCTGTAGCCAACAGCTTTGGAACATTAAACTAAAGAAGTTTCTGTCTGCTCTTGTGCTGGGAACACACACTTGAATGGTGATCGAGTACAGTGTTTCTCAACCTTTTTGATATCAGGGACTGGCTTGCTGCCTTCCTAAACTGTCAGGGAGATCTCAGGGACCGTCACTAGTCTACAGACCAGTTGTTGAGAAACACTGAAATTCTAGTACACATGTACATCTTCACAAAACAATTATAGATAATCTTTTTTATAAAATAGTATATGGAATGAATTTGCAAACATTTATGAAAGTGAGAGATGACTAGGACTAGTTGGAGGTTGGCATAGTGTGAGCAAGTCCTCTGAACTAACTGATACTAGTCCATAGCTTCTCTGGAACGGAAACTGCGTGTTGTGCCAAACTACAAGGTAGCTATGATGTAGACAAACATCCCCTAGGAAATAAGGTGAAACCACAAAGCACATGTCACTTGTGACCAGATCTAAACATGTGTCCTAAGAATGGAGGGGTTAGTGTATTATAGCTATCAACCTGAAAAGCTTATTGTATACATTTTTGTTGTTATATTAATATGGAGAAAAATATTTCTCTAAGCTGGAAAAAAAAATCTAAGAAATGACCCTTTAAGCTTACAATAGTAGTTTTATGGATGGTGACTAGAATTTCTGAGTTATTGTTTGTATATTATCAAGTTTAAACTCACATCTGGAAATGATTCAGCATGGAAAACTATAAAGTAACCATTTTTTACATAATTTCGAACTGTCAGTTCACTCAAAGTAGGAACTGATACTTCTATTTTCAGTCCTCATTCACTTAGGGCTGTGTCTGTCAAAATGCCAGTAGCAAAAAGTTTAAAATATTAATACAATTCAGTTGTGATTTTTTTTCCATACGAGTAAATCATCATTTGGGAATTTTTATGCTTGAGTAAAACAGATTAGGCAAATTCAGCCATGGAATAACTCTGTTTTAATTAATGGAGTTACACCAGAGATGAATTTGGCCCACTACAGTGAGATATGTTTCTTTCATATGACTTTGCAAATTCAAGTTCAAGTGTATTAAAAAATGAACCTTCTGATGAGAAAACTAGAATTATGTACAAGTAATTTTTTCATTTTCCCTCTTTCATTCACTCAAGAACATGGAAAAGCAATGTGATTTAACTAAGTATAATTACAGTGTACAATTATGATTAGGCAACTGTTTCTCTTATTTATAATAGCAATTCCCACCTTCTGTTGCAGACTTAGTAAATACCTTTATTTTCTTTGCCAAACTTTGTCATGCACCTGGATTAAATTAAAATTCAATTTATGTTTTCTAAAGTTGTGTTTTAGATAAAGGGATTTCCATTTTAATATCTAAATCTTATAAATCAAGGTGGGTTTTTTTAAAATCACATTCTTAAAATTTAAATTTGAAGCTCCCTGTTAAATGCTTTTCTCATCAGTAAGACATGGTGGGTGAGGTAATATCTTTTATTGGACCAACTTCTGTTGGTGAGACAGACAAGCTTTCTATTTTATACAGAGCTCTTCTGCGTTTATTGTTATTTTTACTTTGCACTTAGAGTTAAATATGAAAAAATACCTTTAAAATTTCTAACAGATTAAATCATCATCCAAAAATCTCCATTGGAAATGCATTCTGAATCATCTTTTAATACACAAACTTAGAAAGTAAAAATCTTACATTACAATGCAACATAAAATGTACTTTTTGTTTTTATTCACAATGCTATATAGAACAAGGGTCATCAATAAAGCAGAGGAAGCTCCCACTAAACTCAAGATTTGAGATTATTCAAAAGCTAGTCAGCCTCGGCTCCTCGCATCAAAGAAAAGTCTTTGACTGGAAATCTCTTCTCACTTTCTGGAAAGCTGAGGAATTCCGGTAATTTGGAAGGGTCCTGTACAGAAAGTATTTTTGGCTTCTGCTTTCAACATATTTCACATTTTTAGGCAGGCTTACAGTAATTTTTCAGCAGTTGAAAATGGACACAATCTCACACTTGTATCCCTCTCTTCTGTTTTCCTCTTCTCATTAGCATATGTCTTGACAATAAGTAAAATACAACTACCTGTCTCTCAGGTAGAGACAGTGGAGAATGTGATTATTACTGATTCAGCCCTTGAAAAACAGAACTCACTGATAGATACAAATTTAGCCTTAATTTCAAATAACGTAATGCTTCACAAAAGGTGTCACCAGCCAATAGCTTTGCATTCAATACTCTACTAGGATACAAGTTAGCTAATAAACCATACTGGCAGTTTTTTCCTATAAAAACATTGGAAGCAGGGGTCCATTTGGGCTGGCTTGTAGTGACTTGGTATGTTTTTCTAGCTACTGTCTGTTACTCCAGAATCTAAGCTCTCATTTAAAAAAAATAAGGGCCAGATCCTCAGGTGGACCTGATCTTTAATCCCAGAAGTAGCCACAGGCCTTCAAGGCCTCCAGTATAAAATATAATAGAAGCAGGAGATTCTGGACATATCACCTACTACTCTTTCCCTATCCCTGGCATGCCTCTAAACACCCATTACACCTAGGAGATGTAGAGCTGGCTATACCATCTTCATGCCACCCAGGGATTCCCCTGTACAAGGTGCACCTCAGGGGCCAAGAATCTGGCCCTAAGGACTTGTCTACATGAGGAAGTTTTACTGGTATGCATTAGAATGTGATTTAAAGTGCCATAGTTATACCTGTATAACACCCCATGTGGACACTCTTATTGCAGTAGAAGAGTACCCTTTTCCAATTTAGCTTATATTGCCTTCTAAGTAGTTTAAGCTAAACCAATAAAGCCACTCTTATCCCAGAATAAAAGGCATGTCTACAGGCACTACAGCAGCACAGAAGTTTTTCCTTTGAGATAGGTAATCCACCTACCCGAGCAGCAGAGGAATTTTTCTATCAGTCTAGATGTCTACACTGGTGGTTAAATTGACTTAAATATGGCACTCAGGGGTCTGAATTTTTCACACCCCTGAGTGATGTGTCTAGGTCGATCTAAATTTTAAGTGTAAAGCAGGGATGAGTCCCTACGTGGGGGAATTATACCAGTATAACTATAGTGGTTTAACCATACTGGTATAATTATACCAATATAACTGGTATAATTATAGTGTACTAGTCTACACTTAAAAATTAGGTCAACATAGCAACATTATTCAGTGGTGTGAAAAGTCTACGTTTCTTTTGACATAGTTACCATAATTTGGGGAGGTGGTGTTCCTACACCAATGGAAAAAAACAATGTCCTGTCGGTGTAAGCTGCATCTATGCTATGGGGTAATGCCAGAGTAGCTACTGTCTCTGAGGCATAGATATACCTTGGAAAAAAATCTTTTGTGCAGGCAATCCCTTAGCCTCTAGTTCATATGGTTGGGGAAATAACCTTCGAATTGTAAATTGAGTGTAAACCAATGCAGTGATGTCTATCATAGTCTATGTCTACACTGCCACTGCAGTTCCCGGGTATGAATAGCAATGCACACCAAAGTGTTGCGCTGTAACTCCCCTGTGTGAATGCTGTGGGCGTGAACTAGACAGGTCCTAGTGCGCAATAATGTAGTGCTCTTCATCCACATGGAGGAGTTACAATACAGCACTGTGGTGCTCACTGCTGTTCACAGCCCCATAGTCCAAACTGTGGAGCAGTGTAGACAAGACCTGAGTCTGCAGATAGTCTGTAATAATAGCCTTGAGAGGTGTGAAGTTTGCTTATTGACCACAATACTATGTTAACATGGAAGTATAACAATTACAAGTGTCAACATTTTTAACTATTTCACTGTTGGAGGAAGCACACACAGAAAAGAGAGAACCAATCATATTATGAAAATATGCACAGTCTACTATGAGAAGCAGCTTAATCCTGCTAAGGGGCAGCAGGGGAACCCTAACTAGAGATCTTAAATACATAAATCATGTTATTGTCTGCACAGACTTTCAACAGTATCAATGGCACTTTTTGTAAGATTAAGGGGTTTTCACTGATGGCTTTGATCAACATTTTCCAAAGACGATTCTCTCCTTGCAAGCTTTTAAGTCTGTGGTTCTCAAACTTTTGTACTGGTGACCCCTTTCACATAGCAAGCATTTGAGTGCGACCCCCCCCCCTTATAAATTAAAAACACTTTTTTATATATCTACCACCATTATATATGCTGGAGGGAGGGAAAGCAGGGTTTGTGGTGGAGGCTGACAGCTCACGACCCCCCCGTGTAATAACCTTGTGACCCCGAGGGGTCCCGACCCCCAGTTTGAGAACCCCTGTTTTAAGTAGTGTAACTCTGTTGACATCAGTTGAATTATTCCTGGTTTACACTAGTGTGTAAGACCAGAACTAGCTTTCCGACACAGCTTTTGTGCAGTATGCTGTTTTGCTCTGCTGCTGCCTTCTTATCTCAGAGTTAGATGTAAGTCAATAGTGCTGTGTTTATGTATGCTTGCAGTTTTTGAAGCACTTTGAGGTTGTTCTGGATGAAAGATAGTATTTACATTTTAAATTATTAATTTTAAATTGGGGCAGGGATTCTATTTTTCTTAAGCATTTCCAAGAACCCACTATGTGCTATCGAACCCGTATGAACCTTGGGTGTGGTTTAATAAAGCATAGACTATCTGATTTGTTTCATACAAAGATGGAAATGGATGACAGTGGTCAATATATCTTTGTTTTAGAAATACTTGCTTAAAGTGCTGTCAATAAGGAAAAACAGTCTCCATCCACAATTCAAATTAATTCTCTTACAAACTGAGCTGAAAATGTACTTAATACTGTAATCCTACTTGCCCTGTGACACTCTTTCTTCAATAGATGTGAACTTATTAAGAATGAAGGCACATAATCATAGTTCATTAATGGTTATTTGCACTGCAAGGTAACTGAAGTTCCCAAGCTAACTTCAGCATTGATTTCATCTGGCACAACACTGATTCACCAATGGCAGAAAATCTGTTCGGGGGTGGAGCTGTGATGGTGTATGGGGCAGTCAAAACTCCTTCTGTAAAGGGAGCCCTTAGCTGGTCAGCCCTGCCCCCGAAATAGCTGTTTGTATGTGGGGAGGAATCATGAACAGTTTCTGATTCAGAAATCTATACACAGAGGTTTCTAAGGAGCCTCAACTGCAATTTAAAACTGACTGCTCTGGGGAACCCCAGAGGAAGATTGGGGGCATAAAAATTGCCTGTCGCCTTGGGAATGAATCCACCAGAGTGCAGCAGCCCTCACTAGTTCTGGAAAGTGCAATTTTGGAAAAAGCTGTAAAAAAATCTAATTTAATTTTCACCACAGGCAGCCGCCCCTAGCCCAGGCTGTGGCCCCACCCTCATTCCCTTGAAGCCAGTGGGGTCTGATATAGGGCCAGCTGCATGGAGCTCAGGGTTCACTGCCCCAGGGACCTTACAATCTAAGGTCCCAATCCTGCAACCTATTCCCCATGGGCATGCTCCTGCGCAAGTTGTGGTATTGGGACTCGAGTAATGGGCAATGTCCCTTTCAAACTTTGCAATACACTAGAAGGGATTTCTTTCTTTACTTTTTATATACCATTCACAGCTTTTAATGGCAAGGGCAATGTCTTGGCTGGATTTTATCTCCTCCGCCCGAGGCCCCGAGCAGTGCCCAGATCAAAGATGTTTCCTGAAGAATCCAGGAAGGCCAGGCCCGCGTGTGAGGAGGCACTTCACAATGCCTCTGAAAGTGACAGTTTTGAAAAGCAAAGGACACACATGGGACAAGCGGTGCTGTGTAGGGCTGATCGCGCCACTGGGGCTGGCTTCAGACGACCTGCCGCGGGCCCACGCGACCAATGGGAAACCTCACGCCGGGCTCTAGGAGGTTCTTCAATGTCTCACTGAAACACCGGCAGCAAAACCCTCTGTGCTCCTCTCCCAGAGAGCGACTACAGAAGAGTCGGGCAATTCCTCCCCAGCCAGAGGGTCTCGCCCCTGCCCTTCCGCAGCTACAAAGACCTCAACCTCCTCTTTGTATGGGCGGGGGCTTAGCGGCGGCGGGAGCTCCTCTCCTGGGGGAGGCGTCTGGGCCGTGGCACCTCCCCGCCTGGGGGAGGGAGACGGCATAACGCCAGCGCCTCTCCCGCCTGAGCCGAATTTAAACTGCGTTACTACTCTTCGCGCAAAGCACTAATGCTGGTCGAGCCCTTGCGCCGCTCCCCACTCAAGCCCGCAGCCAATAGCAGCCCAACTTCGTGACTCTCCCGGCCAATCCGGACACGCTTTATTGGAGGTCGGCGAAGCTCTGGCTGAGCGCGCCGCGAGTTGTTGAGTTCATTGCGCTGGGCAGGGGAGGCGATTCCCCCTCCCCCCTTTGTTGGTGTCTCTCCCGGGAGGGCGGCAGAGGCCGGCGATGCCTGAGTTCCTGGCGGACCCGTCGGTGCTGACCAAGGAGAAGCTGAAGAGTGAGCTGATCGCCAACAATGTGAGCCTGCCGGGCGGCGAGCAGCGCAAGGACGTGTATGTGCAGCTCTACCTGCAGCACCTCACCGCCCGCAACGCGCCCGCCGCGCTCGCCCAGCCCGACTTCTCCAGCGACGAGGAGAGGGAGCCCACCCCGCTCGGCGCCAGAAGCAGAGGAGGAGCCGCCCCCGGCCGGGTAGGAGACCATCCCCCTGCCGCTCGGGTGACCCCAGCGCTGCAGTACAAAGGGCTGGGACGGACACTGATCACCGCTCGTGCTCCCGCTCCTCAGCCCTTCCCTTCCCGCGCATGCAGACCCGTTCCCGGGGAGCTGGCCGTAGTCAGGCGGCGTGCGGAGCGCGCCCTGGCGGCCCCGGCCTGTCTGCGGAGGTTTAACTCGGTTTAGGAGAGAGCTCGGTGCTTTCCCCTCACCCAGAGTTCCTGGCGGCCCCCGCGTGGGGCAACAGCGGCTCTCGGTGGCCGATACGAGCTCCTCGGCGCAGACCTCTTCCCCCGGGGGGTCTTCACTCGGCGGGGCGCTCGGGTCTCTGCCCCGTGCTCTGGGAGAGGGGCGCTCTGCCATAGGGATTTCCTTTCCTAGTAACTTCAAACTAGAGCGTACTCCGTTGTCTGGCACAGCCTACTTCGCCCTGCAGCTCGGGGGCTCTCTGAGTGTCGGCTGCCAGCGCAAGGAGCATCTGCGGGACTAAGATGTTTGGCTAGGCTGGTAGATCGAGGTGTCTTGTTGATGCCTCTGTAAACTTTAGTAGTGAAGTTGCTGGATGGCAAATCATCTGAAGAATGCTTATTTATAATATGCAGAATAAAATAATATGGTAATAAGATCTTTCGTGTTTATAGCATGCCAGGTTCTTATGCTGTAACTCAAGTTGGCTAAAGAAGTTGGGGGGGTGTGTGTGTGGTATTTAAAAAGAAATGGAATTAAGTAAGTTACTAATCTTTAGACCAATTTGCCCATGACTTGAATGTCCTGAAACAAACTTCATCAAAGGAAGAGAGAGTCAGGCTTCTATCCACAAGACTGTCTTTGTGATCTAAACAAACCTACAGCTCTCCTACAGAGTTTCAGTTGCATTGAAATAACTCAGACAAGTGTGAACGTTTCTGTTCACATTGGTGGATTGTTACTAAGTCTATTTTCTTTTCTTTCTTTTTGAAGGAAAAAAAATACTTAATGATTTGATCTAAGGAATGCTTTAAGTGTGACTGTACTTACCTGTATCTGAGTGGATATGCTATAGGGAAGTGCCTTGTTCAGTGCACGTGTTTGGGTAACAACCAACAATCTAAGAAAGCCGGTTCAACCCCCCAAATATGCGTGCAAGGAGAAAGTGGGGTGATGGACATGCAGGCCTTGCCTATACTGGGTAAACTTTATTTAAACATTATTTGAGAGGAAATAATTTTGCTTGTAATCTAAAATACATCCAAATACCATGGGGATGGGCCTCATATAAAAGACTTGTAATAAATAATCATTGCTAGGTTGAGTTTTGAGTTGTAATTCTTTTGATGTTTATAGTCCAGGTGACTAAAATCCTGTACCTTTTAAAGGTGACTTGTGAAAGGGGAAATGAGAGAGTGTCCAGAAGAAATCTGTCTTCTTCTTCTTCTTTTTTAACACTAGAAATTCAGACAAATAGTATAGTGAGTACACTAGTACAGCTTGGGTCAAGAACTGAAAGCGGAGCAATTGAAAGAGGAAGGGATTTTTATGTCAGACTATTAAACTTATTTTTTGTTCTAATGCTGAAGTCAAATGCCTGAGTAGAAGCTGAGAGGCTGTCTTTCTTTAAAGCTTACTGTTTCTTCCTTCAAGAAAATTTCCCGCAAAATCAGGGAAAGCCGGATTTGACGTGCTTCACAATTCTGAGGCACCAAAAAATACCCAGCAGGAAAATATCAAATGTAGACAGATTTTTTTTGGACCTCTCTTGTACATCATAAGGAAACAAAAATGCAGTATAAACCCAATTTTTAAAAAATCCTTTGCAGGTGACCTTTTAAAACAACATTCTAAACTGAACACACAGATCCAATACTTTTCCTAAAAGACCAAAAAACCCCACACTGCTGCCGTGACTACAGTGAAGAATATTATTACATGGGTTATGTAACAGTTGCAAGAACAATAAACTAAAGGTTTATTTTGTGTCTGATAGTGAAGTACTTTTAGCATAAAAATTACAATAAATTATCTTACTGGGAGCTTGTTCCAGTTTGAAAATGGTACAGTTGGTTGTGGCTTACATAGTGGTATTGACACCTCAGTGCTTGGTAACTGATATAGCATGCTAATCTTTCCTTATTTTGGAGTGGGGAGCTATTTAAGTAATAGTCTCCTGCTGTTGGGGATTCGTCATGGAGATGACTGAAATATTAACTGTCTAGAGATAAATAATTGTAGTTTGGCAATCCAAAAAATTTTTGCTTTTTAATAGCATTGGTTAAAAATTAACATCTTAGGGCCATGCAGCCTTACTAACATAGTTGCAGAACATAGAGCCCTAATATTAACTCAATAACTTGAGCTCTGTTTAGCCATAAGGGGCAGACTAAGTGTGTGGAAGCCTTCTGCTGTATTCCCTGTTCGAACTTCAATACAAGACTTCAGTTCATAGTTAACATAGTGAGTTTCTGGATCTCTAATGTGCTCTGGGTGCAGGAGTTGCTCTCAAGGATTTTGGTTTGTGTATGATCAGTCAGGTGTGCCTATTCACTTTCTCTTAATACAAGAAGGGGGGGGGCACAAAGTGGAAAGGCAACAAACTTAAAATATGTAGGAAAAAGAGAACTGTCAACTAATGATGGCTGGTTGAGCAGCACTTGAGAATGTAGATTTAAAAAAAAAATCTTCAAGGATTTACAATATCAAGCTGTGAATACAGTTAACTTATCTGTGATCTCATTACACTCCTCCTCTGCCCCTTTCCCCTCATACTGTTGCATTTTGTTTCAAATTAATCTTGGTGTTTGGGGCAGGGATTTTTTTCTTTTCACAGGCAGCCATGTAAGCACTGCTTGTTAAGGTTCAGCATTACCCATGATCAGACCACTTTTTCATTTGCTTATAACTTTGCTTAACTTTAATCAGCTGGGCTGAAATTTTTCATGCTGGATATCTGCCTCAGGCTGAGAGCAAGGAAACTGTGTCCTGTGTTCTCAGTGAACCTTCCCTAACTTCTGGGCTCAGGCAGTTTGGTGGAAGAAACTGTGTGATTCTAATGCAAAGGGGACAAGAGGGAGGCCTGCCTGAGGGTTGGGAGGGGAGTAGACTGAGACGAAGAGCCTGGAGGATTTTGGGAAAAGACTGGGAACCATTGGAGTGGAGGTTAGAGAGTTCTACGAAGAGTCAGGGTATGGGGGGAGAACTGAGACCGATTGAACAAAGACTAGGACAAGGAGCTTGGGGAGTGGGCACACTTAGGGCTAGTCTACACTGGAAGTGTTAAAGTGCTGCCGCGGCAGCGCTTTAACATGCCTTGTGTGGTCACTCCCAGCACTCTTAAAAAAACCACCTCAACGAGGGGCGCGGCTCCCAGCACTGGGTCACTGTTTACACTGGTGCTTTACAACTGCTCCGCTCAGGAGGTTGTTTTTTAACACCCCTGAGCGAGAAAGTTGCAGCGCTGTTAATTACCAGTGTAGACAAGACCTGAGATTGTGAGCTGGTGGGGAAGGGGAATGTAGGTGGGTAGGAGGGTGTGACTGTAGATTGAGGGGGAGAGGCATGCACAGGATAGATCAGGGGCGGGCAAACTTTTTGGCCTGAGGGTCACATCTGGGAATAGAAATTGTATGACAGACCATGAATGCTCACAAAATTGAGGTTGGGCTGCGAGAGGGGGTGAGGGCTCCGGTTGGGGAGGTGGTCTCTGGGGTGGGGCTGAGGTTGAGGAGTTTGGGGTCTAGGAGGGTGCTCTGGCTGGGTTTGGAGGGCAGGAGAGGGATCAGGGCTGGGGAAGGGGTTCGGGTTCAGGTTCTGGCTGGGGATGTGGGGCTGGGGATGAGGAGTTTGGGGTGCAGGACGGTGCTCTGGGGTGGAATTGAGGGGTTTGTAGAGCGGGAGAGGGATCAGGGCAGGGGGTTGGGGTGTGGGGAAAGGCTCAGGGGTGCTGTCTCTAAGTGCCGCTTACCTCAAGCAGCTCCCAGAAGCAGTGGCATGTCCCTTCTCCAGCTCCTACACAGACGTGCAGCCAGGTGGCTCTGCATGCTGCTCCATCTGCAGGCACCGCACCTGCAGCTCCCATTGGAGGAGCGGGCCATGCTGTGACTTCCAGGAGCCGTGTGGAGTGGCCCCCGACTTAGCAAATTTTTTAAATACTTGTTCAGTGTATGGCCCCATGGCTTATGGCACACTACTCAAACCCTGCTTCTGAAGACAGAACTATTAATTTCCTTATGGGGTTATCACTATAGTATCTGAGAACTTCATTAAACTTGAAGTTCTCTGATATTTTCACAATGCACTGTGTGGTGAGGAAGTTATTATCCCCATTTTACAGATGCAAAACTGAGGCACAAAGACTAGCACAAAAGTATCCACTAACTTTGGGTGCTCAATTTGTGATGTATAGATCCTTATTTTTGATTCCAGAGCAACTAGCATTATATAAAGAACGAGGAGTACTTGTGGCACCTTAGAGACTAACAGATTTATTTGAATATAAGCCCACTTCGGGGCTCTAAGGTGCCACAAGTACCTAGTCTGTATCAGCAAAAAGAACAACACGGCTACCACTCTGAAACCTAGCGTTATATAGTACACCTCTACCCCGATATAACCGACCCGATATAACACGAATGCGGATATAATGCGGTAAAGCAGTGCTCGGGGGGTGGGAGGGCTGCGCACTCCGGTGGATCAAAGCAAGTTCGATATAATGCTGTTTCACCTATAACGCGGTAAGATTTTTTGGCTCCCGAGAACAGCGTTATATCGAGATAGAGGTGTACTTCATTTGCAAGTGCTCAGCACTTGGGCAAGTCAGACACCCAGAAAATGAACCTCTAACTAGTGACCATCTAAGAAAAGTTTTAAATGACTTGCTTAGCCTCATGTAGGAATTCTCCAGCGGAGTCAGGGATAGAATCCAGGTCTCCAGGGTAGTATTCAGCTCCCTTATCTGTGAGGTCATAGTTTCTCTTCCTGCAGTCCCCTGCCTCATTGACTATACACTTCAGCAGTAAATGAAGCAGGGGCCCTCCAGGCAAGTTTCTGATTCATCTCCAGAGCAGGATCATTCCTTACACTGAATAAAGCAGAGGGACAATATAATTGCTATTTCTCACCTCTATATATTGATTTATTTAAAAACATTTTTGCTGTTAACAAGCATGTTACCTCTGGACACACACATCCACCGTTTGAGAACTGCAAAGCTAAGCATCTGTGATGGTATCTTGTAGACTGAGCACTGAGTCCCATTAGGTAAATAGAAAGATTAACCTAAATCTATACAGAAGCATGTGGAACCCCATAAAATTAGATCCCTAATCCATGAACTATTGGAACTCATTTACAAAACTTTTCTTAAACCTTACATGACTCTATTGTCTTGTATTATAGAATTTATAATCCCTATTCCATGATGAGATACCTTTGAGCTATAATAGTTTTAATTAAGATACATCTTTAGATAAAATGCTTTTTGAGGAAAAACTTATAAAAAAAAATCCGATTTTTAAATCAAAAATCCAATTTAAGTTTTAAAAAAAAATCATTGATTTTTATCCACCCTGACAAACGATAAGTAATGGCAAGGAAATAATTACACCAAGTGCAAATGTAACCTAGAATAATCATTGCTGCAAGGTATTTGAGATCAAGAGCTTAGTCACACTCCATAAAGGATTAGACACTTTTGGATAAAAACATCCTAGTTACATTAAACAATAAATATAGGAGGAATACAAATTCACATGCTTCATAGACCACCCCTCAGTGGTTGTCTCATCATATATTAACATTTTTTGTATTAATAATTCCCAGTGTACATAGTTTCACTTTTGGCAGCAGACATGTGGTGTTGGCAAGACTTGTATTAAGAAAGCCCTGTTCTGAGTAGTAGTAAAGATGCCTGAGCCTTGTCACTACCAGTAGTGGAGCTGCACCTGTTTGGGATTAAGGCTTTAGAAAATCCTAGTGTAAATGCAGTGTAACTGTCCTCATTTTAGGAAGAAACCTCCTCTTATTAGCAGGTTATTTCATAGTTGTCCAAATGATTTCTGGCCCCTTTCATTAAAGCATGTGGTACCAGCTACGGTTGAAGACAAGCCATTGGAGTAGTAGAACAACTGATCTGACCTAATACAACAGATCTTAACTCTTGGCAAAATTCTTCTAGTCATTTTATTTTCAACAAGGGTCCTGGTAACCAGCAATCTCAGTGTTGGATCTTTTCTCAGCAGCAAAGGTGGGGGTGGGACAACATGCAGAACTGAATTTTTCTCTCTTCCATTCTTTCACCCTCCCCACCCCAATCTTAGTGAGACTAGCTGATAAGGCTTCAAATTGAGCAGCGACAGATCCTTCAAAAACCTGAAGAGAGAGTGCAAGTCATAAGCTGTAACTTGTTTATAGTGTGCGTGTAAGGCTAAGACAACACTCTTAGGAAAAAATATGTGGAACCACCATTGATTTTAATTGCTTGTTGGGACATTTAGGGCCCAATTCTCCAGTCTGTCAAGTTCCAGATCCTTTGCACAAATAGCTAACGAACATGTGATGGGGCCTTGCCGCTAAGGGTAGAGACTTCCACTTCTTACTTATGGAAGATTGGTAAGAAGTGGATTTTCACTGTGTGTACACTTGCTCCTAAAGCCAAAGATTTGCTTTACTATTATGTTATTGCAATATTGTATACACTTACTAGGTTATAAAAATTCTACAGTTCATATATAATCTAATGTCAAAGGTCTCTTTGAATGTAAAAACGGCATCTTGTAACACAGCACATCTTGTACCTGTGCGTCTAAGAATCGATGCCATACTTTGTCAAGTTTAATAATAGCTGTGACATAATAGCTTTGTGTTTGCACAGATAAAGTCAGTCCACACTACTTTAGGAGAGGTAGTATTTCTCTCTTCCGCCCCGCCCCCCCCCCAAAAAAATGGAATACAACTTGCTGCTTGGGACCTTCAGCGCATCTGTCTCCCTCTTTATGAAATAAAAATAACATATTACCTGCAAACAACTGATTTTTCTCTCCACCTGTTAAATAGTTCCTTGACAGTCTATTTTTAGTGCTCTATAATATATGTGAGGGCCCCCCTGCTTGTATTTCTGGTATCGCTCTGGAAAGGGTGATGGAGTCAGTATGATCAGATGTTGGATTGTGTTTCTTCTAAATATACAGTAATCCGAGGAATAGTAGCTGCACTGAGTGGTAAAATTCCTGTCAGGATCGCAGTGAAAGGCTAAGCTTATCTGTTTTAGTATGCGCTACTAAGGATGTAACCAATTCTGTGGATTGTGATAAACGTTATGCTCCTATATTTAGTCCATTAATACAAGCTGATAATGTATAGTGAACACTAGTGTTGTACATCTGTCTAGAGCTAGAAAGACTGATTGTTTTGACATGTGAAGTGGAAACACTCCTCTTAAACTGTGGTATTTGTAAGCTATCACTTATTTATATTGCAATATAGTCTAGAGACCTCAGTCAGGTGTCAGGTCCCCATCATGATAGGTCCTATAGAAGAATACAAGAGAAACCTTGTCCTTAGCTAAGAAGCAATTCTGTGGTGTGGATCTGAAATATTACGTAGTTGTATGTGTTGGTCATGAGTCCATGCAACCAGATAGCAACACACACAGTGGCTCAAATAACTCTCTCCTTTCTTCCTCCTCTCCATTCGATGGAAGTTGGTAATGTGTTTTTGTTGTTGTTGTTGTTGTTTTTTCCTATAAATCTCTAATTTAAGAAATGAGAATTTTTTTTTTTTATCCATTCGAAGGTCTAAGATAAGCTTGGATGAAAAGCCTTCAGATATGCATTCTAACTTCAGAAAGGGAACATCTACATTCATGCACTCTGTAAGTTAGTAAAATATTAAAAAATAAATAAAATTCTAAAACATGTTTGAAATTATTTAGTAGACCTCTGCTAACCAAGCTGCTGTGTCAGGATTTATGTATAGTTATATGCGCTGAAAACAAAGTGCTTCAACTTTAACAACAAATACTTAATTAGCCCTGCTATGAGCAAAATTCTTTGTAATCCAAAAGAACCTGAAGGAACTAATCTGGAGTAGTTACCTACCTTATCTCCCAGTGCCACAGGAAATTCTAAACTCCAGTGATACAGAGCTAGAGATAATCATTGATCCTATCCAGCTCTTTAACATTTTCTGGATCTACAAGAAAGTCTGCGTATAACTGTAACTCATTTATCAGGGTGGATTTGATTTAAATCACTAGTCAGGAAGACGCTATTTAATCATGGATTTCTACATAAAAGTGCATTCTTGGTTGTTATAAACTTAACACGTATTCTTTACAACTCAGAGATCGATGTAGGTTTCATTTTTAAAAGGTACACTCTATATATTTTTTTTTTTTTTTAAGTGATGTTCCTTAAATCATTTTCAATGCAGCTTCCTCCTGAGAAGGAACACTTCTCATGATGTTTCATTTGGGCAACCAGGTCTTGCATTTCTTTGTTGCACTGTTTGCATTTTGCACCCATGCCTGTCTTACCCACAGGTAGAGGAACTTCATTAAAATATTCCCAAACTGGGTCTCTTTTACAGCCTGCTGCCATTATAGGTTTTCCCTTCTAGTGGGTGAATGATATGGTACATCTCAAATCAATGAAGGCTATACTCAGAAAGACCTCAAGACTTCTGGAATATGCTGCTCAAACACTTTCACTTTTGTTTGTCCCTCCCTTCTCACATTTATCTCCAGACTTCTTCTCCTTGTCCAGATCTATTCCGGCCCCCCAACAGTCTTCTATTCATTGAACGTTTTGAAACTTTGCACTTTTAGAGAGAGGTAAGGGATAGACTCTGTGTACACGAATTTGTAGAGGTACAATAGGGTTGAGGTCTGTTATTTCTCACCTCTTTCTCTCATTTTATTTTAATTTATTTTAATTGATTTATTTATTTAAAAACATTTTTGCTGTTAACCAGCATGTTATCTCTGCAGACACAAATCCACAGTTTGAGAACTACAAAACTAAGCATCTCTGATGGTATCTTGTAGAATGAGCACTGAGTCCCATTGGGTTGATAAATTATTTAGGTTAATCTTTCTATATAGAAGCCCCTGGAGCCCCATAAAACTGGGTCCCTAATCCATGAACTACTGGAACTCGTTTACAAAACTTTTCTTAAACATTACATGAATATCTTGTCTCATACTATAGAATTAGAATTTATAATCCCTATTCCATGATGAGATATCTTTGAGCTATAATGTATCATCAAGAAGCATTTTATAAAAAAAAAAATATTTTTTAAAAAATCGTTGATTTGTTTCCACCCTGCTGTTTATATTCTTATTACTAACAATGGTGGAGCTGCATCAGTCATAGGGAATCTACTAGATTTACATACCAAAAAAATCCTACTTGGTAGACCAGGACTTTGTGTGAACTTGACAAAACACTGTTTTGACTGCAATCAATTAACCATAGTTTTAAAACTATATAAGCCAAGTATAGATGGGACTTAGTTTATATCTACACAATAATTTGGTTTATAAATAACACTATATTAAACACTAACAAAGGATCAGGTGGGAATTCTAGTCTAACCCCATTTCAAGTACTCACTTTCACCTTTCTCCTCTTTGAGCCCTAATGCTGTTGACTTAGCCTTACAGAAGAAAATTCAAGGAGTGGTAGGTTTGAGCAAAACAGTCAGCTGTTTACATTAGTATGGATAAAATACTCTTATTAATGTTGGTTTTTGTATTTACATAATGCAGGTGTTTGAATTCTTAAACTTCAGACACATCTACCTCTCAGTGAAGAATAGTCCCGCCACTAAACTTTGGGAAATGAAGCTTAACTTTTGAAGTTATGCACAGTGGGTAACTTCACTTTCTAGTCTAGGTGTACATGTCGGGGGGGGGGGGGGGGAGGGCGGGGGATGGGGCCCTTGAAAAGTTTTTCTGACCGCTGTTAGCCAGAAGGCTAAGCCTACTAGCAAGGGTGGAAACATGCCTGTGCCACAACTCCTCTCCCTTCCATCATCCCCAACCCATGTCCCAGGCAATGTAAAGGAATTAAAACCAGTATGTGCTGTTACATGCTGCATTGAACTACAGTGTGGTCAATCAACTATTCTCTTAAATGTATTACTACTAGGGCTGGCCAAATGTCAGGGGGGAATTATGAATATATTTGAATTTCACTGGTATTAATATCTCATTTGGTTGTTAATATTTGCCCAGCTGTAGGATTGGTCAAATAACCCAATGTAATAATTGAAGTGTGACAAATACTGAAACTTTATCTAATATATGAGTAATGTTCAAACCTAATTAAGGCTGTCAAACAATTAAAAACACACTTGTGAGATTAAAAAAATAGTCACAATTAATTTCACTGTTAAACAATAATAGAATTTCATCATTTCAAGAAAGACGTGGAGAAATTGGAGAGGGTCCAGAGAAGAGCAACAAGAATGATTAAAGGTCTTGAGAACATGACCCATGAAGGAAGGCTGAAAGAATTGGGTTTGTTTAGTTTGGAAAAGAGAAGACTGAGAGGGGACATGATAGCAGTTTTCAGGTATCTAAAAGGGTGTCAGGAGGAGGAGGGAGAAAACTTGTTCACCTTAGCCTCTAAGGATAGAACAAGAAGCAATGGGCTTAAACTGCAGCAAGGGAGGTTTAGGTTGGACATTCGGAAACAGTTCCTAACTGTCAGGGTGGTTAAACACTGGAATAAATTGCCTAGGGAGGTTGTGGAATCTCCATCTCTGGAGATATTTAAGAGTGGGGTTTTTTTTGTTTTTTGTTTTTTTTTAAATGGAGATATCCAATCTCCTAGAACTGGAAGGGACCTTGAAAGGTCATTGAGTCCAGGCCCCTGCCTTCACTAGCAGGACCAAGTACTGATTTTTGCCCCAGATCCCTAAGTGGCCCCCTCAGGGATTGAATTTACAACCCTGGGTTTAGCAGGCCAGTGTTCAAACCACTGAGCTATCCCTCTCCCCCTAAGGGTTAGATAAATGTCTGTCAGGGATGGGCTAGACAGTATTTGGTCCTGCCATGAGGGCAGGGGACTGGACTCAATGACCTCTCGAGGTCCCTTCCAGTCCTAGAATCTATGAATACCAATTAAAATTCAGCTTGGAAGCATGTCCTCTGGAATGGAAGCATGACGGAGCATGTGAATATTTAGCATATCTGGCATGTAAATATCTTGCGGCACTGGATACAAGAATGCTTGTTCTCTCTTTCAGGTAATATTGTAAATAAGAAGTGGGCAGCATTTAGGGATGCAAATATCAGTTAACAGTTAAACTATTACAATGATATTGTTTAACCAGTAAACTGTTAACCGAGGTTGCTTCCGCGGGCCAGGGCAGCAGTGGCTTGGGTCCTGATGGGGCTATGGTCCCACCAGCGGGGCTGGGGTGCAGTCGGCTTGCCGCCGTGGTTAGCAGTTAAGGTCTGGTTAACAGTAAGCCTAATGCTTACCAGTTAATGCTACTCGGGATGTAAACACTTATCTCCCATAAATAAATAACTTGTTCAGCTAATTGCTAAGATAAACAAGAAGTAGGACCGAGTGGACTTGTGGGTTCTAAAGTTTTACATAGTTTTGTTTTTGAGTGCAGTTATGTTTTTAAAAAAAAAAAAAAAAAATTGAAAATGTAGAGAAACAACCAAAAATATTTTATAATAAATTTAAATTGGTGTTCTGTTACAGTAGAACCTCCGAGTTACGGACACCTCGGGAATGGAGCTTGTCCATAACTCTGAAATGTTCCTAACTGTGAACAAAGTGCAGTTTGGGCTCCAGATCCAGCAACTGATACCCTGGGCCAGGCTTCAGCAGCAGCTGAGCTCCCTACTCAGCTCTGACATGAGTTTGCAAGCTTGTGAAAACAGCATGACCCCCTCCCAGGGGAGTGGGGTGAGAGGAGCGCATGCCCCTCCTGCCGGAGGGGGAGGGGGTGAAAGCAGTGCAGACCCCAGCACTGCTTCTGCTCTGCTGGCTGGCTCCTGCTGCCTTGAGCTGGCAGCCCTAGCACATGACAGGCAGCCCCGATGTGCCTACATTTAACATGCAATAATACAGGCACAGTATGGTATTTGTGGGTTTCTTGTTTTTTTTTTTTTTTGTTTTGTTTTGTTTTTTTGGTCTGTGCTGCTGTTTGATTACTTATGGTTTTACTTGTTGTCCAGTAGACTGGTCAGTAACAGTGCAATTAAAACTGCAATTAATTGCAACTATTTTTTTTAATCTAGTTAATCTGTTTTGCATTTATCACTTGAGTTAAACTGCAATTAATTGACATCCCTAAACCTAATTTTTCTTGCTTCTTTCTCTTCCTGCCATATTCTACTTTTTTTTTCTCTCCCTTGCCAATCATAATCATGGCATATCTATCTCCTGAGCTGCTATCAGTCTATTTTCTTTCTCTGTGTTCAGCTTCCTATCATTTCCCCACTTCTCTCCCAAAAACACCTCTGTAGTAGTTTTCTTTAACTTGTCAGTCTCCTTTGCCCACCCCAATCCCATCTGTGCACCTATTCCTTGGGCTTGGAGATCTTACACCTGGTTTTCATAGAACTGGGCCTACTAGCAGCATGCCACAGAGCAGTGGTTCTCAACCAGGGGACCCATGAGCAAGTTTCAGGGGGTCTGCCAAGCAGGGCTGGCATTAGACTTGCTGGGGCCAGGGCAGAAAGCCAAAGCCCCACTACATGGGGCTGAAGCCTGGGGCCCCGAGGCTGAAGCCTAAGTAACTTAGCTTTGCGGGGCCCCTTGTGGCATGGGGCCCTGGGCAATTGTCCTGCTTGCTACCCTCCCCTAATACCAGTCTTGGCTTTTATATGCAGAAAAACAGTTGTGGCACGGCTGTGGAGTTTTTATAGCCTGTTGGCGGGGAGAGGGGCAGAAAGAAAAAGGTTGAGAACCCCTGCCATAAAGTCTATAGCCTTGAAATTCACTCTCTTGCTTCAGAACTATGACCCAGAATCCCAGCTCCCCCCCCCCCCCCCTTTTTTTTTTTTTTTTTTAAGGCTTCTAGCATTGATGGTTGCAGAGTAGGGCTATCAATTGATTGCAGTTAACTCACACGATTAACTCAAAAAAAAAAAAAAAAA
>NW_020664419.1:78636173-78725365 GCF_002925995.2 Terrapene triunguis
AAAAAAAAAAAAAAAAAAAAAAAAAAAAAAAAAAAAAAAGAAACACCTAATCCTGATTAATCACAGTTTTAATTGCACTGTTAAAAAAATAGAATACCAACTGAAATTTATTAATCAGCATGGACACGTCCTCTGGAATGGTGGTTGAAGCATGAAGGGACATATGAATCTTTAGCACATCTGGCACATAAATATCTTGTGACACCAGCTACAACAGTGCCATGTGAATGCCTGTTCTCACTTTCAGGTGACGTTGTAAACAAGAAGTGGGCAACATTATCTTCTGCAAATGTAAACAAGAGCTATTGGCTGAACAAGAAGTAGGACTGAGTGGACTTGTAGGCTTTAAAGTTTTACATTGGTTTTTTGAGTACAGTTATGTAACAAACAAAAACCACCTTGATTTGTAAGTTGCGTTTTCATGATAGAGATTGCACTACAGTACTTGTATGAGGTGAATTAAAAAATACTATGTATGTAATTCAAAATAACAAGGTGAGCACTGTACACTTTGTATTCTGTGTTGTAACTGAAATCAATATATTTGAAAATGTAGAAGAACATCCAAAATATTTAATAAATTTCAATTGGTATTCTATTGTTTAACAGTGCAATTATTTTTTTTTTTTTAATTGCTTGACAGCCCTATTTCAAAGATAACTCTGAAAAATGTGAACCAAGTGCAAAATTATGGAAAGAGGTCTGCAGAGAGCATTAAACAGCCCTATGATATGCTCTTCTCATCTGGGTGAGAGGCCAATGGTGTCTTGACTACAGCCATTGAATTTGGTATGTTTCCAAGATGCCACAGAATACAGAATTCTGCTGTCCATGTGGAATTTGCTATTTTGCTGCAACCAGGCACCCAACTATTTTGATCTACCTGCAGCTGCCTCTTGCTCTCCAGCTTTCTCCATGAGGGGAGTTAACTGGATTATAGTGCATGCTGTCTACACTGTTCTGTGGAGGAGGGTAGCAGGGGCTTAGGGAGCGAAAGATGGTATCCAGTTTGCAGTTAAGGGAAAGAACCAGAAATGCAGCTGGATTGCATATACAAGAGGTCAGTAGCCAAGGCTTGAAGAGTCAGATTTCCAGTGTCTCATCTGCCTGACCACCCCCCTCCTTTCTTGGATCACAGAAGCTAATGATGCCTATGGAGATGGTTCAACTGAGAACACAGGGAAAAAATGATGGTTGTTGGACTAGTTTTATAACAACTACTGATTTATTTTTGGTCAATAAGCCATAGTTTTGTTTTTGTAAAGGCAGGGGGATGATAGAGCAAATGAACTCTTCAGAATTTAGGGATGTTTGCATTGTGCTATGGAGGACATGAAAGATAGGGAAGGATGACTGTTCAGGTGCACAGTTTATGTGAGAAATCAATCCTTGTACCCTTTAGCTGTTGGGAGAAGACTGAGATTTCCTACAGGGATGCTGTCCTTTGAGCCTTGCTTAGGAAGAGTGGGGGGGGGGGGCTTAACTTCTGCTTCTGGTTATCTGATAAATTTGAAGTCTTTCCACTCCCCACTCATGTTGCTGGAAGTGGGGGAGAAGGAAGAAAATGTTCTCTTATCCCAGAGCCTTCTGGTTGCCATGAAAGTAGGTAGAGAGTTCTCACATTACTCCTCCCTAAAGCTTCCGGCTTGTCAAAGGGTGGTATTGTTTCCACTATTTAACTCCGTCTTCCTGTCCACACCTTCATTTGAGTGCCCCTTCCCATGGAATTGCTGTTGCTCAGAAGCTTCCCAAGCTTCTGCAGGATGAAATTGAATTGATTCTTATCAATTTCAGTGCTGCCCACAGAGATCTGAATAAACAGCAATGAAAACTAGCAAGAGTAGCCAGTTTTCACTCTGCTGCAGCTTGTAGAATCTCCAGGATAGCTGCGGAGACGCTAGAACTGGCTGCACAGTTAGGACATTTGTGCACGAGATTAACCTCTGTGGCTGGAAGGTTTTCCTTGCATCCTTAACATCTTAAACTTTTTTTTTTTTTTTTTTTTTTTTTTTCAAAATGAAAGCTCTGAATTTGGAAAAACTAATAGCAGTTGCTTGTGGAAGTTTCCTACTTGCCCTAGATGAATTGATATCTGTCCAGAAAAACGGTAAATCATGTTTTGTTGCTGGTAACATTCTAAAATTTTCTTTGAATATTAAATGTCTGTAATTGTTTCTCCTCTGGCATGCTGAGGTATTTGGTTTTGTAATGTCAGTCTGGTCAGTGATGTGGCCAGTGCCTTAACACCACTACAATACAGTACTAGCCTAAACAGATGCTTACTAGAGCATCCAGCATGAGTTTTAACATGCTGACTAGAGTTTGAGTCTTTAATTATTTCATTGCTTTGACCACTAAGGATAAGTAAGAAAAATTGAGCCAATGTGAAACTGGTTAAGATAAATGCCATGTTTAATGTTACAAACTAAGTGTGGCTGACAGACCAATAAGTAAACTTTAAAAAGGCCTCTCTTATAAATTGAGTTCTTCTATTATGTTGTAGGTTTGATAGTTTTCAACTGTTTTGGAACTAGTTATTGAGGCAATTAAAATGTTTATATGGGAAAACCAAAATGGGGTACACGTGGTTTAGGGATAGGACTAATCCCCTAATTGGATTACATTTGCACACTAATCTAGTCTCCTTGAGATTGCTTGGAATCCCTTAATTTCTGAAAGTGTAAAGAGTTGTGATAGTTTTTACTGAAGATACCTTACCATTCTTGCTGTGGGCTTGATCAGGCTCAAACTAGACATTGAGAAGCTTCCATTTTTGCATGAGTAGAGAGAGCAACATGCCATGGGAATTTATGGGCTAAAAGAATCCAAGTCTCCGCTCCAGAGCCCAAGAAGATACATATTACTTTGTGGAAAATCCAGAGCAACTGATAACCAGCCAGTTTCAGTTGGGATGCTGGCACTATCAAACCCTGGCACTAATGCCCCCTTTAATTTTATTTAAAGTAGTGTGATCCCTAAAATTTATACAAAGCTGCTCTGAATGGACAGCTAGACAGTTGCTGGGACTCTGGCAGAGGGCAGCCTGGCAGAGAAGGCTAAGTGGGAAAACTAGATATTGTCTCCTGCATCTCCTCTGCTGATTAAGTGCTTACATGGAATCTGTGCCTGTTCTGTGGAGACCCAGGCCTCTGAAGTGCTAAGGCAGGGGCAGGGTTTCTGCAGCCTTTCTCCCTGAGTGGGGCAGCTCCCAGAAAGCAGTGGCAGTATCTCAGTAGCAAAATCCCAGAGGCCTGACACAGATGACCACATCAGCCTGGGATCAGCAAGCAGTGGCTCCCTTTCTCCTCTCCTCTCCCCCACGGTAGGCTGAAGCATGGTATCAAAGAGTCAGCAAAGCTTCCCACCCAGTCACCAAAGTCCACATTCTCAGACACATTGTCTGGCTGCGGAGCAGCTGCGCACTGCTGCTGCAGTGGCAGAGAGCTACTGACAAGGATCCAAGGACAAGGTGAGCCTCATATGGGGCCCCTGAGCCCAACCCCTTCCTCCATTCCTACCAGCAGTGTAAGTCCATTGCAGCAAATGGACCAAGGACTCCCTTTGAACGTCCATGGTCGGAGCCTGGTACCCATCACATCTCCAGGCCACATGCAGGAATCTGACTTGAACAAAGCATGAGACCCTGGGAAGCCCCCTTTCTGACCCAGTCCAGCACAAACCTCCTCTTTTTCAGGAAAAGACAGCTGTGCAAAAGAGTAACCACAAGGACCACCCGCTCCCCTCCCCAACCCCCAGGAACCAGCAGTCTGAAGTTTCTCTCTCCTGAGGAGGAGGAGGATCAAGGGGAGGCATAAGAAAGTGGTCTCTCAGATGTTCAGACCCCCCTAGTTGCCCCAACATAAAACATTCCAAAAAAAGAAAATGTTCTCTTATCCCATCTTCTGAAGAGTCTGATTCATGGGATTCCTCTAGTTGGCACACAGTGAAATCAGTTTCCCTCAAGCTGCATAATTCTGCAGAGCATAGCAGGGCAAATAATACTCAGCACCTGGTTCCCCTGCTCACGTCCACGGAGTATAATGGCAGATACAGTCCTCCAGAGAGAAGCTCACTACCTGATGCTTTGACTGTGCATTCCTTTTGCCCATTTGCTCCCTAAACATCAAAGTCAAATGGAATGTTGCGGCTGACTGCTCCGAAGGCAAAATTAGATAATTGAGAATGGGAATTATTGCACTCTCCTGGTAAAGAAATTGTCTCTCAGCAGTAGCTCTATTTGTCTGACTGGAATCACAAAGTTTTAGTATTGTTCTCTTTCTGGTTGGTTCACAACCAAGGCAACAGATACCTTGTTGCAAAGATGATCAAAAAGTTCCTTTTTATGCCTTTACCCCACTTCTTCTCCTCACCAGAATGCTTAAGGAGAGAAAGTAGCACTGGTAATTCTGGTATCCCCAGTCTGGCCATGGAGGGCTGGTTCTCTGATCTCCTTGACAAGGTATAAATACCTCCCATGTGCTTTCCATTCAGAAGAGAGATGATCTTACAAGGGCTACTGGATAATAAAGTACAAGAGCATTTGTCTTTCTAACCTGACCTGTGTGGTGAATATGCACTTTGAGAGGTCTGGATCAGAATCCAGACAGTTCTAGCCTAGCTACCTGGTTCTTGAACAGAGCCTCTGAGGCCAAAGAGATTATTTATTTAGTGTGCCAATATCCACAACTTTAGCTTCCAGAAAGAAATATACTAATTCAGCATATTTATGGACCCATTTGAGGTTTAAACCACTGATGCTAGGACAACAGCGTTGTCCCCCATATCTGCACCAATGCCACATTTTCTCAGATTTCTTCAAAATGTACTTGGATTAGGCCTGGCACTTCAGGCTCTCAGAGGTCAGGTTGCTGCTTTGTCTAGAATCCTTAGTGTAGTAGATAAGTAGTGAATTTCATCTTCCCCAGATGTCCAGCATTTTAGCACTTTTTGATAGTCTTGTCTGAGCACAGGATAGCTGACTTAGGAACTCCGTTGTACTCCAAAGACAAATTTTGGTATTTGGATGTCTCCAGACCTCTCAAGTGCATATTCATCACACAGGTCAGGTCAGAAAGACAAATGCTCTTGTACTTTATTATCCAGTGTCAAAGGGAAAGAGGTTTTTTGGGGTTTTTTGTTTTTTTTGGGGTCCCCCCGGTGGCTGAGATGCTGCATCTCAGACGCATACCATAAAAGTCAAAAAGCCTAATTCTATTTTCCAATATCAGAGCTCACTCCACCAGAGCTGTGGCACCTTCATGGGCAGAAATATCATTTGCCTCATACAAGAAAATCTGTAAAACTGCTATCTGGTCATCTTGTTCATATCACCTTTGAATTCTACAAGCTGGACATCCAGTCATTGGATGCTGGTTTGGTAGATAGGTGCTCCTCACTGTAATGTCACAAAAACTATCAGGAAAGGGTTATCCCCTCTAACATCTGTACATAACAGTATATGGTCCTCTTTCCCCCCCCATCTGAGTGGACACCACTATAAAATCCTTGTTTCACTGATCTGCCATGTACTTCATTGCATTATATTCATTCAAGCAAGAATAGGAAAATTTATCTGTATCTTACTTGAAAACTTTCTTTCTTGGAGTAAAGAGGTCCGCACATCCCACCCACCCTGAATGGGCTATTCATTGGAAAAGGATAGTGAATTATTAATTGGCATTCAGTTAGTTATTCACTGAAATCCTTGCTTTGCAGGAGGCTTTTTCTGTTTAGTCTTAATACTTAATTTTCCTCTCAGATATAGAGGAAAATTAGCTTTTCCTAGGCTATGGAAGTGTAACAACTGGCAGTTTCTCAGAGGTGAAGCCACACCTCTCCTGCCTCTGACAGGTTTGGTCGGTCTCCAAGGCTGCAGAGAGCAGAGTACCCAGTGTTATGGATCTGCAGGCTTCATTACTCCAAGAAAGGAAATTTTCAGGTGAGACATGAATACGTTTCCTATTGAGGAATAGTGCAGCTTGGCAGAGAGTTATAGAAGTTGTAGACCGTGACTGTTTGTTTGCTGATTGCGCCTGGCTTTGTCTGCAATGACCAACTTAGAATTTCACCAGTGGTAGCAATAGTGGCAGCAATAATGTAGATTTTACTAAAATGTATGCAACTCTCCAGAGAATGGTGAGGAGCGGCAGGAGCATGAGCCCATTACTACCTTAAGAGGAAAGAGGTGCTCGAAGGCCCAAGACTTCCTGTGTGTCCACAAGGGTAGTGGAGATCTGCCACTGGTAACTAAATACACACACAGCTTGTGGGGTGTGATGGCAAAGGTATTTTTCAGCTTGGTGGGCTAGTAGGTGTAGTCTTCAGGCAAATAGGTGTTGGGGAAGTTTTCAAACCTGATCTATCCATTGTAGGAAAGATAAGACTTGTGATGGCCTGTGCTAGTCTCAATCAGCATAGAAGATAAGAAAAATGTGTAGGATCTGACCTCCGAGGCTCTTAAAACACATTGTTCTTTCACGACAACTGGCCTATGTTCAGTTAAGACTTCCATGCTGGGTGAAGTATTTTTATCTGGTATTGATAAAGGTAACACTACTAAACAAAAATGAGTGAATATCAAAAGTGCTGTCCTCTATTGCTTCAGTACAGCTCACATGCATTCTCTCTACTCCTTCAATAGGGACAAAGACTTTGGTTTTGTAATGCGTGGAGAAATGGTGTAATTTTTTTTCTTTCTTTCTTTTCCCTTTACAGAAAGCCACAAAGAAAACAGACAAGCCCAGGCTGGAGGAGAAAGATGACCTAGATGTAACAGAGCTCAGTAATGAAGACCTTCAAGAGCAACTTGTAAAATATGGAGTGACCCCTGGTCCAATTTTAGGTAGGTAAAATATATCAAATACTACTGATTCACTATGTATAATTGCGTACAACTTTTGCATCACATAAGTAATATATGGTCTGTGCTGCAGAGCTTACAGTGTAAATAGCTAATACGGTAGTCTAAATTTTCTGTGAGAAATATGATTTAAGTAAAATAAAATACACTTCTGGTTCTTTAACAGAAGGTAATTGCAACAACCATTGCTAAACAGAGTTTGTACTCCAAACAGGTAATTTAACTTACAAATATCCATACATGTGAAATTAAACAATTTACATTAATGAGAAGACTAATTGTACAACCTTAGAATTAGTGGATTGATATTAAATCAACAATTAGCATACCTTGATTTAAATCTATTTTAATCTTGTTTTGCTTTTGTACTTTAGTTACTTCCCTAAAAAGAGGCTAATTGGTTGTAATCATTAAAACATGATCTACATTGCCAAGAGGCCTAGTCAAAAAAATTGACAATGGTTAGGCTCCTGGTGTGCTGCCTCTCATGCTGACCGATATTGTTTCATTTCCTTTCATTTCCCAGTCAGACTCTATCCATCTTTTGGTGACTGATGCGTTATTTACTAGATTAATTTTTTACTTGTGATTTGTGTCAAGCTCTGTTTGGATGAAAACTGGAATGCAATTAAAAATGCACAAAACCACAGTATTTACTTTTTTTGTTAAAAATAAAGCTACTTTAAATGTGCTGGATACACAAGGTAAAACAAGTTTATCAAAACGTGTCTTACATTTAAAACTAACTGACTGTAGTTACGTGAATTGATTTGTTTCTGGTCATCACATCCTTCCAAGATTTTTAGAACTGTAGCTCTCATCCTTTCCCACCTAGTTCATGTTTTTAGTTTGGAAGAGGAAGATAAACTTTCCTGCTGTTTCAACTCCATTTCAGTTTATTCAGTTCAATTACTACTTCAGAGCTGACACATTCATGAAGAGAGCATGTGCAGAAGAGGCTGTTGCTGTCAAAAGATAGTTCAGTACTTCAACAAACCCTGGTTCCAAGTGCTTAGCCAGTGACTTCCACCAGGTCAGTCGTCTGACTACCTTGAAAACTTCAGCTTCAAACATATATTGCATAATAAGAACAACATAAACATAAGAACAGCCGTACCGGGTCAGACCAAAGGTCCATCTAGCCCAGTATCCTGTCTACCGACGGTGGCCAATGCCAGGTGCCCCAGAGGGCGTGAACCTAACAGGCAATGATCAAGTGATCTCTCTCTCCTGCCATCCATCTCCATCCTCTGACAAACAGAGGCTAGGGACACCATTCCTTACCCATCCTGGCTAATGGCCATTAATGGACTTAACCACCATGAATTTATCCAGTTCTCTTTTAAACACTGTTATAGTCCTAGCCTTCACAACCTCCTCAGGTAAAGAGTTCCACAAGTTGACTGTGCGCTGCGTGAAGAAGAACTTCCTTGTATTTGTTTTAAACCTGCTGCCTATTAATTTCATTTGGTGACCCCCTAGTTCTTATATTATGGGAATAAGTAAATAACTTTTCCTTATCCACTTTCTCCACATCAGTCATGATTTTATCACTCATGATTTTATATACCTCTATCATATCACCCCTTAGTCTCCCTTTTTTCCAAGCTGAAGAGTCCTATCCTGTTTAATCTCTCCTCATATGGGACCCGTTCCAAACCCCTAATCATTTTAGTTGCCCTTTTCTGAACCTTTTCTAGTGCCAGTATATCCTTTTTGAGATGAGGAGACCACATCTGTATGCAGTATTCGAGATGTGGGCATACCATTGATTTATATAAGGGCAATAATATATTCTCAGTCTTATTCTCTATCCCCTTTTTAATGATTCCTAACATCCTGTTTGCTTTTTTGACCACCTCTGCACACTGCATGGACATCTTCAGAGAACTATCCACGATGACTCCAAAATCTTTTCCCGACTCGTTGTAGCTAAATTATATTGTATGTATAGTTGGGGTTATTTTTTCCAATGTGCATTACTGTACATTTATCCACATTAAATTTCATTTGTCATTTTGTTGCCCAATCACTTAATTTTGTGAGATCTTTTTGAAGTTCTTCACAGTTAAGACCAAAGCAGACTATCTTGAGCAGTTTAGTATCATCTACAAACTTAAATAATATTAAAACTTAGATGATAATTTATCTAATGTAAATTAAGTTAATTATAGTAAGTTTTAGGCCTAAACATAGGTTGTCATACCTTCAAATTTAATTTTAAATAGGCTTATTTTTATAAAAATATTTAAATCATCTGATTTTTAAAAATTACTTTCATCTACCTTGTTCAGAACACTTTTTTCTATAGTCTGAACAAATACAATTCATGGAGTAGGTTTGAGAAACTGGGCATTAGACCTCCATATAGCCAATAATTTATATACCTTTCTGTGGCTCATGACTTTCATAGGTCACCTGCACAGCAGACTGACCAGTCAGGAGAGAATTTGCATTACTCAGTAAGCTGACTTGAAGAAACATGATGCAAAGTAATGTTAGGGAGCTGTTGGGAAAGCAGAGGTGGAAACACAAATATAAATGCTTTCACACTGCAGTTCCCTGTTATAAGTTTGTTTGTTTGTTTGTTTTTCTTCCCTCTCCCTGAAAAATCACTTTTTAGTATGCATTCCCAAGACTAGTAATCGCAGAATGTGACTGCAGTGAGATGGTGCCAGTAGTCTCTTTAAAACACCAAAGATTGAACTTTCCTACTCTAAACTGTTTGCTATTGGACGACTCCTTCCCCAGTTGAAATAGGTTCAAACATCTAAATTGCTGGTGTAGGTATATACTTAGCCTGTTTCGTATCCTCTGCAGCAGAGCTCTAATGGAACTGTTAGCTACAGAGATATTAGTCCACGCTGCCTGTCTCAGATTTTTCTGTGCTGACTTTCTGCCCCAAAGTATGCATAAACAGCCAGTGCAGAAACGTACACAAAACCCTTAAAGTAACACTGGAGGAAGAGCCACCTACAAAATCCAAATGCTTAACCTATAATTGGGAAGATTCCTTAATTTGAATCGGAACAGACATGGTGACCTACCAAAAATGGATCACATGGTCTTGAGAAAGACACTGCCACTCCCTCCGAAGGAAAACTTGGTAGGCTCATGCTTGAGTAGAAACAAAGCAACATCAGCTACTTTCAGGGCATTGACAGCCTCCATGGGGTTTGCATGAGTAGCTCTGATATGGAAGAGATACACTTGACCTCATACATCTTCAGGCTATAAAATTTTTGTGAGTAGAAACTCCACTTTGAAAGATCTCTGTAGCTACAATAACATCAGCTGCCTCTTTAGATATCCTGTGTTTCATAGCTGGAATAATAGACTACAGTGTTGTCTTGTATTTATACTATACCTAGAGGAAGTGGGCATCCAGGCCAAACAGTTGGCACCACTAAGTATTATGTGGGAAAGCTCTCTGGACAAGAAGTTAGGAAGGTCCTAATGTCTGAATCAATACAAGAAGAATATAAGCCATACTCAAAATCCTATAAATCCAATAGTTCTAAAGTTTCTTAGCAAACAAATACAAGAGAGCTAATGCAACGGGGTAAATAGATTCAGGGCAAACTCATAAGATGCTTGCTAAATTCCTTGAAGCAGACAGAATGATTTGCTAGTATACTTCTGTTTGCAGAAAGCTGGATGCTTACCACATTAGATGAATGACTTCTGGATATAGCCCAGAAGGAATATGAGGAAAAATTGATCAAAACTCTCAGATGCAGATTTAAACTTTAAACAGCCCATAAAAGAAAGCGAGTAGGAAGGAAGTAATGCTACTTTTAGATATCTCTAATAGAAACTGTTTTCTTGCTTGCTAATCTTGGTTCACAATTGATCGTGTGGGAAGAGAGAAATAATTTATCTGAATTACTTTTAACAAGCTTCTGAGAGGCAGACACTAATGTACACCCTAGTAGCCATCTCCCAGAGATTTTCTCACCTATAGACCTGAAGGAGATATGTCTTACATACCTATCTGTACCGCTTGCAGGAGGTTCCTTCATTAAACAGCATTTGTCTGTCTAGCCACAGCTTGTTGAGTACTTTCATAAAAGTACTGATATTGTTGATAGTGGCACCTGATAGGAAATGATTTGTCTGTCCCTCTTATATGAAGTTGTCTAGTTAAGGTCCCCTCCAGAAACTAGCCAATAGCTGCCAACTGTGTACAGACCAGATCCTGGAGAAGCTGAAAACTCCTATTTAGGAGGTCCATGGTTCCTTTGATTATTGTGCCTCTAGGGATTGATTTTGTGTATGGATACCTAACAGTAGACCAAATTCCTTTTGATACTTCCACACTTTCTCCTCTTATGCCGTGGATATCAGGCATTTGCCCAAGCGGCATTCTTTACTTCCAGTGACTAATTCTGGGGGCAGAACCAAACCTGTGAGCAAGCTGAAGACTGACAGGCAGATCTGTGTGCCTTACTAGTTGAAGAAAATATATTCTTAGCTCAGCATTAATACATCTTCCTTTTAACCCACCAACAACTAAACAATGAAACTAACTTGTCACTTGCATGATTGATTGGGGAAGGGACACTTATGGCTCAAGCAAAGATCCAGCATGCTCTCTTCATATTATAGGAATAAAACAGGTGAGTAGAATGCTCTGACTTTTTTTTATTTTTATTATTTATTATTATTATTATTATTATTAATTGTTTTAAGCAGGCACATCCTGTGTTGAGTAGCTTTTTACTTTCTAAACCTGTTTGGCCAAACCGACAGAGGCAAGTCATAAGAGAAGTAGCCAGTAAGACCGCTAAGGGTCTGTAAACCAGGAAGGTCCAACATTGGAGTCAAGTAAAGGTGCACAATCTATCTTAATTCTTTGAATATATTTTCTGCCTTGTTACAGCTACTACAAGAAAGATCTATGAGAAGAAATTGCAGAAACTGAAGGAACAAGGCCCAGAGTTGGGGTCATCGACACCTCTACCAACAGTTTCTTCATCAGCTGAGAACACCAAACAGAATGGAAATAATGATTCTGACCAGTACAGTGACAATGAAGAAGGTAAAACTAAAGTGGAAACTCAAAATAAATATAAATTGCTTGAGTTAAGTTAAGAATGAGTACCGTATATACTCGATCATAAGCCGGTTCGTTTATAAGCCCACCACTACCACCACCCCCCAAAGATGGATAAGTAAAAATGGAAAATGTTTATAACCCATTCATAAACTGACCCTATAATTCAGGGGTCAGCAAACTTTGGCTCCCGGGCCATCAGAATAAGTCGCTGGTGGGCTGAGATGGTTTGTTTACCTCAAGCGTCCGCAGGCATGGAGGTAAACCTAAGTAAACAAAGTGTCCCGGCGCACCAGCTACTTACCCTGAACAGGGGGGAGAAGCTGGAAATCAGGGGAGTAACCCCTGTGACCACCCTCCACCTGACCCCACCCCTAGCCCGGGACTCCCTCACTCTCCCCATCCCATCCCTTTGGGATCCCCACACTCTCCCCATCCCATCCCTTCCCACCTTATCTGTGGAGGGCTAGGGGAGGATGTCTCTGACCTGGCTGGAGCTGCTCCAGCAGGCTGGGCAGCGCAGCCGCAGCCTGCTCCGGTGGGCCAGACCGGGTGGTGCGGCCGCAGCATGTTCCAGCGGGCTGGGCCGGGTGGTGCGGCCACAGCGTGCTCTGTCAGGCCGGGTGGCGCAGCCACAGCCTGCTCTGGGGGGCGGGGCCGAGCGCCACAGCTGCAGCCTGCCAGCCCCAGAGCTGCAGCTGCTTCGGAGGCTGGGGGGAGAGCAGTGTGGCCAGAAGGGGAGAAACTCTGGCTCCGCCTCTTCCCTTCTGGCTGTGCCGCCTCTCCTTGCTCCCTCTGGGGGGAGGGGCTGTGTCCCACCTCTCCCTCTCTATATCCTAAGGTTACCATTCATCCGGATTCCCCCGGACATGTCCGGCTTTTAGAGTTAAAAATAGCATCCAGGGGGAATTTGTAAATGTCCGGACGCACGCGCACGCACACACACACACACACACACACACACACGCATAGCGCGCGCGGCTGACGGCAGCCGGCCGGATGGTGCCACTTACATGGGGCTCTGACAGCCAGAGAGAGCCCCTCCTTCGCTTCCCCCTCCTCTCCCCTGCAGCTGAGAGCACTCCCTCCCTCCCAGATCACCAGCCGGCCGTTCGCACCGGCAGTCTGGAGCTCCACCCCCTGCTCCTCCTCCCCGGCACGCTGGTCTGAGCGGCAGGGTAGGGGGGCCAGGGGGTCGGAGAAGGGGCAGGGAGGTTCTGGAGGGGGCAGTCGAGACAGGGAGCGGTGGGGGGTCGGGAGTTCGAGGGGGGGCTTTCTGAGGGTGTGGGGGGTGGATAAGGTTTTGGGCAGTCAGGGTAGAGGGTAGGGTCTCAGGAGGGGACAAAGAGCAGGGAGGCTTAGGTGGGGGTGGGGTTCTGGAGGGCAGTTAAGAGCAGGGGTCCCAGGAGGGGTAGTCAGGGGACAAGGAGCGGGGGGAGGGTTGGGGGTTCTGAGGGGGGCAGGAAGTGGGAGGGAGGGGGCGGGGCTCCTCCCGTCCTCTTTTTTGCTTGCTGAAATATGGTAACCCTATATATCCTTATGAGCAAGAACAAAACATAGCATTCTTTTACACTAATGATGTGTTGGAGACAGAATTAACATTTCTCACAATTGGGATGGGCTCTGAACTTGAGCTCACCAATATTGACCACTGTATCAGGGTTTAGAAAAAACTTGGTGTATGGAGCAAGTCTGAGTTTGGACATGCGAGTGGGCTGACTAAAGCTAGGGAGCAGAGTTGCTGGCTCTTTCCTCTTCGGGAAGTTATCAAGCCAGGCAACAGAGTAGCCCAGGAACTGCTCCTTTGAGTACCAGCTGTGAACACAGTATCTCAGACACTACCACTTCTTAATGAGGAAGGAGGAGAGCCAGAAAATAGAACAGCTGTCACTGTTACTTTCCCTGGATAAGGTGAGCTAGGAATCTAAGCAAGCCAGATACCATGTCTGCTTCCCTGCAGGAGTAAGGGGGGACAACAGGAGTGAGCCTGTGTGTTGATGGGTGGAGGAGGAGGAAAAGAGAGATTTGTCAGAGGAAAGTGTGCAAACCTCTAACTGTGGAGAACTAACCACTGGAATAAATTACCAAGCAAGATGGTAAATTTTTCATCACTGAGATACTGATTTTTTTTAAAAGATGATCTGGTTCAACCACAAGTTATTAGGCTCATTGCTGGAATTACTGAAATGCAGGAGGTTAAACTTGATCTGAATGGTCTCATCCAGTCTTGAAATCTGTGGGAAAAGGAGAGCTGGAAAAGATAAGTGAGATGTTAGGAGAAATGCAATGTAGAGAGTCTTCCCCCCCGCCCCCTCTTAAGCCTGGTAAAAACATGCTTTCTCTTGGAGTTGATTGGTGGAAAAACTCCACAAAGGTTAAAGACGAATAGCAGTTATGTTATTTGCCAAGTATATTTATTCCTTAGACATAAAGACACACATTGTCCAGAATGAAGGGATTGCAGTTCTGTAAGTAGAACACAATAAAAGCTTCCAGTCTATTAAGTAGTTAATACTTATTGCTTTTCAGTTCTAGCTCTCAAAGCATTTTACAAAGAAAGGGAAGTTGAAATATACCCATCTTAGACTTGGGGAAACAGGTCACATTACCAGTCAGCTGCAAAGTCAGGAATAGAATGCCCATCTCTGAACTCCTGAACAGTATTGCCACGCCCACTTTTGTATCTAGCCTTGGATAGATACACACTGATAGACTTACTCGTTTTTATTTAAAGCACCTAACCCATTAAAGTCTTGCCAGAACAGTCCAGACCTGCTAAAAATATTTATACTGACGTTGTTGGACGGGAAGCAGGGTGTCTCTTTAATTCAGAATTCTATCCATTTAAATTGAACTATCTTCTGTGGCTCTCCCACAGTTTTTCTATCACTTTGATCCAATGAATTGTCATGATTTTACAAGCATAGGTTAGGGATAGAAAATTCAGATTTTTGATTTTATAGTCTTAAATCAGAGCTGTTCCTTTCTTTTCTTTCTGTGAATTCTTCCCTTTCTGGGCTCAGCTTATGACCTTTTATATTTGTAATCAGCTATCAAGCTAAACTTCTGTCAGCATCTCAGTCGTAGTGTCACTGTCACTTCTCCAACATTACCTTCAGTTGTTTATATAAATTCAGGACCTCTGGTAGAATCCTGTTGTAAAGTGTATGTTATGTTTTTGATCACAGTCCTCAAGCTCAGTGCAAACTTCAGTTTGCTTACATCAACTGGATACAGATGTAGTGATTACATCTGAAACTCCCAGAAAAATTGTCACTAGGAAGCTATGGCATCCATCCTCCCTTCTCAGTCAAACAAACCTGAAGTTGCTGAGGGCTGTGAAAGAATTTATGAAGTTCTTGTATTCTTGGGATGTGCATAGATCTCTTTAGTTTGCTGCTTAACCCTTGACAATATTTACATTTCAGAAGAATTTAGTTCTAACCGCTTCATTTAGTTGAATAGTTTTCTACCACCTCAACTTAAGGTTTTTTTGAGTCAGTAATTTATGCACTGTTTTGGAATCACTACTAACCTGGGTACAATTAGAATGGAGTCTTGTGGGCTCTAGGATGGGTAAGGGGAAACTTACTTTGCTAGAATCTTGCCTGTAATAAAATCTTTCTACAGAAAGCTTGCTACCTCATAGTATTTCTTTCTGTCTTCACTGTTGACTTCACTGGGTGGTGGTTTCTTATTCTAACATTCATATAAACTCACTTTTTTTCTAGGAAAATATAAAGCTTCAAGCTGCTTTAATTAAAAAAAAAAAAAAAAAAAAAAAAAAGCATAGATACTGCTTAGCTCATATGTGTTTATCAGCAATATTAACATATGCCTTCAGTCTTGCCCACTCCCTACCTCTGCTAAACACCTACGTCAGCGCAGGAAGATGGACTCCTTGCTTTACTAATGACCATCCACCTGCATTGTTAGTTAGCATACATTTCAGTAATTTGGCCTGGTAACTGTAGAAATAGGCACACCTCTTCACTAATCATTCTATCATCTTGTACAGTTGTGCACAGTTTATCAATAAGGGGGCATCCAAAGTCCCAAGTGTTTATGGAGGTCATTGGACTTTGTCCTGAACCATTTCATGATTCATGTCGTTGAGGGCAGCATTAACTACAAAAGCTTCAACACATAAGCAAACTGGTGTATTTTCTGGGTTGCAGTTGTGGGGGTTTGGAGCCTAAACTCTCTAAACCATAATCTTCCAATGGATTTTCAATGACTGGGCAAGCAGCCTGCAGGCTGGCCTAGACTGATTTGTGTTTGACTAACAATGCTTTTCTTCAGGATTGTGACTTCTAAGGTAGGGGTTCTGAGGACAAAGTTTTTGGTGGCCACTCTCGCACTTTTTCCTAAAATACTTAATTAGCTTTAGGAAAAACAAATAAATATGCACATGTACATGTCCAAATCATTGTAATTTATGTATTGCTAGCTAGTAAGTCTGTTGTGAAATATGATATTAACAAACATACAAGTATTACATTTCACAGCAGATTTAACTTGTCCCCAGGCATGGCAGGACTGAGGAAGCCCTGGATGTGGGGCAAGGGAAGGCAGCAGGAAGCCAGAGCCTGTCACCCCAGGGCTGAAGCCCAAAGCCTGAGCCCCACCGCCCCTGGGAAGGTGGGGAACTCACTGGCTGCCATCTCCTCCAGCATTGTGTCCCAGGTGTCTCCTGAGGAGGGCAGGGCCCACCCCGTGCTGGCAGCCCCAGCAACCAAGGTGGTGCATCCAGGACCAACAGGGAGGGGCTGCTATTTTGCCTGCTTCCCCCTCCCCCTAATCATAGCCCAGGAGGCTGTGGTCACAAGAAAAGACCTTGGTGGCTGCATTTGAGAAACACTGCTTTAAGGTATGCTTTCCTTCCTTTCGTTCTCTGCTCAGTCACTTCTCAAAGTCAGACACAGTGAAATCTTCCTATTGTAGTGCTGCTTAATTTCAAGACAAGTGACACTCCCTCCAGTCAGTTAGTGGAGCAACAATCCTGTATGGAAGCTTTTCTGCCCATAACTCCTGTATTAGAGACCAGTTCCCTTTATACAACTAAAACTGACTTCTCAAGTGGAAGGATGCGTTTACAACAGAGAACTTTTCCTGCAGTTTGTAAGCAGAGTACCTCTCTGTGGATGGATAGCTATTAAATAAAAATAAAAAAGTTAGTTATTTTTTCATTCAGTGTGGAAAAACCCTCTCCTGTTCACTGCAATAGGTGTTAGGGCTTGTCCACACTTGAAAACTAACGTGGATTAGGGTAGGGTGTACGTTTATAGTGCTTTTCCTTAATAACTTCATGTGTGTACACTTTTACTGGTCTAACCAAAGTAATGACTAACTGTATGGGAGCTGGAGTAAGAAGGCAACATATGATAAAAATTACTAAGGCTTTGTCTACACTGGCAAGTGAAAGACACAATTTTGTCATTCAGAGGTGTTAAAACCACCCTCTTCCTGCCCCTCCCCCCCGAAAGACCGAAGTTTTGTCGATGACAGGCGCTGGTGCGAACAGAGCTTTGTCAGCAGGAGCACTGTCCTACCGACAACACTAATGCTGCTCATTGGGGGTGAAAGTTTTTTGTCAGCAGGAGAACCCTCTCCTGCCGAACTGCGCGCCTTTTAGCAGCACAGCTGTAGCAGCGCAACCGTGTCACTAAAAGCTGCGTAGTGTAGATGTAGCCTAAGTTGTTTGAGAGACTAGGTGGGTGAGAATATCTTCTATTGGACCAAGTTACGTTGGGGAAAGAGACAGACAAGCTTTCAAGCTCCACTGTGCTCCTCTTCAGGTTTGGGAGAGGTAATCAGTCACAGCTAAACACAAGGTGGGACTGGTTAAGTGTAGGATTTAACATGTTGCAAAATGAAGTGTCCATTAACACCACTGTACTTAAAGCAGGCTAGTGGGCTACAGATTGTTGTAAAGAGATCTAGAATCATAGAATTGTAAGACTGGAAGGGACCTTGAGAGGCCATCCAATCCCCTGCACTCAAGGCAGGACTAAGTACAGTGATTCCTCACTTAACGTCGTCCCGGTTAACGTTGTTTCATTGTTAGGTCGCTGATCAATTAGAGAACATTCTCATTTAAAGTTGCACAATGCTCCCTTATGTCGTTTGGCAACCGCCTGCTTTGTCCACTGCTTGTAGGAAGAGCAGCCTGTTGGAGCTAGCTGGTGGGGGCTTGGAACCAGGGTGGGCCAGCAGCCCCCTATCCGCTCCCCTAAGTTCCCTGTGCGGCTGCCATCCAGCGGGATATCAATGGCCGGGCAGTTCAGGTGTCCCTCCCCGCACTGCCGTGTGCTGCTCCTGCCCTCTGCCTTGGACCTGCTCCTGGGAGCCTCCTGCTTGCTGTCCGGAGGGGTGAGGGGGAAGAGAGGAGAGGGGTGCTGATGTCAGGGTGTCCCCCTCCCCCTGCTCCTGTATCCCATCTCCACAGGGTGGGGTGGTGGCATGACAGCGCTCAGGACAGAGGGAGCTTGCTGGCAGCAGCTGCTGTCTCAACTTGCTGATCTACTTAAAAAGGCAGTGTACTTAAAGGGGCAATGCGACACACACATACATGATGTGTGTCTGTCCATCTGTGTCTCTCACACACGCATGCATTCCTCCTTCTCCCCCCCCCCCCCCCCGGCACTTTGGAAAGTGGAGAGAGTGGTGCACCCGAGTGGGATAGTGTGGGTTCATCATCACGTTCAGTTTCCACAGGGAATGTTTGCAGCCACTGCCATGTGTCTGTCTCCTCCCTCCGTTTTTGCTGCCTTGCAGAGTGTGAGGCTACATTAACAACAATGTGTTAAGCCTTGAGGGCTCAGCCGAGTGCTAGTTCATCATTTAGCAGTAAGGCATTCCCTGGGAAATATCCCACTCTTTTCCACCATCTGACTCCATCACTTCAACCAAGATTCACAATCATTGCTGTGTACAGTATTAAATTTTGTTTAAAACTTGTGGTGGGTGGGGGGGTGTGTGTATGTATGTGTGTGTGTGTGTGTGTGTGTGTGTGTGTGTGTGTATATATATATATATATATAAATAAAAATAAAAATTTTTTTTCTCCCTCCACATTTACATTAATTCTTATGGGGAAATTGGATTCACTTAACATCGTTTCACTTAAAGTAGCATTTTTCAGGAACATAACTACAATGTTAAGCAAGGAGTTACTGTAGACCATCCCTGTCAGGTGTTTGGAGATTAAGAGCAGGTTAGACGAAGGAGATCACACAACCTCTCTAGGCAATTTATTTCCGTGTTTAAGTACCCTGAGAGTTAAGAAGTTTTTCCTAATGTCCAACCTAAACCACCCTGCTGCAATTTAAGCCCATTGCTTGTACTATCCTCAGAGGTTAAGGAGAACAATTTTTCTCCATCCTCCTTGTGACAACCTTTAATGTACTTGAAAACTGTTATCATGTTGTCCCCTGAACTCCACCCCCTCAGTCTTTTCTCCAGACTAAACCAACCCAGGTTGTGTGCTGTTGTTTTTTCAATCTTCCCTCATAGGTCATGTCTTCTAGACCTTTTATCATTTTTGTTACTCTTCTCTGGACTTTCAGGAAAGATGTGGAGAAATATGCTCTCCGGAACTGGACACGCTACTCCAGTTGAGGCCTAATCAGTGTGGAGTAGAGCAGAAGAATTACTTCTCGTGTCTTGCTTGCAACACTTCTGCTAATACATCTCAGAATGATGTTTGCTTGTGTGGTTTTGTGTGTGTAACTGTTACACTGTTGACTCTTATTTAGCTTGTGATTCACTATGATCCTCCAATCCCTTTCCGCAATACTCCTTCCTAGGTAGTCATTTCCCATTTTATGTGTGTGCCGCTGATTGTTCTTTCCTAAGTGAAGTACTGTGCATTTGTCCTTATTGAATTTCATCCTGTTTACTTCAGACCATTTCTCCAGTTTATCCAGATCATTTTGAATTTTAATCCTATCCTCTGAAGCACTTGCAAGCCCTCCCTGCTTGGTATCATCCACAAACTTTTTGAGTGTACTCGGTGCCATTATCTAAATCATTGATGAAGATATTCCCTGCGGTACCCCACTTGATATGCCCTTCCAGCTTGACTGTGAACCATTGATAACTACTCTCGGAACGATTTTCCAACCAGTTGTGCACCCACCGTAGGGCTGGTCCACACTAACCCCCCACTTCGAACTAAGATAAGCAACTTCAGCTACGTTATTCACGTAGCTGAAGTCGAACTATCTTAGTTCAAACTTACCGCAGGTCCACACACGGCAGGCAGGCTCCCCCGTCGACTCCGCGTACTCCTCTCGCAGAGCAGGAGTACCGGCGTCGACGGTGAGCACTTCCGGGATTGATTTATTGTGTCTAGACAAGACGTGATAAATCGATCCCAGAAGATCAATTGCTTACCGCCGGACCCGGAGGTAAGAAAGTCATGCGAGATGGTATCAAAAGCCTTACTAAAGTCAAGATATACCACATCTACCACTCCCCCCTCCTCCCAATCCACAAGGCTCATTACCCTGTCAAAGCTATTAGGTTGGTTTGACAAAATTTTGTTCTTGACAAAGCCATGCTGACTGTTACTTATCACCTTATTATCTTCTAGGCGGTTGCAAATTGATTGCTTATTTATTTGCTCCATTATCTTTCAGAATACTGACGAAATAGAAACTTTTTGTTCACACTAAAATGAGCAGCTATGGACTTTCTGTAGATTCAGGGTAAAACTGACATAAGTGAAACTTGAATCCGATCAGGGAGCAGTTCTTTTTCACTGTCACTTTTCAAACGAGTATATCACATGAAACAAAGGAGTGTTAGCAATACAATTAAAATATATTGTTATAGTCTTTATTGGGTTGTTATGGTCTTGACAGTTACTTAAGATGACCACTTTTTTTTTTTTAATATTCTAGGTAGAATGTTTGATTTTTGGCTCTTTCAGTTGCCAAAGAGTAATGGTGACTGATTTTATTCTCAGATCCCAAGGTAGAGTTCAGACTTGAGAAGAGAGAACCACTGAAAGCCAAGACAAAGACTCCAGTAACACTCAAACAAAGAAGAGTTGTTGAACATAATCAGGTATTGTTATTTTAATGGCATTTTCTTACCAACTTGTAATTGTGAGTATACTTGCAGTAGCTGAATTTTTCATATTGCACTTGACTAATATTCACATATGGCTAATATTTTAAGTGGGCTAAACTGTTTATCACAAGTTTTCCAGGAATCATGCAGAAATTAAACACAACCCAAGTCTTAGCTAATCCTGGAGCTATTTTTTAATATTTTGCCTACTCAGTAACACTTAACTTTAGCAGAATATAGCTGCTAATCTTAGCTTTTGCTTTTTTCTATGATATTGTAGGCAGCACTGCTGTAGTTAAGGTTGCATAACACTTTCCATTATAAAACCATTTTCAGTGACTTATAAATTTGCCAAATTATTGAAATTTCCTTGTTGAATATCTCCAAGAAACATTTTTGGAACCTTCAGCAAAACCAGCTCTGTAAAGTTCTCTCAGAACAAAGTTAGGGAAAATAATTGTTTGCTTAATTAAAATATCCTGGTATCTGTTTGAGAGGCTTTAGTGCCTCTGTGCTTTAGAGTGAGGACTTAACCTCCCCACCAATTTTATCCTAAGAGAAGAACATATAATGTGGGGAAAAACAGTCTTCAGTTGTAGGGTCAAATACTATTAATGCATACACATATGGGCACTTATTAACTTTTGAGTGCCTCACTTTGAAATGCTAATACACTCTAGCTTGCTTAATGAAGGCTTTTTGTGTTTGGGTTTTAGGGTGTGTAGATTCATTCCTTAAAAAATGAGTTGATCATGTGGACTTCAGGAGTTTGATTTATCAAATACCTGTAGCTAATCAACCCTTGTGAAGTTAGCATATCAATGTGAATATCCTTTTGTCCAGATTAGTGTATTTCATCAGATGATCCAGTTTTGGCTGGTAGTAGTGTAGTGCCCTGACTAACATTTCTTTTTGCTGAAGAAAGGTAGTGGAATCCTTGTGGAGCAACTATTTGAGTAACTGGCTTTTGCAGAACTTTGCAATGATCTGTGCTATGTTGATGAGGGTGGGCTGCCAGTATGAGGGGACAGAATAGAAAAATTTCTTTTAAAATGGTGTTTCAGCCACTGATACTAGTGCATGCTGCTCTGAATCTTTCCTTTCTGTGGAATTTGTCACCAATGGCTGTTTCAGAAATGGTGAACTCTTACTAATTTTGTCTGTTTTGAAACAGACATCCAAGTACCACTTAATTTTGTCTGGGCTGGGGCATATATAGACATATGCTAATGTAACTTATTGTCACAACTGTTCCAGTTCACTTTGATGGGAATCAAAATCAAGGAGTCATACTGAAACACTTCTTTCCAGTTGAAGCAAAAATTCAAAATTGTTGACAGCACAATATTATTTTAAAGGATATTTAAACACTTAATCAGCCAAGAATCCTTTTTAAATGAATTCTTCAAGTTAGATTCCTAAACAAGTTGCCTGATTTTCCCCCCCCCCCCCCAATATTGATGCTCTTCCAGCAGCTCCCACTGATTTCAATGTGACAGAGATGTTGGCGTGTCCAAATCTCTTGAAAAATCAGGCCTCTATCTTGGAGTGTGCATATATTTTTCGAGAGAAAGCACACCAACATCTGTCTTGTTGAAATCAGTAGCATCCTGTCTTAGAACCATAATGGGAAACAAAGTTAAGACAGAGTGTTGTGAAGTCATTGCTTTAATGTCCATTTTATTAAAATGTGCCCCTTGAATGGACCCACTTGGCAAAATAAACATACCTGTACTCTGAACAAACCCCTTCTCTCCCAGGACCCCAAGAGATCAAATAGACCTTGCAGTGTCACCTGAAGTCTTTTATCTTAGCAGTTTGTCAAACCAACAGGAGAAATATATGTGAAAGAACACCCTCAGAAAACAACCTGCTTTCACAGCCTCCTAGATTAAACAAATAGACGTTAATTTGACTTTCTCGCCTGATCTCTTGAGGTATCTAGGACCTCAAACTAAGTATTTCAAATGTATATGGTCTGCCAAAATAGTACTCCACGGAGTCTGAAATCTGCACCTATATGACTCAGTGCTAATTCAGCTGGTATCTTATCCAATTCATCGGGTTGACTCAAAGAGAATAGTAAAACTCTTCATACAAATCTTTCAAAATGATGAATATTTACTGGTTTAAACCATAATAACCCGCTCTTTAGCTAGGCTGACCTGGACCCATTAATATTCTTTAAAATCTAGTAAATGGAAATGCTAAATGCCTACAATAGAAGCTGAAAATACTTTGAGTGGTTAAAGCTGCAAACAATATAATCTAAAATCTGTAACAGGCAAAGATTTATGAATGAACTTCAGTAAAGTACAGTAAACTTCCAAAATTATCCTTGCTTTTTAGGAAAGGAAATAATCCAAAATTTGTGGGGGGAGAGGAGATGGGGTTAGATTTGGAAGGAAAGAATTGTTTAATTTGAGAAGAGTTTTCTTACAATTTAAAGAAATATTGCCAACAGTTTAGGCTCAGATTTAGCCTACTCCATGAAATTTAGGATCTAGTGGGAAGTGATGTTTTTCTCAAAATCCAATTTAAAAGTTCACCACTTAGTAATTGAAAAGTTTAGGAGACTATAACTTGTCTTACCTACATAAAAACTTGTACTCCTTCTACTGGATTTGTAGCAACAATAAACAAGCAATCTTTTTTTTTTTTTTTCCCCTCTCTCTCTCTCTCTCTCTCTCTCTCTCTCTCTCTGATGTGTTAGGAAGAGCTATCTTATAAATGATAACAACAAACTACCAAACTTCCTGAATTTATTAAAAGGAAAACATACACATTACATTTGTTTTGCTACTCGCTTCAGATTATTGCTCACTTTTTTTTTACTAGTGTAAACTTCTTTTCCTCAAAAATAGTTTTTTTTTTTTTAAATACAGTGGTAACTCTCTAGTTTTTAACTGTTTAATATTGGCTATTTTATGGATTTGGGATTTTTAATTGTGTTTCAAGTTGCTAGTGTAAAACTGCAGCCTTTTATGCTGCTTCTGTAGATTTGGGGTCTTTTCTCACTCTTTGAGACTTAACCTGAAAAGGATGGTCCCACTTACTTAAACCCACAATACTATTATTATTGTGGTGAATGACCTCATTCCTCCAATGGATATAAAGCCATTGGAAAACTCCTAAGTTAAATCTTATTCTAATACTAGTATGACACTTGCTTTTAGTATCTAATGGACTGGTTTAGGTTTGACTAATTATGTCTCAAGTCTTGGCCATAAGGAATGGGCAAAGCTTAATTTATGGATATAAAACTTGTTACAATTATGGGGGACACTTTCAAAGGCACAAATGGTATTTAGGCAAACAATATCTGATGAATTTCAAACTGCTGTATGTATCTTTGGAAACCTCCCTAACTTGTGTTCAGAGGAGATAAAACTGCATCTGAGTAAAGGGTTTTGGTAACACCTGTTTCCACACACGCACAAGAGGTTTGTTTTTTATTTATGCAGACGAGATATCTGGGTTAAATGTAAAATGGCATATCGGCTCATCAGTGGTTATCCAGGTTCAAGCCAGAGATGAGGTTTTAGCCAGTGATGATGTAAACCATTTATACTCTACACTTACTGGAGATGGTAGCTGTCACTTTGTTCTGATAATAATAATACATTGTCTGTTCAACTCCATATAAATAGGAATCCTCTTAAGGATAGTGTTGCGTATAATCACTTGATATCCAATATTAATGCAGGTATTCTAGAAGGCAAGATATTTGGAAAGCAAGTGTGCTACACCACCTACATCTGGAATATGCATGCTTCTATGGCTTTTAGTTATGGACACTTCAGTGTTGGGACATGGCTTTTATATGCTTGCTAATGTATTTGATGCTTGAATAGAACTATTCTCAAGATGGAGTTACTGAGGCTATCTGGACAAGTGGATCGTCAAAAAGTGGACCTCTTCAGGCAGTTTCTAGGGAGTCTACAAGAGTATCAAGAAGAACACCAAGGAAAAGGGTGATGAGAGGCTTATTGCAATCTAGACTCGTTTTACTTTTTCCTGAGATTGTCAGGGCCCTAGAGACTATTTTTTACACTCACTGTTTTTGTTTTGTTTTTTAAACAAACAGGTGGAAACTACAGCACAGTTGCCTGTAGATGATGCAGTAATGTCAGAGGGTACTCCCATAGCTGAAACTATAGTGGCTTCAAGCAACGAGACCCTAGTAAATATATCTAATAAATTATACAAGTGGTATCCTTCTGTAATGTACCTTTTAACTTACACTAGAAAGTGTTTTTACTTTAAACAAATCTAACTCCACTTGATAGCCCCCAATACTTAATGTATTTTTACTTTCTGTCAGATATGCTTCCCTCTCCATTTTATCAGTCTTATATGAGCATATGTTCTTGCACCAAACCCTGAAGCCTCCTGCTGCTTGCCTGGTCTGAGCCAGTATGATAGTTCCTCTCTTCTTAAAAGTGGAAGATTGGGGAACTTCAGTACCACAGCCTTCATGGAGGATCCATTTTATTTAATATGTGCAACAAACCTGCCTTGAGGGTTTGTGAGCTTCTGTCACTAAACAGCTTTAAGAAAAAAATACTGAAACTATGTCGCTAATGTATTTAGAATGTTTTTCCAACGTAGCTTCTCTTAAATCATCTATTTTTTTTTTTTCCCCCGAGTGGTAACTTTTAGTATCCAAATGTTTAACAAAGATTTTGTCTTATTTTTGTTTTTCCTTTGTATTTTGGTTAATTGAGTCTGAACAATTTGAATCTCAGCAGGTTGTCAATAGGGTGCCTGGAAATTTCAAGCATGCAGCTCCTACACTGTCAATCAGTGAATTCTCAGACTTGCCCAGAAGAACACCAAAGAAACCATTGATGACAGCTGAAGTAAATGAATTAAAATTTAGATTATCATTATTTCTGGACAGAGTTCTTGTATTTTATTTATTCATTCCTGCAGAAGTGGGAATGAGGGTGTAGTTCTCTAACAGGTGGCATGAGGATATTCAGATCAAACTAGCATTATATCATGGCTTGACTGATGAATGTAAGGTTTAAAAGTTTGGCCAATAAAATACCTGCTTAGTTTTGAGCCATTCTGCATTTCTGGGGTCATGTTTGCAGTTTTTGTGCTGCTTCTGTCATCAATGTAGCATGTTGGTTTTTTGTACAATTCCTTGTCAAGTTAGTTGAATAGAGAGTACATGGCTCTTGAATTTTGAAAAATTGATCACCTCTGTGGCTTAATTTAGAGCATCAAATAGCAGGATTATTTTAAACCAAAAGCCTACTCCAGTAACATTACTGGAGTAGATCTGCCTCTTCTTTTAATAGCTAAAATGCCCCTGCTTCTAGAGTGTTTGACTATATTATCTCTGGAAACCCTTTTTTTTATGCTAAAAATTTTAGACGTGATATTGTGTGCTATTCTGCAGCATTACTATTTTCCTAATAGAAATCAATAGGGTTTATCACTTTTGCATTGCTCATTTTGAGTACAACTCATTCTTAAAAATAGATAAGAAATCTTTAATTAAAAACTAGTGGCTCTGCTTTCAGATGTGTGTCCATGTCTTCATGTAGTATGTGAAATGGGCTACCTCATTTGCTTACAGAGATGATCTGACGTTATGTTGGTAACTGAGCACTGAGCTGATACCCATTAAATTTATTAAAAACAAGTGCTTTACTGTCTCAAACCCAATAAGCCTTTGCAGTCAGTGTTTTGCTATATTGCAGCACTTTCGCTTACCACAGCAAGAGGAAACAGGTCGTCCTCATAAACATACTGTTAACATTGGTCACACACAATCCAGTGATCTGCTCAACACAGCCATGATAGAGGTGATGACTAGACCCTTTTGATCATCTGTATTGTTGTCTGATTGGTGTATAAGTACTGCATAAGTAACAACAAAGTATTCTTCATGTTGAAGGAAACTGAGGACAACGCTGAATACATCTGGACACCAAAAATCACTAGACAGCTGCCAGTAACAAAGCTTAAACCAACAATTAAAATCCAGGAAAGACTTCTTAAAATTCACTGGGTGAACCAAATTCTCCCTTTCAAATCACCTAGGGTTATGGTCACTCTAAATATCTATACTAGAGGGGGAAAAATGCTATTGAGTTTGGTAAGGTTTATAATTCTTCTATTTGTTCCCGTAGGTGGTGGAGAAAACACTAGCAGAAGAACGAAGAGTAGAAAGAGATATTCTTAAGGAAATGTTCCCATATGAAGTATCAACACCTACAGGAATTAGGTACAATTAAAGTATCTTATGTTTTACTCAATCATGAGAGAAAAAGACCCCCCCCCCCCCCCCCCCCCCGGGTTTAATTAGGTTGTATTGCTAAGAAATCTCTAAGAATTAATCAGTACTCTGTGGCTCAACCTCAGAGCACACCATAGAGCTAGATGGCACGCCTTTCTGCATATAACTGTTAAAATTAACTTATCCCATTAGATCTAAAACTGAATTTACCTGGGCTAACAAGAGTTTGCTCTAGTATCACAAACATTATTGAAATGTGGTGTGATTTAGGCTTCAGATACTAAAAGTAAATAAGCCTTTTATAAACAGAAATACTTCAGATAAGGAATCTTCTTTTTAAAATGACACAGATTAAACCAGTTTAACTTCTTCTGAAATGAAGTCCAGTATTCCACCATGGGATTTTAAATAATAAAAATGGTAAAACTTTTGAGGCTAAAAATATCCTGTTAGCTTGTGTTCCAGGCAGAAAGATATGCACATTTTTTTAAAAGTACTGCTTCAGCAGAGCACTGAATTCTGTAGCCATAATCCGCTTAATGGTCCATATAGAGACCAGACACTGGACTGACATTGGTCAGTACCAGCTGCTTCAAAGGAAAGCGCCAAAAAAAGTATAGAAAATTATGGAATAACTTGTCCATAACTTTCCTTTGTTTTCTAATCTCAGTCAATTAGTGATTTGCCTTATGCACTGAAGCATGAAGGTATAGGCATCCTGCCTAATGTAACTAGATGTTCTTATCTGTATAGAACTTCCAGTCCTAAATCCTATTCTAAATTTTTATTTTTATTTTTTTTTTTTTAGCTTTTGGCCACAATATCTTGAGACAGAGTTCCCCGAGTCCGTAGGTGTGGTGGTTTTTTTTTGTTTGTTTTTGGTTTTGTTTTTTAATTTAAAAGGGATTTTACTCTAAAAGCATGTTGCCTTTTGAATTCGATTAAATCTCCTTTCCTTCTTGTATAATGTAGGAAGGTAAAAAGAAATGTCTGACTTGACTTCTCCATACCATTCATTATTTTGCATTCTTGTATCATATTTATCTTATAAACTAAGTAACTCCAGTCTCTTTTGAGGTTCAACATACCGAAGACTTGGTATGCTTCCTGATTCCCATCACTTATTTATATACTCTTTCTCTCATTCTTGTGCATCCATACGCTTTGTTTTTATCTCCGCTTGTTCAACAATAACACCTAAAGGCTAGAGCCCTATTGTGGTAGTAATCTTACAAACACATAACAAAGGTGGTCTGTGCCCAGGAGCTCTTATAAATAGACAACACTGGCAACTGCACAAACTGGAAATGTAAGATGATAATGAGATCATAGTAACAGACTTTCATTGAGCTACCTGCATTGGTGCCCATGTCTTTTCCTTAACAAAGCTTTTCCTGTACAACCATTCTTTATCTGGCATGTTGGGGGAATGGGGGGGGGGTCCCGGTTAGTCAAAAATCCCAGTTAACTAAGTTATATTTTTCAATGGCAGGAGGGAGCTTAGGTGTGGGAGGGGGCTCAAGGATGGGGGAGGGAGTTTGGGGGAGGGAGAGGGTTCGGGGTGCCAAATCTGGCAGTGCTCATCTCAGGTGGCTCCCTGCAAGCGGCGACATGTCCGTGCAGCTCCTAGGTGGAGGCATGGCCAGGCAGATCTGCGCACTGCCTCTGCCCACAGATGCTGTCCCCGCAGTTCTCATTGGCCGCAGTTCCTGGCCAATGGGAGCTGCGGAGCCAGTGCGTGGGGCGGGACAGGCAGCACACGAAGCCCCCATGGCCGTTCCTCCACCTAGGAGCAGCAGGGACATGTTGCCGCTTGCGAGGAGCCAGGTAGGGAGCCTGCCGGCTCCGCACCAACTGGACTTTTAATGGAGATATCAGACATGCCAGTTTCTAGAACTTTACGGTTGGTGAAGTGCCTGATAACACAACTTTTACTGTAGTTCATTGAAATGAAGTGTTGAGTATTCACTGCTGGTTTGCAGAAAGCATTGACATTGTTATTGGAATTTAAAATGTCCCAACAGAGAGAATTTGACTTTGCATGCCTTAGAAGCACATACGTTCTAATAGTTAAGAAATGATATCAGTGAATGTCTGCACCCATGTCCCTAAAATCAGGGACTTCCTCTTTATCAGTATGGAATCGTCTGCTTGCTGTGGTACCATTGTAGGGCAAGGAGAGTAGTCCTGCCCAACGCAGCTTTTCTTGTTTTTTGGACTGCTGGTTTGACTAACTCCACCCCTTTACTCTTCCTTCCCCGAGGGACGACAGTGATGAGAGCTAAGATCTCTACCAAAGTTCTTTGCTCCTTAAGTAGAGGGGACACTAATCACTAACAAATCTTTTTGCCAACCCCTGGAGCCTCATCCAGTCCACCTTGGCAAGCATTCTGTGTAATTGAAATCAATATATTTGAAAATGTAGAAAACATCCAAAAATATTTAAATAAATAATATTCTATTGTTTAACCATGCTATTAAAACAGCGATTAATCGCAATTAATTTTTTTTCATTGTTTGACAGCCCTGCTTGATACCTAAGTCTGGCTATTTGTGTATCCTATCAATCTTTCTGCATATAGGGTTGAAAGACACACTTCACATTTTACTTTCTCTTTCCCATCACTGGTGAACTGTATGCCTGAAAGCTTACCCATGGGCAGTAGAGAAATCTGTCCTTAACATTTTAAAACAGAATAGCTGATGTGCATTCTGATCCGTAACAGATCCTTAATCCGTTTAAACTAAAACTTTTATATACTTTAGATTGCCACTTAATCATGTGACTAATTAGTCTTTTTAATTAACAGTGCTAGCTGCCGCAGACCAATCAAAGGAGCTGCTGGCCGACCTATAGAGCTCAGTGACTTCAGAATGGAAGAAAGCTTTTCATCTAAATATGTTTCAAAATATGTTCCTTTAGCAGATGACAAACCAGAGAAACCAGTAACAAAAAAACGCTCCATTCCCATGTGGATAAAGATTCTGCTGTTTGTTGTTGTGTCAGTCTTCTTGTTTGTGGTTTATCAATCTATGGAAACCAACCAAGGAAATCCTTTTTCTAAATATCTTGGTGTCCCTGAGGCAAAGATCCAAGCTGATTGATCATCTCCTATGGCACACCCAACTTGATCTGTTTTTTTTTAATTGTAGAAAAAAAGAACTCTCTTCCCTACTGTTGTCGCAAGGACTGCTTACAACTGTGATTGCAACTTGACAAATTGAATAACGAAGCATAAATAAACAAGACAGTATAAATGGACATCAGTAACTTTTTCTGGACTAGTAGGAGATAACTTTGTGCCATATGAGTAACATTTTTTAGATCTTTGGGACTTTTTGTAGTCTTTATTTTTTTAATGTGGACATCTTTAAATTCATTTTTGAGAAACTGTATATTGTTTTTGCAAACTTGGAAGCTGAGAAGGGCAAAAATGTAGTAAAATGTGAAGCTGTGTTTAAATGCTTTGACTACGTACAGAAAAGAGGTTGTACTTTTTTTCTCTACTACACAATGTGGGGGTAAGGAGGGAGGAGATATTATTAACCTGACAAAGGGAAATGCATCCTTGGATGGATTTTATTGTAACTGTTCAGCTAAATTTGATATATTGTAGCTTGTAGGGAAAGTCTGGCAATAAACTCTTCTGTAATACTGTAACTTTTTAGTAAATGTAACTGTAACCCTGCTGTACTCATTTCTGTAAGGTCTAAGTAACTTTAGTAACTCCACTTAAGAATAACATCGTTTTTTAATTGTAGCTCTTAATTTTAGTGCTTAATACTGTTTGTAGGAACCTAATAATTACAGATCTAATTGGCAACAGATCTGTCTTTATAGAGGAACTTATTTATTAGTAATCTGTGTGAAAATAAAATTTGCATCAAATATAATTTGCTACCAAAATATTCTTTTAATCTGTTTTTTGTTTATTGAAAGACTCAGTCTAAAGCACTGTGCTACATCTTAAATCTTTCACCAGCATGATTCAGACTGCAGATAAAATTACTGCAGGGCTAGGTTCTTCAAACAAAATTTGTCAAGTCTTTCCCACGGCTTAAGATGATACTCCTTGCAGATGTTCACGTAAAAATGCGTTGCTTCTATAATCATCTTGGATACTCCCTATATCATGAAGTTTCATGTTTGATGTGAAGAGGGCATTGTTATGCTTTGACTTCATTTAGGTTAAAATTACTCATCTTGGATTTAGTTGATTATTTTCTTTTTTCAGTGGAAATATGTCTAAACATTCTCAATTCCGTAACTTAGTTACAGGCAACAGATTTTTCCACAACCAGTGAAGTCTGAAATAAAAATAGAATATAAAGTGAATGTATAAAATTGGTGCACTTAAGTCTGCAACATATTGCATATTCTATTCAAAATTACAATTGTAACCTTATAAAAGTGGTACTTTTTTTTAAAAAAAAAGCTTAGGATATAAATAGTCGTATCTTTTTTACTGTAACTAGATACAATGTAATAATTAGTTCATAGTTGCTCTTATGGAAACTCTTACTTGCTATGTACTTGAGGCAACTTTTACTTATATTTGGTAGCAAAGCAATAGTTTTTTGTCTAAAATAAATGCTTTAATTCTTTTAATTTCTGTTTTTAATCAAATAGTAAAACTTGTGTTCGTCCTCTAGAAAATTGTAACGGAAAACATTAATTTTTTGGTGTCAAACTGTGGAAAAATAAAGATGTAATGTGTACTTCAGTGCTTATTTTCATAAGAACTGAAATCAATTACTTTTAATGTGCTGTCTTGTGGTATTGCTAGAACGTATTCTATATGAAGGGCTTTGCTTTTGCTTCTAATCTAAAATGTGTAGAAATATATAACATTCTAAAGTTCTCTGCCACTGAAGTAAAAAATTTTAAACATTCCCAAAATAAAATTTCACTGTGTAATAATCATTAACAGAGATTCCAGTTCCCTCTTTGTTTTGGGAAAATGTCTTGTTTACAGTAATTCTTAATTGAGCCTATTTTTCCTCTACCTATATGTACCAAGATGGGCTTTGCTCCATTTTGCTTTTACTGAACCGAGAGGTTTAACTAACTTCACTTGCTGTGGCATAGAAAACCTATTACGGATCGGTATAGTTTTACAAAAAGAAATACTGTGTATTGACCTGTCTCCAAACTGTTAATTTGTTTACAATTGAATTGTACTTTCAGTGAATGTCGTTTTGTTTCATTCAGCTGTGCTTGCTTTAGAGATTTATATAAACCTTCTAAAGCTACAGCAGAAACAGCATAACTGTACATTTTATTGGATTAATGGCACTCATTTATGGCATTATGAATGAATCCTTTCAAGTATTCCGTATTTATAGAAGGCAAACAATTCTTAAGTATACTCACTTTCACCTACAGAGAGGAGTCACCCTTTATCTGATAACTTTAGCATGGAACCTTTCTAAAGGTGCTGACCATGTGCACTTTCAAAGGATTGCAGAGAAGTTAGGGTCCCTGAGCACTTACAGGAAAATAAGCCATCAGCTATCAAAGGAGTAACTCCTATACTGGTCAACTTCGTCTTTTGTCCGACATTCAGGAGTGGGCTATTGGCTAGATCCATAAAGGGCCTAAAGTGCTGCAATGTTGAGGTGCAATGCCTAACTTGTAGGAGCCTTGCTCTCCAGTAGAATACACAGACCTCCTTGCCCAATGTAGGGAGAGATTTAGGCACCCAAGAATGAGATTCATAAAAGCCAGAACACTGATTGGGAAGTCACCTAAGGTAGCTAGTAGGAAAGGGCTTGGACCCCATCCCTGAGGAAGTTAAGCACTTACTACATCTTGGAATGCCTTAGTCAGAGTTAAGGCCACTGAAGCATGTAATCTGGCCTGTATAGTACAGGCCACCAACACTGCCCAGTACCCGTACAGTAAACCAACAAATTTATTTTTTTTTTTTTAAACTTTTAGCCAGTGGTTAGAGTGATGTGGAAACTCGGGTTCCAATCCCCATGCTCTACTTATTTAACACACTGTGGAACAGGAAAGAGTGAGGCCTGCTCCATTATACCCTCTAGCTCAGTGATTAGGGCACTTTCCTGAGGGGGAAGGGAGGAGACCCAAATTCAAATCCTTTATCCATATCAGACAGTGGGACAATTGAATCTGGTGTCCCACCAGCATGCATGTTCTAACCCAGGGGTTCTCAGACTGGGGGTCGGGACTCCTTAAGGGGTTGTGAGGTTATTCCATGGGGGGGGGGAGGTTCACAAACTATCAGCCTCCATCCCAAACCCTGCTTCACCTCCAGCATTTATAATGGTGTTAAATATATAAAAATGTTTTTAATTTAAAAGGGGGGGGGTCGCGCTCAGAGGCTTGCTTTGTGAAAGGGGTCACCAGTACAAAAGTTTGAGAACCCCTGTTCTAACCACTGAGCTATAAGGGAGGCACAACCTCTGGCTGTTTTGTATGGGAATGGGCATGCTTGCCTACTACCTAGGCAGGGGAAACACTGAATTTGAGGATTCTGCTGGGATGTATGCATGAGATGGGCACCTAAACTGCAGTAGCTGTGTGCATGCTCACTGGCAGAAACTTTAGTGCCATAGAACTCTAGCTGCCTACAGAGTTAGTAGCTGGGAGGGTGTTTTGACGATCTTGGTGTCACCTAAAGTGGCAGGTGCCTACATTTTTCTTGGTAGATCTAGCCCTCAGACTTCTTAAATTACAAGCTTTTAGGGAAAGTCTTTATGCCAGTAAAATTTTCAGAAGCAACTATGTGATTTAGGCTCCTCAGATCTATTGACTTCCAAGAGGTATTAGGTGCCCAAGTGCCATTTTCAAAAGTGGCTTAGGGTAAAATTTTCCAAAGCAGCTAATTGACTAGGCTCCTAAATCTATTGCAAAAATATATATGAAAGGAATTGAATAGGGCATCTTTCTTGGGAGTCCACCACTTTACGGTGTGGCATTCATGCATGACGATGTTGGTCACTAATGATTGGCTAGATCCCACAGCTCCCAGCCTGAAAAGTTATATTCAGACTTGTATTGAAGCCTAACTACTTTGTGGACTGCTACATTTGATATAGGGTGGCTAATAACTTTAGGGGTGTGGAGATTTGCCTAGTGATCAGTACTCTACTATTCCAAGAGGTCTCCGATCAAATCCCATTCTGGTCCTGAAGCCTTGAAGGTATTTGTCAATTGCAGGGTGGGAGATTAGTTCCTTAGGCTACTTGTTAGTATGCTGTATCGTCATACAGGACACCCTCATTTCCTGCCTTGATCTGTTTGATCGAGTGGGTAATGTACCACAAAAATGTTTAGGGTACTAAAATGTAAATTTCTGACAATTAGCATATACTAGACTGACTCTTCTATAAAGAAACCTCCTATGAAGAAACACTCAATAGAGCAGCAAAACTCATTGCATAATAGTACATAAGAATGGCCCTACTGGGTCAGACCAAAAGTCCATCTAGCCCAGTATCCTGTGTCCAACAGTGGCCAATGCCAGGTGCCCCAGAGGGAATGAACAGAACAGGTAATCATCAAGTGATCTATCCCCTGTTGCACATTCCCAGCTTCTGGCAAACAGAGGTACTCAAATGAAAGTCAAATAAAACTGGAATGAAAATGTCAAGCATAGAATAAAGTGACTGCCTAAGATAGGGAGTTGCCCACTGGAGGTTCTTTCATTTAGTCTTCAGCATGTATGATGGGGGAATCATAGGACTGGAAGGGACCTCAAGAGTCCAGTCCCCTGTACTAATAGCAGGACTAAGTATTATCTATTCCATAATCACATTAATAATAATTGCTATTATTAATAATTCCACCACTAAGTCACTCAGGGCTGTGAAAAATTGAATCCCCTGACCACCATAGTTAGGTGGACCTAACCCTCTGTGTAGCCGTGGCTAGGTTGATGGAAGAATTCTTCTATCAGCCTAGCTACTGCCTCTCGCAGAGGTGGATTAACTACATCAATGGAAAAATCCTGTCCTTTGATGGTGGAAGCATCTTTACTACAGAGACACAGCTGCAGCACCATAACTGCTGCTACAGACGCTGTATTGCAGATGTGCCCTTAGGCAACATGATCCAGGGGTGTACTTAAAGAAAAACAAACAATCTAGTCTAGACATCTCTATATTACATTGGCTATAGATGCATTTAGGGGATAAAAACCCTTGAACCATATAATCCTGTATCCTTCTGAATAAAAAGATGACTCAATATTAAGTTATACAGTTAAAATAATTTAGGCACCGTGTCTATATCTTTTTTAATTATTTCCCCTCTGAAGTACTCTAGTTTCTTGGCATCCTTGTATAGTAAAACAAAAATAGAAAAAACTAAGTACTATTTTGTCTGGATTGTCTTACATATTTTAGTTTTGCTTACATTTATGTATTTTACCTGTAAGGTTTTATCAGCGCCACAAGAAGCTATTCTCTGTCCATCCTTGGCAAAGCAGGCATGGTAAACTGCATCTGTATAGGGACGGACAACCAAACGGGAGAGGTTCTTCATGGATTTTTTATTTCTACAAAACAGAAATAGTAGTCAATGATTTAAGAAAAATACTAATACGTGAGGTTTCTTCTTTCAATCTAATCCACACAAAAAATGCCTGTACATCTATGTTTTGCAGAACACTTTAATATCTTTCACTTTTGTCTTCCAGATTTCAGGGCATAAGAGTAACATATATTGCAACTTTCCACATGCACTATAAGGGCTCGGATAGCTATACGATCTGATCATCCAAAAGTGGGATAATTTTTGTATGAAGAGTTAACAATCACCTACGTGCTAACTTGTTGCTTACTAGTAGGGCACTTTCCTTCCAAAAGCATATTTAGGACAAGTACAGAATCACAGAAGTGTAGGACTGGAAGGGACCTCAATAGGTCAGTTAGTCCAGTCCCCTGCACTCAAGGCAGGACTAAGTAATAACAAGACCATTCCTGACAGGTGTTTGTCTAACTTATTCTTAAAAATCTCCAATGACTGATATTCCACAACCTCCCTAAGCAATTTGTTCCAGTGCTTAACTACCCCGACAGGAAGTTTTTACTAATGTCCAACCTAAGCCTCCCTTGCTGCAATTTAAGCCCATTGCTTCTTGTCCTATCCTCAGAGGTTAAGAACAACAATTCTCCCTCCATGTAACAACCTTTTATGTACTTGAAGACTGTTATCATGTCCCCTCTCAGTCTTCTCTTTTCTGGACGAAACAAACCCAATTTTCTTCAATCTTCCCTCAGAGGTCATTTCAGGGAGGAAACACCTTGTAAAATTGAGAGCAGATTTATACAAACAACAAAAACCCTGTAGATAAAAGCCATGTGATTTCTCAAAACATTGCACACTCGGTAGGCCAAAAACCTAGATATAATCAGAGCAATTTTTAGGGCAGGTCAAAACTGGTGTTTGGCAATTTGTTTCTGGTTTTAATTCTCCATGGGAGGTTGGATAACACATACATTGCTGAAACTTCAATTCCATAATGTGAGTCCACTATTAGTTAATATTGGTTACCATCCTGATTTAATTACATGACTTAAAACAATCACAAACAAGCCCTGTTATGCTATTCCTTAATAAGCAAAAGGATTGATCAGTCCAGTAAATGTTACATATTTCTCCTTTCTGCTACAACTTTGTATTTTATCTGTAGGAAGAAAGCTAGGGTTGCTTTTTGCCTATGCAACAGCAAGTCTTCACAGATGCATAAACACAGTAAAGGTATAACTTAGGACTTGTCTAAGTCTAACTGACTTTGAAATGGCCATAAAAGTGGTACAATAGAATACCCATATGCTTCATATAAACATCTAACAAACTTTATTTTTCAAATTACTAGGGATGGTCAAACTCATTTGCCTAACTTTAAAACTCTCTAACATTGTGGGTCCAAAAGCTTGACTTAAGGTATAACCGTCTTGACTTTGTATGCAAGCTAGGCAAGACTCCTTTTTTTTCATGGTGGAAAATGCAGTATAAAATTAGGGAGGAAGCTGAAGCAAGAAGGGTACAGAGTAGGAAAAACAAATACAGAGAAACTCATGGGGTGGGAAAACTAGGAGCAGAGGAGAGAACGTCTACAAAGTATTTATACAACAGGTGGGGGGGTGCTACTTAGGGCAGATAGATTTGAATGCATTGCACAGAGCTCCTTTAACAAGAAAATCATGTTCCTTTGGAAGGAAAAAAAAGTTTTAAAAGGAGGAAGTTTGCAAACTCACGTGTTTGGCAAAGCCCACAATGTAAGATCTACTAAGCTGCAAACTCTGCAAGAATTCCTCTTTCCTACTGACATCTATGATAAAGAATAGTATTAAATTAAACCAATTATATATTGTAAATACTGATGTCCACTTTTTCCTAGTCATAGATCCACCAAATTGCATAGTGCAATACATAATATTCAATGTAAATACATTAAAAGTAATTTGAATGTCCTTTGCAGTTGAAATATTACCTCTACTAATCAGAAGATAAGTTTATGGAAATCTACATGTACAAAATATTAAATGATATTGGCCCTGCTCATTACATATCTGAATGGATAAAAATAAAATTTTGATTTAATATAGCTGCTCTCACTGTGAACCTTACTGCTTTTGATATCACAAGTCAATATGTTTTCATGTCCTCATCACATAAATAACTACCTTTGCTCTGTGTGTAAGAAAGCAAAGAATAGTATGGATTTTTTATAAAGCTCAAATTACAACTTTTTAGAACACACCATATTTTATCAAATCAGACACTAAATTTGAGTGATCATGGACAAAATTAATATGTTTAACAGGTAAACTTCCCCTAATAAATTAAGTGGATCTGGTTTGGTTTGTTTGTTTTATCTGTAACATATAGAATCACAGCCCTAATACTCATTACAGTTAGCAGTTACTAAACCATTCCAACGTTTTGTGAGTGAGAACATCAGCATTTCCCTAGTTGGATAAAACTATGTTTCCTAGAGTTCCTGGGATACACGTGACTACACCAGGACATGCAAGAACTCATTACAGGATAGAAGAGTTCATTTCAAAGTTTTCTTTACCATGTACTTAAAACAAAACAGCCTGCTGTATTTTAAACCTCACAATCTGAATTGCATGTCACGCTCTGCCACGAACTGAACTATGCACAGAATGCAGCTGTATTTCAGCTGACCTTGCCTTACTTGGAGCACACTGGAGCCTGCCCAATCTGGTTCACTCAAGATAGGCTTGACACTACCACGTTTTCTGGCTGGCTGTTCACCTACACGTCATCTTGCTCAGGCAATGCAGTCTGAATTTGCCCTGAAGTTAAGGCACTTCTGAGGTAATCAAGCTGCACACTGGGAAGTTCCCCGGGAGCCAGTGAGATGAAGGGAACTTGCTGCAGATTGGCAGCAGAGCTGTGCCATTGCTGTTACTACACCCTCAGGACTGCAGCAGCTTGCATGGCTGATGTGTGAACCACTCCATACCAAGGAATGGCTAAAATTTCTACCAGCCATATCCCACTCATCTCTCTGAATGCTAGGGTTTAAGGCAGTCTCTGCAATGCATCAGTGTGAAGCTGATATGGGGTCTTAACATCATAGTTCTGTTGAGGGCAGGAGCATGGATTAAAAAGAACATTTTTGTCACCTGTCCCTAATTGTACAGGAATTTTGACCAGTGTGATCAGACCTACTTATAGGAACCATGGGTGCTCAGCATATCTGAATTCAGGCTCCTAACTTTAGGCCCTTGCTTGAGAAGTTTGACATACGTGATTTCACAAAGGCTACAGTGGGGATTTGTGTTAGAACTGGGATTAGTTCCTTGTTCCCAATCCTATTTTTATCCCATTAGACCATGCTGCCTCTCATCCTATAGAAAGGCCCCTGTTTGTGGCCGGAGGTCATATAGCTGCTCAGCAGAGGAAATGCCTCGATTGATAGGGTGTTTGTGGCAGCACTACCACCACCACCAGCAGTAGTCTGGGTGACACTGCCTCCTGCAGCTGTGAACTAATCTGAGGTCTTCCCAAAAACCAAGGGACCTATTACTATGTTTTTTCCAGTTCCCAAAGGACAGCCCTGAGTCACTGAGAGGAGACTGTGAATAACCTTCTCAAGGGAAATCAGTGACCCAGGCTTGTATTGTTTAACATTGTCAAGGTTATCATTGCAATTGCTAGAAAAATTCTCTCTCCCTCTCTCCCCCACCCCCAACATGATAGGTGATATTTTCCCTTTACATTTCAACTTGGGGTGGGGGTATGAGATACAGTACTGGAGTTTTAAGGTCTACAAAGGCCATCTCTGAAGACAATCAAATTTTAGTACATATGATTTTAGTTATTTTGGTCAACAACCAAGAAATCCTCTGAGAGGGGTGTCTTCTGAAAATCAACTTGTTTAAGGAGGAGGAAGAAGAAGAGTGAAAGGTAACAGCAGAATATGAATTTTAGCAAAGAACAGAAAATAGAAGAATCTTATTTTAAATCTTGCATTATAGCTGTTCCTGTATCCTCCTTTCCTGTATCTACATTTTGATAGAATGCCTTTGTAATAAACGAAGTTAATGCGGATACAGGCAGAAATGTTTCAAATTCACTGACCAGCCTTTCCAAATCCACACTTAAAGCAGTCAAATGGTCAGCTCAAATACCCAAAAACTCAATACCCCCTCCTGATAATGGAAGGAAAAGCTATCTGCTCCTAAAACTAAGAAATGTATGGGGTATGTATAAATAATACAAACACATGCCCCTATCTTCTCCCCACTCCCCAGGAGAAATCTGCAAGGTTTTAACTGAAGTACAAGGCTCATGTTGGAGCATACCTCTGCAAAATAGTATTTCCAGATAATGTAACAGCTAAAAATTTACACCAGTCAAAAGAAATACAGAAAACAACAACACTGTGATTCTAAGGCAATTAACATTTAATTGAATTTAAAATCAAACCAGCTGGAAGTTTTCAGAAGAAAGGTTAGCAATTATCTCTCATCCTCCTGTGACACTTGTCTGTGTACTACAACTGTTACCACTCCCGGCCACTGTGTTTATAACAGAGTTTGTACTAGGGGTGAGGTGGGATTGGGTGAGTGGTAGGACAAAATGTTAAAATGATGTTGCAGATCCAGGCTATTGCCCAAGTCTTTACAGGATTGTTATGTTGTTTCATAAGTTAAAAAAATGTTTGGTCTGTCCATATCGGCAAAACTAAACTGTGCCATAATATGTTGCTTCCAAAACAATAAAATCTGTAATGCAGAAAAAGGACTGAAAAAAATGATTCACCAACCATCGTGCATAGTTTTGTATCTGACAGAGAGCAAGAAGGGTGTCATCAAATAGTGATGTGTCATGCTGATGCATTTTGAACACAAAAGGCCATTTTTTTTGTGAGCAGCACAAATTATGTGCATGTTAAAGTAAATCAATATCAGTAGTTACCATTAACAGTTGCTCTTTCGCTGTCTCTCTTTGCAGTCTCTCATCTTTTTCCTCTTGAATTTCTGTTTCACCCTTCTCTGCCCTTTCTTTCTTATGCAATGCTCCACCTGTTATTTTTCACTCTCTCTTAGGGCTCTATTTTGCAGCCATGGAAGTCACTGATATATCTCCTATTGATTTAAGTGGGGCAGGATCAGATACTCAGTGCCCACCATTTTAAATTTTATTTGTGTATCTTTTATTCCCTTCTCTTCCCCTTTGTTTCTGCCCTCCCTGGAGAATTCCCCTAGCAAAATAAACATAACAATAAACACAACTGTACTTGTGCTCCTGCTTGGTACTTACAGTACTTGCTATTGTGCACCAGTTTGAAGGTGAGGGTTAGTTGAGGCAGAATATAATGATGCCTATAACAATTACAATATATATTTACTTTTTTTGTTTATAAAATATATAAACCATGAGAAGGTCTGCAAATTGGCTAGATCCTACACACAGAGAAAGTAAATCCCAAACAGATTTATCAGTAGAGGCAAAAAAATAATAAACATGGGAGGAAATTCTCAGTGTTTGAGTAACTTGCAGTGTACTTAGTTCACAGTAGATGAATGAATATTTCCCCTACTTTATGTAACACCACCTTCTGTTAATAGAACCAGACATTAAATTGTGCTGCAAAGCTGGTGTTCTATGGCAGCTTTAACTATGGATTTTTCAGTCTGTACAATATGTCAAGGAATCTAGCTCGGTCTCATCCATTTTTTCCTGATACTTGCATATCTTTTATTATAGGTTACATAGATTTGGTCCATATAAAGCTGGAAATATATCTCATTTAAAGCCCATGAGCTATTTTTCTGTAATCACAATAACTGTGATTTCTGTTCCAGAGCCAATCTAGAATGTTAACTCTAAAGTGCTTCCTTGTGATACAAAACCATTTTTGGCATGACCTTTTCTTAATCACCTCAGTTGGCCTCTAATATTAAACAGTTGTTTCTTATCCATAGGATATGTTCTGGACATTGGAATAAGGTCTTGTATATATGGGGAAATGTTACCAAGTTACAGACATATAGTTATACTGGTATAACCTCTCGTGTGAATACTCTTATTCCAACATAAGCGTGGCTTACCAAAAGGAGATCTGATGGAGCAAGGAGATCAGGAGGACAATCTGAAATTGTGCAGCTGCAATGCTTACAGCTTCCTGTTTACAATGGGCAGAAATAGTTGCAGAATGTATTGCTTCAGACCTGAAATGAACTAAAGACATGGGAACTGATTCTCCACTACTCGTTCCTGATGTAGTCATTTACATCTGTGCAAAAGTGAATACAAAGTGGATGTAAAATACTACCACTGGTATATGTGAGTGGAGAATTCTAATTTTACACTGATTTTTCACAGGTGCAAATGACCACACAAGGTGCAAAGCAGTGAAGAATTAGGCTCCTGGTTCTGGCACTGAACCAAATGCTTACAATTAACTCTTGTGAAATGTCTGACAGTTGTATGTGGATACAAGGTGCTGTGGATACAAAATGAAGTTGTTTCAGCTTATGGGTTTGTCTGGGTTTTTTTTGCATTGCCCTTTCCCCTTAGTGTAAACAGGGCCAGAGAGTGAAGTAATATAAATTGGACAGAAAGAAATATGAGAGGATAACAGAAACAGACAATAAAAGAAGACAGGGAAGGGGAATGTATAACAGATATTGTAACTGACCCCATTGCAGGTCATTGCTGTGAGTGTAGTAGTACACCTGTCTGTAGCTATCTGGTACCGTGATAGATTTATCACAACCTTGGAGATGAATACTGTGGTGGTCCAAATACTAGGCTCTTCAGGCTCTAGCTTTGGGGGTTCCCAAGAACACTCGCACACATCAAGTAATAGAGACATTTCTTTGCAACTTATTTCTGGCAGCCTTAGTAAACACCCTAGGCATGACTGCATTGTTACAACACAAAAGCGATGATAAACTCAACATTTCCTAACTCGGGGCTGTCCAGTCCAGAGGTATACAAGGTAGCAAGGTCCTAGGTTTTCTCCATACTCAGGATGAGGAGTTGCAAAGAGGTGACTGGATGGCCTGGCCAGACAGGGGCTTCTGTGGGGCAGACACTGGAGCTAACAATTAGGTACATTTACTGAGGTACCTGGCACGCGCCTGGGGGGGTGGGGCATTTTCAGCCTGGTTCTAAATCTGGCCCAACTACACGGATGTCACAACTTGCCAAGGCCGCAGAGATGGCCCGTTGGAGGCCGCGTCACGATGGAACCCCTTCAAACCCGGGTTAGCGGGACTGATTTAAAACCACCTGGAAAATGTCCCCCATATAGACACAGAAATGGACTGTCTAGAGCTCCGCTTCCATTGACGCCAGCAGCGTCACCCCATCAGCCCCCCCGCACTCAGCAGGCTGGGCTAGTGCCGGGGCCCCAATAGTCCGAGGAAAGTCAATGACTCGCTCTGCCCCTCCCCCTCCCCCTCCCCCTTGCACCGGACGCTTCCGCGGGGTAGTGGTATAAAGGAGTGCGCATGCGTGAGAAGACGAGGGTTGGGTTTTCGAGGACGTCAGCGTGGTGACGCCTGTCCGCTGAGCTTCTCCGCCAATCATATCGCCGCTTGTTGGCCGGCTGCCCCGCCCCCTGCGCCGGAGAAGGACAAAGTCATTGAGCAGGGTCGCTAGTCGGCCTCTGAGCGGAGCTGCCGGTGGAGCAGCGGGAACTTGAGTGGGCGCCGCCGCCATTTTAGAGGGTGAGTGTCAGCGAGCTGGGCCGAGCCGGCGCGTGCTATCCCCGGAGCGCGCGGGACGGGGCTTCTGGGTCCTGCTCGCTGTGGGCCTGCGGCCTGTGCCCCGGCGAGCGCGCGGCCCCTGCTAACTCCTGCTCCGTGTCCGCCTCTCTCCCCAGGCCGCCATGTTCTCGTCCGTCGCGCCGCTCGCCCGCCTAAATCCATTCCACGCGCCCCACTTGCAGCTGCTCCAGGACGGCGTGAGGAAGCGCCCGGATCCCGCCGAGCCGCCCAGCCCCAGGAGGAGCCTGGCGGCCGCCGCTATCGCCGAAGGTAAATGGAGCAGCTGGAAGGGAGGCCGCTGCCGCCGTCCCGCGTCCCTCCATCGTGGGGATGGGACGGGTTCTGCCCGCCGGAGCTTGGGGGGTGGGGACCGCCCTCGCCCTGCATGTCGGCCTGGTTGGGGAGGGGCCGCCTCGCGCGGGCCTCTCCGGTGATGTTTGGAGGGCAAGGAAGGGCACGGGGCGGGGGAGCCTTCCCGGCTTGTGTCGGGTCCCAGGTGCTCAGGGTCCGATTGCCCCGCCCTGCGCCCGGGTAGCTCACGGTCACCCCTAGTGCGTCACGGTCGGGGCGCCTCTGGGCCCGGCTCTATCGCTGTAACCTTGGTGCGGCCAGGCCGCAGGCCTGTGTCCCCCGCTTCTGGGAGAGCCAGAGCTGCCATCTTCTCCAGTGCGTGAGCCCCTGAAAACTGGGCTGGGGCACAGGGCAGTGTTGCTGCTGCTGCTTCACAGCCACCCAGGACAGCGCTGGTAGAGACTACACGGGCTGCTAGTCACTTATTCCTTCCTCTAGGTATTTGCCTGGCACATATCACCATAGGCTGGACCCAACATCCATGTCTTAAATTAAAGCAAGGGCATGTTACCTGTAGAAAGTAAATCTCATATGGCCCCCACCAGAGCTTTTAAAGGGAAGAGGAAGATCTTGGTAATAGAAGGAATAGATCTGACATGTATTGAAAATCCTGAATGGCTTGGATTTTTTTCTGTAATGTGAACTCCATTTGAAGGACTTACAAATAATTGTAAGTAAACTGGAAATCTGGACCACCCTTCTTGCTGAATATCCTAGCCAAATTTTCAATCTCTAATTTATGCTTTTTTTTTTTCTTTTTTAAAAAATCAATATAAAGGCATCTTTCTATACATAAAGTGCTGTGAAACTCTGCAGTGTGGCAAATGAAAAATATTTCTATCATGTCATGACCTTAATCTTGTATGTGTAACAATAGTAATTAAAAATTAGTGACACTTTTATATCAAGGAATTTTCTGGTTAATAATATCAGCACTTTTTTCTTCATTAAATCTCCATCCTCTTTACAAAGAGGTTTATATCACTATCTCCATTTTATAGACTGAGAAACTAAGTCATAGGGTAGGTCTACACTTACCTCTGGGTCCGGTGGTAAGCAATCGATCTTCTGGGATCGATTTATCGCGTCTTGTCTAGATGCGATAAATTGATCCCGGAAGTGCTCGCCATCGACGCCGGTACTCCAGCTCGGTGAGAGGAGTACGCGGCATCAACGGGGGAGCCTGCCTGCCGCGTCTGGACCCGCGGTAAGTTCAAACTAAGGTACTTTGGCTTCAGCTACGTTATTAAAGTAGCTGAAGTTGCGTACCTTAGTTCGAAGTGGGGGGGTTAGTGTGGACCAGGCTATAGAGGTGAGGTGATTTGTCCAAGGACACCTGGCAGGCCAGTGGCTGAGCTGGAAATAGAACCCAGGTCTCCTGATTTGTGGTTTGCTGCTCTAGCCTCTCAACCACACTGCCTTCCCATTAAAAACGCTGGGCTTTAGTATATAAAATGAATATGCAGTTAAGATATCTTTTCTTAAAGAAAAGATGGTCGTCTACTTCATTATTTACTTTTCTCCTTTCTTGGTTGCACAGACACTAATGTGCTGCAAAGAGACTAAGGATGCCATAGAGGGATAAATACAGGCTTTTCTTCAGTGATGAGTAACTGAGCACCTTGCATACTAATTTACATTCCAGGATGTAGAAAAGTATAATCACCACTTTATAGATATGTAATTGAGCTGCATAAGTAACAGTGGCTTTCCCAAGGCTGCAGACAGACACACTGGGAACAGAATCCATTAGTCTTGATGCTAGTCAAGTGCACCTAGCATAAGATCATCCTTTCTCTGTCAAGACTATTCTTAAGTGTGAAGTATATGACTTTTGTAGAATATGCCCTATATTAGTACTGGCTTATCAGTTCTGTCCTATTATCATTTCAGAGAGGCTTTATTTGGTTCCCGAGAAAATAACTGTTGTACTTTTGACTTTGTTCTAACCAAGACTCTGGATTATTCCTGAGAAACTGTACTTGCCTATTCTTGCAGAGGTGGTATTGGCCACAGTGTATTCTTCTGGAAAGTTGTCCTTTAAGTTATTTGCTTTATTATATTTAGGTTAGAGTAAACATTCATCTTTCTTTTGTTTGGATGCCACTTGGTACTGTCCCTGATTCTTGACTTCCAAGTAAACAGAAGAAGTGTAACACTTGTCATTGTCTCTATGCGGAATAATTTTATTGTACAGTAACAAAGGTGAAAATACTTTAAGTGTGGCTTCATGTGAAGGAAACATCCCAGAATAAGACTCTGAAAGTGTAACTTTTGGATGTAAGATTACTTTGAGTATTTCTGCCCCTGGGGCCCCTTGGAGGGCGGGGAGGGGGGAGAGGGTGTTCTTGTTGCTCCGCATGCTGCTTCTCCCTGCAAGCACTGCTCCTGCAGCTCCCATTGTCCGGGAATGGGGAACTGCGGCCAATGGGAGCTGTGGGGGCAGTCCCTGCAGAGAGGGGGCCAGAGGGGTGTGATGGCGGCTTCCGGGAGCGGTGTGGGGCTGGGGCAGGCAGGAAGCCTGCCTTAGCCCTGCTGTGCTGCCGACCAGGAGGTGCCTGAGGTAAGTGCTGCCTGGTGGGAGCCCGCCCCAGAGCTCTCTCCTGGAGTCAGCCCTCCATAACTCCTCCTGAACTCCAGCCCGGAGCCCCCTTCTGCACCTTAACTCCCTCTCAGAGCTTGCACCCCTCATCTCTTCCTGCACCCCAACCCCTTGCCCCTGGCTCAGCCCGGAACCCCCTCTCATACTCCAATCTCCGCGGCTCCAGTCCAGACCCACACTTCATCCCGCAACCCAACCCTCAGCCCACTGAAAGTGAGGGTTGGGGAGAGCAAGTGATGGGGAGGGGAGGAGGAGTGAGTGGGGCAGATCCTTGGGGAAGGGGTGGAGTAGATCCTGGGTTGCACTTAAATTCAAAAAGTGATCTTGTGCATAAAAAGGTTGGAGACCACTGAACTAGAGGTATTGTGTTTAGCCAGTGCGACTTCATGTATATGGGTTCTCTTACATATGTTTAATCATGCTTATGTAAGTGTCCTTACCAAAGCTGCGCTGATTCAACTAACCTGGTCTAACGACCAGTGCAGCGTTGTTAGGACTCTGGCCTGGTCTGCACTATTTCACTTTCTAGCTCTTCAAATGGCTTTTTTTCGATCTGTGTTAAATTTGTGCTTGAACCTAAATAAAACTCAAATGTAAAGACTGAGGTGCTCTACTAAATTAAAAACGTAAATAGTTGGCTCAATATTTCATTAAAAGGACAAACTCCCTCAGTGAAAACTTTGACAAATGAGAATGTAAATGGACACTTTCAAGTTGGCAGGCCTGGAACTCGACCTAGCTGCTCTTTCATTCGTCCAAAAAATTAGGAGTGAAGCCAGGAGCCAGTGCTGTAGTATTTGAGCAACCCATTAGCCAGCTAGTATCTCTATCAGGGAGATAGAAATCATTAAGGCAATTACTTCCAATCTAATGTGCTGGATGATTATTGGAAATGGATTTTAAACATGAAATACTAAGTGTCTTCTTCAGACTTGTACAGTTAAGTGTACAAACTTTAACACTTTTCTTTCTGATTAAACAGAGGAATATAGCTGTGCATATGGCTCAGGCAGATTCTTTCTCCTTTGTGGCCTTGGTGGGATTATTAGCTGTGGCACAACACATACAGCATTGGTTCCCCTAGACCTGGTTAAATGCAGAATTCAGGTTTGTTTTGCATGTTGAATGTGGTAAAACTCATAAAGCATGGTTATGAAGTGTGATTCATGTCTGCTAACAGAAGCTGGAGGAGTAAGTTATCCATCAAGCAAGATGTTCTCCAGCTGTGCATGGGGCTTATATAAAAGCATGGTGTCTTTATGTTTTGCTGCAGAGGAATACAGTTGTGAATATGGCTCGCTCAAGTTTTATGCTCTCTGTGGTTTTGGTGGGGTCCTAAGTTGTGGCCTGACGCACACTGCAGTCGTACCTCTGGATTTAGTGAAATGTCGTATCCAGGTTTGTATCTGAATGAAACGGACTCCAAAGCTTCTTTAACTTAATCTATTTTCATATTTAGTCCAGAGGCTGTATGTCGTGAGTTTTACAAGGGGTATAATGTAATACCTTAACACTAGTGCTAGGTAGAAAGAAGAAATAATCAAGCTTTAATGTTCTTTTTGGATTAAATGAACATCTATTGGATTAATAAAATACTTTGCATCCTTGTGATGCAGATGAACGATAGCATAGATGAATAGGGAAAACTTCTAACCACTTTGAGATTTCAGGCTTGATTTGTTTTAGCCAATTACAGTTGAGAAACATGCTTTAGAATAACTCATGGCAAAAGTTTCCCACCAATTGTCTTAAGTATCTTGTGACTAAAAACTAGTGAAACACCTCTTGGGGGGGGGGGGGGGCATAGGAATAATATGCCTGTTTCTTATCATTCTGGAAGTAGGGGGCAATTACCTTCAGAGCATCTGAGATACATGACGTGCATATGTAAGAGTTAAATGAAAATTACTACAGAGGACTTCTGTGCATGGATTCTGGATTGAGTTTTTAATTTGAGCCTTTCTTATGAACAAATGGAAAATGCATAGCAGTTGGAAGCTAATACTTATATTAAAATGATACTAAAACTTGGAATTACTTGAGTTGCAAAATCAAATTAATGCTTGCATGGTTCGCTATCAATAACAATAGGAAAAATGCATTGTAGGCCAACAGTCAAATGGTAAAACACGATTAAGTAGACTTGAAGAGACTGAACACCCATTCCATTTGAATGTTTAAATTACTTACGTGGAAATATAAGAATCTAATTATCATACATTCATCGCTTAATGGCACAACTAAGCGGCTGTTTGGCCAAAGGCTTATGTTCCAAGAGTGAGGTAGATTAAAGCACATCTCTAAACTGCTAGAAATTCACTAGCTTTCAGGTTACTGTGTGAGGTGGGCAGTATTTCTAGAGCTAGCAGACATCTAGTGGTGGTAAAACTTCTGAGACTGGGAGAAATGGATGTGAACGTTGTGCCAGTGCAACAGTTCCTGATTGCTTAAAGGAACAATCTTGATATCGTTTCATTTAGAATTGCATGTCATTTAGAGATCTCTAAACCTCCTTTAAGGCTGGAAGTTGGTGTACTTTTTTGGGAAGTTGTGATCCAATTATGAAAGATACAGTGAACTTATAATGCATTTGACTGAATGCTAGTTGCTTCAGGTGAAGGCATCATAAGCTCTTATAAATGGTTTGGGTTGAAACCACTGGAGTCAAGTAAATATTCATGTTTTACCAAATAAAACCTGCAGTTTGTTAAATGTTTTACTTAAAATAAAGTCAGCTTCCTTCTACTCTAAATAGAGGAATAGTCCTAATTTCTAAAGTATACAGGTAACTGAACACTTCTGTAACATTGTACTCTGAAACTGCCTCCATAAAACAGGCTCTAAAGAGGCATCAGGTCCTGAATTTTAAAGTAATTAAATATATATACTTGACACTTCTGAGTTATTAACTAAATGGACAGTCTATATGAAATCGAGTGTCTTTTGCTTTTTTTATTAAAGATTTGTGCTCCACTTAACCCCATAGTCATCCCTATCAGTTCTTGTGGCTTTGTGTGGCATTTCCTTCTTTCATATTGCCCTGAGTCTCAAATAAGAGAAGCTGATGTCAAGCGTTAAATGCACAAAAGCAAGAAATAGACGTCCTCTAAATCTTTATCACAATCTCATGATGTAGCAGTAGTATTAAATTGGCTTCCTTTACTATTTACAACATTAAAAAGCTAGACTAGCTCTCAGAACATTACTGGATTATTACTGAAATACCACTCAAACATATTTTCACAGTACAAAATGTACATCTTCTGCAATGTATTCCTGGTATACAGAAGTAAAAATAAGAACAGGAAATAAGACAGAGGGAAGGTAAGACCTTGATAAGTCTATAGTGAAGTGGGCAACAAGTTAGGCCCAAGATTTGTAGTTTCAAAAAAAACAACCCCCCCCCCCCCCAAGTAACTGAAAAATACTACTTCTGTTGCTGAGCAAATGGTGAGGTGAGCTTTAGGGCTCAGTCTACACTTAAATTTTATACCAGCATAGCCATGTCCAGTAAAATCACATCCTGAATTGACATTGCTATTCTGGCATAATCCTTCAAGTGTGGACATGGTTATACTGATGTAACTGCTTATTCTAGTTCAGGGAACTGGCATAAGCACAGTTATGCCCATAGAAATTTTCCACACAATCCTTCCAGTGTGGGACTGCTATCCAGCAAAATTGCTAATGTAGTCAAAGGGCCACATCTGTTGAGACTATAGATATGGGGAACAAACAGTAAAAATAATTGGGATTAGCATAACTTCTCATGTCAGTATCTGAAGACTATGAATTTCAGCTGACAGCAGCAAGCCTAATAATTGAGACTAGTTAATGACCATTAAGTTTATAAGTAAAGGTAATTTAGTGTAGAAATCTGTATCCTGGTGGTATGGGAAGAGGGTAGAAAACTTACTGCTTGTGTGTGTGAGAACCTACTGCCTGTACCATGTAGATAACTTTTCAATTTGTTTAGGTGGACCCACAAAAATACAAAAGCATCTTCAATGGATTCTCAGTTACAGTTAAAGAAGATGGCTTTCGTGGTCTGGCGAAGGGATGGGCTCCAACTTTCTTTGGATATTCTATGCAAGGGCTCTGCAAATTTGGTTTCTATGAAGTATTCAAAGTCCTGTATGGCAACCTACTAGGAGAGGTAAGCTTTAAGTTGTCTACCACATTTTTTTTTTTAAACCCAGTTTGTATGTTGTATATTTGTATAGCTAATTCACTTTACTGTATAATGGAAATACTGAGTTCAGTTTGAAAGAATACAGTATAAAAATCTTTGGTTCCATTTGGATTTCAGGAAAACTCATATTTGTGGCGTACGTCACTATACTTGGCTGCCTCTGCCAGTGCAGAGTTTTTTGCTGATATTGCTCTGGCTCCAATGGAAGCTGCAAAGGTTCGCATTCAGACACAGCCTGGATATGCTAACACTTTGAGACAAGCTGCTCCAAAAATGTTTGCAGAAGAAGGTGTATGGGCGTAAGTATCTGTATCAGTTTCTCTCTGCTGGAATATAAGAAGTTCTTGATCCGTATTAGCGAAGGAAAATAATTCTTCTGTTTAGCCTTAATAGTGGCTATAGCATTAAGTAAAATCTTTGATGCTTTCTACCTTGTCATATTGTACATAAGTAGTGAAGGGTACTTTGAAGATTCTGTATATCAAAATGGAATATCAGGAAATCATTTCATTGCTAAAACAGAGGCTGCCGACGTCAGCAAGTTAATGTAGTCAACATGCTCCTTAGATCCATCTTTGTGGATATCTCTTGTGCTGAGTTCTGCTTGTTAACTTTAGTTTCTGGTAGTTCCAGTCAACTGATATTCAGCAACTTTTTGTTGTACAGTCAAAGATGCTTGAGTCATTGGCATGTGAGAGTATTATACCTGCACATTTGCCTTTTGTGTTCTGATATCAATGGCTGTAGATCTACATGTCATTTCTCACTATCAGGACTTGGCTGGTATGCAGACATGAGTTATTAACTTGCACTTACAACAGGGAAATGACTACAAAATGTCATCACCTTAACTTTTCTCCTTCCTGTTACAGCTGCTTATCTTTCTGATAAACACTTGAGCCTGTACAATTGTTTAAATTCTCTCTCAATAGATGGCACGAACCAGAAACACACATCTTCACTTTGCAGGTCTGGCAGTTAGATTTCCTAACTGTAAAAATAAGCAAACAACTTAGATATACAGGCCGCTGAGATAGTAAATGGGAACTGCTTCAGTGCTGTCTAGTTTCTTTTCAGAGTAGAATTGCACTCCAAAGTAGGCTAGCATTTGCTACAATTCTTACTCTCTCCACTTTTAAGGTTCTACAAAGGTGTTGTTCCTTTATGGATGAGACAGATTCCATACACAATGATGAAATTTGCCTGCTTTGAACGTACAGTTGAAGCTCTTTACAAGTATGTGGTTCCCAAGCCCCGGAGTGAATGTTCCAAGCCAGAACAATTGGTTGTCACATTTACAGCTGGCTACATTGGTAAGGAAGCCTTTGAATGCTGATTCTTCCAGAAGTGTCTGAAAAGTATGAAAATTATGTCCTGGGTTTTTACTACAGTGATTCCAGAAACTATGTAATTGAAAATAGGGACTCCGATACTCTTAATGAGGTTAGGTAGGGAAAAATTACAAAACTTTCAAAGTTATGAAAAGAATGAGTAGCTAAATGAAAAATGGTCTTGGTTTTTTTGACTCTCAACTGAATTATGAAAGGCCGTGAACACTTGCACTTTACATAAGGAGCAATCATGAGATCCTTTGTGGCTCCTAAGCTGAAAGAGGTGCAGATTTTGGCAGGAGCACTAGCTTAGCACAGCAAAGGAAGACTTGCAGGAGGAAGTGATTACATAATTGACTCCCTTAAATTTGTCAGAATGAAACTCCATATCTGCACTACAGAGGAGATTCACAGGAGCAGTACGGCACTGCCCAGTTAGGGGATCAGCTTTGCAGAGACCCACTGTTGGGATAGGGTAGAGGTTATCACAAGAGGTGAGGCTTGCATATGACTGCAGTCCAGGGCTCCTAAGCCACGCAAGAGCAGACTCGGCTCTGGCAGGATTTAAGAGCTATGGCAGCCACCTTCTCCCTGCTACATGGCTACTAACTTGCACAGAAATGTGGCCCTATTTCTTCCTTTGCTGTTTCCCTTAACAGCAGTTATGTGCTAATGGAAGTTCCTTTGATGGTACTATAGCAACACTAAATACTGTATTGATAAATTTCTTTCAGCTGGTGTTTTCTGTGCCATTGTTTCTCATCCTGCTGACTCTGTGGTGTCTGTGCTGAACAAGGAAAAGGGCAGTTCGGCTTCACAGGTTCTAGTGAGGCTTGGATTCAAAGGTAAGCACTTAAAACTCCTGTCCACGTTAATATATAATAATCTTTCCCAGTTGCTAATGCTTGTGCTTCGCTCAACAGGGGTATGGAAGGGTCTGTTTGCCCGTATTATTATGATTGGTACGCTGACTGCACTACAGTGGTTCATCTACGATTCTGTCAAGGTTTATTTCAGACTTCCTCGTCCACCTCCACCTGAAATGCCAGAATCCCTAAAGAAGAAGCTTGCTCTAACTGAATAGACAAATCATGGACTGACTTTTCTGGTTGACCAGCATTAATGAGAAACTTCGCTCATTGAACTTTTATATATTTGATCATGTAGGAGACTAAAATTCTGTATCTGATACAATTATTGGTTGTGCCCTTATCCCAAGTGAGGGTTCAAAAACTTCTGTTGTCACTATCTGTTTAAATAAATGGGAACTAGAGTCATTAGTGTGTGTCATTTGATATCCTACATGTAAATTTAAAACTTTGCAAGAGTAAATACTGTACCTTGAATCTTAAGTGAGCCAAAAGTTTAGAAGCTCTTGAAATGCAAGAACTGGCATCTCATAAAGGTCTCTAAGAAAGTCTTTCTCAGATCTTGAGGGGAAATGGTAAGCATCATGTCCCTAGCTATGTCTGAAGAGCACAAATGCAGTTATAGAGATACAAAGGTGGCATAAACTTGAATTTTGCATTCTATTGATCTGGGGGCTGCTGACTGTGGGACAGTATCTTGGAATCAGTTTATAATAATCTGAAGGAAGACACCATAGCTTTGAGCAGCCAGCAGTCCTGACTGAAATGGCAGCTGGGGAAGTGCAGCATAGAGGCACCCTATGGCAATGAAGAGGTGGCATCAGCCCCTTATCTAGTAGGTCTTTTTCACTTATCAGTCCAGATAACTTCTGCTGGCTTGTTGACCAGATTTTGCTTTTGGTGTGGCGCATAATCCATATGATGCGTGGACTCTGTATGACAGCCACCTATTTCTGTGATTCCCAACTTTAGTAAGGAGCATTTTTCTTTCTTTCAACCCACCCAGGTGCAAATTCATAGGGGGAGGAGGTGAAGGGGGTCTCAGTCATAGGCCAGTGTCCTTCTCCTTTGCTGTTGCTGCCACTGCCTCGTCACCCCACTAAAGATGCATCAACCACCCACAGTAGCACCCTCTGCTCCAGCACTTGCAACTCTCATCCCATCTTGGAGAAGAGGGGAGAACCCAGGGTGGCGGTGGAGGGGTTCTCCCCTCCACTCTTCTTGTGTACTGTCTAGAGGGGAGCAATTCTCTCCCCCTTTTGTTGCTAGCATGGGAATGGCAACCGGATTTGATTATGCATATGCTGGCTTAGAAGTACAGAAAACTGCTTTCATTTTATGTATATCAAAGATTATGCTGTACCTGTCAAATACATGTGCTTTCCACTAGCACAGTATTGAAATTACTAGGTGTCTGCTTAAATAATGCTTCTAGTATTTATTTGGAAGTATGTACTGTTTAAGAATAACAGTCTGGTTACAGACAATATGGATAGTTGTAATTCATTTACCTTTCTATCTAAAGAGATGATGCAGTGCACAATGATGACAAAATATAATAAACAGCCAGCTTGGTTCTTGTAGTGAATGAGTATCTCTTGAAAATTTTAGTTGTTGTTGTTTGTTGTATGATACTCTTCCAAAACTTCAACAGAAAAGAGAGGTGGTGGGAGAACTGGAAGAAACTTGGTCCAGTTAAAGTTACTAGCTAAAGAACAGGGTACATTTGAACTACTCTTTTTTCCCCTGTAGCAGCTTGAGCGTGAAGAATGAGTCACATGTGGAGTAACATAAAATGTTGGCAAATATTACAAAAACCTTTGGTTAGGAACACATACTTACACAGTCCATCTTAACATTGTAACAAAATACATGCTGAGTGCCCTTAATGACCAGGATATGAGTGATGGGTAGTACAGAAATAAGCTTTAAATCACCTTGCCCATCACTATGAAATCCCCTGTCATTTTCTTCACTAAAGACACATCATAATGCCTTATTCTGTGACCTTACATATATTATAAAGCTGCATTGGAGTAATGGATACCAGACATCCTAAATGCATCATTACAGTCTATCTTTACCAAACTAGGAAGTGCAAGAATAGTTTGAGGTTCATAAGGTAAATGAACATAAGAACAGCCATACTGGGTCAGACCAAAGGTCCAGTGAGCCCAGTAGCCTGTCTTCCGCCTTGCCAGTGCCAGGTGCCGCGGAAGGAACAGAACAGGTAATCATCAAGTGATCCATCCCCAGCTTCTGGCAAACAGGTTAGGGACACCATCCCTGCCCATCCTGGCTAATAGTCATTGATGGACCTATTCTCCATGGATTTATCTAGTTCTTTTTTGAATCCTGTTATAATCTTGCCAGAGGATGTTGTGAAGGCCAAGGAGTTCAACAGGTTGAATGTGCATTGTGTGAAAAAATACTTTGGTTTGTTTTAAACTTCCTGCGTATTAATTTCATTTAGTGACCCTTAGTTCTTTGTTATGAAAAGGAGTAAATAACACTTCTTTATTTACTTTCTCCAACCCAGTCATGATTTTATAGACCTCTATCATATTTCCTTTCCCCCCCCCTTCTTAGTGATTTATGGTGAAGTGAAAACACTTATCTACCTACTGCCATCCTATACAATATTCTAGCAGCATTCTGGGGAATGAGGGTAAGACTTCTCTAACATCACTCTTGTACTCCTTTTAAAAGAAGCTAAAGTGGGAGGCAAAGAAACTAAGCTTATCCAGTTTCCTGCAGGAGGAGCATTCTTCTGGCCAGCTGGATTTAGTTTAAGTTTAGCTTCTGGCAGGATTACTCTGACTCTTCTCAGGCATAGTCTGCAGTAGTAGGATACTAGGTGTCTAGTATGTCGTGCCATCACAGGCAAGAACATTTACAACTAAACAGCTCCCATTTTTGGATACTCCATTTACATCCATCCATGGCTGGAGTTTAGTGGGGTTTTTTTGCTGTTACAACTAATCTGAATTTCTAATTTTCTACTGGTAATATCTAGCTGTTGCTATATGGATGTTCCTACACTTTTGTAATAGAAGTAATCTGTTTGCGTGTCCATGTAAAATAGGGTGACCAGACAGCAAGTGTGGAAAAATTGGGACAGGGGTAGGGGGTAATAGGAGGCTATATAAAAACAAGACCCAAAAATCGGGACTGTCCCTATAAAATCGGGACATCTGGCCACCCTAATGTAAAATTACACTCCAAAATAATTCCAAGTGTGAGGAAAAGTGATGGTTCGGATCAGAAGGAATGGTGTGAACGAAATTGAATCAGCAAAAGGTAAGCTTAGGCTATGTCTACACTACAGACCTTACAGCATTACAGCTGTACTGCACTACTGTAAGGTCTCCTGTGTAGCTGCTCTATGCTGACAGTAGAGAGCCCTCCCATTGGCATAATTAAACCACCCCCAGTGAGTGGCGGGAGAACATTTCCTAGGGACATAGCACTATCCACAACAGTATTTTTGTCAGTGAAACTTATGTTGGTTGGGGGTGTTCCCTCTCCCTATCCCCCGCCCCCCCCGACCAACAAAAGTTTGACGAAAGTGCTAGTGTAAACATAGCTTTAGGTGATGCAACGTGCAAAATCAGAAAGCTACTATTACCCCCACACATGCACATTTATCTTGTCTAGCAGTGTATTCCAGAAACCAAATCTGTAACACAATTGGGACATAGGCTGAAAAGGTTACATATGGCTCTCTAATTGTACTATTGAGCCCTTATCTCTTTATACATCTTAGGTGCTCTGACTGGATGACATTTGAGTGATGGTTTATTCCATTCATTCCAATAAGGACAACTATCTTCACTAAATTTGCTTAGTGTGTGGGATAGTATTGGTGGCATGTGCTATACAGGAGGTCATAGTAGATGATGTGGTGGTCCCTTCTGGCTCTAAAGTTTCCTGCTCTTTCAGTAACTTGCATTTGGTTTGTCTTTTGTTCTCACTCTCTTGAGCTCTAGTGATGGAAATAGGTTTATTTTGTAGTTCTATGCAGTCATTATAGGTTTGAATGACCTGAGAAGCAGAGGTGCTCTTACACATAACCTAATTAAATACTGGAGTCATTAAGACAGTATTACTTTACAGCGCCGCAACTTTCTTGCTCAGGGGTGTGAAAAAACACCCCCCTGAGCGCTGCAAGTTTCAGCGCTGTAAAGTGCCAGTGTAGTCTGTGCTCCGGTGCTGGGAGCTACTCCCCTTGTGGAGGTGGTCTTTTTTAGAGCACTGGGAAAGCTCTCTCCCAGCGCTATGCTGCAACTACATAAGCCACGTTAAAACGCTGCCCACAACCATTCTCCAGCAGGAACATTAACCATGACAGATACCTATTCTCTAGAGACTAGTATTCAGCATTTCATTATTGTGCCTGGTTCAACTCATAATATTCGCACTGATGATCCCCTGCAGAGAGCTTGCTCTTCTGCCTAGATAGTTGCCTATGCCCTGTTCCCCCTGGATCTATCAGGCTGGAGCTCCTGAGCCTCTTTATTTTCCACTTACCAGCCGCAATGAGCAAATATCAAAATGTTCAGATAAGCATCTCAGAGGTTGGCTGACTTGTCAATATTCCTTCAACCAGGCCCAAATGAACTTCTAATTTTTCATCATGACCATACAATTTCCCACTTTCACATTGAGAACTGTATGTAAGCTACAAGATAGGGGATCATATAAATATATTTGGTCTAGAATGCATTTATCACTTTGAATAGTATTGCTACACTGTTGATAGATCTCATGTGGCCTGTGAAACTCTGGCTTTGAAATCTTTCTCACCACCCATGTGAGCCAGCTTATTCACAAGGCCTGTAGAAGAGTCCCCAGTGTATTAATTTTGCACTCACTTTATAGCTTAGGTTGTAAGGTCTTTTGGGTATGAGCTGCACTTTTGGGGTGTGTACAGTGCCTAGCATTTTGAAGGTACTACTAGAATACAAATGATGAAATAAGTCTGAGGAGGAGATCGTGGCCTTCGGAATATTTCCCAGTACTACTGCCTGCCATGAGACTATATACATGAAAAAGCCTGATAGAATCTGCCATATATGCATGTTCTATTATATTTTAAGAAGCAGTCCTTTGCTTTGAGTAACCACCTGACAAAATTATCATAGCTTCTAATATTTTGATCAACCTTTAGTTAAAGATCACTTCTACTAAGCAACCTGTTTTTCTTTCAGAAAGTCACTTAACACAGGTTTCACTATACGCTTGGCTGCTGCCACCCCACTTCTGATGACTGTTAGGAATTTACTTGATCTTCACAAACATAACTTGATCCAGCTAATGTGGGTAGTAGATACCCAATTTTAATGTCCTGTTGGGAGCAAGGACTTTTTTCTTTTGGTATGACTCCTTTTAGAGTGATTGCCTGAAATACATTTTTAAAAAATCTTAATTCCTTTAAGACTTTGGTGCCCTCCAGAGGCGAGAGTAGTGGCTTCACTGGTGGTGGTTTCTACATGTATGATTGGTTTTATAGAGGAGAGAACCTAACGCTGCACAAGAAATCCACAGATGGGAACTCCCCAAAATCAAACAAACCCAGGTATTTTATATTTTTACCTGTTGTTTCAAGGCTATTTTAGATAGCAAGTGCTTTGATCCTATGTGTATTAGTTCTAGCAATGAAATTTTTTTGATTGGAGTGGGTCAAAGAATGAAAACCTTTATTTCAAAATAATTTATTGTATGACTAGGAAAAATAACCAACTTATTTAGAGTATTATTTGAAGGAAAGATAAGGGAAGCAGAGTGGGAGGTACCAGTGAAAGAGGAAAAAGCTTGATGGAGCAACCATAGGGGAAGGGACATGGAATAAAAAAGACAGAGCCAATGGAAAGAGGATGAAAAGATAGGAGGAGAATGACTGGAATTTTCAGTGCATCTATATATAGTAACTTCAAAAAAAGTCAACTAGCACTTTCTAACTGCTAAACAATCAAGTTCTGGGGACCTTAGCAGTCCCTAAGACTTCTGGTTGTGACTTGGTCTTACAAGGATTTTCTCAACAGCTGTACCTTACCTCTCTCAATCTATTTCCTTCATAATCATTGCTGTTCTTATACCATGGCTTTTTATTTTCTCGCCTCTGGTACATCTATTTGCATTCTCTTGTCTTTAGTACACCTCTTCCATCTCTTACTCTTACCTGCCCCTCTCAAATCTCCATGGCTCCATAAATGCTTCTCTCTTACCAGAGCAATATCACATTGGATGGGGGCTGTTCTGATGTTTCTGAGCCTAGACTGTGTCTCCTTCTGTGCTAAATTTGGTCTTCATTCTAGCACTTTACAGATCAAGTGATAGTGCATGTAGGGGACAAATGAAGAGCAGAGGCACCTCAGACATGGAACCCAAAGACATTGGAATGAGGGCCCTCTGCTAGGGTTAGTATTTTTTTCATGACACTGTCCCTACATACAGTTCTGCTTTGTTGTAGAAAGAAATCCTAGAGCTCCACTCTGTTGTGACTACAGTCCTGAATAAAGGATTCCATTTAGTTTGCTAAAAATAATACTGTGCATTTAACATGGAAAATGTCTAACCATCTTCCCTTTTCACAGATAACACTAATTTATTTCTGGCCATTACTCCTTTCTATATCCATAATACACTGATAGATTTAAAACAAAAATGAAACCCCAGACACTTTGGGAAAATCTTGGGGTTGATATTTATTTGAGAGGAACATCAAATGAAGCTGCAGTTTTGTGAACTTGTGTTTAAGCCTGAATCTGGAATCCACAATTTTATCCCTGACTTCAAAGCAGCAGGGAAGGTTGAAGACCCACTTGTCAATCTGTAGGCCTATCTGAGACAAGAAAGCAAACTTGTAGGTAAGAACAAAAATAGCAATTAAATTGTTTACATTTTAAAAATTATGTTAAAATATTCTACTTCAGTTATACAAAACAAATAGTTCATGAAAAAAAAACCTGCTTTGCTAATGAAGAACCTGATCCAGGTCCCTCTGATGTAAATGGGACTTTTGTCACTCTTCAAAAGAAGGAGGATTGACCTCTAAATTTGTTTCAGTCTGCTTTGAAAAGAAGCCTTTAAATGTCCCTTTCAGTGTCTTAGTACCAAGTTTGATTAGGTTATTGCTCTTCAAATGCTACTGCATTTTAGGCCATCTATAGTTTCAGAAAGTAATTAATTCATATCTAAAATCTTGGTTATTTCATCTTTCATATCCTTGATCTCAGTCTGAACTGTAGTTAAATTGGACAGTTTTTCATTCAAGAAAACAATTTCTTTCTCTCTTTGTAATATATCATCAACCAACCTTCCTATTCTTAATGTTAGCTCATTTATCATTGGTTCCAAACGGGCAAAGTCCTTCTTTAAGTTGTACACCTTGGGTTTTAAATCATTTGCAAATGTAACTGTCTTTAGAACTTTTGCTCTGTTACTTTCCAGATTTAAAAGCCTATCTGAATGTTTGTTGAAATCACCTCTCAAGTCAGACAATGTGATTTTAATCTGTTCAATTCTTTTTGCGTTATCAGAGGCAAAACTTCGTAGCTTTGCAGTCCGGTCAATGCTGCTTGTAAGTAGATCACCTATATTTTGTACTGTCTTCTTTTCAGCTTTATCTACTTTATCTTCTAGTGCTTGCAGAGAATCAGTCAATGAGGTCACATCTGACACTAGACCTGAAATGCGTCTTATGTCAGTTTTTACTGTTGCAATCTTTAGAGATACATCTTTTGCTATAGAAGCTGTACTCTGCTCAACTTTTACAACTGCATGAAAAAGAGTTGTTAAGTTTTCCTGCAGTTCTTCTTTTTTTTGGATTATGCTCTTAGACCATGTTTTCATGCTGTAGAGATCCTCTTGTAGATGTTTAACATGAGAAATTATTTGAAGAGCTTCCAGTTGTTCCATTAAGTCTCGAGTCTTTTCACACTAGAGGGAGATACAAATAAAAGTATTTCACAAGATAAGCACAAGATTTTAACTACTAAGTTCATGTCAAACTGCAGTTAAGTTTCACTGAAATATCTTTCTGTTCTGAAATCTTAATCAACAGTGATGGATCCATGGACCTGGGTCTTTAGAGAACAGTATTTCTGCCACAATGCATGTGTCCCAGACTTCCACTGATTAACTCCATTTTTCCACATAAGTATAGGCAACAGGCTCATATGCATTACTAGAATTCTCCTTTTCTGTTATAGCATAGATTCATAATTTTTTAAGGCTGGAAGGGACCAGTATGATTTTCTACTCTAACCTCCAGCATAGCATGGGTCACAGAACTTCACCTAGTAATTTCTGCATTAAGCCCATAACTTCTGTTTGAGCTATAGCATATCTTTTAGAAAGACATCCACTTAAAATAATTAATTGTGATCCATGAATTTTCTGTAAAGAGACTCTATCCTGTTTTTACTAGAGCAAACACAGCATAAAAATTCTTTTGAGCATTTATTACATTCACATAACAAAAAGAAACAAAACAGAAAATATAAAGACTTGGAATTGAAAAGTTAAATGATTACTCATTTGGGGCAAATTTTTAAATGATATTCAGCAAAATCCTTCAGAGGGAAAACATAGTTTAAACAGTTTCCTGCTCTTACTAAAAGTTATCTTAATGAGAGAAGATTCAATCTACTCTTGGGTTTTGTCTTAACAGATGTTTTTAAAAGATCTATTCCTGCTCTTCAGACAAACATGCAAAAGATGAGACGAGAGGAAAACCTTCTGCCATATACCACTTTATTTGTGGGTGAGGCAGGATACAGTATGCAGACATGTTGATTACAAACAGGTATACTTTAGTCTGTAGACTATGATTTAGTTCTCCAGTCCAAGAGGAAATCCAGTTGGCATTCCCTGGTCTCCTCCCACTGGTTTTTCTTCATGCTGAAAAAAGGCCGGCTGCTATCAGAGCATGTCATGCTGCGTATGATGGTGAAATCATAAAGTTAAATTAATTCCAAAAGTGGCAAAGTTTAGAAACAATTAGAAGGCAAAAGAATGATGAGAGAGAGAGAACAAAATTGATAGCATGTAACACACAAGGGAGTGTAGGAGCAGAAATTTCTTAGGAAATGACCAATCTGGTGTCTATGGTCTAGCACAGGGGTAGGCAACCTATGGCACGCGTGCCAAAGGCAGCACGCGAGCTGATTTTCAGTGGCACTCACACTGCCCGGGTTCTGGCCAGTGTTCCGGGGGGCTCTGCATTTTAATTTAATTTTAAATGAAGCTTCTTAAACATTTTAAAAACCTTGTTTACTTTACATACAACAATAGTTTAGTTATATATTATAGACTTATAGAAAGAGACCTTCTAAAAACATTAAAATGTATTACTGGCACATGAAACCTTAAATTAGAGTGAATAAATGAAGACTCGGCACACCACTTCTGAAAGGTTGCCAACCCCTGGGCATCTTGATTGGTCTGTCTGCAGCCTGAGTATACCATATATCCCCCACTCCCAAAGTCATAGACAAAGGTGATGTTCATTTGCTGAGATCCCAAAATTTGAAGATGTCAAGGACTCTGAAGATTTTGCAAATTTATGATTTCATATGAATATGTGAAGGTCATTTTGTCACCACCTTTCAGCCTAAACAAACTAATTTTACACAAATCCTTACATTCAGTTCTGTGCTTGTTCTTGTCCATCAATTTTTAAATCAATGTAACAGTTTACAAGTCGAGACCATCTTTTGTCACCTTTTGCCCACATCAAAATGGGATCTGTCTTTTAAAAAGGGAACAAAATATATTCCCCCAACATTACAGTGTAACAGTAGAAAATGGCTATCTATTATGCAACTGAAACAGTACGCACTTAGAGTTAGCAGACGTTTTTATTTATAGTGAATCTTTATCAAGGTGATTTACTATATGTCAGTTTTTCTATTGGCCATCTCTTTCAAAAATGTAAAAATGGACAAGACACCATGTATGTCAGACTCTTATTTATGGGCTCAATGGAGTATTGGTATTAAAAACAGCCCTGTCCCCCTTAACACTGACAGTTGTACAAAAGGATGATTGGGGCCCAAGATATTTGTGTGCATATATTTTAAAGTATTTGTGCATTAGTATTTTGTAGCACAAGTTATGTAGATTGTAGAAGGAATAGAAAGTTGTTGATGGCACAATACTGTGTACACAGCAGTGTAAAATTGATTAACTGTGACAAAGAATGAAGGTGTCTGTTCTAAAGAGTTTACAATCTAAAGGAGTAATGCGGATTGGAAGACAACAGTAAACATCTATAGAAGTTAACCTTAAGACCATACTTCAGGTAGGGCCCTGACATCCCATTACAGCTACAAACGAGTATTTTGTTTTCAAACTTGCATCACTTGCTATTATACCCTTGTGGAGCTGACATTGAAAATTAAGGCGATCTTTCCCTTGTCTGTAAGTTCTTGTATATTACTTGTCTGTAAAAACACACTGTTGGGGTTATATGAATTATAATGATTACATTTGAGGCACACGAGCTCAATTCTGTTGCAAGCTGGAAATTCTGCAACTTGGATTGCACAGGAAAACATTCAAATAGGTTTTTATTGAATTAAAAATTAAAATAATAAATTTGATACTGTAATTTTTATCTAATTTAATTATTGTGATTTTTAGTGGATATGGGCCCCATGTATAATTCTGACAGCTGTCTGCCAACCACTTATTGATTCAGCTTACTTTTTTAGCATTGATCCTGACATTGTTTTTAACTTTATTTCTAATTATATCCACATTTATTATCTTGTTCAACAGCTGCTTGTGTGATAAAACCCCAAACTGAAATTTTCAGACTGAACTACCCTCTTTGTTGTTCTTTCTATTAAACTGATCAGATTTATAGGACATGGTTAATTTTTAGTGAACCCATGCCAGTGAGTATTACACCACTTCATCCCTAATAAACTATTTAATGTACTATTTTTCCTGGGATAAAAGCCTAGTTTATCTGGCTGTAATTACCATCTCATTTTCACAAATTCATACTTAGCAGACCTAGTGTGAAATCCTGGCCTCATGGAAATCAATGGCAAAACTCCTATTGATTCAGTGCAGGCAGAATTTCATCTCTAGTCAAGATCCTTGGTCATCCCCTGTGAACGTAGGATCATTTGGTATAGCCTGTGATTCCCAAACTTTAGATTTGCAGGCAAGTCCATTAGTTTACTAGACTAAGAACTCTGTAACACCCAATGCCCACTACCTTCTGTTCAACTGTGTATTCTAGCCTGCAATGGAATTTGGGTTGATCCAAACCTACAGTCTAAAGATGCTGAGAATGGGATTTCAGTTCTTACTGTTGTTAACCAAAAATAATTATATGAAAGAGAAAATTCTAAGTTGAAAAAAACAAACTTATGAAAAGTATAAAAACTTGTGTTTAATTGCAAAAATTCTTTCCCATAAAATGTTAAACAAGAGAACAGCAATCTAGATAGCCAAGTAGACTTTGTGCCAGCTGAGGCAGAGAAACTTTGAGAACACACCTTTATTGAGTAGAAAAGTAAATAGATACAAAAGTGACCATCAAGGTATATTAAATTTTTTTTTCTATTAAGGGGACAAATAGGTTTAATATACCATATATGTGCAGCATTAACTCTTTATTAGAGATTATTTTTATAGAGTGCTATGTAAAATAAATAAATATGTGAAAATTGAGACCAGAACACTTTCATGCAGAGTTAATCCGCAAACTTCTATGGGCATATGCAGCTCACAAGGCCACTTATCATTTTGGATATCCTGAGTCTTAAATCAGGAGTAGTCAAAATGTGGTTTGTAGACCCAGTGTGTGAACACTTTGGGTATGTCTACGCTACAATTAAAAACCTGCAGTGGGCCCGTGCCAGTTGAAACAGGCTTGCGGGGCTCAGGCTAAGGCAGTGTTTAAGTGCAGTTTGGGCTAAGGCTGGTGCCTGAGGTCTGGGACCTACCCCATAGTGGGGTCCTAGAACCTGGGCTCCAACCCAAGCCCAAACGTCTACACTGCAATTAAACACCCTCTTAGCCTGAACCCTGCGAGCCTAAGTCAGCTGGCATGGGCCATCTGCGGGTGTTTAATTGCACTATAGACATACCTTTGAGTTTTAAAATTCAGCCTATAGCTGCCCTCAACTTCAATATAAGAAGAAAGGCCTTTGCATACTACAAATCCCAGGGTGTAGTGCTCCAGTTTGATCTAAATAGATCTGTGAAGGTTACATTTCTGCATTTAAAATAATGGTGGCTACAATGTTCATGTAACTTAGGCACGTCTCTCTGGCTCCAGTAAGCTGCCAGTGCAGCTCTTGATTGGGCAAAGTTTGAACAGTCTTGCCTCTTAAACACCTCCTGAAAGCTGAGATTATATATTAGTTGTGTTTTGACTTTGGAATACAACACTTTATATTGGAAGTCACATAATTTCTTTAGGCCTACCAGTGTGCCATTCAAAAGGAATGATTTATTTTTAAATGTAAGTTAGATCCTGTGTGTGATTAGCACCAAGTTCAAGTGCCTTACACAAGGACTAAAACCTGGCAATACTGACATGAAAAGGGGTTAATAGATGGCACAAACTAATTTCTTTTAAAATTATTTAAGGAAATATAAATGTCTTGGAATTAACTTTTTAATTTTTGTTTTTCATGAAAAGTTGGATCCCTATTGTTCAGCAATAAATTTAAGTAATAAAGGGTAGGAAAAATCAGTGACAAAAATAGTCTGTTTCAGAGAGTTGGGCAGGTATAAATGGGAAAAGGAGATTCTGGGGGAATATGTGTTAATCCTGACAAGGAAGTGATGCTAGCAAACTCACAAAAACTGAAATCATGGAAGGCTACTAACAATAATGTTGTACTCAGGTTGCAAACTCTATAACTAGTCCTACAGACTTCAGTGAGAGTGTTCATGCAGAATGGTGCTATTCAATGTGAGTAAGTGTATCTCAATTTGTCACAATGATATTAAGAATGTCAACAGTAAAGTGTGGAGTGAGGAGGCCACTTTGCATGTGGCCAAGGAAAGGAAGGAGAGAGAAATTTAAAGACTAACTGTTGTATAATCCATTAACAAATATAAAATCTCAGTGGAGAGGAGGGGATATTTTAGCAAAAGTGGTATGGTATTCTGCATTGCAATCTAGCATTTTCAAAGAGCACCTGTCACCATGAGAGGGGACCACGTTCTTCTCTCATTTATACTGGTGGAATACTATTGAGTTTAAGGGGGCTTGTAATTCTGTAGTTCAGAGAGGAATCTGGCCCAGCATATAGAAACTGTGTTAAATGTAGATAATTTATTACCAGTAATCCAGAAGTTCTCTTATTCTGCTGTCAGTTTAAACTCAAAGCGCTGTCCTTGCAAGGACCCTTGGATTTTGGGTCCCAGCACCTAACTGTATTAGGGTTTTCTATATTGCGAATAATTATACTATCTATGCTTCAATGGAAGTGAAGTGTGTACGTGTCTAATCTCTCTCTCTTTCTCTCTCACAAACACACCCTTCCACTGAGGCAAAAATATTAGGGCTGTCAAGTGATTAAAAAAATTAATCGCGATAAATCGCACTGTTAATAGAATGCCATTTATTTAAATAGTTTTGGATATTTTCTACATTTTCAAATATATTGATTTCAATTACAACAGAATACAGTGCTCACTTTATATTTATTTATGATTACAAATATTTGCACCGTAAAAAACATTTTTCAATTCACCTAATACAAGTACTGTAGTGCAATCTCTTTATTATGAAAGTTGAACTTACGAAGGTAGAATGATGCACAAAAAATTACTGCATTCAAAAATAAAACAATGTAAAACCTTAGAGCCTACAAGTCCACTCAGTCCTACTTCTTGTTCAGCCAATTGCTAAGACAAACAAGTTTGTTTACATTTGCAGGAGATAATGCTGCCCGCTTCTTGTTTACAATATCACCTGAAAGTGAGAACAGGCATTCGCATGGCACCATTGTAGCCAGCATTGCAAGGTATTTATGTGCAGGATGCACTAAAGATTCATATGTCCCTTCATGCTTCAACCACCATTCCAGAAGACATGCGTCCATGCTGATAACAGGTTCTGCTCAATAACCATCTAAAGCAGTGCGGTCTGACGCATGTTCATTTTCATCATCTGAGTCAGATGCCACCAGCAGAAAGGTTGATTTTCTTTTTTGGTGGTTCGGGTTCTGTAGTTTCTGCATGGAGTGTTGCTCTTTTAAGACGTCTGAAAGCATGCTCCACACCATATTCATCTCAGATTTTGGAAGGCACTTCAGATTCTTAAACCTTGGGTCGAGTGATGTAGCGATCTTTAGAAATCTCACATTGGTACCTTCTTTGCGTTTTGTTAAATCTGCAGTGAAAGTGCTGTTCATTTTAAGAACATGTGCTGGGTCATCATCCAAGACTGCTATAACATGAAATATATGGCAGAATGTGGGTAAAACAGAGACATACAATTCTCCCCCAAGGAGTTCAGTCACAAACGTAATTAACACTTTTTTTTTTTAAAAACGAGCATCATCAGCATGGAAGCATGTCTTCTGGAATGGTGGCTGAAGCATGAAGGGGCATACGAATGTTTAGCATAACTGGCACGTAAATACTTTGCAATGCCAGCTATAAAAGTGCCATGTGAATGCCTGTTCTCACTTTCAGGTGACATTGTAACAAGAAGCAGGCAGCATTATCTCCCGTAAATGTAAACAAACTTGTTTGTCTTAGCGATTGGCTGAACAAGAAGTAGGACTGAGTGGACTTGTAGGCTCTAAGGTTTTACATTGTTTTATCTTTGAGTGCAGTTATCTAACAAAAAAAATCTACATTTGTAAGTTGTAAGATAAAGAGACTGTACTATGGTACTTGTATGAAGTGAATTGAAAAATACTATTTCTTTTGTTTGCCATTTTTACAGTGCAAATATTTGTAATAAAAATAATAATATAAAGTGAGCACTGTCAATTTTGTATATTGTGTTGTAATTGAAATCAATATATTTAAAAATGTAGGAAAACATCCAAAATATTTAATACATTTCAACTGGTATTCTATTGTTTAACAGTGCGATTAAAACTGCGATTAATTTTTTAAATTGTGATTAATTTTTTTTAGTTAATCGCGTGAGTTAACTGTGATTAAATCAACAGCCCTAATAATTATTAAAATTATTGCAGTAGAGAAAACAATAATATATTTAGATGCAGACCAAAATCTAAGGGTCCTAATAAGGACAGCGCTTTCTGAATTTAAACTGACAGAAGAAAACTTTTGGATTATTCCAGTAAGTAAAATTAGATCACAGTTACAGCTTTTTTGGGGGCACGTGTGTGTGGACTACTAGGATCTCCTGTATGGAATAGTATTGATGGAGTCCTGGTCAAATTCTCTGCTTTCAGTACATCAGTGTAAATCTGGAATAATTCCATTACATTAACCAAGAACAGAATTTTGTCCCCACAAAAGAGGTGTAATTGTGATTTAATTTTACTGAATGGAACCAAATTTATGAAACTGTTGGTTTTTATAATCAATATGGTATGTTAGAATCAGACTACAATTCATAGAACCTGCTCAGAAACAGGTTTTTAATTTTTCATATCTTATAGTGTAGCTAATACATAAACATGAAATATAAAACTTTGCAAAAAGCTATAATTAGAAAAAATGAATATAAATTTAAATACAGAATACTGTGCTTAAAATACTGATTTAACATCCAAATGTTCTTTCATCTAAATACTTTGGTTCAAATTTCATTTTAATAAAAAAGAACTTCATGGACATTCAAGATAATCATTATAAAATACATGAAAAATAGTCTGTCCCCCCTACCCCATTACATTTGCTTTTTTCCCTCTCTCGTATAGTTTAGGCATGTAAGGTCTGATCCAATGCCAATAAAAATCAATGACAAGACTCCTGCTATTTTTAATGTTTGTTGGACTAGTCGTTTTTGGTTATTGTTGGTTTATAAACACATTAACATAACTGAGCTATAAATATTGTCCATACTGTCAAGTAATATACTTAAAATGAGTCTGAATTCATTGATCATCACCCTCACTCTGTTCATTTTCTAGATTGTATTCTAAAGGTACTACTTCTCTTGTATTTGAAGATACTGTAATGTCAAATACTTTTTCTTTTAAAACAATTATTTCATTTTGCAGTTTTAATATGCTGTTGTCATACTGCATGCTTTCAAGAACCGTTTGCATTTCCATTATATTTGACACTGTTTTCAGCATCTCATCTTCCATCGTAAACATCTGTATTGTCAAGTCTTCCATTTTTTTCTCTATACCTATCAGCTCACTTGATACTCTAAGAATAGACTGAACGGCATTTTCAATTGTTGGCAAGTGGGTCTTGCATTCCTCAACTTTTGGTTCGTAGTCTGTAAGCTTCTGACTCAAATCTATGTCTCTGGCTAACAAAGTATTCTGCTCTTCTTCTAATTTTTCAACTGTCTTTGTATCCAACTCCAGCTGCTGTTCAACTCTAGAAAGTTCATCTTCTTCCTGTCTTTTTAATGTTTTAATATTTCTTATTGTACTGTCTTCTAAATCTTTTAACCTTTCTGAAAGAGACTTCATATTTTGATCAGCAGTATTTATTTGGGCCGTAACTTCAGTATGTATGAACTTTGCTTCAGATTTTAAACTACTAGTGTTTGCATTCATTTCATCTAGGCTTCTTTTCCAGGAGTCCATAACATTTTGGAATGTGTCATTAATGCTTTGCATCTTTTCAGAGAATGTCTGCTCACTGTTCTGAATGTCCTGTATGATGTTACGGAGAGTGGATACTTCCTGCTCAAACTGGGTCATCATAGAGATGGATGAGGTAGCTTCCTGCAGGATACTTTCGGAAGACTCAAGCTGCATTTGTAACACAAAACAATGTCCATGTCTACTTAATATTAGACTGGAAGAGCACTTATATTTATACAGCTGGGAGTATAATATATACATAAGGCTCAGTCAGTCTCTTGGAGAAATCCCACCTGACTTGATACACATTTCCAATCTTCCTATTTACTTTAATAATTTATGTTTAAAATATTATTGTTCCAATTTATTCTGGCATGTGAAAGCTATAAAGAGAATTTCTATGGCAGTTTCCACACATGTATTGTTACTTAGGAATTAGTAACTCTAGTCAATTGGTTACTTAGCACCAGAGTTATTACATTCAAGTCACCTGGACCTCAGTTTCTATTTATAAAAAATGAACTGCCATGCTGTAAAAATATAGAGCAACAAACTTAGAACAAATACCTTCAAAATACAAATCAAATATCGCGACCTAGAATTAAATCATACAATTAAGAGTATTACTAAAAGACCAAGTGATAAAGGGGTAGATCAGCAGTCTAGTGTCCCCACAATGCACTACCATATAGGGAACCGGACATTGGGTTACATATTAGTGGTTCTTCACTGTGTGAGCTAGCAGGAGATAAGAGCACTAAGAAAACAATACCCTAAACTCAGGCAGAAGACAGGGTGAAATCCTAGACCCAGTGAAGTCAATGGGAGTTTTGCCACTGACTTCAATGGGTTCCACAATTTCAGTCAGGGAGCACAGGCGAGCTTTGTAATACTCTTTGATCAACCGAGGAACACAAATGAAGCTCTAAAGGGAGCATAAAAATATTTCAGTTTAGAAACAACTGAAATAATCTTTACAACACAGTTTCAGGGAAGGGGAAAATTTATTCATGTTTTTCTGTATAATACATGCAATTATCCTTGGATAGCCAACCCTTTGTTTCAATTTCCTCAATAGGACTTTCTTTTGTAAAAATATTATACTGCCGAAATTCTGCACAAGCAGGGTGGACTGATTTAAATCAGCAATTTAAATCACCAAGTGGAAAGCCTCAATTTAAATAATTGATTCTAATCAACTTTTCCATTTGTACTTCCTTTATTTTCTAAAGAAAGAAGCATTCCCATTGGTTGATATAACCTTTAATATCTATTTATTTACAACTAAATAGAGCCTATTACACTAGAGTTGGTACATCTTTTTGCTACCAAGGAGGTACACTATAAGCATATATATTTAAGCAATTATGTAGCTAACTATTTTCAGATTCTTATTAATTCTAAATTTTTAGTGTCTTAGAAAATGGTGAATGATGTTGCTTATTTACCTAGATAAAGAAATTTTTACACAAGATTTCTTTCAAGCTGCATTAGGATGGTAACTGGAATTTAACTGAACACACAACAGCATCTAAATTTTATTATTACACAAAACAAGCCCTTAATACATTACCTATATTATTTATAAAACTTGACCTCAAAAGTTAGATGTTTTCCCCGACTCTCTCTTTATACAGAAAAGCAGTTTTTAACTCCAAGTTTTTGATAGAGGCTCATGGATTTAGCATATTCATTTTTTAATTAAATGTTATAAAATATTATAATAAGGTTAGGCCTTAACGTATTTCATATTAAATTCAGATTTAATTTTAAACAGGTTAATTTAAAAAAAAAAAAAAAACTTACTATAATTTAAATAAAAAAACCCCACATTTTTTAAAAATCATTGATTTTTATCCAACCTGCACACAAGAGGAGATTCCAAGTTTGCAGTTAGCTCTCTAGACTGAAGTGTACATAGATTCAAATTGCATCCTATGTGACTGACAACATTTTAAGATCAATGCTAAAATGGCACTATAGGCACTTGGTTTGCTATGCTTTCATCATCATCTCTACCATACAGGGAATGATCTTGGAGTAAAACTAACTTTTTTAACAGACGACACAACACTATGAAAGGAAAAGAACACATTGCTGCAAATCAGCAGTGTGATATAAGAGGTGGGGGGATAGCTCCTTTTTGTGGGCACCCAGCCAGCCAGCCGGCTACGGAATTCCTCTTGGTGGTTGTTCTCTACTTGCTTTACCCGTAAAGGGTTAACCAGCCCACAGGTAAAAGGAAAGGAGTGGGCACCTGACCAAAAGAGCCAATGGGAGGGCTAAAACTTTTAAAAATTGTGAAAAAAACTTCCCTCTGTCTGTGTGTTGTGCTTCTCCAGGAAAGAGGGGAACGGTGAGCAGTTATGCTGTGAGAAGCTGAAAGCCAGGTATGAAAAACCATCAGAGCATACCTAGAGATTGCTTATCTGAAACCCCAGATATGTACGTAAATTAGGGAATGTCTTGGAAGACGCAATTAGATTTATTTCTATTTCTTATTGGCTTGTGGACTCCTCTGTGCTAACCCAAAATGTTTTTGTTTTGCTTGCAACCTTTAAGCTGGACTTCAAGAAGGTTATTCTTGATGTTTAATTTTTGTAAGTGGATTCTTTAAATCTAGCAAAAGCCTAAGTTCCAGATGTATTTTCTTTCTTTTTGTTTTTAATAAAATTTACCTTTTTTTAAAAACAGGATTGGAGTTTTGGTGTCCTAAGAGGTTTGTGCATATGTTGTTTAATTAGCTGGGGCAACAGCTAATTTCCTTTGTTTTCTTTCTCAGCTCTTTCCCCGGCGGTGTGTGTGTGTGTGAAAGGGCTTTGAGGGTACCCAAGAGGAAGGAATTCCCAACTGCACGTTTCTGGTTTCAATGGGGTTTTTTGCACTTGGGTGATGGCAGCATCTACCCATCCGAGGTCAGAGAGAAGCTGTAACCTTGGGAGTTTAATACAAACCTGGAGTGGCCAGTATTAAATTTTAAAATCCTTGCGGGCCCCCACCTTCTGCACTCGAAGTGTCAGAGTGGGGAATCAGCCTTGACAAGCAGTTTTAAGATTTTAAATTAGTAGTATAGAAGACATAGACTGAAGTGGGAACAAGACCAATTTACCATACAAGAATTTCTGCCAAATTTCTTTAAAACAATACACCTCTACCCCGATATAATGCGACCCGATATAACACGAATTTGGATATAACGCAGTAAAGCAGCGCTTTGGGGGGGGGAGGGGAGAGAGGCTGCGCGCTCCAGCAGATCAAAGCAAGTTCGATATAATGCGGTTTCACCTATAACGCGGTAAGATTTTTTGGCTCCCGAGGACAGCGTTATATCGGGGTAGAGGTGTATGTAGCTGAACTATATTGAGAACTAAACTTCTAAATTGAGCCATATGAATTTCAGGGAGGACTTAAGTTTCTGGAAAAGAAACATTAGGATACAGTTACTTAATATGCATGGTTAATGGATGGACAAATTTAAGCCCCAAACTTGACATACTTTAAGATTATAATCATCTGGTGAATGATGTCATACATATTCTAGACAAAAAAAAATAAAAAATTGAGCACTTTGTTGCTATGAAATTACAAATGAAAATAGTATTGAAGGTGCTGAAGAGATCAACAATGAAAAACAAAAATATAAGTAAAGGGAAACATTTTCAAGTAGCTGTTTTGCACAGGGTGAAATACTGGCCTTACTGAAGTTGATGGGAGTTATGCAGTTGACTTCAATGAGGTCTGAATTTCTTTAGCAATGTTAGTATCTCAATATAAGCATCCACCTGTCTGCATGCTTTTACTTACATAAGTAATATTAAACAATATAGTCTTAAGAGTTTAGAACAGAACAGAAGCCAGATCTAATGGCCAATAGATGTCCCATTGACTCCCATTTCGATGACTGAATAAACATTCAAAAATGGTCTAATTTCAGAGATATAAAATTGTAATTCTGGTCATCTAAAAATGTCCATAATCTCAAAACACATTTGTTAACTTTGACTAAATCAATATGAACGAATACATTTTAGCTAATGTTCAATATAAGTTCTCAAATTAAAATTCCAATTATTACCTTTTCAGAAATTAAGTTAACTTTATTTTCCATATCCTGGCATTTTCCAGCTTCCAGCTGTAATAAATGATACTTTTTTTCCATGTGAGCAAGTTGGCCTGACTGCTGAAATAGGAACCTGCAAATCACAAAAAAATTAGTGAATATAATTGGTATGCATTAAATGTTTTAGGCCTCGATCCTGTAAGGAACACCACATGAGTGTAGAGGTTCTACCTTCACACAACTCCTTGCATGATCAGAGCATTAGAAAAGAGCAGGGCTTTTTTAATGAGTTTGGTCTGTCTTCATATTGGAGTTACAGATTACCAAAATAAGGAAATGGACAAAAAATAATAATTTGCATTTAAAATGTGTGTGTGTGTGTGTGTGTGTGTGTGAGAGAGAGAGAGAGAGAGAGAGAGAAAGAGTGTGTGTGTGTGTATGTGTGTGTTCTACTCAATTAGCTATCACAATCCTACATAACCACTTCATTGTGACCTAATGTACATATGTGGGACAAAAAGTACCTTCATGGGAAAGGAAGCCCTTAGTGAAAATTACTTTTTAAAATGGTTTAGCTGATTAGATAGTCAAGTTTGGCCAAATTATCTTGTTTTGTTTTTCTTCCTAGACTTCTCAAAACCATATGTGGGAACTCTGAATTAGGAAGGGCCAAGCTAGTTCTAATTTTGTGTTAATTTTAGCCATTGCTATTGGGTTGTGGGAAAGTTTGTATTGCTGCTGCCTGTGATGTACCAGTTCTGTGGAGAAATAGACTTTATTCTCCAGGCTCTCAGTCCAGCACCTCTTTCAAGCATTAAATTTATCTTAAACAACAAAAAATTTAGTTAAAATTATCTTTTTTGGTAGGTTTCAGGGTTGCCAGTTCTGTCAAGTCAACAACTTAAACATATAGTAATAAAGTGGGTTTGACAGAATGTACCCGTGTCCACACCCTACACACTGTTGTAATAATCTTAGTACAAAGAAGGTTTTGTGAGGTATTATCCGTAAACTCATAATTTGCTGGTCAATCTAGTCCTGAATAAATGTGCGACAGCATTGTTTATACTATTTTCCTGTATAATGTTATTGACATGTTCCAAACCACAGCAGAAGCTGGCGAACAGGTCAGTCTCAAACAAAAGAATATGTGCTCTGCTTAATTAGCATTTAAGCCGTAAACAGAGTCATCAAGCAGGAAGGGAGACAAAGGGAGTTCAAACAGGTGGAAAAATCAGCAGGGAATATCCTTACATATGCACTCTGGGCTTGTCAACACATACAGCACTGCAGCAGCGCAGCTGCATGATGCAGCTGTGCTGATATAGGCCTTAGAGCAGACGCTACCTATGCCAAAGGGAGAGCTTCTCCTGTCGGCATAGGAACTCCACCTCCCTGAGAGGTGTTAGCTATGTTGACAGGAGAAGCCCTCACATCTACATAGTGCTGTCTACACTGGGTGTTAGGTTGGTATAACTGCGTTGCACCCCTGAGCGACGTAGTTATACTGACAAGTCTGTAGTGAAGGCCAAGCCTCTGTCTCCTGAATCTCCTGAAATGTTTTCCAGAAGGAGGACTGACACTATAAAAAGGAGAAATAAATGCCACAAAGGGACCCCTTCCTCTCTCTCTGTCTCTCTCTTTCTATCGATTCACAGCACAAGAAGGGACAAAGGAAGCAGCCATTAAAGAGAAGAAGGTATCCTGGCCTAAGAAGTTTGGCCAGTAAGACTGTTGAGGGCATGTGGTGAGAAAAACTTTGCTTTGAATTTAACCTAGTTTATTAAGATGGGCATCAGTTGTGTTTTTTCTTTATTTTTCTTGTAACCATTTCTGACTTTTATGCCTCATTACTTGGATTCACTTAAAATCTCTCTCTTTGTAGTTGTTAAATTTGTTTTACTGTTTTATCTAACCCATTACTGTTTTATCTAATCCAATGTGTTTAAACTGAAGTATCTGATGAACTATTTGAAATAATAAAATATCATATTTTTACCTTAAAGAAATAATAGACTTAACATACTTGTATTATCTAGGAGAGGGCTGCACAGTACAGGACATATATTTCTGGGGGGAAATCTAAGACTGGGAGTGTATTGGGGTCACCCTGTACTATACCCCAGGCTGGTGAGAGCCAAGGTGTGGCTGGCTGCAGCTCTCACACAGGCATAGCTGGTAGTGACTTACATGCTGGAGGCTGTTTGTGAGCAGTCCAGACTGGAGGTTACAGCAGCAAAGCAGTGTAAAGAGCACCCCAGGTTAGAGGGCAGGGGCAACACAGCTATTTATTTGTCTGGATTGTACCTTGGGTATGTAACAGTGTCTTAATACAATGAGATTGCAGATGGGGACATGTAGGCAAGCAGACCACTATAGCTGAACCAGGATGAAATGGGAAACAACAGAGAGGGCCCTAAAATGGCAGTGAAAGAAACTTAGTTTGCTGGAAGCTTATCAATCCCAAATCAAGATGGGGATAGTGCAGGCTGTCCAGGTATCCTCTTTTTGGAATCAATTTATGTAGAAGAATATTTTCTCTCACATAGATTTTATAATGCATTATTTGTTACAATAATGTACAGCAATTAAAGTGAGAACTCCAGAGCATCTGTAATAATGGACTGTTGAGACTGAGGTCTGGAGCAAAAACTGAGAAATGGTAATCTATACCTATCCCAGATGTGGGACAGTTTAAGCAGAACCAAAATTATGCAATTTTTATTTTTATCTTTTTAAAACTGGGAACACCAGAACTGGACACTATTCTACTAATGTCATATATAGTGGATTCCATTGTATATGACATGGAGGAAACCAGAAAGAGTAAAATTGAAAGTGTGAAACTAACTGTATCCAGTTACCTTTAGAGGATCACTTACCAGGTCAGCAGTAGACAAGCAACAAGGGAAAGTAGGTTTAAAACTGTCCGTGAGTCTATCCAAAAGGAATTCCGACTATTGCTGCCGCTCCTGGGACTTGAGATCGTTCCATCATTGCTCTGCTTTTGTGGATCTTCGTTGTGCTTCGGTGAAGGAACAGCTTTCTTTCTTTGCTTCATGTCAGACATTTTAAGAAAGTCTTTAGGAAACAGAAACCAAGCAGAGATCTAGCAGAAGAAAGCAAAATGAGTTATGTTTAGTCCCTTCCAAGTTAACACAGAGACTTCCCAAAATATGCAGTTAGGCAATTGCACTAAAAATTAACTGCTTCCTGCTGATGTCTACCACACTGATGTTTATTCAGTTACATTAATCATTTTCAAGAAAATGTCACGATAACTATTCATTTTTCCATTACATAGCTATCCCCTTCCATACTTTCGGAATAGCAGAAATTGTCTAATTCTTCATAGCACTAAGACTATAGATTTAATGTCTTTTTAAAAAATGAAAGCTTAGATTCTACATAAACTGATTGCAATTGTCCAAGAAAACTTTCAACTCCTTTAGGGTGCACAGGCATCTGGAGTTTTCAAGATGTTCTTAAGATTACTGTAAGTAAAAGAGATGAGAAGACTTTTTTTTTTAAGACAGCACTATGTTTAGTCAGTTTCACGATTTCTCATGTTTGATCGACTAATTTGTTGTTTTACTATTCTTTATTATGACATAATCATAATGTATTTTACGCAAGATAGGTCATGTGAGATATCATTGGAAAGGATATGATTTACTGAATATGATTATCCTATTTGTACGCGTGTATCATTTTTGTTTCTAAAGTTAGGAATATTGACTATTTGTATTACAAATGTGTTTATACCTGGGGAATGCCAACTAGGCAAAAGATGCTCAGTCTAGATGGCTGGCTGGGAAGGGCCAATTCAGGTTGATGAGCCATTAGGAGAAAACAATAGGCCTTAGAAGAAGCTTATCTCCCACGGGTGAGAATTTGCTACTGATATCCAATCCAATCCCTTTAGTATATTAAACTTAGTTTGCCTGTTTTGTTTGTTTGCTATGTAATCTGCTTTGATCTTGCTATTCCTTTTAATCACTTAAAATCTATCTTTTGTAGTTAATAAACTTATTTTTGTTTTGACTAAAACCAGTATGTGGGAGTCATAACTTGGGGCAGAAAGCTGTTGCATATCCTTCTTCACATTGAGGGAGGGGGCGAATTTCATGAGCTTACGCTGTATAGATCTCTGTGCAGCGCAAGACGGTATAATTTTGAGTTTACATTCCAAAGGGGAGTGTGCGCTTCAGTAGCTGGGCAGTTCCTTAGCTGTAGCATCCCCATGCAGAGCTGATCACAGTGTCTGTATGTACTGCAGCTGGGTGTGTCCCTACCTGTATGTGTGCTGGAGCCTGGGAGAGGGCTTGGCAGGCTGGTCACAGCAGTATAGTGTAAAGGGAGCCCAGGTTGGTGGGGCTCAGTGGTACCCCAGTTCCAGGTGGCACCCCCAGGGGGAACCCGTCACACCCCGCCGTGGGGACCCCCCAGCCAATACACCCAAACCCCATCCCCCCAGAGCCCAGCTGCAGGGCGATCCAGCCCAGAAAGCTGCACTCCCTCCCACACAGAGCTCAGCCACGGGGCCCCGTCTTGTCCAGACACCCGCATCTCCATCCCCCCCAGAGCCCAGCCACCTGTGCCTCCCGAGCACAGGGATCCAGAGGGAGAAACAGACTGATGCTCCTTCCCAGGCTTGCATGGAGTTTCCTGCATGCTGCCCTCTCCTGCCTTCAGGGCATGCTGGCAACTGCAGCTGCCAGGAACCCTCTAGCTCCCTCCCCCTCCCACCTGCAGCATCTTCTATATGTGAGCTGGGGTCTGCTGGGTCCAGTGGCCCCTAGCTGCACTGCAGCCCATTTTTGTGGGGAAACGAAAGTGCACACATAGTTATGTCTCTATTTAACAGGGTGTGACACTTTACCATATTACAAAAAGAGCATAATTATAGCTATGGCTTATTGTTTCTAATGATTTTATTAAACTGAGTGAATTACACATTTAACAGACCAGTCAAAAAAATTGGACGGGGTGCACTTTTTTTTCTGCAGGTGGATGTATTTTGAGTATCAAATAAATGGTAACCAAATATCTATTTGTTCTCCATTTTGCTGGGTATGTAACTGGTGCATTAATATTTCCATAATAAGCTCCTATATTTTTTGAGCCATTCCCCTAGAACTGGACTATTTTTTTTTCCAATGAGAAGCTATTAGTAGTGTAGTAGCTACAGCAGATGAGAGTTTAATTCTTCATTTCCTTTTGTGCAACTGTTTATTTAAAAAGCTGGTTTAGAAATAAGTCACCTTTTTAAAGTCCAATATCTCAGATATTTTGGGGGGGCTAAAGGCAAGTCTTGTTGGATTTAGGCAGGAAGCTGACAATCTCTACTTTCCAATGCCACAAAACTCGTGTTTCTAGACTTTCGGGATCACAACGTATTAAAACAGTCACACTTTTAAATCTAGAAAAACGCAGTAAATCACCTAGAACAGACTCATATCAATCATGGAGTTTGGGTTGGGGTTATTTTTTAGGGGAAAATTTCATATCTGGGGAGAAGAAAAAATTTTTCTGGCAAGTTGAAAGAAAAAAAATGTCTGAAGCAGTTTTAGTGGATTAGTGGGGGAAAAACAAGTGAAGTGGGCAAAGATGTATGATGTATGATAGTTTTGCAATTTATCATAGGGCTATCCCCTCCAAGCGTGTTTATATCTACAGCTCCCATCCTGCACACAGAGCTGTGTGCCTGGAGTGGACCACTGCACCCGTACAGGGCCCAAAATGAATAGGAGTACCTGTGGCACCTTAGAGACTAACAAATTTATTTGAGCATAAGCTTTGGTGGGCTACAGCCCACTTCATCAGATGCATATAATGGAACATATAGTAAGAAGATTATATATACATACAGAGAACATGAAAAGGTGGAAGTTGCCAGACCAACTCTAAGAGGCTAATTAATTAAGATGAGCTATTAGCAGCAGCAGAATTTTTTTTTTGTAGTGATAATCAAGATGGCCCATTTCAGGCAGTTGACAAAAAGGTGTGAGGATACTTAACATGGGGAAATACATTCAATTTGTGTAATGACCCAGCCACTCTCAGTCTCTATTCAAGCCCAAATTAATGGTATCTAGTTTGCATATTAATTCAATGGGGCTCTGCACATTTCTCTTTGCAGGACTGAGACCTAAATCCATATCCATAAATAAATATAAACATTCTATAGCTATACAGATATTTACTTACTTCGTAAATATGAAGCGTCAAAATAAATGTTTGTGAGTTACCCAAATGCAAAGAAGTGTCTTAGTGTGTGAAGCATGAAGAAAAAATCCCTTCGCTCAGCACAAAAATATCAGAACCGATTTTCTTTACACTTGTAAAAAGTTGCTTGGGGCAGAGAACAAGGAGAGTGCTGGAAACTTCAAACCAAACCGAATTTCGGAAGGAAAGTGAAAAGTGACAAAATCAACCCCTCAAGGATAGCAACGGCCTCACTGTAACGCCGAGGGCGAGGGGAAATCATCAGTCACACAAAGCCATTCAGTGGGCTGAGCCTCTTCTGCTGAAAGGTGCCCCGCCGTCACCAACGGCCCCGCCGCCCCCCAGCACTCCCCCGTCACCGCCCGGGCTCTCCCATCAGCAGCCCATCGCTCCTTCCCCAGCCCCATTACGGGCACTCCGCAAAGCCCCCGCACTCCCTGCCGTCCCCATTCCCCCACCGCATCGCTCCCCCTATCTCCTCATCCCTTCCAGCGCCCTCACCGCCCACTGCCCCCGGACTCCCCGCAGCTGCCTTCCGCCGTACCCCGATCTCCCGGATCCCCGTTACCTGTCGCTCGGGAAGGCCGGGCGCGGGATAGTCCGGCTCAAACAAACTTCTGCCCTGGGCGCGCGCCCCTGGCGGCGGTTACTGCTCCCCGCAGCCTCGAGCGCGCCACGTCAGGCGCGTGCCCGCCGCTCGCGCTCTCTGCCACGGCACTGGGCGCGTCTACGCCAGCGCGAGCCCCCAGCGGCTGGGGATGGGGGTGGAGTCTGTTGCTTTGTGCCGAGGTCCTGGGCGCTGGGGGGCGGTCTGAGGCGCGCGGCCGCCCGTCGGGGGCTGAGTGCTGCCCATTGCTGGGCATTGGGAGGCGGCTGCCGGGCTGCCAGCTGTTCTTTCAGCCAGGCCAACCAGCCCCTTGGAAGGAGGAAGTGGCCGCTGGTTCCGGGGCGCCTCTCCCCGGGCTGGCGGTGCCGTGCCTGCCCCTGCCGGGTCCGGCATCCGAACCTGTTGTTTTGAGCCGGCGACTGCCTCCCCGAGACCCTGCTCCGCGCGGGCTGCCGGCCAGGTAACCGCGCGCCCACAGCTGCCCTGCGGGACTGGGAGGGGCACGGGCGGGGTGGGCTGAGGGGACCTCGCGGGGGTGCAGCGGGCTCGGCCTCCCCCACTTGCTGCCGCTCTGGCTGCGAGTGTTTATGGGGCGGGGGTGTGAAGTGAGCCGACGAGCTAAATTTTTCCGTTGGCGCTTTAGCCTGGCGGTCAGTGACCCCGTGTGACACCCGCCGGGCGCCCAGGAACCTGTGAGGAGCGGGGCCCCCGTCGCGGGCCCGGCGGATGGGAGCGACCCCGGCCGGGGAAAGTTGTCCGGCCGTGTTCACTTTCGTATTTCCACGACTTCCCTGTAGGAGGCGTCAGACCCTCTCCGTTGCCGGAGCCAACGGGGCGAAGCTTCTGCCGAGGCCAAACGCCCCTGGAGTTGAATGAGGTAGGGGCACCTGGCACTTGCGGGGCGTTGCCGAACTGTGCCTGGGAAGTCGCTTTTGTGCTTTTGGGGCTGGAGGGTGCTATTGATAGGCACTTTTGAAGCTGAAGTGGTCCCGCTGATCTGTTCTATGGAGATTACAGAGCGGTTGTTGTCGTCTTTGTAAATTATCTCACATGAATCGTTAGTGCGTGTCTGGATATGCATTTGAATTCTGTTTCTATTTTGGAGACAGTTTTTCTTGCCTGGATATTTTTTTCAGTCTGAGTTTTATTTTAGTTGGAGCTGTACTTCATGGTGTATGTAATGAACCCTGGTGGTAGTAATCACTTGCAAGAAAATGCTGGTTGGGTTTTTATATTACTTCAGTGTATTTATTATACATGAGAATAAATAGGAACTATTTTGTCTTTATTGGACAGTTGTGTGCTCTGTTTAGTACATGCCTGATTCCTTACCTAAAGGATGGCATAATATGGAGATCTCAGTATTTGAAAGGAGATCTATCTCTTTGGGGAGACTTAGAACATATATTACTCTTTACTTAAATTATTATTAAATTTAATTAATATTACTCTTTAATTTAAAATAAGTAGTTTAGGCCCAAACTTTGATTTAAGAGATTTCATGATTTATTTTAAACACACTTACGTAGTATTGAAAACCAAAGAGTGGTACGTTGTGTTAATTCAGGGGGAGCCTGTAGTAACAAAATTTGCCAGACTTGAGCAGACCAGTGATTCCTTTACTTCAGTACTGCTGTCTCTGATAGTGTCCAGAACCAGATGTTTCAGAGGAAGGTTTAAGAAACTCCATATAATACTCCTAGGGGAATTCTGTGCCACTGTGCATGGGCAGTTTTCTTTGTTGCCCTGCAGAATAATAGATTCTGACTGGGAAGCAAAGGGAAGCCATGAGAGGAATCACATGTCCTTCCCCAGTAGCCGTCTCAAGCACAGGGCCGTCCTTATACATACGCAGCATAGGCGGCTGTGTAGGCCACCACTAAATTTGGGGCACCACCGCCGGGACAGGACAGCAAGCAGGTAAGAGCGGGGTCGGGTTGTAGAGCCAAATGCGCTGCGCGGCAGTGCATTCTGAGGAAGAGTACTGATTGCTGAGGTCTCTGGGAAGGGGCGAGGGAACTCACTTGTGTGTTACTTTCTCCCCACCGTCGTGAGATGAGATGGGCTTGGTGGCTCCGGCGGTATCCTTTTGCTGCCCATCATAACGTGTGTTTCCCCCCCCACACACACACGGGGGGGGGGCTGGGTGTGGTGCAGTTTATAATAATATATGGAGCTATACCTATCTCATAGCACTGGAAGGAACCTTGAAAGTTCATTGAGTCCAGTCCCCTGCCTCACTTTCTCGGCAGCCAGCCTGAGCGCCTCTGCTCCAAGTGACTGCACAGGCTGATTGGAATGCACACAACTGGCTGGGCTGTGGAGCGTGTCTCTCGCCTGGTGGGCGTGGCAGCCTGGCAGTGATCCCTCCGGATCAAATGGAGACGCGCCGGGCAGGAAGAGCTGCTGTGGGTCCTGCGGCCCCAAGATGCCGCACTTCACCGTGGTCTGTGGTGCTGACGGTGGTGCCCAGTGGTGTGACCTGACCTGAGGATTTGCTGCTGCTGTTGCCACTCTGCACCCCAAAAGGTGGATTTTAGGGTCCCGTGGCTTTCCACCTATTGCCTTCTCTACGCAGCTGTTGGACCAGCAGGCCGGGGGTGAGCCAAGCATGAAAGCAGTACTGTGTTGCCATTGATCAGCTTTGAGCATTTTTTTTGTCAACCTTATGTTTTGCGCAGGGTTCAGAATAGATCGGTTTTCTCTTTTTTGCCAGTGTCTTGGTGACATTTTAAATAACAATCGAACATGACTTTGATAAAGGTATTTAACAACTTTGTTTGCCAAAAATGCTTGCTAACAATCTTGAATCCAATTTCAATATTTAAAAAAAAATAAAAATAAATCTTAACCAAAACCAGAAAAGTAAGTTGTTGACAATTATTTGTGACAAGTTTGGTTTGGGGGTGGGAGTGGGCCAGTTTTCATCAGCATAACAAAAAATGTTGACAGGCTTTCCTATAGTCCTGTTACTGCTAAATAGAGCCCTCCAACAACTGTAATATGCGTATCTCCTTACTAGTGTATAGAATGACCACGTCATACTAAGATTCTTTCTTTTTTTTTCAGTGAGTCAGTATAATTTTTGCCAGTCCAGAGGTTAGGCAGCCAGTGTCTTAAGTTTTCACAACGTTTTGTCCAACTTTCATAAAGTAAATACATGGTTAAGATGAGTTAAAAAGGCAAGGGACACTTCCTTGTGGAGAGTCTGTGCAGCAGATCATGCTAGAGCTGTGAAAATGTCAGTTTTTGATGAAACTTTAGATGCAGTGATTTATCATGTATTTCTGGCAGTGCCCAAAATGTGCTGCTATTGCTAATGTCTTTCCAAACAAAAATAAGGCACAATTTAAGGACTGGACAATTTTAAGGTCAGACGTATGAACAGGCAGAGCTTAGAGATATGGATGCAACACAGAGATATCTCAAATAATATTTTTTTTCCTCAATAAGCTCTTGATGGAAAAGAGTGGCTCTTCAAGCAGTCGTCCTGCTAGCACAGTACTCTGATATCCAGTCAAGATTGCAAGTGATCAGAAGTTATCATCTGACAACTCAGTTATCTATGTAAAATGAACTGGTGATGGAAGTTCAGTGTCATGTTTATCAGAAAGGATGAGTGACAAAACCTGGAGAGGGTCCTTCTGTAACAAGGGCACGTTAGGTTGGAAAAAGAAATTAGCTTGTCTCTGTCCATGCTGCACTAATTTTAGTGGATAGGACTTCTGTAACATTTCTGTCCTATCTTAAGCCAGATGAGATGATTCTGTGCTGACTTCATTTTGGTCACTTTGTGCTTTACCTAGGAATAAAATTAGGGTCCTATTTTCCTGCTACTTGGAAACCCAGCTTCTTAAACTGGATAATGCCATTGGTCTATTTACACTATAAGGTTTATATAGAGTTGTAACTAACATTAAGACTGATGCCCACTACACATTTAAAACTAAAAAGTGACTTTGTAAAAATGACATGGGTTTCCAACTCTATTGTGTCTCAGTCAGGGTGGAGCGCCTTGTGAGGTGTCTCCACACTAGCTCAAGGTCACAGACTCATGGCTATCCTATATTAGTTATTTTAAATAATATTTCTGATAATCTGACAATAATTTAAACAGTTATTTCTTTTAAATTAAGACAGTTAAAAACACCCTTATAAGTTATAATGTCATATTGAAAACAACTTTCCATGTCACAAAAAAAGAAAACGGAAAGATGAAATAGAACTAGCTATACAAGCACAGAAGGGTTCTATACTTAAGTTTATATGTCATGAAAACAACGAAGTTGATCAAGATCATCAAAGAAAATCAAAGAACTGCCGAAGAAAATTTTTATGCAGATGAAGCTCAAGAAACTCAACAAAACATGAAACAATCATTTGAAACAGATGCAGACACAAAACAAGAATTTACAACAGTTGAAACTGTACTAGCATGGGATATGGATGACATTGGTGCATGGCTGCAATCTTTAAACAATGGATTACGCACCATTATACTTGAGAAAGGCCCCGTGAGAATAGAAGGTCTTGAATATACTAAAGACATTAGAGGTAGGAAATTCACAGAAAACAATTACTACAAAAGACTTTCTAACTGTGAAATTGTCAACAGACGGTGGCTTGTGTACTCTACATACAAGGATGCTGTATTTTGTTTCCCGTGCAAGATTTTCAACAGTTGCAATTTTAACATAGCAACCGTGGGTATTAATGATTGGCAAAATCTTAGTCACACATTACACCTCTACCCCGATATAATGCGACCCGATATAACGTGAATTCGGATATAACGCGGGAAATAGCGCTTCGGGGGGGGGGGGCGGGGCTGCGCACTCCGGCGGATCAAAGCAAGTTCGATATAACACGGTTTCACCTATAACGCAGTAAGATTTTTTGGCTCCCGAAGACAGCGTTATATCGGGGTAGAGGTGTACCGCAACATGAAAAGGCACAACACCACATTGAAAGTATGCACAAATGGTCTGAGCTGAGTGTAAGGTTAAAAAATCAGACAACTCTTGATGCCCAAAATCAAAGATTGATGGAGTCAGAGAAGCAGCATTGGCGTCGTGTTCTTGAACATCTATTATTGAATATCTATCAACAACAGTCTTGCTTTTAGAGGAAGGTTTGATAAATTATACCAGCCCCAAAATGGCAATTTTTTGGGTCTTGTACAACTGCTGGGAAAATCTGACATAGTGATGAATGAACATCTCTGAAGAGTAACTGAAAATTAAATACATGACCACTGTTCGGTCAAGAATTCAAAATGAACTGATCATTCTAATGAGTGGTAAAGTGAGAGACAAAATTGTTTCATTGGTTTCTTTGGCAAAATATTTTGCTGTAATTCTAGATTGCATTCCGGACATAAGTCATCAGGAACAGATGTCATTAGTAGTGAGATTTGTCGACATTAGTGATTCAGCACAGATTACAGTTAAGGAATCATTTATCACATTTTTAGAAGTAGAAGACACTACAGATTTTGGACTTCTTCAAGCTCTCCTTGATGAACTAAAATGAATGGGATTGTCCATAATGAACATTAGAGGACAAGGCTACGATAATGGCACCAATATGAGAGGATGCATTTCCGGCGTGCAAGCTAGACTGCTGGCAGAAAATCCATGAGCCTTTTTTGTTCCCTGTGCATGCCACCACCTTAATTTGATTTTGTGTGATATAGCCAAGTCTTCTGTAGAAGGTATTTCTTTTTTTGGTTTGCTGCAACGCATTTACAAGCTCTTTTCAGCTTCCGTTCAACGATGGCAAATATTCAAAGCACATGTCAGTGGTGTTACCGTTAAGCCTCTATCTGAGACATGCTGGGAAAGCAGAATAGAAAGTGTAAAAACTTTGAGATATCAATCTGAGGAAGTTTACGAAGCACTGGTTGCTATTTTGGAAGAAGCCAGAGATCCAAAAGCTAAAAGTGAAGCACAGTCATTGGCCTCTAAAATATCCAGCGTAAAGTTTCTAACATCTGTCAATCTGGTATGACATTCTTGTTAAAATCTCAAGTGTAAGCAAAATAATGCAGAGTCCAGTGATGCAGCTTGATTCAACACTTACCTTACTAAACAACACACAAGACTTTTTAGTGAAATACAGAGAAAATGGATTCAAAGAAGCACAGGTTACAGCAAGAGAGTTTGCAGAGGCACTCGGTGTAGAATCAAAATTTCCATGTCTGAATGTGATGAGTTTCGAGGAAAAAATGGCAAGTGAAATATGAAGGAGCAGATGAGCCCATTAGAAGATCCAGAAAAGAAATTTGAGGTTGAATTTTTTAATGTTGTGATGGATAAAGCAATATCTGCCATTGATGAAAGGTTTAATTCCTTACAAGCACACCATGAACAGTTTGGATTTTTGTATGACATAACTAAATTCAATGAAATAGGAAAACAAGAGCAGCTAATGACAAAGTGCAAGAACCTAGAGAGCCTCCTGAAGCACGGTGATAGTTTTGATTTAAATGGACTTGAACTGTACAAAGAATTGAGTACATTGTTACCAGTGTTGCCACATGCAAAGTCGGTGATGGACATTGTACCGTTTATTCATACCAGCAAACTTGTTGACATATATCCTAATGTGTACATTTGCCACTCGTATTCTACTGACAATTCCTGTAACAGTAGCATCAGGAGAATGGAGTTTCTCAAAACTAAAGCTCATTAAAAACTATCTCCGCTCTACAATGAGTCAGGAACGCTTGACTGGTCTTGCTATTCTTGCAATCGAACAAGACATCACTTTGTCTTTGTCATACGATGACGTTATTACTCTTTTTGCAGCCAAAAAAGCCAGAAAGATTGCTTGTAATTAAAAACAAATCCTTGTTTCAATACTGCTTCATAGAAATTTCCAATAAAATGTTGACAAATTAAAAAAAATATATTATTTGGATCATTCAGTCAATAAATCAGAATTTTTTCTATAGCACTACTTCTTTAGTGCAAGTATGGTCCATCAGCATTATAGTGTATTTAATTTGTTTAAACTGGTTTTAATAAAGGGCATGTGGCAAGTTTTCCAATACTGTAAGCTTATGTTTGTGTTGCTAAGAGCAAGTCGGGCATAGGGGCACCAGTTTAATAATACTCGGTAGGGTACCATAAATCCTAAGGATGGCCCTGTTCAAGCAGGCACGTCAGAAGCAGCCGGGAGAGACATAAATCACTGCCTTGGGGTGGGGGGGCAGGGCAGGGCTGGGCTGGGTGAGCTTGCAAGACTCTGTCCCTCTAGCTCACTATCGCAGTGCGCCTAGCGCAGAGGGGCAAGGCCCCAGTGTGTTTATGGGGCAGGCTCGGCCGTTGCGCTGTGTCAGGGTCGGGCGCAGTCTCACCACTGAGTCTGTGTCCTGGGGGGAGGAGGGGCTTCAGGGTGATTTTCCCCCCTTGCCCCCCCCCAACCTCCGTGCAGCCAGTGGCCTGTGCTTCCCACTGAGAGGCAGCCTCAGTGCACACTACTTGTCCCCATCGCTGTGCTCGCCCTACAGAGATAATAGAAGCTTTTATGGGGAAGTCCTGGGGTGCCTTGGCTAAGAGTGCCATTTAGGGAGGGCAGGGTACCCAGGCATGGTGGGGGAGCATAGGGTACCCTGTGGTGGTGGGGTGTTGGGGGCCAGTGGGGTGTCAATCTCCATAAAAGAAGAGGTGAGGCCATAGGGCTGTGCCTTGAGGGAGGGTGCAGTGAGTGTGGGAGGAGCAGCTGAGAGGGAAACAGTCCCTGGGGCAAGGATCCTGAGGGAGGGTGAGCTGAAGAAGGGTGGGGGCTATGAGCAGCTAAGTGGCTCTTGGGGTCTGTTTGCCCCCAGAGAAGCAGGGAGCACTTTCTCCTCTCCCTGGGAAGAGATTGGGGACAGACACCATTAATATAATGCATTCTCTCAACTGATTAATTTGATCTTTGCCTTCCTCCCCATCTCTCCCACTTTAGGGTAACTTATACCTTGATCCTGCAGTGAGGTTCCATTTGGGCGCAGGGGTTTCTTTAACTCTCTACTCCTAGGATAATCTTTTGTTTTGGGGGCTTTAACTTTGCCAAACTTAAACCATTTGGGCTGAAAATTTCCATATTGGGTGTCTGCCTAAGGCTGATTTTTGGTTCCTGAGAATGAGATTAGGAAAAGTATGTTGTTTGCTGATGTTAAAAATAAATACATTTCACTGATTTTGTTAAGAAGCTCAAACACCTCCATGCTTTGGAGAAGGGACTTGAATTTTGGCCGGGGAGGGTGAGGGGACTTGCCCTGTCCTGCTGTCAGGGTTGTGCCTTTTGCCTTTCCTGTGAAAATTTGCCCAAATCCATAAGTCTTTGAAAGTCTCAGTTTGTACATGCTTAGGAGAGGCTTGGTAGAATTTGGCAGCTAAATTCTCAGAAGATTCCATCTGCACTGAGCATACTCCATCCCCACACAGCTCATGTCTGCAACTCGACTGCTCATGCACCATCCCCATAGAGCACCTATTGAGCATGCTCTATGCTGGGTTTGCAAGAGCTGAACAAGACTTTGTTAGCAATTTCTCCTGCTTCTGCTGTGGTACCAGGCACAGGAACTGAGAACAGGGAGACTGAGAGCATGGGAAAGAAGATGCCTTCTGCTGGCACACAGCCAGCATGGAGTGGAAGAGGAAGCAGCCTGACTCAGATGCAATGGTGGGTGGAGGAGTTGGAGCAGAAGCCAGAAGGGTCGGATAGGAGCCTGGAGGTTGGGGAGCATCAGTAGGAG
>NW_020664419.1:78725375-78740678 GCF_002925995.2 Terrapene triunguis
GTTAGAAGTTAGGTAGGAGTTTGGTGGTTGGGAATGGACAGAAGCAGGAGGTGGGATTTTCCCTCTGTTTTCTTAATCTGTTACATTCATCAGCCCAGCTGGACATAAGCATCTGAGCATTTTGGAGAGACGATAATATGAAAATCTTTATAGTGTTCTCAAGAAACACCAGTAGTAGGCTGAAATGTTGGTTGCTTGTATACTTTCTAGTAAGAAGCAATTCATAACATGAAACTAACTGAAGATCAGCTATATTTCAACTGGAGTTAATGTTGGGAATACTGTTGCCACTTTTCTTAAGTTGCATTCTGTAAAAGGAAATATATTTTGAAATTGATTAGTTTCTTAATGTCTTGACTAGCTCATGTTCCTGTGCAAACTTGTTTTTTCTGCACTGAGGAAAAATGGATGTGAAATCTCGAAATCATTTGCTTCTGAATCATGAAGCATTGGTAAGAGACATCAAGACCTCTTACATTATGGATCATATGATTGCTGATGAAGTACTAACATTACAGGAGGAGGAGAAAGTAAAAGCACAGGTAAAATGCAAATCTTCTTAATCACTTTCCTATTCCTAGACTGCTCAACATGTTTTAGAATACTCGTTTGAATAGTTTTCTGACATCTTAGGCTAGGGATGGGCAAACTTTTTGGCCTGAGGGCCACATCGGGCGGTGGAGCGAGCGAGCTGAGGCTGCGGGGGAGGGAGAACAGCGGGGAAGGGGCCGGGGCTAGCCTCCGGGGGCCAGAAGCTCGGGGGCTGGGCAGGACGGGCCGCAGGCCATAGTTTGCCCACCTCTGTCTTAAGCCATGATTCAGCAAGGTACCTAAACTTGATGTGGGACTATTTACATACTTTAATTCAGCAAGGTATTCAAATACACACCTAACTTTAAGTCTTAATGCAGGTCCATTATCTGACCTGTAATAGCAGCAAGTGTTCCTGGCAATAAGAAGCACAGTCCTTAACTAGTCAGGTGTTGGAACTAGATGACCTAATAGATCTCCCAATTTTTGTGATTGTATATAACAGATTATTTTATTTTTTTTGCTTCTGTTAGACTACACAGAAAGAACGAGCTGCTATGCTAATAAAAATTATTCTTGCAAAAGATAATTATTCATACATATCCTTCTATAACGCACTGCTTCATGAAGGGTACAAAGACCTGGCTGCTCTTCTTCAGGATGCGATCCCTATTATCTCCTCTTGTAATGGAAATAAGTCTATGGATGGAGTTACTTCGTATGGTCAGTATAACGCTTGCATTCTCTATTCTTGAAGATAAAGAATTAAATCCTAGTTTAATTACTATAAAATGAGTAAGGATATTGCTTCAAGTACTGCTTCCTGAGGCAGTTTGATCTGGCACTAGCCAATGTTTCCATATTTCATCTGGCATATGGGGCGGGGAGAGAGTGGTTCTGTTTGAAAATGGTGCAGTTTCATGTCCAGTAACTTTATTTTAAGAAATGTTTTGTTGGTTATTATTTAAATGAAGGCTTACATGTCCCACATTTCCATTTAAATCCAAATACTTGACTGTGAAGTGGTAGTCAGGAGGAAGACCTTTCATAAGAACTGCCGTACCAGGTCAGACCAAAGGTCCATCTAGCCCAGTATCCTGTCTACCGACAGTGGCCAATGCCAGGTGCCCCAGAGGGAGTGGACCAACAGGCAATGATCAAGTGATCTCTCTCCTGCCATCCATCTCCACCCTCTGCCAAACAGAGGGTAGGGACACCATTCCTTACCCATCCTGGCTAATATCCATTAATGGACTTAACCACCATGAATTTATCCAGTTCTCTTTTAAACGCTGTTATAGTCCTAGCCTTCACAACCTCCTCAGGTAAGGAGTTCCACAAGTTGACTGTGCGCTGTGTGAAGAAGAACTTCCTTGTATTTGTTTTAAACCTGCTGCCTATTAATTTCATTTGGTGACCCCTAGTTCTTGTATTATGGGAATAAGTAAATAACTTTTCCTTATCCACTTTCTCCACATCACTCATGATTTGATATACCTCTATCATATCCCCCCTTAGTCTCCTCTTTTTCCAAGCTGAAGAGTCCTAGCCTCTTTAATCTCTCCTCATATGGGACCCATTCCAAACCCCTAATCATTTTAGTTGCCCTTTTCTGAACCTTTTCTAGTGCCAGTATATCTTTTTTTAGATGAGGAGACCACATCTGTACGCAGTATTTGAGATGTGGGCGTACCATCGATTTATATAAGGGCAATAATATATTCTCAGTCTTACTCTCTATCCCCTTTTTAATGATCCCCTGTTCTGGGGACAAGCAGTGGATTTCAGCAACTGGTGATCCAGTACTTTTTATGATGGGGGGGAAAAAAGTTTTGGGTTGTTGGGTTTTTGGGGGGGGGGCGTGTGGTGGTTTTTTTTGTTTTTGTTTTTAAAGAGCTGGGGAAAAATCACTTAGAAATTATTTCTGTTTCTGTGTATGGTTTTTTGTTTTTTTTTTACATTTCAGTGAGGACAGTCCTCTGTGAAGGTGGAGTACCACAAAGACCAGTTGTATTTGTTACTCGTCCAAAGCTGGTAAAAGCAATTCAACAGAAACTGTACAACTTAAGAAATGAACCAGGTTGGGTTACTGTTTATGGAATGGCAGGTTGTGGGAAGTCTGTTTTAACAGCAGAAGCACTACGGGATCACCATCTCTTGGAAGGTACAGATGCCCTTTCTTTATGCACATACCAAATTTTCATAAATTATTATAGAGCCTAAGTCCCATTGCAGGTAAATGGGATTCAGGCTTCTAAATGATTTGGGCATTTCTAAAAAATCTCATCCAGTATTTATACCTCTGATCATCATCTGATACTCTAGGATCATTGGATATTGCTGTAATTCATAGAAAAAGGTCCCCAGAGTATCTTTTCATCCTGGATAGTATTTTAAATAAGGACATAAGCAGTTCACTCTTACTATTTATCTAGTTTGACAGCTGCTTATCAGAGTCTAAAATTTATTCCCATCTTAGCTATATATAAAGTAATTTATTGACATAATTTTGCTTGTATTTGTCACTCATAGCAAATATATTTCAACTAAAAATATGAATTTTAACTTTGCATCATTTCTTTGTTAGATTGCTTCCCAGGAGGAGTACATTGGATTTCTGTTGGAAAACAAGACAAGGCAGGGCTCCTAATGAAACTCCAGAACCTTTGTAGTAGATTAGACCAGGACTTCTCTCTTTCACAAAGGCCACCGCTTAATATTGAGGAGGCTAAAGATCGCCTTCGTCTGCTGATACTACGCAAATACCCCAGGTACTATTAGTGGGATAAAAGATGTGTCGGAGGAATTAGGCTATATGTAAAAAAACATGATCTTGGTCAAGTTGCTTAACCTTTTTGTGACTTGGTTTCAAAACTTGTAAAATGAGGTAACACCATGGTCACCCTTTAAATTCTTTCCAACTTAGTCTTTGAATATCCTTGGAGGTAATGCTGTAGATTGTGAGGAAATGTTACGTAAGGCAGAACTGGAAAGATTTTCAAGAAGGTGGGTTACTCTTAAGCATATTATGATTCTCAAATGAAAGTCCCTATATCAGGATTTCCCAGACTCTGTGTGGTGGATTCAGGAAGGCATGCCAAAACGGAAATTACATACACGAAAATGTAAAAGGATTTATAATGTACACTATGTAGTAGTATATCCCTTTTAGATCAACTTACTGTTGTAAAGTGAGAACCCTTGCCAGTGATTCAGTGTAGAATTGTCCTGGATGTGAATATGCGCATGAATATGAAAATTCTGCTGATAAAATCATGTTAAACATGTAACTCTGTGCCTGAACTTTATGCAGAATAGTGCACTTCCCATTAATCATGTACACCAGGGGTCGGCAGCCTTTCAGAAGTGGTGTGCCGAGTCTTCATTTATTCACTTTAATTTAAGGTTTCGCTTGCCAGTAATACATTTTAACGTTTTTTAGAAGGTCTCTCTCTATAAGTCTGTATATATAATATAACTAAACTACTGTTGTACGTAAAGAAAACAAGGTTTAATGCCTCTTAAAGATAGCATTTTAATAATGAAATAACTTTCCAGAGTATTGGTTTGAAAAGTGCAGTTGACCCTGATTTTTTTTTTTCTTGTTGTTTTAGGTGTCTCATGGTTCTGGATGACATTTGGGATTCATGGGTATTAAAAGCTTTTGATAATCAATGTCAAGTTCTTATTACTAGTAGGGATAGGAGTGTGACAGACTCGGTGACTGGTAAGGATTGTTTTCTTCCTTGCCTAGGAATTATGTATATATATTTTTAAAACTAATGAATTTTTATTTAAATGTTTGCGTTCCTTTTGAAAGGATACTGCTTTCTTCTCCTTCACCTCGGTTATAAAAATGATTCCTCAGGTATGCTCTGCCTCTCTCAGGTGTAGGTGACTGAAGTAATAGGGGATCTAAGGGACACAAGGTAGAGTTGCTGCCTGCTACACTCCAATTCCATAAGTATATGCATAGAAAATTCTATGTGCTGTTAACAAAGACCATGAAAACATTTAACAGCCTGTGAAGTAGATTCTGTCGTCTTGTGTGCGAAATAGAAAAGCCTTTTAGAATCCTACCCTTCCTACTTCCTGCCTTCCAATACCCTTATGTTTTTCAAACTGTTTATACAGTTTGAAGGCATGATGTAATTCCCAATGAAGGACACAAATACTAGTCCTTTGGCCAACTTAAAGGGGTTATTGGAGAAAGGAACGAGGACAGTGTATAAGCCACTTCCTTCTGCCTTCTTCATGGGCTGAATAGGCAGCTCCTGATTGCTCCTAGCCCCTTTTTGCCTTGGTGAGTGGAAAAGTGAGCCTGTGACAATGATATGTTACGTTGACACTGAGAACACCAAACTGGTTGTGTTTTTTCTTCAGTGGGCCTTCCCTTCATGTGAGAATGTAGCTGTAAATAGAGTGGTTTTTTTCTAGATTTTGTTCACATGCACTTGGAAAATGTTTATGGGAATATTCCCCAAGGCTATACAAAGTACTAATTGATGTATGCATTCATATATTGGTATTGAATCTGACATTGTTGCCTGGAATCTACTCTTTCTGATTTCTCCATATCAATTTGCAGCTAGTCTGTTCTGTTGGAATTGGAGTACTTGATCATAGTTAATTTGTCTTTTTTAAAGATTTTTAATGAAAATATTAACTAAGTCCCAAATGACTTTTGTAGTCCCACTTGATAGCATTCTCCACTTGGAGGTCATTCTGCAAGTGATTATTTTTTCTGTTGTTCACCTGATTTCTAATAATCTGTGCTAATAATAAATAATACTAAAAACCATAAATATCAACCAAGTAACAATATGGGCCAAGATTTCAAAAAGTTGCTAGTTACATTAGTTGCCTTTGTTTTTGGGTGTGCAACTTGAGACAGTTGCTTTCAGAGGGTCAGTTTTTAGCACTTTTAAAAATCCAGACCCCTTGAAGTGTCTCAGATTGAGCACCCAAAATCACTAGTTACTTTTGAAATTCTTTTCCACAACACAGTTTTATATTGAATATATTTCTATTATCTACTAATTACTTTTGAAGTTTTGTCATCACCTGTTAATAGAGACATCATGTAATTGCATACTGCTTGCAAATGTTCATATACTGAACTTATGCTCAGATTTTGCCTGAATATTAATATTGGTCAGATTGGCCAGTAACCTTCTCATTCTTCCTTCCTCGACTTCTCAAGGACGGGTGCTGAACTTAATTTCCTCCTTCCGTAAACGGTGGGATATTTCTCCTACTCTCAGTATATTTAGGTTTATTATTGTGGTTCTGAGGTTTCATTCACTAGAACTCTTAAAATTCTTGGATGCGTTTTTGTTCAAACCTATACAAATGTATATATAATTTCCTTCTATTTGTTTTTCTTACTCTCTCTGACCTTCAGTTCTTGCCTTTCAAATTTACCAGTTGTCTTAGGTGTGCTGCCTTTTGTCTCCTCCCTTAAGCATGTAACAGTCTGATAGTTAATGTTTGCCAAGTGCATTCCCTTTACTTCTTCGACACTTGAGAATCCTCCTTTATTCTGTGACATTGTTGACCATCCTCCCCTCTGTGTTGTCTTAGATTTGGGCTTCTACAATGTTCACTCTTTGGAATGGGAACTTGTTTAGCAATTTTACAGTTTCATAAATACCTATGGTATGACAAAAAACACACTTGCAAAATCTGTACAGTCAGTGATGTTTTACCTAAGCTGCCAAGATCCACCATGTTTTCTTAGTACGTTTTAAATACTAACTTTATTGAGTGGGGAAGGAGATGGCCTGAATACTAAACTATAGCCTAATAATTATCACTGTAACAGTTATTTTGAGTATTATTTGAGTATTATTAAATGTCAGTTTGCTTTTGATAAGTGCAATTTCTGCTCCTTTTCCCACCACTCTTGTGCAAAAGTACTTTAGTATACATACAGAAAAGGAAGAGCCAAGTCTCCAAGCATGTACCTTGTTTAAAGTTTTGTTTTGGAAGTCCTCTAACCTCTTGCACACAAGCTAATTTAAATACTTCACATACTTCTTACCAAGTTTTTTTTTTTTTATACTTAATTTAAATCTCCAGGCAATAAGTATGAAATTCCTGTGGAGAGTGGATTAGCACATGACAAAGGACTTGAGATTTTATCTCTGTTTGTTAATATGAAAATAACAGATCTGCCAGAAGAGGCTGATAGTATTGTAGGGGAATGCAAAGGTATGTAGTTTGCTAGTTTTTATTTTATAATCAGAAATATTTGTAGTTTTTAGTTTCTACTTTATAGAAATAAAGTAAGGGACATACATTCTGTAACACAGTATCATTTTAAATGAACAACGTAAGTTACTGCTGGACCTCTGCTTGTAAGCAAAATGGATGGTTATCTTGGTTTTTGACTATACAGTTTTTTTCTACACCCCTTCTCAATCTGTTTAGAGTACATACAGAAAGGAGTATTCAGATGAATTCCCAAAAGTTTCATATCACAAGCACATACATAAACAGCATATTCTGTTCGCCTGGCCACCACCCTCCTCAACCTTTGTTGAAGAAACAAGAGCCGGACCTGACTTCCTCATCAACAGCTATATTTAACTATTGGATCCTATTGCTTAACCTTTTATCTCCATTTAAGATTTTAACTTTTTTCTTCATGTTTTTCAGGTTCGCCTCTTGTAGTGTCATTGATAGGTGCATTATTACGAGATTTCCCTAATCGTTGGGAATATTACCTCAGACAGCTGCAGAATAAGCAATTTAAAAGAATAAGGAAATCATCATCTTATGATTATGAAGCACTTGATGAAGCCATGTCCATGAGTGTTGAAATGTTAAATGAAAATTTTAAAGACTATTATAAAGATCTTTCTGTCCTTCAAAAGGATGTTAAGGTGCCGACTAAGGTAATAACAGCAAAACTGAAAAGTTTTATAGTTGTTAGTGAGATACAACTCCTCACTTTGATTAAAACCAGTTGTTGTTTTTTTTCTTTTAATGTGTATGACCTAATGAAAAGAATTTATCACCAGGGTGATTTAAAAAAAAAACTGCAGCAGACTAGCTCCATCATCATATAATAGCATCTTAGTTTGGTATTTAACAAAAGAAGTTGTAACTGAAGAGCTGTTGAAATAATGTAATACCTCGCTCTTGTATAGCTCTCTTAATCAGACTTTAATTGATTTAGCCAAAAGTTGAAAAAGCATATCAAAAGTGGTTACCAGTTGAGATAGGTTGAGTAAGTAAGCATGATCACCATTGGTCAGAACATGCAGATGAATGAAGGCAGACACAGGGGTGAATTAAGTGGCAGGCTGCCATTTGATTAATTTAGCACTCCTTCCCAGTGTTACGTGCCTCATCTATCTCTCTCTCATACCAGGTATTTCACTGGGCCCAGTGAGGGGTTGTATAGCTCCCCGCATATGACCAATAACTTGGGACAGACTCTCCTCAGCTCACTTCTGATTCCTCTTGCCCTGCCCATATAAGGGGGTACTGAAGTGGTATCTAGATCTGTGAAGAGTTCTGGTCTCCCCTTTTCCTTAAGCAAAGTTCACAAGCAAAATCCTGGGTGTAGTTTAAGAATATAAGAATTGCCATACTGGGTCAGACCAAAGGTCCATCTAGCCCAGTATCCTGTCTTCCGACAGTGGCCAATGCCAGGTGCCCCAGAGGGAATGAACTGAATAGGTAATCATCAAGTGATTCATCCCGTCGCCCATTCCCAGCTTCTGGTAAACAGGCTAGGGACACCATCCCTGCTTATCCTAGCTAATAGCCATTGATGGACCTATCCTCCATGAACTTATCTAGGTTTTTTTTTTTGTTTGTTTTTTTTTGACCCTGTTATAGTCTTGGCCTTCACAACAACCTCTGGCAAAGAGTTCCACAGATTGACTGTGCGTTATGTGAAAAAATACTTCCTTTTGTTTGTTTTAAACCTGCTGCCTATTAATTTCATTTGGTGACCTCTAGTTCTTGTGTTGTGAGAAGGAGTAATAACACTTCCTTATTTACTTTCTCCACACCCGTCATGATTTTTATAGACCACTATCATATCCCCCCTTAGTTGTCTCTCTTCCAAGCTGAAAAGTCCCAGTTTTATTAATCTCTCCTCATACAGAAGCCATTCCATACCCTTAATCATTTTTGTTGCCCTTTTCTGAACCTTTTCCAATTCCAATAAATCTTTTTTGAGATGGGGCAACCATATCTGCACGCAGTATTCAAGATGTGGGTGTACCATGGATTTATATAGAGGCAATATGATATTTTCTGTTTTATTTTCTATCCCTTTCTTAATGATTCCCAACATTCTGTTAGCTTTTTTGACTGCCGCTGCATATTGAGTGGATGTTTTCAGAGAACTATCCACAATGACTCCTAAGATCTCTTTCTTGAGTGGTAACAGCCAATTTAGACTCCATCATTTTATATGTATAGTTGGAATTATGTTTTCCAATGTGCATTACTTTGCATTTATCAACATTGAATTTCAACTGCCCTTTTGTTGCCCAGTCACCCAGTTTTGTGACATCCTTTTGTAGCTCTTCGCAGTCTGCTTGGGACTTAACTATCTTGAGTAGTTTTGTCTGCAAATTTTGCCACCTCACTGTTTATCCCTTTTTCCAGATCATTTATGAATATGTTGAATAGGACTGGTCCCAGTACAGACCCCTGGGGGGTCCCAGTACAGACTTACAGATTTACCTCTGCAATGTGGCCGATTAGCCTTTATCTGTGCTGGCCATCAGTTGCAAATTGTAACAAAATAACATTACTATAAATTCCTCATTAACCTTCCACATCCTATTCCTTTTATCTTGCCTCCGTGATATTACAAGGAAGGTGAAATAACCCTCTGTGCCTCTGCCAGTTTGGCCCAATGGGAAAAATTCTTTCCTGATCCTAATACTGGCAGTCAGATCTGTAGCATTCTAAAAACAGCTCCTATACTACAACTATGAGAAGGGAGGATGGGGCAGGCAAAGGGGACAAAAGGCCCTGAAAGCACAGGAAGAAATTTAAATTATTGGGAGAAGAGGACAAGCATTGGGCCAATCAGTTCCTTGATCTACCCCAGCTGGCCAATGAGAGCCTGAGAGCCAAGGGTGAAGGAGGTGCCTAGCCTGGATACGCATGCTCTCTCCCTTGTGGGCTGTCTACCCACTCCCAATCTTCCTCCCCTGGCACAAACTCCTCCAAAAACCCAAAACAGTGTGTTTGTTAATGGTAGCCTGTGCTGCTACCTATCACGGCTTTTGATGAACACCATATATTTTCACTTATCTTAACGTTGTCTTCAAATGCATTGATTACCTCCCTGTGCAGCTTGCGTCTTAAAGGAGACTACTAAACCAGGTTGACTTCTATTTCAAAACCGCATAGGTATGGTAAGATTATTAAATGAAATTGGTTACTAATGGCATATGGCTTCTACTAAAAATATACAATATTGACTGTGTGTGTAAAAATAATAAACAAAATCAATTAAAGTAATTACTATTTAAAACTTGTGTTCCCTACTCTTAGAAAATGAATTAGATTGTTATTAAATGAAAATATATTGTACTTGTATGGCCTTTCTTATGTCTGATACACTACCCAAAGTCCTAGGTTGTCTTTTTAAGATAGTTGGCATTCATATGAAACGATTTAGATGCAGTTCAACTGAATGTTTTCCATCCCCTTTCAAAACTTCAAGACACTTTACACTTACTGAGAAGGTGTAAGACAGTCAGATGGTCTCAGAAAGGATTAGACTAAGAATGTTAGTTCTTAAGCCATGTTTCCAAATGAAACACTTTCAGAGATCTGTGGCTATATAGGTGTGCATCATGCAAGAAGTGTGAGAGGCAGGATTTGGGGGAGACGTATTTTGATTGTACCTTGATAAAAAGTATTTCTTTACTTTAGAAGCAAAGGTTAACTTCTTGGTTTGTGTCATTCTAATATTTGCAAGATATAAGTAATAAAAAATAAATCCACTATTACAGGTAAAAAGTCCTCCTTAAATAATCCTACCCTTTTCCAACCAACAAATTAAGTAAACTAATACAAGCCTTACTTCCCTCTCCCAAAAATGAAAACCTATTGTTATTTTTTCTCAGAAACTCATATCTAGAGTGTGTCCTTACCATGTTTGTCATTTTTTCCCCTGTGCATTTTAAATACACTGACTTCTTGCCACCTGGTCCAATAGTAGTCTAAATATTTTTGGACATCAGACTCCCCTTCCCTTTCCCTCTAGTTATTTTAAGCAAAGATTCTATATGTGCTTGTTTTGGAGGTTGAAATCCCTCCTCAAGAACTTCAGGCATTTCTTGGTAATATTTAGTGCTAATAAAATGCCTAAATCCTGCATTTTTATGTAAACCTAGGTTGATCTGTAACCTAGTTTGGTAGGAAAAGTTAACTTTGCTGACCTCATTGTTTTGTCTGTTGTGTAGGAAGTTTTATGCATTAATTAATGTGTTCTTTGTTGTCAAAGAAATAAGTAATTTTGTGACCTCTTGTAATTTTGGGGTAGTCATATTGCTTCCTTAGTCCTACCCCTTTTATGTTTTAAAATGTGTTTTTTTTTTTAGGTGCTTTGTATTCTTTGGGATATGGAGATTGAAGAAGTGGAAGATATACTGCAAGAATTTGTTAATAAATCTCTCTTATTTTGTGATCGTAATGGGAAGTCATTCCATTATTATTTGCATGATCTTCAACTTGACTTTCTCACAGAGAAGAATCGCGATCAGCTTCAGGTACAGTAACCACAACTCTAGTTTATACTTACTCTTTAACATTGGTCAGCCTAGTGCAGGGGTAGGCAACTTATGGCACGCGTGCTGAAGGCGGCACACGAGCTGATTTTCAGTGACACTCACACTGCCCCGGTCCTGGCCACCGGTCCGGGGGGCTCTGCATTTTAATTTAATTTTAAATAAAGCTTCTTAAACAGTTTAAAAACCTTATTTACTTTACATACAATAGTTTAGTTATATATTATAGATTTATAGAAAGAGACCTTCTAAAAACGTTAAAATGTATTACTGGCACCCGAAACCTTAAATCAGAGTGAATAAATGAAGACTCGGCATATCACTTCTGAAACGTTGCCGACCCCTGGCCTAGTGTGTTAGATACACTTCTGTAACAGAAAATAGCCATGGTCTAAAATCATTCCTATGTTATAGAATGTTAACCAACCATTTTTGTAAAGATAGATTCTAAATACAGTTAATTTTAACTATGCCTATTAAATTAATTAAACCGTTTTTTTCCCCCCCAACCATTCATCACTTTTGACTATTTTGATACTGAGTAATTTGAAAACATTGAGCTGGGCTGACAGTGGGCATGTTTGCAGTTATGAGATTCTTTCAAATACATTTCTTCTCTTGTCTCTTGTTTCTCTGGGTATAACCCATTGCTAGTAGAAGATGATGCAATATCCACATCACTACATGATATCAAGAAGTGTCAAGATGACACTAGAATTGGAATTACCACTTCTATTTTGGTCTATTTTAAATGCAGAAAATAGAAAAGTGTGTGCATATTGGTGGTCTCTTGAATGAAACCTAGGGAAGGAATGAGATAGTGATTGCAAATAGTCTATTTTTCTCAGTTTCTCTCCCCATCACCTTCTAGCTCACACTCATTTAGCAAAACTAACAATGAGGAAAGAAAGCAAAAGAACATGATCAACAACGAGTTACTTATGCAAGTTACAAGGGCTTTACAACTCAAGGCTGACTACAAGCATAAAGTCTTCTAAATTTAGATCTTAAAAAATAGTTTCCCATATTTCACTTCCAGTTTATTTCCATAATTGGAGCATAATGTTTCCAAATTCGTATCTTGGACATACCAAATGGTCAGCACATTCAAAGCTCAGTGGATGACTTGGAGAATAAAGTTAAAAGTAGGTCAGGCAAAGGCTGAACTATTATTAATTTTGGTTCTATAAACCCATAGTAGTACTTAGAAAATAACGCTAATCTATTTTGGCAGCTAATGATGAGAAAGGGCGTAACAGGACATCGTCCTGCTCCTGTCTCTTTTCTAGCCAAGAACTGCTTGGAAATCTTTTTTTCCTCGATCACCTTTTGTAATTTATTTACAGTGTCCTTTCCCACCACCTTTACAACTTGTGAAGCTCAGAATTTACAATAGCATATACTTGGCAACAGCTCACTCAGCCAAGGATGGGGGAGACAGAATGCATCTTCCCTCTGAGTGATCTCTCCTGGCTCTGCCTCTGAAAAGCCTTCCAGTCTCTCTCCCTCCCTGAGCACTTCCTTCTTGTGCTTTTTCTACTTTCTGGATAGTGGGTTAATTAGTCTTGTTGCTCTCTCCTGCCCATCCACAATCTGTCAATTTACAGCTTTTCCCCTGGAGGCTTACTCTGGGGTGATTTAATTGGTGATCCAGTGATCAGAGTGCTGGTGTAACTACTGTTGCCCAGCACTCTGTCACAGAGGGATAACTAGCTTCAAGAAGAATTTGATCTTAGCTATTTAATAATGCATCCTCTGAGGCCTGAAATTAATTATAAACTGAGTTTTTACAGGTACAGATTATGAAAGCCTTTTATTGTCTCACTTTTTCTAGGTTTGACTGCAGGTGGTCCTGGAGCGGGACATACATGAAATCCTCCTCCTAGTCCCACCAAAAATCATCTCACATCTAGGGATGCCATAGTTTCACTACTGAATGAATAGTGAGTGAGCCTAGTACTTGGAGGGCATAGAATTTAGGGTGGGATTTTCAGAAGAAAACCTAGGTGACTTCAAAGTATAGGTCCCATGATTCTCTTGAAACTCCCACCCTAAATTTTCCAGGAACTCAGAAGATAAAAGTAGCTAAAAGTGATCTTTTCAAAAGCAAGAAAGAATCTTCATAAATTCAAGACCCCTTCTCTCCCTGAAGACAAAATATCTTTCTCCTACCTCCATAAAGTAATATTTTGTATGCAATGCAAAAAAGGTAAATGCTCACAATAGTCATGTACTGCACTACAAAAGCAAATAGATGACTACTTTCTGCATATAGAATGTGAGCTCCTAAGGTCATAGAATGATTTTATTTTGTAAAGTGCTTTATACATTTACAATGTTCGACAAATACGGTGTGATGTTCCCAGAACTTTGGGATTTCCTTTAGTGAAAATATGGTCCTGACCTAGACATGGGACTACCCTAAAGATAGTGTGGAAAAATTTTGCAGGAGAAAAATTAACCTTTCAGATTGTGCATTTAGTGAACTTACATGCTTATTTCACTTTTTATAGAGATGGTAATTAAAATTTTGAGTTCATTCATTCAATAAAATATTTTAAAACCAAAAACGAATAGAAATATTTTAGCCCAGGATTTGATATAGTATTAATTGAAAATTTTGTTGCTGTTCATTGTTGCAGGACCTGCATAAAAAGATAGTAAATCAGTACAAGAAACATTATAAACTACATATACCTACTCCAGCTCAAGAGGACTGTATGTACTGGTATAACTTTCTAGCATACCACATGGCTAGTGCCAATATGCAGAATGTAAGTTCAGACTCACATACTTTCTCTCTCCTTTCTCCCACAACCATGTATTCTCTCCCTACATAACTATTTCCTATAAAAGTCTCTTCCTCAATCTTGCAAACTCCTGTGATTTCATTGCAAGTCTTTTAATATTTGGTGTGGTGTTGATTGATTTTTGTTGGCTTTTGTTGTTGTCATTGTGTTTTGTTTTGTTCCACAAAAAACAAGCCCCAGCTCTTAGAATCAGGTGGTTACGCCAAAATCTTTGTTCATTTAAAAACTTTCTAGCTTTCTCATAATTGCAGAGAAAAGCTTAATAACATGAACCCTAAAGGCTCAAAAATCAAGGAAAATGAAAAGAACCCCGACTTTTTATTATTTTAAAATTTCATGATTTTTGGGAGCCTAATGTGACGGGGACAGTATCGTGGACAAACTTTAATTAAGTTAAATCTCATTGAATTAATGTTAATGTTAATTGTATTAAAAATGCAGGTGTTTGTATTGTTGTGAGATTACCTGCAACTTCTCTAGAAGGAGGGGGTATGCTAATGTAATTCCTTTGGTTATTATCACTTTGAAGCCACCCACTGGAGAGGTTTGAAAATACTAGTTCAAACTGGATTCTCCAGGGAACCACAGACAAAGAAATAATTTTTCGATAAAATAGCCTAGTTTCAAACAGACTCAGGGCCGCCTTCTTGATCCAGCAAACGGACAGGACCTCTGGTCCACCAGAGGACCCCAATCCTTAGGGAAGGATTGGAAGGACTTGGCCTACTGGCTGGGTCTGTTATGAATTTGTGATCACAGAAGAAACCCCTTTGTGGGTTTTAAGGACTAATCACCTGACAGAGCCCATGTTGGAGTTGGGGTGATCTCTGGTAAGCTTATTAGCATGCGTGTAGTTTCGCTTATGGTTTTTCATGTTTTTTTCTGTACTTACTGCCTTTGCCCCAGGAATAAATAGAAAGAGCTATATGGTAACTTATAACTCTTGACAATCACTCTCTTATTACTCTCTGAAAAGAAAGTAAGCAAAACTGCTTCTGCAGAGTCCCTTTCTGAGAATACAATAAAGGCAGAGAACTCTGCAGCCTGGAAATACCCTGGTCAGAAGGGAGAGAGATGCAGGTCTCCACCCAAGAGAGGCAACAGCTGGGGAACTGGAAGCCAGAGAATGCATGCCCTTTGATGCCTTTGAGACTAACAGAAGTATTGGGAGCATAAGCTTTCGTGGGTAA
>NW_020664419.1:78741078-78761388 GCF_002925995.2 Terrapene triunguis
GTTGCTTTTTACAGATTCAGACTAACACGGCTACCCCTCTGATACTTGCCCTTTGATGGATCACTGAGGTGAAATACAGGTGCAGTTGTCCTGAACTGGGACACCTACCTTGTGATTTTTAAATACTTTGGATTTGCCATACTGCTTCTTTCTTACATTACAAGTAGCTTGTTTTGGGTAGGGGGAAATCCTTAGGGAGGGGAAATAGTTTAGATTAACTGTCTCATCAGATTAAATTTTTGTTCTCACCATAGTTTTGTTATATGTTGTATGTGAGCCATTCTGTGGATGTGGAGTTGAGGGATGTCTACATAGATGCCTTCATCTATCTTACTTACTGGGTTTTGTTTTCTGTTAACACTGGTCAAAAAGAGAAATTTTGTCGTTTAATTTTTTCTTCCTATTTGTATTTTTTTCAAAATATGAAAAATTTCAGTTAGCTCTATAATTGGATCAAAGATGGAAGGGGACACTTTATGAAAACTACATCAGCTTCTCCCATTTTTTGTTTTTGAATTTTGAACTTTTGTCAGTTTCAAAATTAGAAATGTTTCTATCAGGTTTTATGTTTCTAATTATTTTTATTATATAAGAAAGAGATAATTTGTTTGCAGGGTCCTTATTCGTGTTGTATCCTTTTGAAACTCTATTTGTGCTAAAGCAAAAAAAAAAAAAAGAAAGAAAAGAAAAATTGTTGTTTTTTTGTAAACTTTGAAGCATAGGATTGTCTTTCATTTCTACAGCACTTAGCAGACTGGTGCTACCAGAAGGTAACAAAAATAATCTGGTAGGGTAAATTGGGGACAGTTGGAAGAAGATTAGTAAGAGATTGAATCTGAAAAAAGTAACAGCTGGTCAACCATATGTAATTTACATAAAATATAATTTTCATAACTTTTCATTTTTATTTTTTGTAATGTATGGTGGTAATGGAACATTTCTTTAATATATTAAAGATCTGTTACTTGTTGGCTAGGACATGTTCAAAACAAATGTCCTGTGTCCATATCTGGGATACAAGGCATTACAATTCTTCAAAGAAGTGGTTAGGGTTTTCATCTCACTTACTTTATAGAATATTTCCCTTCCACTCCTCCCTCACTATTATAAATATTTCACTGCTTAGAAGTGGCGGTAACACTTGCTACTATAGGAGGGGCATTAAAGTCTGTCGACCAATTTTTCAAGTTATAAACTTTTTCTCTGCTAAAAAAGAGGTAATTAGTTTTATATAGTGTGGTGCTCTTGGGTAATCAGGTTAATGCACAATAGAGGTGATGTTAGAAACAGCGTAATCCTTTTGCTAGACAGAATTTATTCCATCCATTCTGGTTATTTTACCCTGAAACTGCTTTAAAGTTTGGCAATGGCAGCTTCATGCATAGTAGTTATACTTTTGATTTTTTTCAGGACTATGAAAGCTTTAAAAAGTCTTCTCTGTCAATTTTTGTAGGACATTCTGTTGGATTATATTCTTGTTCTTGACCATTTAACTAAAACTAATATTTGGGAAGTTTATCCTTCCTCTCTTTCCATATGTCACAATACTAAGTAACTTCAGGCTCTGGCTGAGGATCCCTCTTTCAGGATCTTACATAGCTGCCTCTGACTCTCTCTTTAAGTGTTCGTAATTGATGAGGCCTGTTCTTAAATTTTGCCAGTAATAAATTTTAGATTTCATGGCTTCTTTTAATATTGTGATTTTTTTTCCCTTTGATTTCCATCTATTGTCAAACTTTAAGCTTTGAAGCCTTAGAGGGATGTTGATTTTTACTGTACACCTTTACAAAATGCTAGACACAGCAATTTATATAGATAGATAGGAAAAAGTTACTGCATATATAAATGTGTGTTAAACTTATTTTTTTTTTTCTTACAGGAACTTTGTGCTCTCATGTTTTCTCTAGATTGGATAAAAGCAAAAACAGAGTTGGTAGGGCCTGCCCATTTGATTCATGAATATGTAGAATATAGCCATATATTGGATCAGAAGGTATGTTACTTTAAGATAAATGACTAATAGTCTCTAACCATACCTTGTTTTTCTGTTTGATTTCAGGTTATTAAAAATAATTAATCGGTTAGAGGCCAAAGGAAAGAGTGGTGAACTATGGAGTTGCCTTACAGTAAAGCCTGTAGTTTGGGGAAGAAAAAATAAATTCTTGGACATTAATATATAGATGAATAACAGATCATATAGTCCTATATTAACTAAAAATGGAGCATGTATATATGTGAAGACTGAAAATAAATCATAATTTATGTAGAGTTGTAAAAATGTTGAATAATTATAATTAGTAAGAAGTAACACTGTGGTAGGGTTCCTGTAGTCCCCACATCCCCACAGATTCTGTCACCCTTACTCTGTGAAATAACTGGTTGACTTTGAGAGCTGCTTTGGGATTAAGGGACTACTCAGTGTGAGTAAAAGTGATGGTATCTGGCCCATTATTTTGGGGGAATCAGTGTAATACATAGGTTACTTCCAAATATTCCATTTTATTAAATCTGTTTGCTCCAGGACTAAATATAAACTGCACTTATGAAAGATTAGAATTATTATGCAAGATGCAGAAATATGAATAATATATGTTTGAAAAATGTCCATGTCCAGTTCTGGCTATATTATCAAACATACCTGTTTTGTGCACAGGATAGCATAGTACGTGAAAACTTTCAGGAATTTCTGTCTTTAAATGGACACCTTCTTGGAAGGCAGCCGTTTCCTAACATCATACAGTTAGGGCTGTGTCAGCCGGAGACTTCAGAAGTGTATCAACAAGCCAAACTGCAAGCTCAGCAAGAACTTGTTAAAGGAGCATTTTACCTGGAATGGATGTAAGTAGTTGCAAACCGTCTTGATACACTGGTTTCTTGCATACAGGGAAACTAAACAACTCTTCTGAAAACTATTTTCTAGGTACAATTAATCCACAAACATTTTTAGAGAGCATTAAGATTTTTATAAGAAAAAGAAATGCAGCTATTTGAGGAATTGTAAATCTAAAAATTATTTCAAAAAGGCCAAAAAGATAATATGGCAGATTAATTCAATTGGGGTAGGTGGTCGTTGTTTTTTACTTCTATACCTAAACTATACACTGCCAAGTTTGGTTCTTAATGCTGAAAACAGTAATTCATGTAGGTATAGAAAGAAATGATAAGAAGATAGGTAGATACAGATTAGGGTGACCAGATGTCCCGATTTTATAGGGCCGGTCCCAATTTTTGGGTCTTTTTCTTATATAGGCTCCTCTTACCCCCCCACCTCCTTCCCGATTTTTGCTGTCTGGTCACCCTAATACAGATATATAAAATGTAACATGTATGGAGATAAGTCTTGGGAAGGAAGCTAGGATTTGATCACCTGTAGAAGACATACATGGGAGGGATTGCAAGTGCTTTGGAAGATAGGATTAAAATTCAAAAAGATCTGGACAAACTGGAGAAATGGTCTAAGTATATAGGCTGACATTCAATAAGGACAAATGTTAAGTACTCCATTTAGGAAGGAACATTCAGTTGCACACATACAAAATAGGAAATGACTGCCTAGGAAGGAGTACTGTGGAAAGGGATCTGAGGGTTATAGTGGATCACAAGCTAAATGAGAATCAACAGTGTAACACTTGCAAAAAAAAGTGAATGTCATTCTGGGATGTATTAGCAGGAGTGTTGTAAGCAAGACACGAGAAGTAATTCTTCCACTCTATTCAGCGCTAAGATCTCAACTGGAGTATATTGTCCAGTTCTGAGTGCCATATTTCAGTAAAGATATGGACAAATTGGAGAAAGTCCAGAGGAGAGCAACAAAAATGATTAAAGGTCTATAAAACATGATCTATGAGGAAAAATTGAAAAAATTGGATTTTTTTAATCTGGAAGACTGGAGGGGGACATAACTGTTTCCAAGTTCATAAGAGGTTGTTACAAGGAGGAGGGAGAAAAATTGTTCTTCTTAACCTTTGAGGATAGGACAAGAAGCAATGGGCTTAAATTGCAGCAGGAGAGGTTTAGGTTGGACATTAGGAAAAACTTCCTAACTGTCAGGGTAGTTAAGCACTGGAACAAATTGCTTAGGGAGGTTGTGGAATATCAGTCATTGGAGATTTTTAAGAATAAGTTAGACAAACACCTGTCAGGAATGGTCTTGTTATTACTTAGTCCTGCCTTGAGTGCAGGGGACTGGACTAACTGACTTATTGAGGTCCCTTCCAGTCCTGCACTTCTGTGATTCTGTACTTGTCCTAAATATGCTTTTGGAAGGAAAGTGCCCTACTAGTGAGCAACAAGTTAGCACGTAGGTGATTGTTAACTCTTCATACAAAAATTATCCCACTTTTGGATGATCAGATCATATAGCTATCCGAGCCCTTATAGTGCATGTGGAAGGTTGCAATATGTGTTACTCTTATGCCCTGAAATCTGGAAGACAAAAGTGAAAGATATTAAAGTGTTCTGCAAAACATAGATGTACAGGCATTTTTTGTGTGGATTAGATTGAAAGAAGAAACCCCACATATTAGTATTTTTCTTAAATCATTGACTATTATTTCTGTGTTGTAGAAATAAAAAATCCATGAAGAACCTCTCCCGTTTGGTTGTCCGTCCCCATATAGATGCAGTTTACCATGCCTGCTTTTCCAAGGATGGACAGAGAATAGCTTCTTGTGGCGCTGATAAAACTTTACAGGTAAAATACATAAATGTAAGCAAAACTAAAATATATAAGACAATCCAGACAAAATAGTACTTAGGTTTTTCTATTTTTGTTTTACTATACAAGGATGCCAAGAAACTAGAGTACTTCAGAGGGAAATAATTCAAAAAGATATAGACAACGGTGCCTAAATTATTTTAATTGTATAACTTATATTGAGTCATCTTTTTATTCAGAAGGATACAGGATTATATGGTTCAAGGGTTTTTATCCCCTAAATGCATCTATAGTCAGTGTAATATAGAGATGTCTATACTAGATTGTTTTTGTTTTTCTTTAAGTACATCCCTGGATCATGTTGCCTAAGGGCACGTCTGCAATACAGTGTCTGTAGCAGCACAGTTATGGTGCTGCAGCTGTGTCTCTGTAGTAAAGATGCTTCCACCATCAAAGGACAGGATTTTTCCATTGATGTAGTTAATCCACCTCTGCGAGAGGCAGTAGCTAGGCTGATAGAAGAATTCTTCCATCAACCTAGCCATGGCTACACAGAGGGTTAGGTCCATCTAACTATGGTGGCCAGGGGATTCAATTTTTCACAGCCCGGAGTGACTTAGTGGTGGAATTATTAATAATATCAATTATTAATATTAATGTGAGACCACCAGACACTAATGTAACCATAAATTCCTTTAAGTCCAAAGGTCATGTGGTATTTTATACAATTGCTCTAAATATGGCTAACAGCCTAAAAATAAGCCATCACTGTATCCAACACAGTAACAAAGTATTCATAAGCATGTGGTCAGTATGCTGACAAATAGGCCAGACCTAGGGAAAACCATCTCATCCTGGTGTGCTCCCGCATGATCAGGCATAGTCTGACAGAGAACCTTAAAATTAATAACCTCTTTTTTTTATCCCCTTCAACAAACAGATGATGTCATAGCCAATTACTTCTTTAGCTAACACCTAATTTGAGACCGTTGATTCTAATTTTTAATTTTAATCCAGATGAGATTTACAATCTTTTTTTCCTCCTTATCTCTTCCTCTTCTTCCTGCTGACCAACAGCTTTTTTGTTGCACCTGGGTTCAGATAGGCTTTATTTTTAAGATAATACTGCTATGTGGAGTGGGAAGGTCCATGTTGGCTCCTTTAAAGACACATTCTCTTTGTCTTCAGTCACCCCTATTGGTCAGAGGCCTTCTTTTTAGAAACTCTCTCATCTCATTAATTATTTTTTGAACCAGACATCCTCTCTACTCCATTCATTTTGGCCTTATAACTCATTGTTTTCAAGGCGTTCCTTCTACTTGCTAGTCAGGGCCTTTCTTTACAACACACATTTTCTTAACCAAACTTAAGCTAAAACTAATTCTTTAATTTCGTATTTATTCTATACATAGCTATGTTGTTCTAATTTTTAAGTGTCAACCAGGCCTAAGTTAACCTCACACAAAAATGCTTTGCCTATTAATGCAGAACAAATGATACTGTAATTCACCTTAACCTTCCTAAAAACGGAAAATTAGTTTGCCAGTGCTGGAGGAACCCTGTACTGGTCAGTACCAGTTATTCGTATGGAAATTGTAAAACTATATGTAGACCAGGGGTAGGCAACCTCTGGCATGCGTGCCGAAGGTGGCACGCGAGCTGATTTTTCAGTGGCACTCACACTGCCTGGGTCCTGGCCACTGGTCCGGGGGGCTCTGCATTTTAATTTAATTTTAAATGAAGCATCTTAAACATTTAAAAACCTTATTTACTTTACATACAACAATAGTTTAGTTATATATTATAGACATATAGAAAGAGACCTTCCAAAAACGTTAAAATGTATTACTGGCACGTGAAACCTTAAATTAGAGTGAATAAATGATGATTCGGCACACCACTGCTGAAAGGTTGCTGACCCCTGATGTAGACATTTAAACTGTTCTCACCGCTTTTGCATAAAATATTTTATCAACCCAATGCTAGTGGAGGGGTGGTGGTGGAATGAGCTCCAGAAATGGGAGATGGGAGTAGAGTGAAAATTGAGACATAAGGGGAGGGCTTTGCAATCAGAAGCTGGGTGAGGGGAACTTCCAAAAAGGAAAACAGAGGAGAGATGACTGATGCTAATTTATCAGTAGTCTGCCTAGAGGGAGCCAGCCAGCCCTCTGAAATGCTAGCAGTCAGTCACCCAGTACCCCAGTAAGGTGTACGTATTCCAGACAACCAAAGGTAAGTGTAATGAGTAACTTTTTTGCAAACTTTCTGTTTCATTTTGGATGCTTACTAAGTTGAATATTCATCTTAATTACAAGTGTATTTTTTAGTTTCTGGTTATACACTGTTAATGTAGATATTTTATGTACTGTATATTGCTGTTTTTATTTGCTGGCTGCTACTACAAAATCCTGATGAGATCCTGTTCAAAAAATACCTTGTGCATGTACTGTTTGTTTTGCTTTGCCAACGGCATTATGCTGTGCTTCTGTAGTTAATGGCTTTATTAGTGAAAGAGTACACATTTCTCTTTAAAAAATGTCAGTCATAGAGTTCAAAACAGAAGGGACCACTAGATTACCCAGCCACTCTCACACTAAACCCAACAATGGAAATGAGACCCACAGGAGACTAGACTGTTTGCCACAGAAAGAGAATAGGAGGGAACAAGGTACACCAGTGCTTGAGGCCCCTGCAATGGTAGGGAAATGATTAAGTGAGAAATACTCAGATAATACTGGCAAGTGACTTGTAGTCACATGCTGCAGAGGAAGGCGAAAATTCCCTACAGTCACTGGCAATCTGATTTGGGAGAAAATTCCTTCCTGACCCCACAAATGGTGATCAGTTAGACCCTGGGCATATGATCAAGAACCAGCCATCCAAGCTCCTGAGAGAGAGTGTTTGTTTGGTGCCACCTCAGAGCCCTGGCCCACCCTGCTCTGTGCCCCATTTCTAGTTGTGGCCATCCCTGATACATTTAGAGGAAGCAAATAAAAAAGCTTCCCGGAATACATTAGGGAGAGGGGAGAATCCCCCTACAGGCGGCTGGCTAAAATCCTGAAGCATTAACTTTTAGGAATATGAGACATAAACTGGAAGTGAGCCCCAGGACTGTTGACCCCTGCCCCCCACCATCATAAGGAAAACCACCATATAGTTGCACTTATAAATTTATCCAGCTCTCTTGTAAAACTAATGAAGTTGTTTTCCCTCCACAACTTCTATTGGGAGGCTGTTCCAGAACCTGACTGCTCTTATGGTTAGAAACCCTCTTATTTTCCAGCCTGAACTTCTGCATGGCCAGTATATACCCATATGTTCTTGTGCCAAAATTGTTCTCTAGCTTAAACAGCTATTCACTCTCCCTGGTATTTACTCCCCTAATGTATTTATAGAGAGCGATCATATCCCCTCTCAGCCAAGCTTTTCCAGTCTTCTATCCTTCTCTGCACCTGTTCCAGTTTAAATTAATCTTTCTTGAATTTGGGTGGCAGCACACTCTTCTGTTCTCTGGACCTGGTCTGGTCACATGCCTATTGTTTCTTCTGAGTGGAGTCCTACATCACATAGACCTGTCTCTTCTTGGTTTTGGTATGAATCTGTTTTATGTTCTCTCTCAGTTGTCTGTGCATCTTCCTTATTTTTCCTTAGGTTCCAGTTCCTGGCTTTCTCATTCCTCTGTACATCATCTTTTGCCTGTTTCTTGTCCTTGTCCCCCAGTGGAGTGGAGGGAAAATATAGCTGTGTATGGAATGAAATAGCCTTTGAAAGGGAACTTGCCTAAATTTTGCTGATAATTATTCTATTCCTTGTTAAATAATTCTATGGAAAAGGTTTTTTAAAAATTGGAAATACACTACTATTCAGGTACCCTCCACCACAACCAATACCTAAAGATCTTATCTGAAACCAAAATATGGTGATCCTTAGATTTGGGAAATCCAAATTTTCAGAATTTATTACAAATTCTGATTTCTTTGCACTTTAAACATAATATTCATGATTAGATTATTTTTTAAAATCTGTTTCATTACCATTCTTATTCCCTTTCAACTCAACAAGAAAGAGAGAAAACGTAGAAAAACCAAATATAAATTAGCTTGGACCTGCTTCAGTTGGCATCTCAAGATTCACTTGAACAATTTTTTGTTGAGGCTCAATAGCTATGAGTAGGGAAGTTTAGTCTAGATTAAGCAAGGGTTCTGCATTATCATAAAAGTAAATGAGAGAATGTTTGGCAAGATGATGAAAAGTATATGGTTTCTTTTCCCCCTACTTCTTTCCATTCTGAATCAGGGAAACTCAGGAATGAAAGATTTTGTTGTAGGGTCTTCCTCAATAAGACTTTGAAGTGTCTTCCCTTCTTCCTCAAAATCATTTGTTACTAGAAAAAGTCCTTAATATACCAAGTAATCTGATTCTCGTGCTCTATAGACCTAGAATTCCTCATGTTAATGTAGACTCCAGGAAACCGTTATCTACGTGGAGGATAAAAGGAAAAATATTAATATATATAAAATATTTTTGTCTTTGGGATTTAAAATTAAAATATGAATACTACCACTTGACAACCAAGTGATTGTGTCCTTTATACATTCAAAATTTTGTACAGTAAATAGTGAAGAACCTGAATAGAAACACAATGATAAATTTATTTTCATATTTTTCTAATTTGTCTGTCACTACACACACAATCTTCCCATCACTGTTTGTTTTTCATCTCAATCCTAAATTGTAACCTCTGACAATATATTTAAGAATAATTATCACCCTCCCCCAGATTTCACTTTCAGCATTCTTATTGTTCCCGTGATCTCTGATCTGAGCTCCAACTTCGTAAAGAATGGATATTTAAAATTCTGGGCACACATTCTATGAGATTATAAACATTTTCAAGGTAAAAAAAAAATTAGCATGAACTGTTTGGCAATTTTCCCTTTAATATTATAAGGAACTCTTGAAATAAGAAAATTGAGAACATATACTGCATGAGGCATAAAATTGCTATTTTGAAATTAGCTCAGAGTACTGTAGGCATAAGATTTCAGTGTTTGTTATGCTCTGCTTATGTAGGTGTTTAAAGCGAAAAGTGGAGAGAAGCTTTTGGAAATAAAGGCTCATGATGATGAAGTACTTTGTTGCGCTTTCTCTGCAGATGACAGATTTGTAGCAACTTGTTCAGTGGATAAAAAAGTTAAGGTAAGGCAATGGTGAGCACTTTTCCTCTGAGTAGAACAAGTAGTTCTGTTTCTAAACTGGAACCAATTTAAATTGAGCCAATTTTAAGATCTTTTGTTTATGTATACCTTATGTGGAGAACAAGTATTATAGGTACTGTTTTTCAACTTGAAAATATTGTAAAAGACATGCTTTTATTTTAGATGTGCTTAATGTAAAGCATAGTTTTGTGTAAAGCATAATTTACTATCATAGTCTCTTATAAGAGGATTCTGCAGTCTGGCTGGAGCATAATAATATCTGAGTGTGTGTGAACAGAATCATTACAACATGAGTGACATCAGTATCATAATAGCTTCCTTCATGCTTGTTGCCAGTATTGTTTCACTTGCTTCTGTTTGTCTTATTTGGTTTTTTAGGCTGCTTCTGTATATTTCTTTAGTATTGAAGTGGGATCATATATGAAACTCAAATCTTTTACTCAAGAATTTTTTCTAACATCACCTCAGTTTTTCAAATGTTTCAACAAGGTGCAGGCCTGTCCATTTTAGTAATACCCAAAGACTATATTTGTGGTAAGAGTAAATTGATGTGAAAAGTTACTTCCAAGCATCTTCTTGTGATCACATTTTTAGTAACAGCTTATTGTCTGGCCACTGTTATTTTTAAAAGCATCGTCTATTTTCCTCTCTTAGCCACAAATTGTTATTACTTGGACATAACAATATTTTTCATTTTTTCATTTTAATTTCACATTTTCCCCATCTTCTTTCAGATATTACTGGGAGAAATACTGTTAAATAGTTACAAACTTATGAGAAAAGTGCATTTAATTTATATTAAATGTTCCAGCATAGTTGTAAAAAATAAAAAAATCCAACAAAAACACACCCTGTTGTTTTTAATAACTGTATAGAATATATTTCAAACAGTTTTTTTGGTTGTTTGTTTAAATCAATTCTGTTTAGATCTGGAACTCAAGAACAGGTCAGCTTGTACAGGTATACGAAGAACATGGAGAACAGGTCAACTGCTGCCAGTTTAATAACACAAATGATCAACTTCTCTTAGCCACCTGCTCAAATGATACTTATATCAAAGTAAGTGGGAAATGCTGAGATTATTTTTATGCTGCTTACTATTAAAAATGAATTGTTGCAAGTGTACATGCAGTTTATAAATACCATAAAACAAGTTCCTTGACTCAAAAAGCTGACTATGAGAGTTATTAGATAAGACAAACATATGACACGACACATGACAACAATGCAGGTAAGGAAGAATATAGTGATAATTCATCAGGAGGTAGGTAGAATTCTTAAAAGTGGGTTTTTACAGGGGCTAGCAAGGAAATGGAGTGGCACTTAGCTGAAGAGAACAAGGATGCTGCCCCAGCAGTAGGGGACAGTATGCTAAAAGGTATGAAGATGAGAGTTTGGGAAAAGGCTAATGGAAAAGATTGGGAATGGAGTAGTGATAAGAGCAGAAAGTCTGGAGAAGGAAAGATGATGTATGATCTTCTAATTCAAAATCCTGATCCTTGCCTAGATGTCAGAGGGTACGGAAAGCTATTGAAGAGACTCGGGGGGGAAGAGGGTTATGCTGAAGTAGCAAGAGAAATAGATGTTTTTAGCAACTGCATTTTGGAATGATTGGGAGCAGTGGGTGGAAGAAGTGAATTGGAAAAATTCAGAAAGGAAAACTGTAGTAATTAAGGCAAAAATGACCAATGCATGGAAGATTATTTTAGCAATTGGGCTGGTGGATATTGGGTTGGATTATAAGTATAATAAAAAGAGGAACCAAATGACTTAAGAGACTGGAAATGAGAAGGAGATGGACGAATCAAATGGCACCTGGCTTGCAGAAAATAAGAATTGATAGTAAATTGTAGTTGTTGATGGAGATGAGAGGCAGATGACAAAGATTAGAAGAGATTTAGTTTTGGAGAGTCTGCACTTGGACATCCTAGAGGATATGTCTGAGAGGACTCTTGAGAGTTGGGACAGGCTGCAGTGATAGATTTAGATGTTTCCTCTATAAAAGTAGTAAAAACCATGGAAATAGATGAGGTGTTAGGATAGTGGCCAGATTTTTCATGTGACTAGTGACTTTGTATGCCTCAATTTTTGAGACACCTTAAAGGGACCTGATTTTTCAAAAAGTGCTCAACACCTACCCACTCATTAAAAATTCAGGCCCCTTTAAGGTATCTCAAATTGGGCACCCAGAATCACCAAGTCACTCTTAGGCCTGGTCTACACTACGACTTTAATTCGGATTTAGCTGCGTTAATCCGAATTAACCCTTCACCCGTCCACACTACAGAGCCAGTTAATTCGAATTAAAGGGCACTTAAAATCGATTTCTGTACTCCACCTCGACGAGCGGAGTAGCGCCTAAATCGATTTTGTTAATTCGAATTAGGGTTAGTGTGGCCGCACACCACCGAATTACTGTGGTTAAAGTAATGGGGTAGTGTGGCCGCACACCACCGAATTAATGTGCTTAGTGTGGCCGCGCACAATCGAATTTATACAACCTGTTTCCCAAATTCGAATTATCTAAATTCGGATTAATCCTGTAGTGTAGACATATCCTTAAGAAGAGCTGCTAAAGGTAATGCTGAAAGGCCAGTTAGGATGAGAATCGAGAGAGATCATAGATTCAGAGAAATGAGGAGAGTGTGATCAAAAAGTTCAGAAGTCAGCAGACAAAGAAAAATTAGTGTCCTTTTGATTTAGTTACCAGGTCATTAGTGACCTTGGTGTAAGGGTGGATTCAATGGAGTACATTAATAGGATGTAAGACTATTTGAGGGGATCAGAGAGAGTTTAAGAATTGTTAATAAACTGCTCCTGAACTTGGAAGACAAGAGGAAGATAAGATAAAAGGGAGGTAGTTTGAGAAGCATTGGGATCAAGGCAAACTTTCCATACCCTTCTCTCTCTCTCTCCCTCCCACCCTCCCTCAAGGGCCTTGTCTTCATTAGGGGAAAAAAAGGCGTGTTCTTAGTTTGAGTTAGTTAATTCAAGTGAATTAAAAACTTGAGGTAAATCCTAGTGAAGACAGGCAATTTTTAGTTTTCACATGAGTTGGTAGATCAAGGTAAGACATTTGAAAATCTCAGCCTAAAAGTTCAGGTAACTTAATAAATGAGTGTTGCCACTGGCTTCCCTGTGTTGCTGTGAATATGAAGAAAAATCTGAATTAAAGCTTTTCTTCGGTTTTTGAACGTAGATTCCTGGTTTTGGAAGGAAAGTTTTTGATGTTCTTAGCTTTAGATCATTTTTTGGTTAAACAGCAGTTGTGTTGTGTTTACCTTTTATGCAGCTTTGGGATTTGAACAAAAAGCATTGTCGAAATACAATGTTTGGTCACTTAAATTCTGTCAGCCACTGCAGATTTTCACCAGATGACAAATATGTGGCTAGTTGCTCAGCAGATGGAACATTAAAGGTATGCTTTGTAAATAACCAGTCTGTTTTTTATAATGGAAATTTGTATTATTGGCTTATAACATACTTTGCATTTTAATACTGCCTTATATTCAAGAATCTTAAAGCCTTTTACAAATGGTAATGAATTAAGCCTAGTATTTTCACTGTGAGGTAGCTGAGTGGCATTCCTATTTTAAAGATGAGAAACCAAGGCTCAGAAGTTAAATGACTCGTTAAATGAATAATTCTGTGTCATAGATGGAAATAGAACCCAGGGTGTCTCATTTTTAGTCCTTTATCTTCACCATCCTTCCTGTCATGTAACTTTTCTAATTGAGAGAATAATTTTTGGGATACATTTTTAAATCATATGTGTATAATAGAAGATTGATTGATTGGAAAAGAGATCTGACATAAAAATATATCTTCAATATAATAGGAATGACTAACATTCACTGTATTCTTGAATTTAACGTAATTTTACACAAATGAGCTCAAGCAGAAGTTTGGGGTTTTTTTTTGGTTAGGATAGCTCTTTTCCCGAATACTGTAATGTTTTCTTCTGTTAAAAAAGGAGGTATAGTTGCTAATTTCAACCTAAAGCTTGTACCTTTTTAGAATCACTGTTCAAAGAAGCTTTTGTCTTGCCATAAGAGAAGCTAAACCAGGAATGTTAAAGAGCTGCTAATGCTGCTGTTAAAAACCTGAAAGTTAAAAGTGGTTTAGTTTGTTTTTGGTGAATGGATCAATGAGATCTGGGGACCGAGCTTGAAAAATTTACCAGAATCCTTTTTAGCTGGTGGGTTTAAATACTGTCTAGAGACTGACTGTCTGTATCCTCCTTAGCTGGGTCCAGGTACAATATCCTGGCCAGAAACCCAGAATTCTCCCTGATTGGAAGTAGTCCCACCATAAAACAGTCCCCATCTTTCATGTCTGCTTTGGCTTGTGGTTATTTGGTGCTCTTCCCAAACCTAGGCAGCTGGGAAGAAGTGAAAGCTTTGTTGCTTGCTGACTTCTTGCCCTTTTCTCCCAGCTGTTAGGGAAAAATTGTTGCTGTTTCTTGTCTTTCTCCCACATCTTTCCTTTTTCTGTTCCACCACTGTGCCAGCTGAGAGGAGACTTAGCTTTTCTCTTGTCTCCACCCCTTGCTGCTGTGATTGGGGCAGGATCCCTTGATGCTTCTGTGCTACTTGTATGCTTCTGTGGGAACAAAGAACAATCACTTTGGATAACTGCTCAGAGAAAATATACAAAGAAGCCAGCCAGGTGGGCATTGTTAATTCTGTAGCATGCTTCAGAGAAGCAGGACATTTAAAAGCAAAATACTCACAAAGAATGAGTGCCAGCAAACTATTCCAACATCAACTCATTCAGTGCAAGTTTACATACATAATACTTTTAGTATCTCATTTCGGTATACCAGTCCCCCTTGTGCTGAGCTTCTTACACAACGTAAAGTTAAACTTGCCTGGTGCAGATAGATCTAATTTGTGTGTCATATAGTCCATCTTGAGAGCAGTTTAATCATGGTCACACTTCAGAATAATAATTTCAGTACAATAAACTACCCTTGAAAAATGTGCCTAGTTTACTAGGACTCCATTTATATCCAGTATGTATTTTTTGACATGGACAAATATTCATTCTAAGAAATTTCAGTCTGTATTTTTGAATTCTTGCATTTACAATGAAGCACTTGGTACGTTGTGACATAAACTTTAGTTTCAATATATTTTCTTCTTTTAAGACTCCAGTGCTGGAGAACTATTTGTTTACCTTCATTTATCATTCATCCTTCTGGCAAGGGAAGTTCAAATTCTACATCTTAACCTGTGAATATTCAGCTTGTGATTTCACTTCGTGAGAGCACATAGTAGATGATGTGACAGCCACATCTTTTACTGTATCAGAAAAATCAGTCTAATCTGCCTCTTTCTTTTAGTTTATACTGTGCAGCATTGTCTGCTATTTGTGGAATTGTATGCTCAAAAGTGGAGGATCCCTTTTTGCCAGTGCTCTACTTCAGTATAGTCAAGGTCAAAGTCACCTATATGTGCACAATAACTCCTCACTTAACGTTGTAGTTATGTTCCTGGAAAATGCGACTTTATGCGAATCATGTTAAACAAATGCAATTTCCCCATAAGAATTAATGTAAATGGGGGGGTTAGGTTCCAGGTAATTTTTTTTTTGCCAGACAAGACATTTATATTCATATACAGTATAAGTTTTAAACAATTTAAAACAAACAGTTTAATATTGTACACAGGAATGAATGATTGTGAAGCTTGGTTGAGGTGGTGAGTAAGAGGGTGGAATATTTCCCAGGGAATGCCTTGCTGCTAAATAATGAACTAGCACTTGGCTGAGCCCTCAAGGGTTAATACTCTGTTGTTAATGTAGCCTCACACTCTACAAGGCAGCATGGACTGAGGCAGGAGGGAGGAAACACAATAGATGCAGGGCAGTAGCTGCAAACACTTCCCTGCAAAAACTGAACATGATGAGCCCACACTATCCAGCTGGAGTGCACCACTCCCTCCTCCTGACAGCACATGCAGGGCTGCACAGGTGCTGATTTTCCAAAGTGCAGGGGTTGTGTGCATGAGTGAGTGAGAGAGAGAGAGATGTGTATTGCCCATTTAAGTACGCTGACCCCACTTCAAGTATGTTGCCCTTTTAAGCAGATCAGCCAGTTCAGACAGGAGGCAACAGCTTCCAGCAAGTTCCCTCCTTTCTGTCCCTGAGCCCTGTCCCCCTCCTCCGCTTTGTGGAGAGGGGGTATGGAGCGGGGGGGTGGGGCAGGAGCAGGGGGACATCCTGATATCAGCACCCTCTCTCCCCTCCTTTCCCAGCAAGCAGGAAGCTCCCAGGAGCAGCTCCAAGGCAGAGGGCAGGGCAAGAGCAGCATGGCAGTGGGGGGCGGGACACCTGAACTGCTGCTGGGCAGCTGCCAAGCCACATACCTTACAGGAGAACTTAGGAGAGCTGATTGGGGAGGGGGGCTCCCAGCACCCCTTGGTTCTAATCCCCATGAGGAGGGGCTGCTCTTCCAGAGAATCCTGCAAGCAGTGGACACAGCAGGCAGCTGCCAAAGGATGTTATAAGGGAGCACTGTGCAACTTTAAAGGAGCTTGTTCCCTAATAGATCAGCAATGTAACAACGTTAAGTGAGGAGTTACTGTAACTACTCTGGAGTGGAGGATTATCTGTGTTTATTGTTCTACAGGTAAAGTTAATTTGAGTTCTTGCAAATAAAAATCTCACTTATGTCACAGGACTTGGGTGACTACTACTGTTATGTTTCAGAGTGCTAGCCATGTTAGTCTGTATCAGCAAAAACTTCAAAAACAGACTCCAACGAGAAACTGCAGAACTGGAATCAATTTGCAAACGGGACACCATCAAATTAGGGAGTGGATGGGTCATTACAAAAACTAATTTCCCCCTACTGTTACTCACACCTTCTTGTCAACTGTTTGAAATGGGCCATCCTCATTACCACTATAAAAGTGATTTTTCCTCCCTTGGTATTGTACTATTAATTGAATTGTCTCATTAGCACTGACCCCCCCCACCTAGTAAGGCAACTCCCATCTTTTCATGTACTGTGTATATATACCTGCTACTGTATTTTCCACTGCATCTGATGAAGTGGGTTTCAGCCCATGAAAGCTTATGCCCAAATAAATTTGTTAGTCTCTAAGGTGCCATAAGGACTCCTTGTTGTTTTTACTACTGTTATGTTATTACTTAAATTTATGTCTAGAATTGTGTGTGCTTTATTTCTATTTTGGGGCTCATTGTTGATGATAAATATTCTCATTTAGACATAAAGGGAAATCTAGGTAAATAATTTTTGTAAAAAAGAAAAAAGTTGCTCACAAAGTTTGGCTGTGATGTTTATTAAACTACCATTCACTAATAGTTTCTGTTAGTGAGCATCTCGACAAAAGTTGGACAAATGTCAGGTAAAGGAGGGAGTTTGATAGTACGTCTGGTTGGTAGAATTTTAGGATAAGGTAGAGGGTTCCATAGGCAATTGTATTTTCTTGGTTTCAAAAAGTCAGTAGTAGCTGGCCTGTAGTTTTACTGTGGCCTCGGTGCTTCCCACTGAAAGGATTGTGTAGATAATTTTAAAAAATAGATTGATAGGAAAAATATATATAAAATGTGCAAACGGATACACAAGTGTAATATTTGAATATGGAAGTTTTGATGGAAAAATTGCAACTAAGTCCCCGTGGAATGTGTAAAATATGTTTATGTAGACATTAGTACAAAGTTTTTCAATTTCCAAACTGGAAATTTCTTCAAAACATTTTAATTTAATACAAAATAGTCTTGTACATAATGACATATATATTAAACATGCCTACAGGAAAGTACGTTGTGCTGTTTTTACTTTGTCGTGTGCACATGAAAAACTACAATAAATGTAATCCATAAAAGAAAACATTCTTTCTGTTAGGGATTATAAAATAGTCTTGCATTTTAAACCCAGAAATGTTAGGTTTTTATCTAAAATATGTTTGAGGGAAAACTGCTTTGTGCAATTTTAATATTTAATAGCTAAACATAACCTATAACTAAATGCATTTCATAAGCAACAAAGATTAAAGTGTATTACATTATGTTTCCCCCGTCTCTTTTTGGGGGTGGAGGGCAGGTGAGGTAGGGCATATAAGATCTTTTAATCTTTCCTTAAAAGTCAACATTTCAGACCTGCAATAATTTTGTTGCTCTTTTCTGAACTTCCCCCAATTTTACAATACCTTTATGGTACAGAAATGCCCAGAACTGAGTATGCATTCAAGTGCAGTCTCAACATAGTAGTGTAGAGGGGCTATCTTCTTTTCCCTCTGACCTGTTTGCATACATGAATGTACAGTAACATTCCAGTTGATCTTGAAAATTAAATTAAAAATATTGTATGTGCTTTTTAATAACCAAATCAGTATTGTAATCAGTTAATGCTAATTTCTGTCATTTACACTAATTGATTTTTAAGGCTGATTTTAATATATTTGTTCTTGAAGCTTTGGGAAGTGTGTTCAGCAAATGAACTGAAAACTATTGATATAAAAGACTTCTTCAGAAATGCAGATGAACACCAAGATGATGTGGAAGTGTTAGTGAAGTGTTGCTCCTGGTCAGCAAATTGTGCTACAATAATGGTGGCAGCCAAAAATCGGCTTTTAGTAAGTACTTCATAATATTCAAACTCTTATTTCTTCCTGTGGTCTGTTTTGTTTTACCTTAGTAAAATTAAAAAAATACTTTGTTGCTAAATATGTGTGGGGTTTTTTGGGTACAAATCGTTAGTGGAGGATAGCAGGAACATTTTATAATATAAGGAGAAAAAAATGTTTGAATTATGCTCGTTCCTACAGTGCAACTGTCCTGGAGATCAAGATTCACTAGTTCCGATATATGGGGAGGAGTAGAGAGGTACGAGGAGCTATGACCAGCTTCTTCTTCATATTCTGAGGTAGCACTTAACAAAGTGAGGTCTGAAAAACTAGTTAGGAGCAGACAGTGCAGATGATGTATAAATTAAGATCTGTACGCCTTATAGCAATATATGGCAAGAGTCCAGGGATTTTCTTAAAGGAGGGGCCAACTTACAAAGTTTGGGAAATGCTGTTCTAAGGATTGATGGTAAGAACTACCCTAATGGCTGGAAGACTTGGAATGAAATATAGTGTACTAAGGAGGGGAAGCAATTCTGACTTCTGATTTTTCAAATTTATAAAACAGCTTATTCAGAAATTGTATGGAGCTTTATAAATTAACCTGAAAGTTAAAACTGCTTGGTGAAAATTGTGTTCTTGGTTAGGACAGTAATCCTCACTAAAGCCATTGGTATTGTTCAGATGTAATCTATGGCAGTATTTGGCCCACAGTATTCCACTAATATCAAACAAAAGGTTCTTTTGTTTTGAGAAAAGTGGAATAATATGTTTAGACTGCAGGTTGCTGTGTTCTTTAAGATTCTGAACCACGTTTTCATAAGTGCTGAGCATTTGCAGCTCCTGTTAACGTGTGCTCAGAACCTCTAGAAATCTGGTTCTGTATCTACAAAGTGTGCAGTATTGCAAACCTCAAAAGTTTAAAAAAATCAGACCCGATCCAAAATAGTGAATTAAAAAAATTAAACCATGTGTGTTTTGTCTGCTTTCTGATTTTTGATCTCTTGCCCATCTCCAGTGTGTGTGTAAAAAGTATTGCCAACTTTCAAAAACTTGTAGTGAGTAAGGCAGTTTTGGCCCCTGCTGCAGGAGTTCTCATGTGAGGACATAACCAAGATCAAGCCCTCATTGTGTCTGTACAATGCATGGCACGTGGTAAGAGAATTCCCTACTATGAAGATCTTAATCTAGTCTCAGAACATAGTGGTGATTTTGACAGTAGAGCTGGAACTGGGACTTGCAAACTCATCTAATGTAGGGTCTACTGAACTTCCATTATATGGGAACAATTTTTAATCCCTGCTGAGGTAAGAAGGATTCAGGCTGGTAATCTAAAAGTGAAAAGTGCTGTAGCTCATTAGCAGTGCCCTAAGGCCTTTGAGAACAAGGCTTGCTTTCTGGAAAGATAAATTTATTAAATCAAATTCTATCCTATCTGGAGTAAACAAATTCAGGGTCCTCCCCTCTCTGAAGAGACAGGCAAAATCTCTCACGCATTGCACTGCATGTCAAACATGCTGTTTGCCACATCCTGTTCTTACAAATTCCAAGGCCAGAAGGGAACATTTGATTATCTAGTCCAGGAGTAGGCAACCTATGACACACATGCCGATTTTCAGTGACACTCACACTACCCGGATCCTGACCACTGGTCCGGGGGGCTCTGCATTTTAATTTAATTTTAAATGAAGCTGCTTAAACATTTTAAAAACCTTATTTACTTTACATACAACAAGAGTTTAGTTATATATTATAGACTTATAGAAAGAGAGCTTCTAAAAACATTAAAATGTATTACTGGCACGCAAAACCTTAAATTAGAGTGAATAAATGAAGACTC
>NW_020664419.1:78761788-78855055 GCF_002925995.2 Terrapene triunguis
CCCACTTCGTCGGATGCATCCGATGAAGTGGGCATTCACCCACGAAAGCTTATGCTCCTATACATCTGTTAGTCTTAAAGGTGCCACAGGACTCTCTGTTACAGGTCATAGAACTTCTCCAAAATATTTCTCAGAACATATTTTAGAAAAATATCCAATCTTGATTTAAAAATGGTCAGTGATGTGAATCTATTGTGCCCCTTGGTAAATTGTTCCAATGGTTAATTACTATAACTATTTAAAATGCATGCTTTGTTTCTAGTCAGAATTTGTCTAGCTTCAGCTTCCAGCCATTGAACCATGTTATATCTTTTCTTGCTAAATTAAAGAGTCCATTTTAAATATTTGTTCCCTATGTAGATACTTAGACTATAATCAAGTCACCCTTTAACCTTCTCTTTGTTAAGCTCAAAGAGTTCAATCACTGTGAGGCATGTTTTCTAATCCTTTAATCATTCTTGTGGCTCTTTTATGAACTCTCTCCAATTTATCAACATCTGTCTTAGAAGGACAGCTTCCATTAACCAAAATACCAACACTAAAACTACAGCAGTAAGACAAATACTAACACAGAATCCAAATTCCTTTTTAAATACAATATTTTGCAATATAAATTATGCCAACAATTACTGCAGGGACTTTATACTAACTTGCACACACGCGCGCGCGCGCATACACACACACACACTGATATCAGCAGGGTTTGAACTCATAATTTTCAGATTCGTTGCAGAGACCTCTTCCACTTTAAGCATTGGAATAACTGGTGAGAGAGAGAGCATGCTGATATGTGGACAAGCCCACAAAGGGGACGCAACACACTGCCAGAGGGTTACATAATATTTGTGCAACACAGAGGAGCGCTGGGCATCAGGGTTCTTGATATTTCTTTCTAGCTCTGGAAGCAGATTGTGTTCTAGGGTTACAGACACCATAGCCAACATCCTTGCTTAGGTCATTTGTAGGGACTGAATCCAGGACTTCTGGATGAGTATCTTCTATTTGAGCTCTGGGGACTGTGGAGAGACACCAGCATAATTTTTAGAGAGCCCTGGAGGCCTGAGTTACAGGAGCCTCCCTGGACATTTGAAAAGCTGCCCCTCCTTTGAGCCTTCTGTGGTAGCTGCAGTGGAGGGGAAGCAAAGCAGCTAATTGGATGTGAAACTAGTTTGAAAGTCTTGGTGACAACAGCAGGAGGAGGAAAGCCCTAACCCTGCACAAGCTTGCTCCTCCTTCATGGCCCCTTTGAATAATCTGTGGAGGAGCATCAGCAGGCCAGGTCCTCTTTGTGCACAGAGGGAGTTGCAGATGGATGAAAGTGGTCAGCAGGCCGTAGGTGTGACACCCTGCGACTAGTGGGCATAGAGACACATGGGTAACATTGTAAATGTGTTCCATGAAAGGACAGGCATAACTGTGTTTGTGAACTACTAAATTATGGTAGCCTGCTTAAAGGCATTTGAGGGAAGCTAGAAAAGATGTCAAATCATTGTGGATTGAGTCAGGAGATGATTCAAAGTCTAATTTTGCCATTATGTGATAATTAGTATTATAAACTCAGTTCTTTTCAGGCTCCTACAATTGAGTTATTAAAGTAGCTCACGATTAAAAATTGGCGTAGGATTAGCCTTCTGTTTGTTAGAGTTTTGATAAAGCATTCAGCCTTTGAGTTCTGGTATGCAGAAATAAGATACTGTCAGGATTAGTTGTACAACTCAAAAATGGCTTTAATTTTATTTAATAAACATTATATAATGGACTACTTACCAGATTTAATTTAATAATAATTGGTGATTTGAAAAAAATGAAATGACTGAGGAAAAGTTAGTTTTACAGCATGTTGACTATAGTTGATGGAGCCAGTACTAATGCAAAGTTGTTTCCTTTAAGAATTGGCTGCATCATACAAATATTTAAAAGAAAAGTATTCATTTACACAGTGTTCTAGGAGTACCTGTAAAGCCAATGTAGCATGTTTTGAGGTCAAAAATACGATGTATTTTTAATATTCTATACTCCTGGAGGAATTCTGTGCCACTGCACATGTGCAGAATTCATGTCCCTCGCAGTTTTTTTTGCTTCCCTGCAGAAAAATGACTTTCTGATAGGGAAGCCCCAAGCCAGCAGTGTGGGCAGCCGGCGGAGAGGTAAACCACTGCAGGGGATAGGGATGCCCTGGCTGGTGGCTCCTAATCTGCGCCTGGCTCAGCTGCTAGTCTCTGCTAAGCTGGGGGCGGATGGGAGTTGCTCTTCCCCTGCAAGGAGCGGCTGGGGCTGGGGCAGACCCACCCCCGGAATCCTCCCTCGGCTGCAGGAAGCTCTGCAGCCCCTCCACCCCTCACTTCCTGCCCCATTGCTCCTCGGCCATGGGGGGAGGGATCACTGTACAGGGAGTTGCTCCCCTGTCCGCCCAACCCCCGTGTTCTGGATGCCTCCATACCTAGACTCCACTGCTGAGCCTCCACACCTGAACCCCCACCCTTCCGAGGCTTACCCCTGCATCCGGAGCCCCTATGCACCCAGATCCCCCTAATCCCACCCTCCCTACACCTCCTCCTGAGCCCCACCCTGCACCCAGACCACCCTAATGAGTCCCCCGCACCCGGACCCATTGAATCCAAACTAGCTGCACCCAGACACCCACCCTACCAAGCCCCAATCTCCCAGCATCTGGACACCCCCACCCCGCTAAACCCTTCCATGCCCCCCACCCGCTGAGTGCCAGCCACCATCAGCTGAACCCCCCCCCCCCACAGAGTCCCATTGATTGCCCCTGCACCGAAACCAATGAGCCCATACATCCAGATCTCCCCCCCCACTGAGCTGCCTGCACCTAGACTGCCCTGCACAGAACCCTCTCACCCCACACCTGGATCCCCCCACACTAAGCCCTTCCACACTTGGATCCTGCCGGGCTGAGCCTGCCTGCTCACACGTGTTGCACCTGGCACAGAGAGGCAGGGCCCTGGGATGTTTCTGGGGCAGGCCCGGCCCTTGTGCTGTGTCAGCGTCAGGTGCAGCCTCACCGAGTCTGTGTCCTGAGGAAAGGAGGGGGGCTTCAGGGTGATCTCCCACTCTGTGCAGCCAGTGGCCTGTGCTCTTCACTGCCATGCTGGAGCCTCCACATTTATTTATTGACAAATATAATTTGCAGAATTTTAAAATATTGTACACATAATTTTTTTTTGTGCCGAATTCCTTCAGGAGTAATTATTTTGTATTAAAGTATGTATTTAAATATGCTTTAATTAAATACTTGGATGGTATAAGGTCTCTGAAAAAGGAGTGGGTCTGTTAATTTAAGGAACCACATTCTTCCCAGTTGGTGAATACATGTTGAGTGCTTTAAACTACTACTAATGATCATAGTTAATTACTTGCCAGCAGTAAAGTACATATAAATCTTATAGTTTTTATTGAGCAGCTAAGTAATAGTCATGATAATACAATATAATTATTAGAATTGTATATCTTTGCAGCTTCTTGATGTTATAACCAGTGACTTGTTAGCAGAAGTCCTTATAAGTCACCATAGTACAATCCAGTACTGTGACTTTTGTCCTGGCAATCAGTTGGTAACAGTTGCTTTATCACATTATTCTGTTGAGGTAAGTGACTATCCTTGTTAACATAATTTAAATAGTACTCCTGGGATACTATAATGTATTTAGACACCCCATTTTCTCCATAGTTTTGGAGAGCTAGAACTTTTCAATAATGAAAAGTACGTGTGTGTGTGTGTGCGCAAAATGTACTTAGTTACTTTAGTATTGTTAGCACATAATGTAATATTTTAAATTCATTTTTCTATTTTTTTTACTCATTTTATTAGAGGTATAATTTTGAATGGTGAAATATTGTTTTTGAACTATACATATTTTTCATTTCGAACATTGTTTATTTTTATATTTTCACATAAGTCGCAAAATGAACATTTTATTTAACTGTACATGTTAAAAGAAAAATAAATCAGAAAAACTCAGTCTTCAAGAGATAATATGGTATAAAAGACTCTTGTACAATATACCGGTACACTACAGGGCTTTTGACGATTCAGCCAAATGAAAAACACTAAGTACAGTAACTCCTCACTTAAGGTTGTAGTTATGTTCCTGAAAAATGTGACTTTAAGTGAAACGATGTTCAGCGAATCCAATTTCCCCATAAGAATTAATGTAAATGGGGGGGGGGGCGGTTAGGTTCCAGGGATTTTTTTTTTGCCAGACAAAAGGCATTATATATATTTTAAATAAACAATTTAATATTACGCTGTGGGGGGGGGGGAGGAGTGTGCACATATGTGTGTTTACAAACATACTGTACATACAGTACAGTACTATAGTTGGGAGGTGCCCCTGCCTTACCCTACACAGGCACAGCCCACTGGCACTGGAGATGAGGCAAGCAAGGAGGCTGAAGGTGCTGTAGGCTAGGAGAAGCACATTGCCCAACTTTAAGAGCATGTTCCCTAATTGATCAGCAACGTAACAACGAAACAACATTAACCGCGACGACTTAATGTGAGGAGTTACTGTAGTGGATGGAATACTTACTTTATCCGTTCTAGTCCTAAAACATTTGAGTATCATATTTTCTAAAACTGATACATTTAAGTCTACATTTGAGCACTACCTATATTAGATTGATTTAGTTATACAACTGAGAAGGCTCATCTTTCAAAGAATAAATATCTATAGTAAATAGTGACCGCAGAAGACAACTCCATATTACAGTTAGTATACTCAGGATGAGGACTGAAAGCAAATACTAGTAGAAAAAATTGGTATGTTCTTAGGTACTATTGTATGTGCTTTGTGTTTTGTACTTAGAATGTAGTGGTGATGATATAGTTGGGGTCTTCCTTTGTTATATTTTTGCTGTAGTTATGGAATACAGAATCCTTTTTAAAAGTAGCTGATTGCAGAGGACATCTGAGTTGGGTTCACTGTGTGACATTTTCTCCTGATGGATCTTTATTTCTGACATCGTCGGATGACCAGACAATAAGGGTAAGTTAATTTATTTCCAGTTGTATGGGCATATTTACATGTTGTTACTTGTTTAGGATATGTACTTGTGTATAATATTTGTGCTATATTTTTTGATCCCTACATTCATGTGATAAACTGTTTCTTTCCTGACTTCAGTAATCAGTATTCATATTCTTGAAACTTCTTATGCAAATGAAATATATAATGCAATAGCTGGTACTTTCATTTTAAAAATTATTTTCTTTGATTTCAAGTTAGGAACCGGTGAACTTTGTGCATGTGACTTCTCTGAGTAGAAGTATAGGGGAGTCAGTATGGGAAAAATATCAATATTGCATTTTATCTATTTGGATTGTACTTCCCTACCTAGTAATCTAATAACTGAAAATACAGACTAACACGGCTGCTACTGTGAAACCTGTCATTAAAAATATTGAGCAGCTATTCTCAATGATTTAAAATGATTCCATTTATGAGTTTCTTACTTACTTTTTGTATGTACCCTTATTTATTGACTGAAAGTTTTATATCCTGTTCCTTATAGAACCTTTGATACATTATTCCCTTTAACAGATTTGGGAGTCAAGTAAGGTGTGCAAGTCCTCTGCTGTTGTGTTAAAACGTGAACTAGATGTTGTGTTCCAGGATGATGAAGTGATGGTTTTAGCAATTCTCAATCAGAAACATCTACAAGTAAGTGTATTTCTGTATGGACTTCAATTCATAAATCAATAATATGCCCAAGGGTCTCTGTAATCTACAGAAAAAGTACATTAAGAATTAAGTTATTTTTGTTTTTGATTTTAAGCATTTGGATCTGGCATGTAAATGGCTAATGTTCTGTAATTTACTCTTTAAATGATTGAATTACTATACATTAGGTCCAGACAAAGGAGCTATGGCTATTTTAATGAGCAAGACCTGTTAACATTTGTGGGCTTTTTCCCTTGAAAAGGAAGATATGCAAATTGAAGCTGACTGCATGGAGAAGGGTAGAGGACCTTTTCTGTTATAAAATAACTGTTCTTAACTAGGTGTATACCTTATATTTTATTAATTTTGGGTACAATATTTCTGTATGGGTTAAAAATACAAATTGTTGTCGAGACACTGGTGAAACTAAGAATACCAAATACTTTAAACACACATATGTAGCTGCCTTCACTTTTGTAATAGAAATATTTTTGAATTAGCATGTATCCTTCCATAATTTTATGTCAAGTTATATCAGTTATGTGATGTGATATCCTGTAGAAGTGATGCATCAAGTGGCTAGTGTAGCTAATTTAGAACACTGACATGCTTAACTACAGTAGCTTACAAGAAAACATGCTTATATTCATTTTTTGTTACAAAATGCTGTCTGTTCAGAATTTGTCAAAATGTTTTTCATATTAAATGTCAAAAATTCCTTTCATGTAAGTATGTTGCAGTTTAACTTTTTTTTTTTTTTTTTTAGAAGTCAGATCAGACAATTACTTAAATATACTAAGTTGTCAATGGCCTTCCCTATACACATTTTTGCATTATCCTTATGTATCTATGTCTGAAATGCAGGTTATCCTAAAAGATCCTGAATCCATCCTTTAAAAAGATGGACCCAAGCCACAAAGCTTGGATCCAGATTTTCTCATAGTTTTGGCATGTTTAGACATATCTCTAATCCTTGAGCTATAAAATCCTGGAGTATCAAAAAAGTTCTAAAACAAAGGTAAATTGAAAGTAGAGCATAAATAGTGGGGTGAGCAGAATTAAATAATTTAGACTTTTCTCGACAGTTTCTTTAGGGACAAGAAGTAGCTGCAGAACGTGTTTACAAGACCCCAGTACATCTGACAAAATAGGGTGGAACAGTCTGTCACTAACCCTTTCTGAATTATTTCTTGCTGTTCGGGACACTAACAGCATTTTAGGTATAATACCCATTATGGACCAAATTCTGCTCATCCATGTGCAACTTGTATCTTCTGTGGGAGTTCTGCATGCAGAGGCACTAAGGAAACTGGACCCTAATGCAAACTATCTAAAAATCTTGCTTGCTGGGGATACACTAAGTGTTTGTAGGCCATGGAAGAGAGAGAATGAGGTGATCCTTGTAGCTGAAAGTATTTTTTCAGCCTGTAAAATGCCTTTTCTACCCAAAGCAAATTGAAAAATTTAAAGCTTCAGGAATGACAAGGGGGAATTTTTTTTTACTCAGTAGACAATTGTGTATATGACTTCACTGGTCCTTCGGCATAAATTCTTGTGGGATGTGCAGAAGTGATGTATTTTAAAGCAATGGCACTAACTTTTATAACTGAAAACTGAACGCCCATATTGCATGGGACCAGTAAGGTGATCTACATTTCCTGTGTAGTAATTCAGACTGTCAAATTCTAAAATTTTTCTGCTGGTGAATGACAACTATCAAATGTCAGCATTATCAATATTCTTATCTGAGAGCAGTGAATGAAATAATGAGGAATCAGCATCTTCCCCCAATTCTAAGTTATTTGTTCACCTATAATTAGTCTTCATTAAGCATTTATTTTCAAGTATAATTGTTTGAGTCTTATTGTCTGTGTACATATATGTACGTTTGTCTTCTGGCTTTTTAATGTTTTGGTTTTTTGACTTTCATTTTAACCATAACATTTCAAATGGAAAGTAGAATTCTGTGTTTCTTGATAAAGGAGTGAAAAACATTTGTATGTGACGTTATATCCACTGACTTTTTCTTTCAAGTTTTACTTTTTTTAGAGCCAAATGTTGCCTTCAGATCAATTCCATGAATCTCTAAATTGTGAATGAAGTAATTGAGAGACTGATAAAACTCTTCCATACTTAGTAACTTCTATCCTCCAAAAAATGTGGCATAGCACATAAAATGCAGACACACATGAACTGTCATGTCGCAGTAGACCAATGATCCTTTTAGTCTGGTATTCTGTTTTAGTGGTTATTTAAAATTCTTTAGGCTCTGTCTACAGTAGTTTTTTCTCTTTACATTTCCCACTACTACAGCTTTACTGGTGGTGGCAGTAGTGTGAGCGCTAATGAAGATAGGTCTCCAGAGTTTTAACCAGTGTTATCTAAACCTACCTTTGACCAGGAGAACAACTATTTCAGTTGCTTTGTATCGGCCATGATTGGCTGGCAGGAGGCCCGGCAGCCCTTCCTGGGTGAACAAATTGTTCTGGCTGCCCATAATATGTAGTGTGAGGGGATAGCTGAAACTGATTGTTCTGCTGCTCTCCTTTGCATGGGGCATATCTGGGTCATGTCCGTTCTTCTGATTAAAGGAGGCTGTTACAGCATTCCATCTGTGCAAGCCTGGCTGAAGGGGAAACTCCCTGACAACTTCCCTTCAGAAGTGTTTGCCCCTGCAGGAGTAAACACGGAATCTTAGGTATCCCATCCTTTTTACCTTTTAGTCTGTCAAGAGCCCAGAAAGGGATCTTCCTCTTTGCTGGGACCTTTTACCTACTTTTTTCCCCTCCTTTTCTCGCTTCTCTACTATTTTCTGTCTTTCCCCCTCCTCCATCTCCTCACCAAATTGTCTGTCTCTTCCTCTGCCCGGAGAACCTGCACCAAGGCTAATTAAAAGGCCTATAATGAAGCAATAGGCCCTCTTCCCTTTCCTCCAAAGGTACCATATGTTTTTCTACTCAGAGCTGCTGTGCCCCATCCCCTTTTATTGGACTGTTTAAGTAGGAGGACATGGAACCCGTGGGAGTGGTTGGAGCCCCTCCAGAGAACCCAGCAGAACCAGAATTCTTGGCTCAGAGCCAACAAAAGCATTAAAAGAAAGTCATTTGCATCATACTTTATACAGCAAAGCATGGCAAAGGAGAAATTCAGTAAATGAGGTGAAAATTCTCATAAGGCAAGCCCACCAACTTCTCCGCATCAACCAAGCAGCTTCTCTGTCTTCTGTTTCATTAGTTGGCACCCCTTCCCATTCCATCCATGGATATACTGCATTCGATAGTTATCGCTGCAGGAAAACTGGCAGATAATCCTCTGCAACCCAGAGATTTCCTCTTGCTCATTTCCTAGTACAGGTTACTGCAGGGGCACCCTCCGCCTGTGCCATGGATGCCTTCCAGAAGTGTGCTGCATTTGATACATGACTACAGAAAAGCTGCAAGATTTCAATCCAGCTATGCATGGAGATCCTTTCATACTCAGTACATAGTACATATTGCTCCAAGGACACTCTCCATCAGCAGTCTCCACAATAAAAGGAATATACTACCCCTTGACTTGTTTCTCTTTGCTCCTTCCAACAGAGGTGCTAGAGAGTAAATAAAAATGAGGAGGCTTTCAGAAAATTCCTCAGCTGACCCTGATTTGACTCCTCCCTGAAAGAGTGAGAGTTACCTGAATCCTGTTTGGAAAAAATCACACCTAGAAACATCCACTCCTAGTGGATTCAACCAGGGTTGAATGGGACCAGCTGTCTAGAAGGTAATACATCCATCTGATCATCGGTAAAAGTTGATAGGATGCTACCATAGGGCCAAAATTGATGCCACTGTGATTGTAGTAGGTCAGATAGTTATTTCCATTGACTCCATCTTCTGAGGGATCAAGTAGACAGAAAGAGGGTCCTGACTTTGCAGATGCTATGAAGCAGAGGTGACACCATGCCTCAATCACCTACTTCACTATGTAACTGCACTCCTTCACCTTAACAAGCTATTTCTCTAGGACATCCCTCTCACGGCACACTTAACTAAAACACAATTTGTTGCAGAAAACAATGTGCACAAACCCTACTGAACGCTGGTTTTGGCGCATCATTCATCGTAGCTCATGCCATTTGGACACCTTCCAGTTATCCATTTTGCTTCATAGCTACCAGTTTAGTAAAGAGAGATTTATAGTTCTTCACTTGGAAGGCAGACCAGCAGGAGAAGCAGCTGGTGGAATCTGCCTCTTACCAGTTTTTCCTTGACAAAGTGGCAGTGTAGTCCTCTGCAAACAAGTGCTCACTCGCATCCTCATTGCAGGTGCTTCCTATGTACGTACTGATACTGTAGAACCAATGGAAGGGAATCATGATTGAGCTGAGGGAAGATGCACAAAGGGGACCTTCAGAATTCAGGTCATTCCACCTCAAGTGACACAGTTCATTCCATATTACCATCTGCCAGAATCTAAAACCCCCTCATTTGATGAAGGCATATTTCCTGCTTCCTCCTAGTCTGGAAAAGATCTTCCACAAACAAATGAGACCTGGAGAAAATCAAAAAGAATTTGCATTTGGTCTTTGAAAGAATCAGAAAGTATTGTTTTCACTTCTATTCTGAAGAAGTTGCAAGGAGTCAGAGCTGTCAGATCTAAGGACCTCGACAAATGCACCAGGTCTAAGGGATTGTGAATGGAAACTTTCTTCCATGCTAATGAGTGTTCCATTCATAGGATTTTTTTAAAGTCAGTAGGCCTCAAGGAGAAGCCTACCGTCATATCAAATCACCACATGCCACTAGGAGTTTCCTCAGGTTTTCAGACACATCCTTCCATTATAAATACAAGGGGTCCCAATTTATCCTTGTAATAATGCCCAGAACATTCACCAAGGAATACACTTGTGTCCATTTCTGGATAACATGCTTGCAAGAGATGTTGATTGCTAGAGGACACACATAGCCATAGAGCTCTCACTGGGATCCTTTTTTGGGGTCATGTCCCCAAACAAATAACCTGACATCTATATTACACACAGGAAAGCAATGCTAATGTTTCATTAGTCTTTTTTAATGATGGTCCAGGACAATGGCCCTAAAGGGAATTGTAAATGTAACAGAAGAACACCTGATCAGATACATGTCATAGCCAGGAGAGTGAAGTTTGTTTCAGTGGATTCCCTTGAAGCTGGCTAAGCCACTCATCACCTTGTTTACATTAGCCAGCAGATTTCTGTAATAATAATACATATATTACAAGATGAGGTACTTGTTAAGGCAAATGGACTATAGGTGGCAGCTGTTGGCACCTTTTCTAAAGAATGGGCAAGATTGCTGTGTGATTTTTCCCCTATTCCATCACTGACCAGAGTGATACAGAAGATCACTGAGGACTAGAACAGAGTTGAGCTCCTGGGGTCACATTTACAGGGAAAGCTGTAGTGCTCTTGAGATTACTCACTGTGCTGCACATCCACTCCTTCACCTTCCGTTACAAAAGAATCGTATAAGCTATGGCCTAGTGATGCATTAATATCTGAAAAACCCAAGTCGTGCACAACGTGGCTGTTAAGCAAAGTCAGTTGGGGAAAGAAGTAATTTCAGTTGGGTCCTTAGTACTCTCCTAACTTCTTGGGAAGAATCACATTCAGAATGTGCTTCTCTTGCTGAAATGAGTTTGTGGAATAGTGCACAGAAAGGGTGATTATAGTATGAATTATGCAAGATTCAATAGGCTGTCACCAATGCAATATCTTAAATTCAATGACCGTATGCGTCCTCATACTTAAGGGCACCATCCTGGAAGCCATTACAACAGAACACATTAAGAGTTAGGGATTTTCTCTAGTCAGACTCATTATATGATTTTAATTACAGGAAGTGTTTCTAAGAAAACTAGAAGTTTTCACATGTAAAGAGAAATTTTATTTCAGATGTTCCTTGCTGTCTTTCTAATCAGATGCAAACATTAGAGAACAACTCTGACACATTAGATATCAGAAGGGCTCTGAAGGTTTTTCTTTAGCAGACCTGAAAAGCCAAGGTCCTGTTTTTCTGCTGGAACATGAGATGCAGGAGCCAAAATGCACTCCTAAGAATACCTTCACTACAAGAATCTGTAACTGTATCAAAGACGCATGCAAGGCTGACAAGATTTGAGGATATTTGTCCAGAACAGCCACATTTTCCTGGGTGGAAAAGGCTGGCAAGGGAGAAATGCAAGGTAGATATCTAGTTCAACTCTACATTCCTTTTATAAAACATTAAGCTCACCTTCCAGGGGTCTGATGATGCTGCCTTTGGTAGATGAGACTTCAGATCAGTTGAAACTATCTAGCATAGTTGTCTGTGCTTCTAAACTCTGTATTACATATCTATACTCCCTTATTTTGCTCTTTCCACTACTGGCTATTTCCCACAAGTAGAGCAGATATACACGCATGGGACAAAGTCTTACTGATCAATGTATTCTCTTTTCTGATCAGTCCACCCTTAAATTTTTTTTAGGGAGGGGGAATAGTGAATCTAATTAGTTGAAAGTGTTAATGAATTTTTGCCAACATTATTTGTCCAAGCAACTCGTATGCAATAGCATAACTGGACTCTTTTCTAAGGTAACACATGCTCTACTTACTTATGATTAACAGATGTATTTCTGAAATATAACAAGTTTCTGTGGTAATTATGGAAGAACTGTTTTAGAGGAAAGATGGTGGGCAAGTCCTGTACTGACCAGGCTCACCTAGATCTAGAATTCTAATTACCTCCATCCGATCAGCGCCCAAAAAGGCTAATGTGGTCCATAAATTGATAAACAGGGGAAGTAGGAGTAGGGAGCTAGAGGTTATTTTACCTCTGTATTTGATGCAGATGTGACCGCTGCTGGAATAATGTGTTCAGTTCTGGTGTCAACAATTCAAGGACATTGATAAATAGGAGAGGGTTCAGAGAAGAGCTACAAGAATGATTAAAGGATTAGAAGACATGCCATATAGCAGTGCTCTTCACTCTTTTTGAAGCGTGGGCCACTTTGGCAAAAAATCTTCAGTGTGAGAGCCACATCAACTACTAAATTAACACATTGCTTACTACTCCTTAATGATGTAATGTTACAGAGCCACTTGTATAACTAAAACAGTCTACTTGTACAATAAAATGATACTCCTTTTATAAAATAATAACCAGGAAAATATATGGAATTAAAAAGGCACCTATGCGAGTAAACTTTTTAAGAGCAGATAATGCAAAACTTACTTTAAAAACTGGATGAGCGAGAGTGTGCCTGTTCCTCCTTGACTTTGTTCATGCAGTATTTGTAATCTGTCATCGCAATCCTAGTAAGGCAGTCCAAATGTCCATTGGTCAATTTGTTCCTCTGCTTTCTTTCAGCCCTCTGGCTGGGGGTGAGGGTTGCAGGGTGGGGCCGGGGATGAGAGGGTTCAGGGTGCACAAGGGGGCTCAGGATTGGGGCAGAGGGTTGGGATGCAGGGGGCGGAGGAGTGAGGACTCTGGCTGGGGGTGCGGGCTCTGGGGTGGGGCTGGGGATGAGGAGTTTGGGGTGCAGGCAGGCTGCCCCCGGGCTGGGGCCAGAGGACTCCCCCCAGCCCTCTCCCTACCGGCAGTAGCTAGCTCCAGGGAAGGGGTCTCTTTCCCCCTGCCAGTGGGCAGCACGGAGCTCCAGGGGAAGGGCCCTCTCTCCCCCCTCCAGCATCAGGGAGCGCCGGGGGAGAGGCCCGCAGCAGCCCTGCAAGCCCCAACTTGCTCCCCTCCCCAGTTCCCACCCACCCCCTATCTCTCTCCTCTCCAGGTCCCTGCTGCGTGGCCCTTTAGAGCTGCTGCTTGGCTATTTATAGCCTGCTGCACGGCCACGCAGCTTAGAGGGAACTTAGAGAGCCGCTCTTAGGGTCAATAGGAACCGCCACTGGCTCACGGGCCTTGTAATGAAGAACACTGCCTTATAGTGGTAGACTCAAAGATGCTCAACCTATTTAGTTTAAGAAAGAGGAGGTTAAGGGATGACTTGATTACAGTCTATAAGGGGACTGCCTGGGGAGCAAATATTTGATAATGGGCTCTTCAGTCTAGCAGAGAAAGGTATAACATGATCCAATGGCTAGAAGTTGAAGCTGGACAAATTCAGACTGGAAATGAGGTGTACATTTTTAACATTGAGGGTAATTATTCACTGGAACAATTAATCAAGGGTCATGATTAATTCTCCATCACTGGCAATTTTTAAATCAAGATTGGATCTTGGTTTCTTTTTTTTTAAAGACATGCTCTAATTCAAAAGGAATTATTCTGGGGAAATTCCGTGGCCTGTATTATGCAGGAGGTCAGAGTAAATGATCACAGTGGTCCCTTTTGGCCTTGGAATCTATGTATCTGTGACTTGTAAGGCCAGTTCAATGTTAAGCAGAAATTCAAAGAGTAGAATTGAGCTCTCAACTTCTTACTGCAGCCAGGCTTTGTCTCTCAACAGCGCTTACCCTGCAGCATTACTTTTTTTGTTTGGGAGAAAAAAAAACTTTTAAAATTTTATAGAAGAACAATAGAGAAAATTAAAAGCTTGACGTGAAGAGTCGGCACTTCTGAAATTTGGGCCAAATAGTATCTGAGTATGTGGGCTAAGAATGCTTGGGGTGAACAATAAGCATCGCTGCAGGTGTATTAATTTTTTTAATTATATAAACTCTTGAATTTCACATCCTATCTACCAGAATTGATATCACATATAATTAGTGACTTAGTCTTACTATTTACGTCACTAGAACTTAAAATAACAGCTTTTCATAGCTTTTTTATGTCATTGTTTGAACTAGATTAAAACTAGAGAGATTAAATCTTATTTTCAAAGTAACTTCAGAAGTCATAGGTACAGATTTATCTGTACTGTACATTTGCTCTATATCTATTGCCCACCTTACAATAATACCTTAGACTAATATAACATCTTCATTAGGGACTTTGCAGTGACGGTACTCATGCTTTGCAAATCCAGCAGAATTCAAGGGGAGGGGAATGTACTCAGTACCTCACAGGGTTTAGTCCTTGTTCAACTAGATTAGAAAAGCAGCATAACTTTTCTTGTTTTAAAGCAAGAATAACACATTACAAAATGTATTTGGTTCTTTTGCAAGGCATTTTGTCTAGTTATAATATTTTGTAGTATATGTTGTAAAATTAGTGGAAGGTATAATAGAGCTCTCATTGCAGCTCTCTGCTACTAAATCTTTACAGTAAAGTAGGAAGACACTGCGTATATTGATGAAGTGTTGGTAAGTGAGGTTCTGTTGTATACTTGACATAAACTGTTAGGTTGCATTATTTTATATTTTAAGAAAATATCAAATATTTACCTACTATTGGGCAAATCTGTTACAACTATTTGGACCTTTATAGGAAAAGGCCTTTTTTCCAACATCCTTTTCTGTCTTTGGACATTTGAGCATCTATGTATTAGAGGATCTGAGTGCATAACCATATTCCTCATGGAGAAAAAGGTTGGTAAGATACTTGAACATTTTCCCAATCTTGCTTGTCTGTTTGGTTCTATCTACCTGTTTACTCAGTACTGTCTCTTCTTATGTGTGTTTGTGTTTGTTTTGTCATCTTACTATTTGCAGTGTTTTACATTAGAATGTGTCTTCTGCTGTCCACATGCTTTTATCCCCTTTTCATTAAGGAATACTCGAAAGGAGTGTAAATAAAATAACTTAAATTATGAAACCTCCTCCCCCAGCAAGAAGAATTTTTTTAAAAGCATTCTTATTTTACCTATACAATTGCAATTTTTTTTGAGAGGCGGTGTTACTCTAGAGATTTTCTGTTTCAATGATTGACTTTGAAACTGTTTTAGTCTCAAGTTCTGATATCATTTATACCTGGTTTCTACTTTTTTATAAGAAGGGATATAGAGCTATGCAGTAGTTATAGTGATTCAGTATTCTCTACTTCTAGAAATACACCGTTGGATTTTTTGAAACTTTGAAGTGGGATTGGATGACTCAGAGGGTTTGATTATCAAGTATAGAATATTTCTTCTCTAGGTTGCAAGTTGAATTGTGTCCAAGGTTAGGAGTGACCAAGTCCTTTCCATCTAATGGCTGGCATATGAATGTGTTGGTTCTTAGACTACTTCCCAGTGAACAGATAGCCACTTGCCATTTAAAAAAAAAAAGAGTTGACTTCTGATTTTCAGAAATAGATGAACTTCAGTGCCTACTTGCACACCAAGGAAAACTTTCCACTTTGCCTCTGATAGTGAATTTTTTAAGCCCTTCTAACATTTCTGTGAACAATTTGAACAAATTACCTATGTTCATTATCTAAAAGAGGTTAACCAATGAGAATCAGAAACCTGCCATGGATTTAGGAAGGCACCGATATAGGAACACACACAAATGCTGTTGGTTTTGGCCTGTGACCATCTTTAGAATAACCTTCCCCAGTGAAAGGTTTCAGTCTCCAGCCCATGTCAAAATCAATACATTCGTTAAAAGAATCAAACCATGCTATTTTTCCTCAATGCACATGTATAGTTACTTTTGCATATTCATGGGAGAATAGATCCCTAACATCTTGTTTGTAAACTACTGTAAGCAAAGCTTTTTTTTTTTTTTCTTTTTTCTTTGAGACTGTTTAAAACCATGGTCACCAACCGGTCAATCGCGATCGACTGGTCAATCCTAGAGGATCTCCCAGTTGATCGTGATATCTGGCAGCACAGCGGGGCTGCCGCTAAGACAGGCTCCCTGCTTGCCCCAGCCCCATGTTGCTCCCGGAAGCAGCCAGCGCGGCCCAGGGAATGGGGGGGTAAGGGTAAGCGTATCCCCTGCTACTGCCTGCAAGCACCACCCCCGGAGTTCTCTTTGGCCAGGAACGGGTAGCTGTGGCCAATGGGAGCTGCAGGGGCGGTGCTTTCAGAGAGGGGCGGTGTGCAAAGCCACATGCCACACGTGTCGTCCCCCCCACCCAGCCCCCTCCCAGAGCCAGCCCCCCGAGCTGCCTCCTGCACCCCGAGCCCCAGCCCTGCTCCCCCTCCCGGAGTTAGCACCCCATATCCCTTAAATTCAAAAAGTGATCTTGGGTGTAAAAAGGTTGGAGACCACTGGTTTAAAAGAAGCTTTCACTTGTTTGTGAATCATTGCATTCCAAAGATCTTTCCATGAAGATTACATGAAAGTGATAGTTGAACTGATGTGGACAGAGGTGACATGTAGTTAAGGCATACTGTATTAGATGTGTATATTAATCCTTTTTGAATCATACCCAGTTGCTAGGTGTGTAAAATCCTGACTGTATTGATGTACTTGAAAAATGTTTTGCAGGAGCTGTAAAATCTTCTCAACTTAAATTTGTTTTGTCCAAAGAACAAGTGCCTAGAGCTAGTTTATACAGCTTTTATAACTTCTTTCTGGGGTAGGCCTGGTCTACACTGCCGGGGGGGGAATCGACCTAAGATACGCAACTTCAGCTATGAGAATAGCGTAGCTGAAGACGACGTGTCTTAGTTCGACTTACCTCGCGTCCTCACGGCGCGGGATCGACTGCTGCCGCACCCCGTCAACTCCGCTTCTGCCTCTCGCCGCGGTGGAGTTCCGGAGTCAACGGCAGAGCGATTGGGGATCGATTTATTGTGTCTACACTAGACGCGATAAATCGATCCCCAATAGATAGATCACTACCTGCCGATCTGGCGGGTAGTGAAGACGTACCCTTGGAAAAGCACATCTGAATGTACTATATCCTATGTTCAGGTAGGTATGCTAAAACAGTGGTGGTCCCACAAAAGATGTAGGTTTGTCGTGTTTTAAAGTAAAGATGCTGTACAAAGTTGCTCTAGTTTAATAATCCACATTTTTGGTTGCAGCTAATTAATGGAAATACAGGCCATACTGACTATCTGACTGAAGCCCAGGAATCTCTTATTTGCTGCTGTTGCCTAAGTGAAGATCTTCAATATGCAGCATTTGGAGAGGAGAGTGGAACAGTAAAGGTACTGTACCCTGATTTTTGGGCAGTATTGAGTAAATCCACTGGTTTGTGTTCCTAATGATTTTTGACTAGCTTTCTTTAACATAAAAGTAACATTCTTGTTTAAATTCTAGAAAGAGAGAGGATAAGTAATTCAGATACTGTGTCATCAAAAAGCAGTATGTTTTACTCTTGAAGATTAAAAGAAATGGTATTATAAACCTGTATTATGGGGAATCAACTGTTCCCCTATCCAACAATGAGTACACCAACCCAGGTCACTCCCTGTCATGAAGAAAAAACAGTGGGAATAGCTTTAGGGAAGGAAAACTGAGAGGTAATCCGTGAGGAGTTTCCTCAGAATTCTGTCATCAGGGTTTTCTCCCCTTCTAGCAAAAGAAGCAAGATGTTGGATCACAGACCCCAATATCTGCATGGATCTAGGGATCTACTGGAGGGCCTATGCCTCTGTGCTGCCTGCATGGTCCCCTTTAGCTGTCCTCTGCTCCCTCTCAGAACGGCTACAGTGGGTTCCAGAACGTGGAGATCACAGTGTAGAGAGAGTACTGCTTGGAACTTAATAGAGCCTCATGTCCTGAGTAGATTCCTGATGCAACTGGAGGTACTAGGAAAAGGGAGAACAATATATTCCCCTGCTGCCATGCATGTTTGGAGACTAACACATTTATTATCCAGTTTATAAATATCAGAACTGTCTTGGCATTTATCCCCATACTTTTGTCCGCTCACATAAAAGGAGTAAGTAGAGTGTTAATAGTAGTAGTGTCTTACACTTGTTGACCACTTGACTCATTTCACATCTCTCATTACAGAGACAAGTGCCTACAAATTTTGAAAAATTGCACTTGCCTGTAATCTGTTAATTGCTGAGCATAACATAAATTTAGAGGCTAATTTGCTGTGTTGCAATCATGTTAACATAAAACATGAAACATATAACATGTTGATAAATTGTATAGTCAATAGTTTGACCACACTTTGGCTTGTTATGAAATATATTTAAGAGACCAAATAAACTATGTGAGTTAGGTTTATTGATACAAGCCAATAATAATATAGTACAGAAAAAGGTTTTATAAGATACCAGTTTCCAGGAAGACATTTTTTGCAGCATTATTACATTCACCTTAGAAGATATGCTTCCAAAGCTAAACCACCTAAAGCCATCTTTTCATATCCAACCTTTTTACAACTGCAAGGTACTGTATACGTTATTTGAAACTGCATTTAACCAATTAGCTTTTTACTTTGTTTTTCTGGTACTATGGTGTACCCCTCATCTCTTTGTTACGAATACATATATTCCAGGTTATAAAGGGTGTGAAGGCACCTCGTAGGTCTGTACTAGGATAGAACAATCTTATGTTTTATCCTTTTCCTTTGGGACATTTCAGTACTGGTCTGCAAGAGTAACTTTCTTCCTGTTGCTATGGTAAAGCATTCATCTGTCCTGGTCTTGACTGCTTCCCTGTTTGCTTAAACCAAAACTTACTTCAGTGAATGGAGGGGGTTATGGAATACTTAACATAAGTGGGCAGGGTTATATAAAAAGCATAGGCCCATTAAGGCTATATAACTGCTATTATATTACTTTTATGTACTTAATACGTACTGATATCTATATGAAGCAAATAATACATATTGGTAATGTGATGCACATATGCTATTGCAGAATATATTAGTCAACAAACACGAACACACATAAAATTTCACCCATAGGTTGGTACATACATGTCTGATACCCAAAAGAAATTGAAGGACTTATAGCCAATTTTTAACAATGTAGATTATCTGCTCACTTTTTCCAAGGGTCAGGCTAACATATGGATTTTTTTCTCACCCACTGGTTTAGATTTGAGACCTCACTTTTGTGTAGTACTGTATAGTATTCCATTATTTTTACTTCAGACGTTTTGCTTACATGTCTTTCTCTCAGTTTATTATATGTATGACTGTATTTTAATTCTTCATAAATGATCTCTCTGATTTTCCTTATAAAGGTTTTGAAATTGTCAAATAAGAGAGTTTTCAAATCCAGGACTGGTCATGAGAAATCTGTACAACATTGCCAGTTTACATCTGATGGACAAACCCTTATTTCAAGCTCTGATGATTCAACTATACAGGTGTGGAAAATGTTTTAAACTTACATTGGAGCATTCAAAGCTACTAAAAAAAAAGTAGGTTTACACTACAGATAGTGCAGACTCAATACACTCCATGCATTTTCCATGTTGACCATTGTTAGTCTCATGGTCCATTTGGATGGAGGACCATCACAATTGAGCAATGTGGACTGGCATGTAGATGTCTGTTAGCAAGGTCATCTCGTTTACTTCTCCTAACCCCACCATTGAAACTTGCTGGCTGTCTTTCTAATGGCATCATTCACAACTTCTCTACACTCGTGTTCATAGAACCACAGATACAATATAATTTGTCTGATTTGTGGGTTAGGGACTAACCAAGTTCAATACCTCTGATGGTTTATAATTTGAAGTTACAAAATCTGAAGTACTTATTTTGTTACAAATAAATCTCCACTGACATTCAAATTTGGGTCTTTGATATCAATGGATATGTAGAGGTTCAGACTTTACTTAGTTCAGGACCGATAGGTGTTGCATTTTTAAAAAATTGTATAGAATGGGGACAGCAAATTGCTTCTTTTAAGTAATTAATTGTGCATACTTATCTTGTTGGACAGAAACAAAAAGAACCAAGTCAGAAAAAGGAGCACTTCCTTTATGGCCTAGAAAGGACCAAATGTTTAGTAAAATCTAAAGTAGTGTGGTGACCATTGTGTGTTTTAGAACTTTTCTATTTTGTGTTCACATAATAATGAATTACACCCTTTCGGTAAAATTTAGCTGAAATAGGTGTCATAGTTGCAAAGAAATATGGATTCTCAAAATAGACAGTTCAACCATTTAGTAATTTAAGAATTTTGGGACCTGATCCAAAGTACACTGAAGTCAATTAAAAGACTCACTGACTTCAGTGTACTTTGGATCAGGCCCTTGATTGTGCCTTTATGGTAGCTGACTTAAATATGCGGAGATGCACACTTGCACATGGGAGGCTAGGACTGAGCTTGAAGTCTGATTCTTTTTCTTTTCTTTTTTTGTATTTTTCTTTTTTGCACCCATGTGGAGGTAAGAATTACTGAGTAAAGGAAAATTTTATTAAGTCCTTTATTTAACTTGTCTGACAAGTTGTTTTTTGTTCTAGGATTCCCTCTAGTGGCTAATTTAGCACTTAAATTTTCTGGATTTTCAACCACATACTTTTCTTAGCTATTGGCTAACCCTTATTCTTTGGTGCAGAAAGCTATAGGTTTAAAATAATTTAAAAAAAATCTTGAGCTGTTTAATAATTTCTGTAAATAAAGTAACATCCTTTGAATGTTTAATGCACAATTGCTGAAATTAAAAAGAAAAAACTATACAAACTTTTAAAACAAAAAGTGATATTTGATCAAAAATGTATTTTAACTGTATAATAAATCTGAGTAAAATTGCTTTACGGTAAAATAAATCTGAGTTACAGTGTGAAAAGTTATTGGTTGAAATCAAGGTTTTTAGGCCCCACATTTGAGTTTGCAGGGGAAGTTTTCAAACTCACTAATAATGGTAGCTAGTTATTGAAAGGTTTCAGAGTAGCAGCAGTGTTAGTCTGTATCCGCAAAAAGAACAGGAGTACTTGTGGCACCTTAGAGACTAACAAATTTATTAGAGCATAAGCTTTCGTGGGCTACAACCCACTTCTTCGGATGCCCACGAAAGCTTATGCTCTAATAAATTTGTTAGTCTCTAAGGTGCCACAAGTACTCCTGTTCTTTTTGTAGTTATTGAAAGTCACATTATACAAATTTTATTGGGGAGGCTTTTTCCCTTTTCAGACTTTTCTCAAGAGTTACTTCATTCACATGAACTTTCTGGCCATTATAATACACTTTTGTGACTGGCTCACATTAGTGCTTACCCAAGGTGAGTTGCAACAAAGCCAGGTACCTTCGATAGTTTACATGGACTGGAAGACAATGGATATTTTCTGCTGAAAAGAACAAGTTAATCATTGTTAAATTATATTTGCAATGTGGAGGAAGAACCCATTGTTTGTTTTAAAAGCTTACACATTTTATATTTATAAGCAGGTGTGGAATTGGCAGTCAGAAGAATATATATTTTTAAAAGGTCACAAGGAAGCAGTGAAGAATTTTAGGCTTTTGGAAAATTCAAGACTTCTTTCCTGGTCATTTGATGGAACAGTTAAGGTAAATATAAAATATCTTTGTATTGACAAATTACAGAAGGTGCATTGTGTCTTTAATTGGTAGCAAAAAACATAAAACTGTATATTTAATTTTCAAAGAATGAAACTTAGGCCTGGTCTATGCCGAGGTTTTTACCTAGAAGTGGAAACTATGTGATATAGCCGCACGCACCAGTGCAAGCCCCTTTTGTAGATGTGGTGCATCAGTATAAAGTGTGATTTTTATTTTTGTTTTTTCCCCACCAGAGTAGCTATACTGGATGCTAGAAAACCCAGTGTAAACAAGGATTAAAAGTAGGCGCAACTGCTATATTCAGGAAATGCAAATGTTTTAGAGTCAGTCCAGTAGGAAAATATGGCAATAAAAAAAAACCGTAATTGAATATTTTGATTATAGTTTGCTTTTTCTGCTGTTGGATTAATTCTGCATTACATTACAGTATGTAATTTAGCACCAAAAGTATAAACTGCAACATTTTTTAAAGCTCAAATTTACATTTTCATTGTATTTCTAATTATTCACCTTACTGCTCCTTATTACACCCTTCCTATTTTGCATATCTGTAAAGAGCCACAAACCTTTATTATATATGGATGTTCCTGATGTACTTAGTCCAGTGTATGTTGTTGTATTAGAACTGTTTTATAGATATTGAATTGATCAAAAACTGCAAAAGTAGCCTGTACATTTTAAATTTTAATAATATTTTATAGGTGTGGAATATTTGTACTGGAAAAATAGAAGAAGATTTTGTTTGCCATGAAGATGCTGTTCTTTCTTGTGCTATTTCACCTGATGCCACCAAGTTTTCATCTACCTCTGCTGACAAAACTGCCAAGGTTAGTAAACATAATGTTGACAAATCTGCACAATGAGGTAAGTGTATCCTGGAATTTGTGCTAAAGACCAACTTCATTAGGTAGCAAACAACCACTCCAAATACCTCTATGCATTTCAAAATATCATATATAATGTATCAGGTGACCATCTGTTAGTTTGTCTGTATGCTTGCTTACTTGCTGTGTGCTAGTGAGGTTATAGTGTGATCTGTTTTGGGGTCTGTGTTCTGAGCCAAGTGTCCGGCTAGGCTAGGCTGAGAGTTTACTAATGAGCCTGCTGTCCTTTGATTTCCCCAACCCCGTAAAGTGCCTTGACAAGGGGGCAGAGCTAACTCAGGGAAAATATATTCTTCTTCGAGTGCTTGCTCACATCAATTCCATTCTAGGTGTGTGCACCTGGGTGCGTGCAGTTGTCGGACACTTTTGCCTTAGCGGTATCTGTAGGGCCTGCTGTGGCAGTAAATTCAATTCAATTCAGAAATTGCAGTACCTCCCGTTCGGTCCATGCTGGAGCTCCTTTGCGATTCTGGGACTCCAAGGTCACCTGTGCTGATGAGCTCTGCGTGGTCACCTGTGCTGATCAGCTCACCATGCTGGCCAAACAGGAAATGAAATTCAAAAGTTTGCGGAGCTTTTCCTGTCTACCATCTGAGTTGAGAGCGCTGTCCAGAGCGGTCGCAATGGAGCACTCTGGGATAGCTCCTGGAGGCCATTACCATCGAATTGCATCCACACTACCCCAAATTTGATTTCAGCGCTAATCCCTTTGTCGGGGCGGAGTACAGAAATTGATTTTAAGAGGCCCTTTAAGTCGACAAAAATGGCTTCGTCGTGTGGATGAGTGCAGGGTTAAGTCGATCTAACGCTGCTAAATTCGACCTAAACTCGTAGTGTAGACCAGGGCTAAGAAGAGGGACCCAGCACCGAGCAAGTTGGGGCATTGGGCAAAGGACCCTGCTTGGGCCGCCTGCCCACACCAAAGCTGCAAGGGGGCACGTCCCCAAGGGGACCTACTACCCCCCCAAGGGATCCGCCACCGACTCTGGGGAGCAGTAGAGGACCCAGGCTGATGGCGCAGTCAATGCTCTCTCAGCTCCCAGCGCCCAGAGAGCAACAGACTCTCCCGCGGCAGCCGGCACTGTGTGCAGTGATGGACCCAGTGAAGGCTCCTTACAAAGGGTAAGCCAGCCATGAAGGCCTCCCAGAAGGCGAGTGAGCGCCATCATTCTCTGGAGCCGAGGCAGAGCCCTTTGTTGCCATGTCCTTGGTGTCCACGTCAGCCCAGGTCACTGATTTGCCGCTACCGGTTGCGGCCACCACGCTCTCGGCACCGGTTATCTTTGTGCTGGCCATCACCATCCCCAACACCTTGGGAACACAGTCCCTACTCCCAGCACCGGTTTTATCATTCGAGGCACTGGTCGCCCACGGCGACGGTTAGCCGACAGACCCAGACGTCGATGACCCCACCCTGGTCACCGAAGGAGGATTTCTCCAGGACAGGCAGGGAGTTCAGCCCCTCGCCGAGACAGCACCGTAGCAACTAGGCTCTGAAGGGTGCATCCACCACAGCAATGCTGACCTGGCAGCAGGGCCAGTGGCCAGTGTAATGGCCTTACTGGAATGCCTGGGGCATGCCGGTTATGCTGATTTCCCCCGTCTCACCAGTTGCCGCGTCGGACAAACCCCAATCGGCACTGGTGGCGCCAGGCTTGGTGCAGGAAGCACCAGTGGGCACTGCGGTGGAGGAACAGGTTCCCACCCTGAGACCCCCTGTCCCTGCAGGGGATGATGCCCCGGGCCCTTCCCTGGTGGTTCAGTCATCGTCCTCCTCTCCAAACGAGACAGTGGTGGGATTCTTCCGTGCTAGCCCACCAGACAGCTTTAGGGAGCACCAGTGGGACTCCCTCCACAAGTTTAAGGACTCCATGCCCAAGTTGATGGCCCAAGAGTTCGGGGCTCTTGTGGAGGAAGGTACCACAGCAGCTCGGTGCTCCATGCAGATGGCCTAGGATGAGTCCGATTTAGTGGCCAGGGTGGTTGCCTTGGTGGTGGCCATGTGGCACAGCTCGTGGCATCGGCCTGTCCCAGGAGATGCAGTCGTCCATACAAGAGCTTGGGCCACCCTCCGCTCCCAGGGGATGCATATGCCTCAGTCTGCGAGGCAGCCATTCCAACTGCCCCCACTGCCAAGGCCTTAGCAGCCTTGGCAGGGATCTACGAGGAGAAGAGACAATGGGTTCAGTTGCCGCTGCCCTTCTCTTCCCGCTCACCTGCACAACCTGGCCGGGTGGAACACGATGGAGCCAGAAGCAGGCATTTTGAGGGTGTGCTCGAGAGCGACGCCCCAGTCACCTCCCCGGATCTGCCCCATCTTTTCCTCAACCATCTCCATCCCTATGCTCCATGGTTAACTACTGAGGATCTGGAATGTTTGTCCTGAGTCCAATAGGTCCTACTAGGGAGTAGAAAGCCCTCCACTAGAGAGACCTACCTGGCCACCTGGAAACAATTCACGTGCTGGGCCTCAGGCCAAGATGTTAGGCCTGAGCAGGCCTCGCTGCAGCTGATCCTGGACTACCTTATGCATCTCAAGCTCCAAGGTTTGTCCCTTTTATCAGTTAAGATCCACTTGGCTGCTATATCAGCCTTTCACCTTCCGTTCCAGGGCAGATCAGTCTTGGCTCATAGCATGATGGTCCGGTTCTTAAAAGGTCATAATCGGCTCTACCCTCGAGTCCAGGACCCAGTCCCTCTGTGGGACCTGAATCTGGTGCTCGCACGGCTCGTGAAAGCTCCCTTTGAGCCGTTGGCATCCTGTTCCCTTCTGCTCTCCTGAAGGTGTCATTCCTAGTGGCAATAACTTCTGCCTGAAGGGTCTCCGAGATTAGGGCATTTACATCAGGGCTGCCCTATACGGTGTTCAAGGACAAAGTCTAGTTGCAGCCACATCCGGCTTTCCTGCCCAAGGTGGTTTCGCAATTTCACACAAGCCAGGACATATTCTTGCCTGTCTTCTGCCCAAAGTCTCATAAGTCTGAGGAGGAACGTAAGTTGCCCTCCCTGGATGTCAGGAGAGCGCTAGCCTTCTACATCGAGAGGACCAAGCCATTATGCAAGTCGACGCAGTTGTTCATCATGGTGGCAGGTAGGTTGAAAAGTCGTCCAGTGTCCACCCAGAGAATTTCTTCTTGAATCACAGCCTGCATCCGATTCTGCTATGACCAGGCAAAGGTGCTTCCACTGGCCATTGTAACCGCCCAGTCAACCAGAATACAAGCCTCGTCGGCAGCCTTCCTGGCCCATGTGCCAATCTTAGATATCTGCAGGGCTGCCACCTGGTTGTCTGTACATACGTTCACATCTCACTATGCACTTACCCAGCAAGCCCGAGACGATGCTGGCTTCAGTAGATTGGTATTACAAGCTGCATGTCTGTGAACTCTGAGCCCAGCTCCAGGGATACTGCTTGTGAGTCATCTAGAATGGAATCGACATGAGCAAGAACTCAAAGAAAAAACGGTTACCTACCTTTCGTAACTGTTGTTCTTAGAGATGTGTTGCTCATGTCCATTCCATTACCCGCCCTCCCACCCCTCTGTCAGAGTTGCCGGCAAGAAGGAAATGAGGGGGTGTAGGGCCAGCGGCGCCTGATATACTGATGCATAAGCACGGCACTCAAGGTGGCACCACAGCCAGCCCTACGGATACCTCTAAGGCAAAAGTCTCTGACAGCTGTGTAGATGGGCACGGCACATGTCTAGAATGGAATGGACATGAGTAACACATCTTGAAGAACAGTTACAAAAGGTATGTAACTGTTTTATCCCAACTTTTTATGTATAAAATGATGGGGTCTAAATTAGCTCAAGAAAGAGATCTTGGAGTCATTGTGGATAGTTCTCTGAAAATATATGTTCAATGTGCAGTGGCAATTAGGAAGCTAACAGAACCATTAGGAAAGAGATAAAAAAAGAAAATATCATAATGTCACTATATAAATCTGTATATGCCCATACTTTGAATACTGTGTGCAGTTCAAGTCACCCCATCTTAGAATTGGAAAAAGTGCTCAGAAGGGCAACAAAAATGATTAGGGGTATGGAACAGCTTCAGTCCGAGGAGAGATTAAATAGACTGGGACTGTTCATCTTAGAAAAGAGACAACTAATGGGAAATTATGATAGAGGTCTATAAAAAACATGAATGGTAAGAGAGATTGAATAGGGAAGTGTCATTTATCCCTTCACTTAACACAAGAAATGGGGTCATCTGATGAAATTAACAGGCAGCAGGTTTAAAACAAGCAGAAGGAAGTACTACTTAACATACAGTCAACCTGTGGAACTCATTGCCATGGTATGTTGTGAAGACCAAAAGTATAATTGGGTTAAAAAAAGAATTAGATAAATTAATGGAGGCTAGGTCCATCAATGGCAATTAGCCAAGATGGTCAGGGATGCAACCCCATGCTCTGTGTCCCCCTAAACTTCTGATTGTCAGCAGCTGGGAGTAGACGATGGGATGAATCACTTGAAATCACCCTGCAGCATCTGGCACTGACCTCTGTCAGAGATAGAATGCTGAGCTAGATGGACCATTGGTCTGACCCAGTATGGCCATTCTTATGTTTTTACTTTCTAAAGCTTTAGAGACCTCCCAGAATTTATCTTGGAGACAACTACACACATTCTTAAGGAGAACGGTTGACTTTAGTTCTCAAAAGATACACAGTCCATGCTCAGTATTTTGCATAGCTATGTGTATTGCTTTAGGGTTTTTGTAACTAAAGCATTAAGCAACTAGCTACAAACATTTTACAAGACAAAATTTTTAAAAATAACTAAAGATTATGCATCCGAAGAAGTGGGTTGTAGCCCACGAAAGCTTATGCTCTAATAAATTTGTTAGTCTCTAAGGTGCCACAAGTACTCCTGTTTTTTTTTAAAGATTTAGATGTATCTCACATTTTCAAAAGTACTGAACACCCAGCAACCCTCATTGACATCAAATCAAGTATGTTCCTAAAAATGGATTTGTGAATCTCGGTTTAGGCTTCTGTTTTTGAAAATTGTTGGCCTACTTTGTATTTTGCCCCTTGTATGTCCAAGTGTTAATTAGCAATCAGATCCTTATTGTCTGCAAGTCTGCTTTTAGACATTAAAATTATTTTGTGCAGTACTTGTAATTCAAATATTTTTATAAAAATTGTATTTCATCAGAATATGCAGTTCCTTCAAAATCAAAACACTTTGTGAAATCAAGTCTGTTTTGCTCCAATTTTGTTTTGGAAGAAAACCCGAAAAATAAGTTCCAACATGTCAAAATGTTTTGATTTTTCATTTTAAAATGACTTTTTGTTTAGAATTTTTAAAAATTGTGTATAATATATTTTTATATTATATTGTCTAAACTAAATGTTCTTAATGATTCAAAATCATTACTTTTCAGAATTTTCCTTCCAAAGAGTGTCAAAATTTTCTGGTTTGATTCCTGTTCAGAAAAAAGCCACATTTCAAAATTTCTAAATATTTTGAGAAATGGAACTTATTTTTAAGTATTATTTTACAAATAAATAGATCATTTAAGGTTCCCTTCAAGTTTCAAAGAAAACTGTATAGACATCTTTATTAAAAGACCACCTCCTTTGAGATTACTTTTTGTCAGCCCTGTGAGTGGGCTGCTTAATACATGTTCCATTGTATTATACTCCAGAGCGTGCTTCCGATGTATTTTTTGATCTTATAAAATATCTTTGTATTGATTCATGAAGTTCCTTTTCCTTAATAACTTCATAAACTTTCTGTCTGACAGGTCCTGAGCTTAAAATGTGTAATAATAAAAAAATTGGGCACACTTTTTCAAATAATACCTAACAAATATGTGCCTCTCACATTTAATTAATCTGGAATTTATGTACTTTGAGTATTTTTAATCCCTATGTTAACACGTGTGTTTCTGGTTGGCGTGGACAGATAAAATTGTGTAAATTTTCCATGAAGTATGACTTATCTTTACTTTTTTCTTAAACATTTCATTTTTAGATATGGAGCTTTGAAAGTTCATCTGTTCTTCATGAGCTTAATGGTCACAAAGGCTGCGTGCGGTGCTGCACTTTCTCCTTCGATAACAAATTCTTGGCCACTGGAGACGACAATGGAGAAATAAGGGTACATTTGGAGACATTTTAGTAATACATTGAGTCAAAACTACTCTAGGGGTGCTTAGCCCAGTGTACTTGCCAGATATGAATTTGGGTAATTATATTCTGCCTATCTAATTTCCCTATGCCATTTAGGGAATGTTGCAGGTCAGGAATAAATAGTGGATCCTTTGCCATCAAGGTGGCAGCATTATTTTGTAGTGGGTGCACAACTGAGCTGAAAGTCATCTAGAAACTATAGGCTTTAGAAAAATATCTAAAAGATTAGACTGAATAGAGGGTAAAGACTACAAAAATACAAGAAAAGAGCATTCAGAATAGATGTGCATGTGTACCCTCTGGATTTGACCTGTTTTTGCACTCTTTTTTTTATCATCAATGTTCCTTGTGTGGTGGGACTCTGGATTGTCCATTTTGAGGACTCCTGGTTTACAAATATACTTATGGATTGATAGAAAAGGATTCCCTTTTTTGGGGTTCCTTGTGAGTATTTTGTTTTAAGTTTGTTTTGCACAAAAAAAGAAGAAAATGTAATGTAAGGTGGCTTTATGCCCATTCCTCACTTCCTGGAAGCAGAAAATATATTTGTCATGTTGACTTTGTGGTTTTTTTATGGTGGTCTAGTGATGATGATTATGGTGCTCTATAGATTGTTGGCATTCTTTACTAATTAGTCTCCCGTGAGTCAGTTGTGAATTAAACCCTCCGTATACCATAAAGGTATAAGATTAAGAGTTATCATCTAAATTGCCCTCTCACTTTGCAACCAAATATAATGTTTGAAGTAAAGGTTGGATTTCTCTAGTACTAAAAAGAGAAAAAAATAAATCCTGTCATCCTTGAAGCAATACTCCTTTTTATTTAACGCCATTAATAGATTGTATATATTATTAATTATGTCTCTCTTAGATTTGGGATGTCTCAAGAGGTGAATTACTTCATCTCTGCTCCCCTGTTACTGTAGATGAAGGAGAATCAACACATGGTGGCTGGGTAACAGACCTCTGTTTTTCTCCTGAGAGTAATATGCTTGTGTCATGTGGAGGATATCTTAAGGTAAGCCCCACAAAATACTGCTTTAATTTAAAGTACAGGAATGGAAGGTGACACCCTCGGTGTCCTGGTCATATTCGGTATTTTAGTTTTAAAAACTGTTTCCCTCCCACAGCCCCCATTTCTGATTGCTTACAACTTTCTTAAATTTCTTTTGGGGATGACATTTTTTTCATGCTTCATTTCTGTCCAAAGGTTTAAAAAAAAAAAAATTTAGTAAAATCGATTGTGTCTTTTGAGTTATTTGAATATAGCATTGGTGGGAAGCTTTCCTATATATCTTAAATGTTGAACCAGTTATGATCTATAAACCACTGTATTTGCAATGCCAGAGAAAATGGAATTGAATAATCAGTTATGCTGATCAATGGATTCATGAGCATTTCTAAATCTCTCTGACGTTGTATCTAGCATGGTAAAACAAATGTCTTGGGAACAGAACTATTTAATAGGCTAATCAATAGAGTTTCTTTTTACTTAGAAGAAGAAAATAAAAACAACCCAAGAAGAAGTGACAAATCTTAAATGACCAGAACTATGATTAAGAGTAGAAACTGATGTTAGCAAAATACCCCTGCTAACAAATGTTCTTATATTAAGGGCATGATCATTGCTGAACACCCTCAGATCTCCTCAATCTTGGGTGTTCGGTGCCTCCAGAACGTAAACTTCAGAAAGAGTTGTGTGCTCTGCACCTTGCAGGAGTGGACCCTTATTTTGTAATATTTGAACATCAAATACTGGGGTGTTCACTTTTTCTTCATAAATATGTAAGAGTTTAAAAGGAGTTGGTGATGATATGTGGTCCTGGTCTCTAACTATGTCTCCTACAGGCTATAATAATAATGTGGCACTGTACTTTGGAAAACATACTGTAAAAATCCTCTGAAAGGATGCAAGTTAAAACAGGAAATTGAAATTTGTCATTGGTGGAGGAACTTCTAATGGCTACGTTTGTTTAATCCTTTAGAGATTTACAGTAACTATTGTGGTTAGATTCATTGAGCTGTATCCTATTATCTGTTTTTTACACACAACTTCCAAAGATTTTAGTATGAGTTCCATGTGTGGAAAATGACGGGATATCATAGAACCATAGGACTGTAGGGCTAGAAGGGACCTTGAGAAGTCAAGTCCAGCCCCCTGCACTGTGGCAGGGTCAAGTGAACCTAAACCATTCCTGACAGATGTTTTGTCCAACTTGTTTTTAAAAGCTTCCAGTGGTGGGGACTCCACAACCTCCCTTGGAAACCTACTCCAGAGCTTAAGTACCCTTATAGTTAGAAAGTTTTTCCTAATATCTAATCTAAAATCTACCTTGCTGCAGATTAAGCCCATTACTACTTTGTCCTGCCTTCAGTGGACATGGAGAACAGCTGATCACCATCCTCTTTATAACAGCCCTTAATATATTGGAAGACTGTTATCAGTCTTCTTTTCTCAAGACTAAACATGCCCAGTTTATTTTAACCTTTCCTCATAGGTCAGGTTTTCTAGACCTTTTATCATTTTTTTTGTGGACAAATTGGAAAGAGTGTAGAAGAGAGCATCTTTCCTAAATTGTGGTGCCCAGAATCGGATCCAGTACTCTAGCTGGGGCCTCACAAGTGTCATGTAGAGCTGGACAATTACCTCCTGTGTCTTACATACAACATTCCTGTTAACACACCCCAGAATCATATTAGCCTTTTTTGCAGCTGCATCATTGATGACTCAGATTCAATTTGTGGTCCACAATAACCTCCCGGATCCTTTTCTGCAGTACTACCACCTAAACAGTTATTTCCCATTTTATAGTTGTGCATTTGATTGTTCCTTTCTAAGTGAATTACTTTGCACTTGTCTTTATTGAATTTTATCATCTTGAATTCAGGCCAAGTCTCCAATTTGTGAAGGTCATTTTGAATTTTAAACCTGTCCTCCAAAGTGCTTGCAACCCCTTCCAGCTTGGTAACATCTGCAAATTAGATAAGCATGCTCTCCTACTCCATTATCCAAGTCATTAATGAAAATTATGTTGGGCCTTTTGTCTTTGCTAAGAATTCCAGAATCAGCTACATATTAGGGTTGGCAGCAGATGTTGGAGGGCAGGGGAGGGAGTGGAAAAAATTATTTTAAAGTAGTATTGAAACATAAAACTGCACCCTAGGAATTGCCATGTTGGACCAGACCCTTGATCCATGTAATCCAGTGTTCTGTCTCTGACACTGGCTAATGCAGGAAACTTGTTTGTGGATAATTATGGAGTAAACTTCCCATGGGAAAGTTCTTCTTGATTCCTGGTATTTAGTGGTTAATTTATGCCCTGGAAAACTTGAATTTATATACTTTTAAACAAATTTTCTATTCTGCTAATGTAATTGGATAATGATCTCATTATCTTTTAAAATGTTTAATCCTTTTGTGACCCCAACTAAGCTTTTGGCCTTAATGATATCTTTTCACAATAATTATGTTATATAAAAATATATCTCCTCAGTTTTGAATGTTATTTCTCAGTTTAATTTGCTCCTGTACTAAGAGAGGGGTAACAGGGGTATCTGACTTAATCTTCTTTCTTCCATTTATTTTATATATGCCTTTATCATGTCTCCTCTAAATTAAACAGCCCCAATCTCTTCAATATCTTCTAATTTGAACATCTTTCAGGCTTCTAACAATTTGTGTCCCTCTCTGAACCCCTTGTTTTATGTAAGATTGTTGACTCTTTCCTCAAATGCAGAATGAAGGAAGAAAACTTGACAGGCAACTAGGCCCACCATGCTAAACCTATTTTTATAACTTCTTATATTCTATTCCTACTAATTTAAAATGTTTCTCTTTTTATAGTGGTGGAATGTAACTACTGGAGAATCCTTACAAACATTCTACACAAATGGAACAAACCTCAAGTCAATATATGTGTCCCCTAGTTTCAAAGTATATGTGACCATTGATAATCTTGGTATTCTTTATGTGCTACAGATGCTGGAATAAATCCATTGAGCACAGTGGATATTAAAACTCATGCAACTGATACACAGAGTTTTGAGCTGGAAACAAAATTCCTCTAATCTATTTGACATTCATTAAACTGTGAAGTGTTTTTCAGTATTGCATTCATTAAATGTTTGTGTGTATAATGTTTATGTAAATTTTTGCAAATGAGCATGCATTTAATCTTGTTTTTGATCAGCATTATTATTGTTAATAGTTTGTCCTTAAATTTTGATTTGCATACTAAGTATGCACCTTATTACACTGTTGGTAAAATTATATTAAGTTTTATTCAGATAGGGTGAGATAATTGTTAGCAGAAGACATAATAAGAGTATAATACATGGAAATCATAGTTTGTAGAAGTCTGGTGGCAAATGTTTTCAGGTCATGAATGTGACTGTAAAATACCAAAAATTATGATCTTTTACTATGCATGTGTGACATTGTTTTAATGAATACAGAATGGAAAGAATTAATAACTTCGTTAGAATTTCATTTTTCAGTACAAACTTGGTATTGTTTGAGGAATATAAAAATATTTTAGAGAAGAATCAAGTAGCTCTCCACTGGTACAGCAGCACTGCTTTGTACTACTGTATTGAACCGTCATGCTTTCCAGACTTATGGAGATGAGGTGCATTATAGAAGGGTAGTGAGTTTGGCTTACATAGGGAGAAGATAATTTTCTGCAGCTCCCTTTAGGCACACACTCAAAGGGCATTGGTAATTGCATTGGTAGAGATTGTGTACTCATTTTCTAGTCGGAGGAAAGATATGATAGCCAGCTAAACTGAGAATGGAATTGGGTCAAAAGGCTTTTGTTCAGAAATACAGGTGTGTATGGTGTGACTAAAAATATAGAATTTTTCCTTTTGTTTAAGTTTAGCTTTCACTCCAGTTTGTGCCATGAAGATGATAATGTGTGATATCCTGGTCAGCTTTGTTTACAGGGGATCCTCTGCAGAGGAATCTTTTTTGCCCCCAAAGTATGTGATTTTTTTAACATATTTGTTGATCCTGTAAAAGGTATAATGTGTCGGAGATATTCTACACTAGCTGCCTTTTTTCTTAACTTAGATTTTGTGACTATTTAATTAAATAACAAACTATTTCTAATCAAACTTAAAATAAGCCTTGTTCTAGTCTTGATTCTGACTGTTAGTTAACTTGCTCAGGCAGTAATAACTGTGATTTCCTTATTGTGCAATTAATTGCAAAACCCTTTTTAATGTCAGTATTTGGATGTTTAACATGTTAAAGTGTCTTTATCAATTCTCAATTTCAATAATTGTTCATCTTGTATTTCAGAATAAATTTTAAAATATCGGTGTTTTTTCTATGACAACCAAACTTTTTCATTTCTTCATCTATAATCTTCTGCAATTAGACTGTATTAAAGCAATATTGAATACGGGTAATGTAATGAAGTTATACAGTCAGACATGTAAAAAAATGTAATTAAAAATAAATGTAAGAGAAGTGTGTGTGGTTTTTTTGTATATTGAATATGTATATGTAAAGCATTTAAAAAACAATCCAGGCTGCTTCAGCCTAATTTGTGACTAAATCTTGGAGCTCTTCAGTTTATACTTCATGGGGGCAGGGGGTTCAAGGATGAAAAAAATGCAAAGTTTGCTGAAATTCTTTTTCTTTTTCACGAGCAACATGCACAAAAGAGAAGCAGAGACAAATAATCTCTCCATGTGTGTTACCAATCTAAATACATAAAATATAATGAAATTTCAAACTGCATAAGATAATGCTTTGCAAGTTAAGTAATAAAGTCAGCATTAAATAACAAAGGTTGAAGGAATATAAAAAGGTAAGGGGTGGGATTCTGGCCTCCTGTATGCCACTCCACCCCTGTGCTGGCCCCTCCCAAGCCATGCTGCAGCAAGTGGAAGCTGGAGCACTGAGCAGCAAAGGAGATTCTTGGCTGCTCCAGGCTACATGGTGGCTATAAATTACAGCAGCGCTTTGCAGCTCTAATTTACACTTGGGACCATACTAGCAGCCCAGAATCCCAAGGGTGCAAATGTGGCTTTAATCCACCTTCACCTTCCATGCTTCTTCCTCATAAAGGCATAGCACAGAAAGTTAGCCAGCATTTCAAATGTATTTGAAAGCAGCCAGCCAATTAGGTAGTGAGCTACAGGAAGGATGTGTCACATGAGCTACAACAGAAAGGCACTCACACTAAAAGCAGTGAGATCATGGGGTGGGGGGACAGGAAAAAGTCTGGTGCTATATTAGTGGAGGAAGTGAGGAACAAAGTAGAGCTATACAAAGTCTGTGAGAGATGGGAGTGAATCCCTGGAGGATTTTAATTTTAAACTGGGTCCTAAAATGAATAGGGAACCAGTGTAGGCATTTGAGGGAGGAGATGATGTGGGATACACTGTTTTGTGCATGAAGGCAAGGCTGTAGCATTCTGCACATGTTGCAACCTGGACAGCTAAGTCTTGGAAAAGTAAGTGTAGGAAGTTGTAAGGCAAGAATAGAAGGTGGTACGATTGAGGTTATCTGTAGAGGTGGAGTCAAAGCAGTAGTTCATATAGGCAAACAAGGCATTGGTGTAGGAATGAAGGGAAATACGTCTTTTGTAGTTAAAGATCTATAGCAGTTGTGAGAAGGCCTTAAAGAAAAAAAATGTAACTGGCAAGATAAGCTGCAAATATGCTGAGTTCAAAATATAACTGATAAAAGAAGCCTCTAATTGTCCAAACCTGTTCTAACAGACAAAGAATAGTTTTGTGATGTGTTAAACTTTTATTGACCCCTAACATACCAATGCTATATTGAAGAAAGGAGCCCAGTCATATTCTTGTCTGTTCCTGGCCTAAGAGAGTCCAATCCCAAATTGCCCAAAACTGTTTTTTTGCAGAAGTCAGCAATTGGCAGTGGCATTGCTGTTCGTTGAAAGGTATAAATGGTGAACTCCTTGAAGGGGTCATTAATAGTACCTGCCCTAACCAAGTTGGAGCCAGCCAACATGGATGAGAGTACCCCCAAGGTCTAGTCCTTTTGTGAGTATCTTAATCAAATGTCTATGAATGTCTTTTACTGATTAGATGTAGTAATTATTTAGGCTTTTAGGCATGGTTAGAGCAATTATATAAATGCCATTTGGCCTTTGGATTTAATAAAGGAACTTATGGTTGAATTTGTGTCATGGTGGTGCCCTCTGTTGACAATAATTCCAACAGCTGGCAATCGGTAGCCTTGTAAATATAGCTGATGAGAGAAGAGTCAATAATGTTGCTCAAGTTTCTGAACAGAGGAGACAAATAGAAGATGTGAGCTGTGAAAGGAGAATGAGAGAACATAACATCTACATGCTACTTCACATAAAATCATATTGGTAAAAAAAATAAAATGAAATAGGGGCCAAATATACCAGCAATTTCTTTTAATGAAAAGCAATAACGCAGTTAAAAGACAGTTTTATAGCAACATATAGGGGGGAAAATACAGCTTGGTCAGCAAATTCAGTAGTTTTCCTTGATGCTTAGCTATATTCCAATTAACACAAAAGGAACAAAATTTAGCCAGAAGCAACTTATCTAGATAGCGTTAGTACTCCCATTATCTCTTGTAGTGCCAGATCAAATAGAAACATTTCTCCCTCCAAAACTAATAAACCAATTAATGAACATCTCCAGTTTTGTTATCTAGTCTCCTTATCGTCAGCTAAAATCAATAACATCATCATCCTCAGTCTCTGGATGATGTTGTGTTTTAAGTATTCTTTTCAGAAACCACTTTCCTTATCTAAGCTGCTGCAGAGGTTTTCTGTCACTTCATTATCTTTAAACGCTGCCCTTAACCCTTTCACAAATCTTTGCTTTCTTGAGTTTTCTTACTAAGGAGGAAGGCTAGACAAACCCACCACAATACCAGTGTTTTCAAGAAACCTTACATTGCCTTAACTTGCACTATCACTTTAATTACATTTCTCATTGTTTTGTCCTTTCTAATCTGATGTTCTATATCACACATTCATTTTAATAAGACTGAGTACTGCTTCTAATGTCGTCTTTGTGCTAAGGACCCCAAATCTATTGAGTACTTGTGTGAAACTTGGAGGCCGAAAGAATCCTGTCAGTCACAGATAGCAGGGGACTGGTGGTTCAGGGAGACACCCTCACACACACATACTGCAGAGTTTTCCTGAGGGAAATTCCAAATTTTATTTCAAATGATTAGACTAACAGTTCAGTTTAATAATGTGTTGGTCTAATTCCCAGCCGTGTCACAGGGCTGCATTTGATTGTTGGGGAGATTGTCCCCTCAGTTCCACTTCTCCTTCTGAGGCATTTCTAGTAGATGGTGCTCCAGCAGGCTTCAGGGAGTGAGCCAGGATAAGAAAGCGAGAAGCAAGATGCAGGCTGTGCCAGATGGGGTCCCTTTCAGCCCCTTCTTCCCTTGTCGTGCCATGCCCCTGATCCTGTAGACATCCCTACACTAGGGCGTGGGGAAGGGAGGCCTTGGGAAGCAGTCTAATGGCTGTCATCCCAGGGTAGGCATTGTGGAGAATTCTCCCCTAGGAGGATACAGAGCTTTCATAGCCCCTTGCCACCAGTCTGGCCCTTTCATGCTTCGGAAGGGGGTCTGAGCAGTGTGAGGGTCTTGCCCCATATCTGCTTTTGAGAGTTCCAACAGTTTCTCAATCCAGAGCTGGTTCTGATAACACTCTGCAGAATTTCCCTACCTGGATGCTTGTTTCCTTAATGGCTCTGTCAATACAGGGCTTCTACACAGTACTTCAGCTTCTGTCACTCAATGTGTAGCTTTCCCTTTTTGAGACTCTGTTAACTCTCGCTCTCTCAATGCAGTTTCAGTGCCCCACTCCTAGCAAGGGAATAACTGGACCTCCCAGATGTAGCCCAAGATGAGAGGCAATAAACAGTTTCCCTTAGTGCTTCAAACCCAGTTATATAGGGCAAACTTACCCAAAGATAAGATTCTTTGAAAAAAAAAATTTCCAACTGTCTGTCTAGACTGTTAACTCATAGTGACTGTTACATATTTCCATGTTTTTTTCTTAATAGTCCTTAATAATTTTAAGGCTCATGTGGTCAAAGGCACCTCAGCTCCATTTCCATCCAAGAGTTTTTTAGAGCCAGCACATAGTGTTCTCTGCATAAACTTACAAATCATTTTTACATATATATACCCTGCATTGGTATATAAACCAAAGTTTGGCTATTGGTGTTATAAAATGTATTTCCTGGTTGACAGTAGCTCATTGCTCCTGATTTCTATATTATATTTGTGGGTTGTGTCTTGTTGAGTGAGTGAGTTTGGATTTTTTTTAAAAACCTGGTATTCTTTTAAACCTTTGTGTGTGTAACGGATGGGAGAATGTGAGTGTCTTGTGATACTTTCAAACTAATTTTTGGAGTGGCGATGTTTACAAAACTAATTAGCTTGTTAATCTTGTTTCCCTGTAACGTCAACCCAATGTATGTGGTCCTGCTCCAAGAGCAATTGAAGACTTTTATTTTTTTTCTAGCTGAAGAGAAGCTTATGCTGTGTACTAGAGAGAACTCCATCTCACAAGCTAGGGTGTCACAAATGGATTCCTTATATACACTATATATTGAGACTTTTATTCTATCTTTCTCTTTTGTGCTCTTTTCCCCACAGTATGTCTGTGTGTCTATTTTTTCTCTTTGGCATTTTCCGGTTTCTTCATAGATGAACATAAACTCAATAGTAGTGTAGGAGCGCAGATTGAACTTTTGAACCCATGGTGTTTAAATTGGTTCAAAATGAGGCAAGCCAACTTTCCAGCTGTTTGAGAGTGTATACTATATAGGTGGTATATCTAATATTTTATAATACACACCTGCATATGTAAATACTATATACTGTTTGGAAGTAGTTTGCTCCTACAAACAAAGCTATAATGTATCTGTAGGGGAACAAGCAATTTTTTTTCATCTTACACAATTGTTTGTATAGGTATTTCTGGAGTATTCTAATAGACAAGAGTGTGGATCTATTATACTACACTTTTAAAAATGGAAATTGCTTACCTGTAATTCTTATTGTAGTTATAATTGGTAGTAATTATAGCAGATCCATATTCTTCTTCTCCACTAGACTCAAAGTTTATTAAATGTTTATATTCTTGAAAACCTGCTGGTTTAGGGCAGTTTACTGGCTCAGCCTTTAGCTGTGTGAAGCATTCTGAATATTGTTATGCATCAGGAGTAGGGATCCAAGAGTATGGAACTGCTACCTTCAGAAAGAGAGCGCATTACAGGTAATTTTCTTTCCCCAGGCATTTCAGAGTTAGAACAGTTTATGAAGAAAAGAATAAAACTCAAAATTACTATGAGTGTTTGCTCATGTTCATATACCTCATTCCAAAGGGTAAGAAGAAAGATTAGGGGAGTAGGAGGAAATTTGTTTTTGGTTTAACAACCGATCCCTAGAGAGGGATGTAATAGACAATATGGAGGAGCTGACATGATTTTAACATAGGATTAGAAAATGCCTAGTGTGTGGTGATGGTTTTTTTAACAGAACATTTGCGGAAAGAACGGATGATCAATTATAGATAACTTTCCATAGGCCTGTATCTCCAGAATACAGAGCAATTACCTCCTGTTTTTTGTTTTGTTTTTGTTTTTAAAAAAAGCTTCTGAAGTTCGCATCTCTCTGTTGGTCAGCGAACAGGCAGTAGCATTAGTGTGTTCATGTGACTCGATTGGATGTTCTGTGCAGTTCACTTAGGACTACAGGGCTGCAGTTGAGGCTTATAGATCCAGATGTGTGAACAACAGATATTGGAAGCAACTTCTAAAAGTAAGTTGTCCGACATGTGAATTGCTCAAGAGTTTCAGTTTAGAAGTATGAGTGGTGTGAATACTATACATATTAGGATATAAACTTATGCTGATTAAGAGAAGTGAGGTAAGCTTCTGGCTGACGTATTAGGAAAGCTTCAATCCATTTTTTAAAAATAGGCACAATATAATTTCTTTGCTACTTTGAGGTACCTACATTTTCATAAATTATTTTAAAACATTAAAATACGTGGTAGGTGCTTCACTATATTAATTTCTCAAACAGAAGCAAAAAAACTATGTTCTTTCATCTGCTCTAAAACTAGTGAAAAGAGGGACTGAATAAAACTCATTTAGCTGGTTTTGGAGGGTGTCAGCTGTCAAACTGCTGCTGTGACTCAATAGCTGGTCACTGGAAGCAATAAATTTGAGGCAAATCCTCAGGGTACAATGTTCTTCCTTTCAAAGTTACATGTTGTGGTGGGTGGCAAGATAGAAATCTCTGCTAGAGCTTCTAATGTCATTGACTATCACAGTGCCCAAAGAAAGATCCTCTCAGGGGATGACTGCTGGAGACAGATGCAAACTGATTGGCTTATGGAAGCCACTAAAAAGGGCCTTTAACTCTTTGTGTAATAAGTTAGCAATCTGGCCAGGAAATTTTAATTTGGCTTGGGAAATGTATTAATAACAACATATGGTAATAAGTAAAAAATTTGCAAACTTATGATCATATCATCTCTTTCCACAGCAATACCTATTGAAGGGAACAAAACTTGCAAACTCTCAGTCAGGGTAGAGTTTCCTCCTTTGTACCCCTGGAATGCACAGGGGCTTTGGTTCTTTAAATCCAAGATGATACCAAACTGGGAGGGATTGCAACTGCTTTGGAGGACGGGGTCATAATTCAAAATGATCTGGACAAATTGGAGAAATGGTCTGAGGTAAACAGGATGAAGTTTAACAAAGACAAATGCAAAGTGCTCCACTTAGGAAGGAAAAATCAGTTTCACACATACAGAATGGGAAGAGACTGTCTAGGAAGGAGTATGGCAGAAAGGGATCTAGGGGTTATAGTGGACCACAAGCTAAATATGAGTCAACAGTGTGATGCTGTTGCAAAAAAAGCAAACATGATTCTGGGATGTATTAACAGGTGTGTTGTGAGCAAGACACGAGAAGTCATTCTTCTGCTCTACTCTGTGCTGGTTAGGCCTCAACTGGAGTATTGTATCCAGTTCTGGGCACCGCATTTCAAGAAAGATGTGGAGAAATTGGAGAGGGTCCAGAGAAGAGCAACAAGAATGATTAAAGGTCTTGAGAACATGACCTATGAAGGAAGGCTGAAAGAATTGGGTTTGTTTAGTTTGGAAAAGAGAAGACTGAGAGGGGACATGATAGCAGTTTTCAGGTATCTAAAAGGGTGTCATAAGGAGAAGGGAGAAAACTTGTTCACCTTAACCTCTAAGGATAGAACAAGGAGCAATGGGCTTAAACTGCAGCAAGGGAGGTTTAGGTTGGACATTAGGAAAAAGTTCCTAATTGCCCGGATGGTTAAACACTGGAATAAATTGCCTAGGGAGGTTGTGGAATCTCCATCTCTGGAGATATTTAAGAGTAGGTTAGATAAATATCTATCAGGAATGGTCTAGACAGTATTTGGTCCTGCCATGAGGGCAGGGGACTGGACTTGATGACCTCTCGAGGTCCCTTCCAGTTCTTGAATCTATGAAAAAAAATCCATAGATGTCCTAGGAGTTGTGGAGTTCCACAGACTTGGCAAAGCTGCCTATGCCACCTATGTGCCTCCCGTTAAGTCCTTTGCCACTGGCCCCCAACATTCCTGCAAAGGGTGGTTCATATTTCAGAATGGGTCACTTCACTATGCTGGTGGAGGAATCAGTGCTGTGAGGAGATGCTACTGCAGAGTTGCTACTGCACTTCAGACTTGATACGATAGAAATGTGTGTAGACTGTTTATTTTTCAGTAGGAACAAAGCATTTAGAGAAAAAGGATTCTAAAAACACACTACTTTTGCTTTAAGAAGGCTAGCCGATCAGTGTGTGTCACTGGCCACAGCTTCTGAAGGGAAGAACAGCAGGTGCCTGAACTCAGCCAGACCTACTGGGTAAAGGTGGTTGATACACAGGTTACATTAGCCTATGGCCCAGTGTAGGAGTGGGGGAATTGTGAGGATGCATTCAGAAACCACAAAGAGGACAGAGGTGAAGCTAGTCCTGTAATCATAACAGCGGTGCGCTCTAGACTGGTGAATTTCCAGTAAGTGACAGCAGCAGTAAAAACAAAAGCATTGCTTATTTTGTAGTAGGAACAAAGCTTTTATTCTTGTGTGCTCTCAGTGGTTTCCAACCTGTGGTCTGCAGACCCCTGGAAAAATTGAGGGGAAGTTGTCTCTTCAGTGCTCTAAAAAAAATGACACCGCGACAAGAAACTGTTTCCACCCACCCTCTCCCACACACATGGATGGCATTTAAGTAGCTGAGGCACTCTGGGGTAACAAATTTTATGAAAGGTCATTCAAATGTGATCAGATTCAAGTGCCACTGGAGATAAGGACCAGGAAAATATCAACACATTAAGCAAAGACGGGCGTTACAATAGCTATGTTCCCACAGAAAATTGTTCTTAATTTAGAGTTAGGAAATGCATTTAGGCAGCCTTATCAGTATAATCTTTTGGGGGGGGGGGGGCAGAAGGATCAGCAGTTACACCAGCATTGCCATTCATACCAGTCTCTGCTCAGATGCCATAGTACCCAAACACAATCCAGCATTCCAACACAAACTCTCTACAGTTCTGACACAGAACCATTCACCCGTCTGATTCCTGACAATCCCCCTCAAACACAAAACCATAACTCCAACCACAGACAGATTAATACTCCCAGATAAAAATTATGTTAAAATAGAAATAAGGGTAAGAGGACAAACAGTAATTTGGGGGTAATAATACATTATAGGGTTGTCTCATAACAATGAATTTCCTAGGTTTAAATTTGAACATAGATTCAAATATGCTAAGGTATGGTAAAACACAGGACACCCAAACAACCTTAAAACTGCAATGCAGTGTGGTTATTGCATAAGGGCACTGTAGTGTTCATAGTTTCAGAAATTTAACTTGTTTTTAAAAACCAGTTTAATCAATTTCTTCTCCTCATGGTGTCACTACAGGACAGAGTTAAGGTTGTTTAAGTGCCCTTACTGTGCATTTCTATACCCTAGCATTTTTGGATTTCTTTGGATGTTAACCTTAACTCTGAATTTCCAGGGTTTATAATGCTTGTTTTGGGGATGATTATAACATCTCTGTAATATATTTTACTTTGTTACTAATGTGCCCTTTCCCTGTTCTTAACAGTTTTTGTCTTGGAATTTCTGTCTTTTTTAAAAAGATTAAAAATGTCAAAAATACATAAACACTGGACAAGAAACCCAAATTGAATCTTACTGTGTAATATTTCTAATAATTTGAAGCAATGATGTAACATCAACAGTCAATCTTAACTTTTAGGGCAGGGGTAGGCAACCTATGGCATGCGAGCTGATTTTCAGGGGCACTCACACTGCCCATGTCCTGGCCACCGATCTGGGGGGCTCTGCATTTTAATTTAATTTTTAAGTGAAGCTTCTTAAACATTTTTAAAACCTTATTTACTTTACATACAACAAGAGTTTAGTTATATATTATAGACTTATAGAAAGAGACCTTCTAAAAATGTTAAAATGTATTACCGGCACGCAAAACCTTAAATTAGAGTGAATAAATGAAGACTCGGCACACCACTTCTGAAAGGTTGCCGACCCCTGTTTTAGGGCCAGATTCACCTGAACAGGCATAGTGCAAAGTAGCCATGCTGGCGAGTTACCCTGGAGTCTCCATAATATTTTACAAGTAGATGTGCCTGTGGTGTTAAAGGCTACAGTGTATTAATTGTACATGAAAAAGAGTCCCTCAGTTACACCTGTGAAATTGCCTCATCAGTGTAAGGTCTCAGATACCTGTGCATGAGTTCAGCACATAATCCAAAAGGGAAGTTAAAAGCTGTATAATCAGTGTCACTGTGCAGCCTACCACGAGTCAATGTGATGTGACAGAACCAGCTACAAGCATGGTTGAGAGCTCCTTTGTTTAGAATATCACCAGGTTGAATCATCCCTGGGGTTTGTGATCTGTTACCATCCAATGTTTAAATTCTCAGCCATTTTTTGGCTTTTTTATATTTTACAAATTAAAGCCTGGTGTGTTGTACAGGTGTCATCTAGTAGAAAATGGAATTCACAATTTGATCCAGACCCGTCCTATTATCACAGGTTCACCTTCACTTACCTCTTTAAGCCGCCCTCTCCTGCTTTCCACTTTCTGTCCAGGCTCTGGCTACCTTCTGCAAATAATGACAAAAATCCAGCATGACCTTACCTTACCTTACCACAGTCACAGACTGATGGTCATGGCCACTGCTGCTGAGCTTTGGAAGCTAACTGACAGGGGTGTTGCTGTGCAATGCTATGGCTCAGCAGGAGCTGCAGCCCGTGTCCCCTAGTTGTTGGGTGTGCAGGCACACAGGGTCACTCTCTACCTTCAGTGCAACAATGGCTCTTCTAGCCCCTAGGCTAGGTCAGTGACCTAATCCCAAAGCCCCAGGCCAGGCTCTACAAAGCCTGACTTAGGGGTTGCAACATTCAGCATTGCAATGACTAACTTTCAGGTGCTTAAAAAAATCATTGAACAGCAGTGGGAACCACAAAGCCTGACAGAGTCCCGAGGCTCCCTATATAAAAAAAACAAGGCGAGAGAGGTGGCGAAGAATGCAATCCACAAAAGCCAGCATGGTAACCAGCTCACCACCTGAAATGCCAATGAGAGGGATGTGTCCTTACACCCTCCCTTTGCTCAGTTAGGCACCTTAGTCCAAGCTGTAGGGAGGTACCGCACTCTGCTTGCTATTCATAGCCAGGAACCCCTCTCTTGGAAACAGGCAATGTGGGGGCCTAAGTTGTTTTTTGTGAGAAGGACTTAAATGTGCCTGCTGCTCTCCATACAAAATGGCTGCATGAGGCAGGGGTGACTTTATGCCTTTCAGCCCAGAGGTTAGAACACTCAACTGGGATGTAGGAGACTCAGGTTCAATTATCATAAGAACAAAAGAGCGGCCATACTGCCTCAGATCAATGGTTAATCTAGCCGGGCAACCTGTCTTCTGACAGTGGCCAGTGCCAAGTGCCCCAGAGGGAATGACCAGAACAGGCAATCATCAAGTGATCTATCCTCGGTTGTCCAACCCCAGCTTCTGGCACTCCAGGCCTAGGGACACCTAGAGCATGGGGTTGCATCCCTGACCGTCTTGGCTAATAACCATTGATGGACCTATCCTCCAATAACTTACCCAATTTCCTTTTGAACCCCATTATCCCTTGGCAACAAGGTCCACAGGGTGACTGCGTTATGTGAATAAGTTCTTCCTTTTGTTTGTTTTAAACCTGCTGCCTATTAATTTCATTGGGTGACCCCTGGTTCATGTGTTATGTGAAGGAGTAAATAACTTTCTCCACACCACACCAGTCATGATTGTATAGACCTCTATCATATTCTGATAATTTATTCTTACCTTTTGTTTCCTCTCTTTTAACCAGTGACTGATTGATGAGAGGATCTTCCCACTTATCCCATGACAGAGCTTATGGTACATTCTATTTTCCTCAGTAGGATTTGGCTTCCAACGTTTAAAGGAGTCTTTTTGCCTCCAACTGCTTCTTTTATTTCGTTTAGCCATAGTGGCATTTTTTTGGCCCTTTTACTATGTTTTTTTAATGTGGGGTATATATTTAATTTGCACCTCTGTTATATTGTTTAAAAATGTGTCCATGCAGCTTGCAGGCATTTCACTTTTGTGACTGTACCTTTTAATTTCTGTTTAACTAGCTTCCTAATTTTTGTGTAGTGCCCCTTCCTGAAGTTAAATGCTACTTGGGTAGACTTCTTTGGTGTCCCTTCCCACCCCAAGGGTATTAAATTTAATTATATTATGGTCACTATTACCACGCAGTTCATCTATATTCACCTCCTAGAATACATGGTTTGCTCCACTTAGGACTAAATTAAGAATTCTCTTCTCTTGTGGGTTCCAGGACTAACTGCTCCACGCAGCAGTCATTTATGGTGTCCTGAAACTTTAGCTCTGCATCCTGTCCTGAGGTGACATGTACCCTGTCAATATCAGGAGAGTTGAAATCCCCCATTATTTTGAATTTTTATAACCTCTCTAATCTGGAGCATTTCCCAATCATCTCCCCTCTCTATGAAAGGGAGACAGAGGATTTGAACAGGGGTTGCCCACCTCTCAAGAGTGTGCTCTGTCTATTGAGCTGTGGGCTGTTCAGAGGTGGGCTTGTTTCAAACTCTCTTGCTGAAGCTGTTCCACTGTGTATAAATAATTAGAGTCATCGGAGCAGGGGAACTGGACCTTCCAGGTGGGTGCCCTCACCACCAGGCAGATAGACACACATGCTCTCTCTTTCTGGTCCAATGACTCTTTGGTTATCTATCCAAAATGGAACATCTTCAACAGGAGAGACTGAGGAAGCCCCCTTCCCCCATCAGGCTAGCCCATAGTTCAGTGGTTCGAGCACTCACCTGAGAGGCTTGGAAGACCTCTGTTCAAATCTTTTCTCTGCATCAGGCAGATAGGGAAGATTGAACCTCTGTCTCCCACAGCCAAGCTGAGGGTGCTACCAGTGAGCTAAAAGTTATATGGTGAGCAGTACCACCACCTCGTCCTTATTTTTGACCCAATCCTGTAGGCAAGCTCTGAGCACGCCTTGTGGTTTGGGCCACCAGGTGAGCTAGGTGGAGGAATGCCTGGTTCACAGATCACACCGGGTCTTAGGCAGGAGGTAGGTGCTCTGATGCCTAGAGGGAGGCACCACTGCACTTTCCCAAAGGTAGAAACTTAGGCACCCAGTGAACTTTTACCCTGAAAACATAGTTGCCAAATGAGTTTATACACCAACATGGTTCCGATCACACTGGCACCCTAGTACCTTTGTGGATCTGGGCCCCAGTGATCATGTCTACTTCCTATAACCTTCCCTCACCCAGCTCCACACTGGCACCCTGCCTCCACTCCTGCCTCCCCAGCCCCGCCTTTTACCCCAAACATCACTCTGTTTCTGCACCACAGCAGCTCCCGCCTGTCTCAAAACTAACCCCTGGCAGCTTGCTTCCCTCCTCAAGCTCTGTCATTCTAGCAGCTCCCAGATGCTTGCTCCAGTCCGCCACATCCAAATAGCTACCTCAAACCCAGCATCTCCCCTGCTTACCTCACTTTGACTCATGCTCCCCCCGTCCCCGTCCCCAGTGTCCACCCACTCCCCCCCCCATTTTTGCCAACTCATCCAGCACGGTATCCCAGTTAGTCCTGGCATCAGTGCCTCCAAATCCTGAGATTCTCTGTCCCTCAAAACTGGCCTGAGTGTGCTCCTAAACTCTCCTCTTACTTTAGGCGTCTCAAAGGGTAGTGGCTTGCCAGGGCTGACTGGCTTTCTGGCCGCCCCAAGCAAAAAAAATAAAAATAAAAACCTGCGGCGCGGCCGGAGCCGGGGTGCAGGGGGACTCCCTGCCCTGCAGATGTGCCCTGGCTAGCGGGGGGAGGGGGAGGGAGCGGGGAGAGAGAGAGAGAAGGGGGATGGCCAGGGCTTCAGCGGGGCGCTGCCACGCGGCCCCTCCCGCCGTGCCGCCTGCCTGCTCCGCATCCACCGGCAGTCAAGCTCTCCCCTCCCCTGCTGCCTCCCCCGAGTGTGCTGTGTTCCCGCCCCTCCCCCCGCGCTTCCCCGCCGCCAAAGCAGCTGACTCCTGCATCCACACACACACATGCCCCCCGAGCCCTGACTCCTACACCCCCCCACACACCCCAGCCACCTGCCCCCCTGACTCCTGCCCCCCCTCACACACCTGCAGCCCCCTGCCTTCCCTGACTCCTGCAACCCGTGACATCCCTTGCCCCCCCCCCCCAGGCCCAGCCCCCTGCCCTCCCTGACTCCTGCACTCCCACCCCACAGCCCCACCTGCACCCCTCGCACCAAACGGGAGCTGCCCCAGGTAAGTGCTCCAACCCCCTGCCCCAGCCCTGGGCCCCCTCCTGCACCCTAAGTGCTGGCCAGATCCCGCACCCCAATGTTTTTTTACATTTTTTATTTATAAAGCGCTCTTATCCAATGTGCTTTACAATAGTTAGCTAACGGTACAAACAATATTTGGAAAGATCATTAAGTGGTCTGCCAAGACCCTCAGCGCTTTTCAAGTGGTCTGTGGAAAAATAAGTTAGACTACAGAAACGATCAAGGCACCTCACTTTATTTTCATTTACTTCTAGGTGGAGGAGGAAGTAAAAAAGAATGAAAAATGGGTGGGAGGGAAGTAAGAGAGAATGTTCTTTTTTTTGGCTGGGGCCCAAGGAGGGGCCCCAGAAATGAAGCTGAGCACAGGGCCCCACTAACTCTAAATCCACCATTGCCTAGAGCTATGAACTTCTGCCTTTGCCTCCTAGCCTCACTTACAGCATTGGGAGGGTCACCATCATTCATTAATTGACATTGCCTTCCTGCCTTTCTCCTAGCCTCAGTCCCTACCCTCCCAGCAGCCTTTTACTCACTCTGCCTTCTAGTTAGCCAGTCACCCTCAAGTCTGCCTGGCACAAATCCAACCTCTCATCAAGCCAGCCTGGATATCTGGCACCCACCCATCCACCATACTTTGCACCCACCTACTCTCCCTGATATCTTTCCACCCTGCCATCGACCAATCATGTCCTCATCTGGCTCCACCCCTTTCCCAAATCCTTTTGCTTGCCTCTAGACAGAACCCCCACTAAAACACTCCTCCTGCCTTGTCCCCATGGGCTGTGTCACTATCCTGCATGACAGGCGTCCTGGTTTTTCAGCTTGAAAATCTGGTCACCCTGTACGACCTCCTACATCTGCAGTCAACGTGTTCCAACAACTCCCACCTCTGGGCCTCTCTCAGGATGGGATAGCCAGTTGGCGGCTCAGCGATGTACCTGAGAACCAGTACATTTAAGGACTTTAAAAGGGTAAAACTTTAAACTAAAACTGGGCCCTTAACGCAAAAATTGTGTAAACTTTAATGAATAGAATGTATGACCCTGTGTATGCATGCGCATTTTCCCCTTGAACACTCTGTCTGATGCAAAACCCATTGACTTCAAGGGGAGTACTTGTACTAAGTTCATTGGACTTCAGAACAGGCCCTTTATGTGCTACAAGAATAACAGACTGGCGCACAAAGCAGTAGTGACTGTACAACTTCATTTTATTTTGTGTGCTTTTATAGGATATAAATAAATGACAAAATTACAAAATTTATAACTGGAAGCCCAAGCATATTTACATTGAAGTATTTGTTGCAGTGAGGCTATTATTTACTTTGTTCCTATACAATTTTCCTTTTGGTACCATATTTTTCAGTTATTTTTACTGTCAATTTACTACATACATATCAACAGTGAATAAGCAAAATATGTACAAGGAACTATTTGTTCAAGTAAATTGAATACTGTATTAAAAGGTTTTCATTACTCAGAGCTATAGGCTTAATTAAACCATATACAATTATCAATTTTAAACCAAGTCCAGTTATCCATTTTTGGAATTCACCAATTGATGATTGTAATTGAAAAGCTCAGTTAGATATGAAATAATAATAATAATAATAAAAAAACATTAAGACAACCACACAATTTATCAATATCGCTATAATGAACTTCAAAATGATTCACAATTTGACTGGATAGAACAATATACATTAAAATGTCATTTTTCTCCTATAATGATATTTGCACCGTTATAATTCAGTTCTACATAAATATACATTATGGCATTATACAAATACTCCACAGACATTAAAAAAATTAAAACACTTTAAAGAAAATGTAAGTAAATTTCATTTAATCAAGCAAATGCTTAACCATTTTTGTTTCATGAAAACAGATTTATTACTTTGGAATTTTTTTCTCTTTCTTTATTTATTTAGAAAAATGTCTGCAGAAGAACTTCTTTCAAACAAGCTTTCTTTGACAGAAACCTTGATAGCAAAATCTGTAGTTTTGATTATGTTCTCTAGAACCGCTGTTGAGATTTTTAAAAATACTAGTAGAATTCATGACTTATAGCAACATTAAACTGTGTAAATTGTTGTATGTGTAGTGCAATGACTAGTCTGCTTCTATTCTATTCCCATCAGATGAAGCAACTAGTGCATCCACCATTGATATTTTGCTAAAGGTACAGTAGCAATTGTTTAGTCAACTTTAAAATAAACAAAATCTTTCATAGTTAATCTGACTTCATCTCCCATAAATATTTCTATGTTCTCCCATAGTATTCTCTTCCATAAAAATATCTAATACAAGATACATTTTCTGTGCATTATTAATTCCTCTTTTTAACTAATCATAAAATTCTCATCCTTTGTCACACTGTGATAGGTTATTTTTTAAAGAGGATCAAAGGACACTAATGATTACATATAAAACCGGCACACACAGAAATTGGGGTAACTAATTTCTTGTTATTTTATTCTTATTTTTAATACAATAAAGAGTAATTAATTCTTAGGCGTTCAGGGGTTTCACAAATATTGTATTTAATAATTCTATTTCAATTAAAACCTGCCAAGATTTAAATAACCAACCAAATCTCATACTCATAGGCAGCATTAATGTTAGTTTAGAGAACTTTTTAAAAAGTAGAATCCTAAAATAAGAAATCAAAGAAAGCACTGTGGCGGAGTCACAAGAGGACTGCTTGAAAAATATTTCCTCACTCTCCTTGCAGACTGTAATTTAAAAGTCTTCATATAGTGTCATTCTCCTGTCAGTGCTGCAGGAAGAAATGATTACCAGCCTTTTTTTTGTTAGTTACAAGGCCACTCTTACAGTGCAGTCTTCCTCTCTACTGGATTGAAACGTTGCCGTAAAGGAAAGGCTGTGCTGTGACTACTTGGAGTGCAAGGCACAACAAGAACCAGAGGACAGTTTTGTATCAGAAAATTGTAGTTTCATACTTGGTATTAATTCCTCTTTTGGCTTCTTGTCCAGGTTCTACAATCCACGGTAGATTGGCAAGAGTCTTTTGTTCAGATGGATCTATCTGCTTTAAAACAAATACAAATAAATACACACACTTAATTGGATCAGCACTTTTGTACAAAACATCTCAAGTACTAGTTTTGCATCCACTGAAGAGGTCATAGAATAAATCCCATGGTTTTACCATCACAGAGAAATCTATAAGGGACTATCACTTACTTGTAACTAAGGTTTATTAAGGGCTTGATCCTGAGATATGCTCTAACCTTTTTAAATACACCTCTACCTCGATATAACGCTGTTCTCGGGAGCCAAAAAATCTTACCACGTTATAGGTGAAACCGCGTTATATCGAACTTGCTTTGATCCACCGGAGTGCGCAGCCCCGCCCCCCCCGGAGCACTGCTTTACCGCGTTATATCCGAATTTGTGTTATATCAGGTTGCGTTATATCGGGGTAGAGGTGTATAGAGCCAGATGACAGCCCCAGTGGCCAAAATTTTTTCTTTCTTAAGATAATCTTTTACAAAGCAGAGCATTCTGACATTCATCACAAAACTGCAAGTTAATTACCTTATAGTAACTGGAGGTTCTTTGAGATGGGTGGTCCCTATCTGTAGTCCACTGTGGGTGCGCATGTGCTCCATGTGACCAGAGCTGGAGACTTTTGAAAGCAACGTCCATTGGTCCACGCATGCACCCTGGCTCATTTCCTACCTCCAACCAAGGAGATAAAGAGCAGGGCGAACTGACCACCTCTCCAGTTCCTTCTCTACCGCAAATCAGAGAAGACTCAAAGCAAAGGGGAAGGAGAGCGGGCAGTGGAATACAGAAAAGGACCACACATCTTGAAGAACCTGCAGCTATTATAAGGTAAGTAACCTTCTGTTCTTTGCATGCTGGTTCTTAAGTGTATTCCACTGTGGGTGACTGACAAGCAGTATTCAACCAGGAGGAGGTTGCGAGGCTATAGGTGGCAGAGCCGAATGAAGGTCTGCCGTTCCAAAAGATGCATCAGCAGAGGAGTCCTGTACCAAAGCACAGTGTCGCGCAAACATGTGGACAGAGCTCCACACAAGTGATTTACAGATGCTGAGTAAAGGCACCTCTTGAAGCGTTGCCATAGACATTGCTTGGGCTCTTGTGGAATGAGTTCTTACCCCAGGAGGTGGGGGAAGATTAGACAGTTGATAGAGCAAACTACAGCCTGAGATCCATTTTGAGATTTTTTTTTATAGCCTGACCCCCTTTTCTTCAGAGTATGTGTTTGGTTTTGGGAAGAACACAGGTAAGTGAATTGTCTGGTTCAGGTGAAACTCAGAGACTACTTTGGGGGTGAATTTAGGGTGTAAACATAATGAAATGTTGTCCTTATGGAATATAATGAAAGGAGGATCCGCCATCAGCACTCCAAGCTCTTCCGGCTGAGGTGATGGCTACCAGGAATGCACCCTTCAGGGACATGAGAGAGATATGGAGGAAGAAGCTAATAGTTCAAAAGGAGGCTTGGTGAGTATTGAGAGAACAAGGTTCAAGTCCCATTGAGGAGTATCCCCCCCCCTTTTTTTTTAAAGGCGGAAAGGTTCTGCTTAGGCTTTTCCAGAATCTGCTAGTCAGTGGGTGTGCAAAGATTGAGTAGCCCTGTGAAAGTGGATGGTATGCACTGATTGCCACCAAGTGGACCCGTTAGGAGCTGACGGATAAATCTGTTGTCTTTATGGAAAGGATACAGTCCAGAATGAGAGCAATACCTGCAGCTTCTAGGGGTGTGTGTCGTTGATGTGCTCAGACAGAAGAACGCTTCCACTTGGTTAGGCAACATTTCCTAGTGGAATCCTTCCTATTGTTAAAAAGGATGTTCTGTACAGATTCAGAACATGATTGCTCTAAGGATGATGCCCATCCAAAAACCAGGCTCTTAGATGAAGCGGATGTGGGTTGGGATATTTGATCTTGTTGTTCCTATGGGTCAGATCGAGAATGTTGGAATAATGATCAGTGCCCGAGACAACGTGTAGGAGGTTCAGGAACAAAAACTGTATGGACCAGTTGGGGACAATGAGAATGACTTGTGCCCTGTCCTGCCAAATCTTGTGCAAAACTCGAGACAGGAGTGGTAGTGGCATAGGGAAGGCATAATTCAGATGGTTTGACCATGGAAGCAGTAGAGCACCATCCTGTGAGTGGCAGCCTATGGCTCCCCTGGAACAGTATATGTTGCATTCCATGTTTGTTTGGTAGGTCAACAAGTCCCTGGTGGGGGAGGCTCCCAGAGAGCGAGAATATTGTTCATCACAGAGTCGTGTAGCTCCTACTTGTAATCAACAGAAAAGTGTCCGCTGAGAGAGTCCACTAGCACATTCCGGTTTCCTGATAGGTAGACTGCTGACAGGGTAATCTGATTGCTGATGCCCCAGTTCCACAGGCTGACAGCTTCTGCACATGGGGGATGGATCTCGCTCCTCCCTGTTGGATGTAAAAGACAGTTGTGATGTTGTCCAACATTATGAAGACATAGTGACTTTGAATGACCAGGAGAAAGGCTTTGCAAGTCTTTAAAACTGCTCATGGCTCTAGAACATTGATGTGCATCCTGGACTCTCGAGATGTCCAGGTGACTTGTGCTTTATGGTTGTCCATGTGCATACCCCAACCCAACAGGTAATGATCATCCTGTCTGGTGCAGAAGCGAGGAAGGGGACACCAACACATACCTAGTGAGGATTCTTCCACCATAACAGGGACAGTTTCACTTTAGTGGGAACAGTCACTATGGTGTTCATGGATTGTTGGTTTGGCAAGTACACAGTTTGGAGCCATGCTTGTAGGCAATGAGGGTAGAGTCTTGCAAATAGCATGACATAAGTACATGAGGCCATATGGCCTAGGAGACAGAGACAGGTCCTGACAGGCACTCGTAGGTTGCTTATGACCTGGTCCATAATAGTGTTCATAGCCTGAAACCTGTCCTGGGCAGGTACGCCCTTGCCGTGGCTGAATTTAAGGAAGCCTCGATGAAGTCTAACTTCAGTGTAGGGGTGACGATGGATTTTTTCAGCATTTATGCTGACCCCCCCAAAGAAGAGAGGAGTTGCAGCATTGTCAAAGTCAATGGACAGGCCTCTTGGCATGACCTGGAGCCAATTGTCAAAGTGCAGATGATGGTGCAACCACGATGTCTCATATAGTTTTCTACTACAGAAAACACCTTGGTAACTACCCCAGGGAGGTAGCAATGCTGAAAAGGAGTACTCTGTATTGAAAGTGGTCAGAGCCCACCATGAATCTATCTGAGACAGTGTCTGTGAACGGGGTGGATGTCCACGCGAAAGTAGGCATCCATGTCAAGAGCTGTAAACCACATGTCCTTTTCCAGGGATGGAATTATAGATGCCAACATCACTATAAGGAACTTGAGTTTGTGAATAAAGAGGTTGAGATGGCAGAGGTCCAGAATGGGTCTCCAACCGTCCTTCTTTTTGGATATTAGGCAGTATGGCAAGTAAAAACCACCCCCTTAGTACTGCAGAGCAACCCACTCTATCACTCCACACTGTAAGAAATATTCCACTTCTTGCTTGAGACTGTTCTAGTGCAGTGGTCCCCAAACTTTTCAGGGTCATGCCCTCCCTTACTGCTGTCCGTGCTCCCGCCCAACTGAGGCCAGGAATGTTGGTGTGACTCAGAGCGGGGGATGCGGACAGGGTAAAGGGGGTCGAGGCTGGGGCTGTAGCTGGGAGTGGGTCTGGGGCCAGGGCTGGGAATGGAGCCATGGTGGGGGCGGGGCAGGAAAAGATGGGGCAGGGGTGGGGGCTTGGGGGAAGGGGTGCAGTGGGGGTGGGGACTGGGGAGACCGGTGGTCACGCACCCCCTGGGAACAGGGGAAGTTGGCACCTCTGCCCCTCGTAGGTTTATAACCTCTCTCAAGAGGGAGGGACCCAATGGTGTGGGAGACTCTGGGTCTGGGGGAAAGTGAAAATATCCTCAGGAGGAGTGTAGGTCTCAGCTCTTCCTGGAGTGAGAAAGGTCCTGGCCACCCAAACCACAGTCTGTGCCACAGCTACTGAAGACAAAGATGGTACTGTGGCTAACTGATGCTCTTAGGTGATTGGTCTTCATCGGTGCTGGTGAATCCCAGGGTTTGTGTTTGGGGGGTACCAGAGGCACCAGTGTCCTCGATCACAATCCAGTGCTGATGAACACCCTTGACTTGAGGGCTTTCTAGTCATGATTTGGAACATACTAAGTTCTCTTGGTTTGAGCTTGCTCAGTTTAGGCAGGGATGAATCTGACTTCTTTGAAGTGGGTCTGGAGGAAGATTTAGCCTCATGCTTATGGGAATTCTCCCAGCTCTCCTGAAAAGACCCCACTGAAGGATCTGTGGGGGTAGACTCCTTCACTTTGGACTCGGACCTTGTGGCAGGAGATGCACTCCTTGCTGAGTCAATCTGATATGAGGGGCTGGGGGTTCCCTGGCCTGGGTCTGACTGAGGCTTCATGGCCTTTTCTATTAGGTGCTTCCTAAGGTGAAGTTCCCACACTTCCTGGATCTGGCAGGGGAATGAAGGGCAGGTATTGCACCTTGCCATGATGTGGGTGTCCCTGAGGCACTACAAGCAGTGTTGGTGGTCAATGCTGATCAAGAAGAATCGCGTGCAGGAAGCCCAAATTTTGAAGCTGAGAGTCCTGGGCATAATGCGGTACCCCCAGGTCAGGGAGACTAAGTAACTCTGAAACACTAAAATGATCAGATACAAACTTTAAAACTCCAGAACTATGAAAACTATTTACAGATATGTATATATATTCACAGAAAAAGGAGAAAGCTGAAGCTTTGGACTCTGGAGGTTCCAAACCGAACTATGTGGCGGTGAGAAGGAACTGGGGAGGTGGTCGCCCCACCCCATCTATTATCTCCTCAGTTGGAGGCACGAGGTGAGCCAGGCACGCATGTGCGGACCAACGGACACTGCTTTCACATTTCTCTGGTTCCATGCGTGTGGAGTGCGTGCATACCCACCGTGGAATACACATAGGGACAAGCACTCCAAGAAGAACAATACCTCTGTGCCATTTTCACACTTCAGAAGGGAGTTTTAAATTGAGTTAAATTAATAACATATATACTGGCCATGCTCATTGTTCCATCAGGCCTTCATTTGGGAAGGGGTATCAGTTTAGATGAAATAACAACTTCACCAAAAACCAAACTATATCTGAACAATGTTTATTTTAGGTTAGAAATGTGGCTGCCTTCTTTTCAGTCCCGACAGATGCTTATTAGATCTTTTGAGACTTCAATATTAGAGCTGATCACATTTCAGACTTTCCAGTGCACAGAAAATTTTGACGTTTTGCAGTTTAGTTTCGGCCTGAGTTGGATGGGTCAGTTTCCCTGCTGCTATTGAGTGGTGGCCACCAGTAGAACTGACATGAATCAGCTGGGGATCCTGACAGCCATGGATCTGGGGCAGCTCTGCCATGCAGCTCCCAGGCCAGCTGGCTCCCCGACCTGCCCAACTCCCATTCCTGTAGCCTGCGGCGCTAACTGCCCTGGGAGTCCAGCTCAGCCTCCAGGAGCCTGAAAACCCCCAGACTCCCAAATCAGCTGGGGCTCTCAGGACTTTCAGGTTGCCTGCTGCAGTGCTGGGATCCTATACCTTGAGAGTCACATCTTGTGCTATGGCTCCCAGAGATGCCATGCTTCTGACTGCAGCAGCAGGGAGCCTGGAAACCCTGAGAGCCCTGGCTCAAGCCAGGGTTTTAGGGCTTTCAGGCTCCCCGCTGCTGTAGCTAGGAGCTGAGTCACAGTTCAAGCTGGGACTTCCAGGATTTCCTGCTCCACTACAGGGAGCCTGGAAGCCCCGGGGTCCCTAGACCGAGGCCAGACCATATGGTTGCCCAGGAACCATGGACCCTTGAAGCCCACTGTTCCCAGCAGAACCATATCCATAATTTGACAAAAATTAATTGAATCCAAAGTGTTTTTGTGAAACATTTAAGCAAGTCAGCATTTTTTGATTGAACTCTTTAGTTGGACAATTCCTGACTAGCTCTACTCAAGCTAGATTTTAGCAATCTCTTGGACTGCTGACTGTCTTTAGAAAGAAGTTGTGTGTATGGTGAGGGCCAATTAATTCTGGGACATCTTTAAGTTCTACATGCCCCAAATAATATTTGACTAGTACAACCAGTACCCAAAGATGAGACTGAAGACCTTTCCTTCTTAAGTGGAATGTCACTATAGATAGTGGTTTTGTTAGGAATTGTGGAGAGTGAGATCAGGTCAGGGAACCTGTTTTGGCTTATGGAGACAATATCAGAAAGGCAGGTTGGGTTCCAGAGAAGAGGAGCTTTGAAAGCAGGGAGACTGTTGAGGGTCAAAAGACAGGAAGAAAAGAGAATGAGGTGGTTCTGATCGGAGGAGAAAGGTAAAAGGATAGAATATGAAGAAAGGAGGAAAAGGAAGATAATTGAAAGTTCAGTCAAGTCAAATTAGGATTCAGTTGTCAGAGGCCTTATCTGAACCAAAATTCTGTGCCTTCAAAATTTGCCAGTCATTGATTTGCATCTGCAATGATCCTGTATTGGGGGAAGTCACAGGCACTCAGAAGACACAACAGGATTATTGTGCTAATACTTGATTGTCCTCAGAGGTCTGGTTTTTGGTTAATTTTGAAAGATGAAGATATCAATGTTATGGTCTCATACTGGTATCAAAGCTAAACAAAAACGGTTAAAATACATCAAGCTAAATTTTGTGTTGATTTACACCTTGTCGCAATTTCAGTGAAGTCAATGTGATCGCACAGGTTGTAAATCAGAGCTGATTGTAGTCCATGGCATTTAAAACAGCTACATTAACACATGGAAATAAACACTGAAACACGTCAAGCAGTGGAATAACAGCATAAGAGATGCCTGACTAGTACTACATATACAACTCCTTAAGATGGAAGGGTCTAAGATAAAGTGTTGCAAATTGATGGTATGCTGAGATTCTACAACTCCTTGCAGACTGACTTTGGAGTGATGAGTGGATGCGGCATAGCTTATCTTGGGAGGTGCTTTTCTGACCAAACAAATATGTAAACTACTATCAGATTCATGCCAACATATTTTTTTGTATAGCTGGGTTTTGATTTTCTTATTTGCTACTTACCACAGACTTTCGAATACTAACACGTGGTTTTGGAATTGGTTTGGTGGGTTTATTTTCAAAGCTTTCTGGGAGGGTTGAAGAATGGCCTCCTTTTCGTGCTTGTAGTGCGAGCTGGTAGGCTACCTCGAATGCCTGTCCAAGTGTTAGAATTATTTCATAGGCTAAATTCTGGAACAACAACAAAACATTCAAAAATAGAGTTAGGAGACATTAGCATTTATGAATATTAATTAAGGACAATCCTGCCTAGTGCAGTCGGGTAGACTTTTACATGCCTATACTGTACAAGTCAACGCTACTATATAAATAATACAAATACACTGAAGATGGCCTGCTAGATCTTTTCTATCTTCAACATCTGTGATTCAATGTATATCTATCAAAGGGCAACCAAAGTGTGATTGGCCTTAGTGAAAGGCATTATTCAATTATTGTACACAATCTCTCAATTGCTAAACATTAAAACAGTGACCAGATTAGGTTGGTGTGGCCTGCTGACACCACATTACCAATACATAAATTGATGTTCTTGTATTTCTTCTCTGTGGTTTCATTCTGTGTTCCAGCATGATAATTCAAGGGAAATTCTTGTAAGTTTTATTTTAGTGACAGATCACAGAACTGAGCCAGTGGAAGGGGAGGGTGAGCCAAATCACATGCTTCCTCAACCAAGTCTGTGTGCATTATCCCCCAGCTAACCTTCATTGACTCACCTTCAAGATGCCACCCATCTTGTTCCATTGTTTAACATTTTAGCCAGCTCTGCTTCAAGCCTGATCTCCTGACATGCCCTTCTTCAAAATCTGCAGTCTGAGTCATTACTTCCCTCCTCTTGTGTCTCTGAACACTCTGAGCTGCACTATCAGAGAATAGCAAACGAGCAGGAGGGAACTCCACTTCAGTGAGCATTTCCAGAAAATCTGAAGGAAAATGTTACAAGTGCACCCTTCACTTTACTGGGCCGCAAGTTGAAAATGGTGTGAGCAACATTCTCAGTCTTTGTCTTCTGCAGGAACTGGCCAAAGGGCACTTGGGTGGTCAGATTCTCATTTAGAACTAGAATATCAGAGACAGGGCCGGCTCCAGGCACCAAGCACCCAAGCTGGTGCTTGGGGCGGCACCTGGAGGGGGGCGGCGGCGCGGCGCTCTGGCCGCGGGGGGGGGGGGGGGAGAGCCGAGCCCCCGCCGGGGCTCGCCGCCCTCCTCCCAGGGCTCCGGCCGCCCTCCCCCCCCGGCGCCCTCCCCCCGGCCGCCGGGGGGAGAGCGGAGCCCCCGCCGGGGCTCGCTGCCCTCCCCCCGGGGCGCCGGCCGCCCCCCCCTCCTGCGGGGGGGGGGGGGGGGCGGCCGGAGGCTTTTTCGCCTGGGGCGGCGAAAAAGCCAGAGCCGGCCCTGATCAGAGAATCCTGGGAGGTTACTGTGCACTGTTGTGTGTTTGTTATCAAAGAAGTCAGATTTTTAAGAATAAGACCACTGGGTGACAGCATAACTAGAATAATATGAGTGCTCATTCATTGAGTATATGCAAAATGTAGGATAAAATATTTGTTAAAGTAGGTGCTTCCTCAAAAAGGGAATTGGGAATTTGGATTGAATGGATTAGTGTGACCATTTCCTTTGGTTTTGAGTAATGTGGGTTCAACTCCCCTGTGGAACCTTTGAGCTTCAGATATGCACAAAACCCAAATCTCAAAGTGAAATTTAGTGGAAACCACCATGCTTCATTCAGTTTCAGGTTGAAACCATGTTAAACCAATCAGCCATACATTTGCACAAGCTCACTGAAAAGGTTAGTGAAGCCTTCAGTTTACCATGTGTGTGTTTCTAGTTTCTAGTAAACACTAATGAAGCCATACACGATTTGCATAAATATAAAATCTGCCCTTCACTAGTTAGACCTTATAATTTTATCCTATCTCCTTACTTCAAACCATAAGGCAAAGCCCCACTGTCGTCGTGAAGGTATTCTCTCTCTTGCTCTTGTAACACCCACTTTAGGAACAGTGTACCAAATTCAGACCTTCTGAAAGCAGGTGCATCTCCAATCACTTCTGCTAATAAAAGGGGCCAATTATTCCATCAGTTGCACAGGTGCAACTCCTACTGCCTTATGTGACAGTTGCATCCATGCAAATGATGAGATTAATTGTAATTGGGTCCCGGATTTGCATTTGGCTCATTATAAAACCTTCTTCTGAAGCATCCAGCATTGGTCATGGTCCAGTGATAGACTAGATAGAAAAATTTACTTTTTAATTTGTGCATCCAAATGTGATCAGCTGCTGTCAAGATCCCTGGGTAGGCTGGCCCTGCTAAGACCCTTTTCCAGTCCACTGAGTTCACTCTTTTCAAGTGACATGCCCATGCCTTCGCTTCTGTTTGGGATGGGATCTCATGAGCCAAACACTTTCTGACTTGGTCTCTGGGTTACACCCCCTAGGTGCCAGTCATACTGTAACAGCATATGTTTGCAGTGATACAGAAATAGCTTATTTAAAACAAAGCAGGATTTATTTTTCCAAAATGTACAAAGTGCCTCGAGAAGTGGATTTAAAATAACAAAGAGACCTATATGCATATTTCCTTACCTAATCTTAACCTCTATCTCTATAGCTCAGGAAGGTCTGTCTTATTCCCCATCTCTGAGATGGGAGAACTAGCTTACACTTCATGCTGCATGCGCCTCCTGCCTGTGAATGAGTTCTTCCAGTGTGTCAGCTTTTTCATTGACACCCCCAGGGCCAGTTCTCCCAGCTCACTCACCCTCCCCTTCCCTCTTCTAGGATCTTTGGGGTTTTAGGTCTACTTTGTTCCCCGGCTTAGCCTTAGGGAAGTAAAGACATTCTAAAATGGATGGTGCCAGCGAGGTAACTTCTCCCCCTAGCTGAGGGCCCAGTCATTGTTCCCTTAGCTGCTTTGAAAGTGTGTACCTGAAGCTGTCTTATATCTTAGTACTTGTGGTGTGTCCTGCCCCTAGGCCAACCTCAAGCTCCAGTCTGTCTTAACCTTTTGCATTCAAGTAGGCAGCAATACAAAAATTGAACAGAGAAACCAACTCATCCATAGCATTCATAAGAAATAACACAGACATTTTCTCAGTTCATCACAGTTGCTATGATCACATCCACCATAACAAGCTGTTCAAGGTTTCATACCTTTGACACTGAAATCAGCTACCTGAACTCACAAGAGTAGGGCCAACCACTTGACTTAGGGAAACCTGGTCAGAACTGGTCAGTGCTGCAGATGCAGTTTGCCACCAAAAATTCAAAGGTTTTAAGGCCTAAAGGGATCGTTATGCCAATCTAGTGGGAATCCAGCTGAACATAGGCAACAAATTGAGAAACCCATTGGTCATATTTGCCACAAACGTATAATACATATTATGACTCCCAATTGATTGCCTATGCTAATGTCACAAGATTAAGACTTTAGAGACACATCCTGCACTGCTGTAGTAACATGACAGTGCACTGTCCCACAAGATTGGATTAACTGTAGTGAAGATTATATATTGATAAGGAATAAATTGACAGGACTGGGTAGAATAATGGCCCTGGAAAAGTAAGTTCAGCACTATTGTGATAGTGCACTTTATAGTGTGGCATACAATGTCATCAGGACACAGTCTGCACTGGATAATTATGAGATGACAGAGTAGATGGGAACATAGAATATGCCATGCAGTGACAGAAGAAATGTCCAGCTAGTCTGGGACCCTGCCTCCAGTAGTAGTTAAAAATAGTTCAAGAGATGCTGCAAATTATTTTCCTCTTTAGCACATTATATAGTGGGACAACAGCCATGCCCAGAACCTGAATAATCCACAGAGGCGCTGGACATGCAGTAGTCACATGTGAACAGAGGTGTGCCTGGTAAATATGTTCAACTATATCCTAGTAGAGAGAATGGACCATATTACATTAAAGAATATTATGTCTGTAAGTGGGAAAGGAGTCATACATTGTGTATTAAGTTAGAGAGCACCTTGAAACCAGGCAAGGATGCAATGGAATTAAGGCTTCTGGGGATTTTTAAAACAGGAAAAGCCAACTGCAGAAAAATATCTAGCTACAAACTGGGTTAGTTTTGGGGATTTCTCATTTACAGTGTGTATTCAATACTGGAATGGGAATACTGTATTGAAGTTGACCAATATGAGTGCCTTACATGTGCTATGCCTGAGTAGGGGAGTGGAAATGCCACAAGGTTCCCTTGCAGAGTTTCCACTTGGGGTGTTTGTGGGGGGAAACAGGTTTGGTCCCAGTGGCATAACCAGGAGGTTCACCACTGAATAATCAGTGGATCCCCCAATATCTGTGGAGGACTTCAGCCTCCACAGCCCCCTTCAGGCTCCCTGGAAGGGAAGCACAGCTGTTGGACCCATGCGCTACTTGGGACTCCTGCAATGGCTGGTGGCCAACCCTTCGCCCAAGGATGATTGAGAAGGAAAGTAAGTAAGTTAATCCTGCCAGGGTATGTCCAGAACATGACAAAGGAATTCAGAAGAGGTGGATTGTCTTGTTTTGTTTTTTTGAAGTTCAAGTTGTAACACGTACATGCCTCAGCATGCCAGCCTGACCCAATAGTCTCCTGTCACTTGTATTCTAATTGTTCTATTACTATTTTATATTTGTTTTATTTAGGACTGTCAAGCGATTAAAATTAATTGCACTGTTAAAGAATAATAGAATACCATTTATTTAAATATTTTTGGATCTTTTCTACATGTTCAAATATATTGATTTCAATTACCACAGAGAATACAAAGTGTACAGTGCTCACCTTATATTATTATTTTTATTACAAATATTTGCACAGTAAAAAACAAAAGAAATAGTATTTTTCAATTAATCTAATACAAATAATGTAGTGCAATCTCTTTATCATGAAAGTTGAACTTACAAATGTAGAATTATGTAAAAAAAAAAACTGCACTCAAAAATAAAACAATGTAAAACTTTAGAGCCTACAAGTCCACTCAGTCCTACTTCTTGTTCAGCCAATCCTCAGACAAACAAGTTTGTTTACATTTGCAGGAGATAATGCTGCCTGCTTCTTGTTTACAATGTCACCTGAAAGTGACAACAGGGTTTGCATGGCACTGTTGTAGCCGGCATCGCAAGATATTTACATGCCAGATGCACTGAAGATTCGTATGTCCCTTCATGCTTCAACCACCCTTCCAGAGGACATGTGTTCATGCTGATAACAATCGTTCTGCTCGATAACAATCTAAAGCAGTGCGGACCGACACATGTTCATTTTCATCATCTGAGCCAGATGCCCCCAGCAGAAAGGTTGATTTTCTTTTTTGGTGGTCGGGTTCTGTAGTTTCCACATGGAGTGTTGCTCTTTTAAGACTTTTGAAAGCACGCTCCATATCTCATCCCTCTCAGATTTTGGAAGGCGCTTCAGATTCTTAAACCTTGGGTCGAGTGCTGGAGCTATCTTTAGAAATCTCACATTGGTACCTTATTTGCGTTTTGTCAAATCTGAAGTGTAAGTATTCTTAAAATGAACAACATGTGCTGGGTCATCATCCGAGATTGCTATAACATGAAATATATGGTAGAATGCATATAGCAGGAGACATATACTTCTCCTCCAAGGAGTTCAGTCACAAATCTAATTAATATTTTTTGTTTTAAATGTTTTTTTTCCATCAACATGGAAGCATGTCCTCTGGAATGGTGGCAGAAGCACGAAGGGGAATACAAATGTCTAGCACGTAAATACCTTGCAATGCTGGCTACAAAAGTGCCATGCAAACGCCTGTTCTCACTTTCAGGTGACACTGTAAATAAGAAGCATTATGTCCTGTAAATGTAAACAAATTTGTTTGTCTTAGCGATTGGCTGAATAAAAAGTAGGACTGAGTGGACTTGTAAGCTCTAAAGTTTTACATTGTTTTGTTTTTGAGTGCAGTTATGTAACAAAAAAAAATCTACATTTGTAAGTTGCACTTTCACAATAAAGAGATTGCACTTCAGTACTTGTATGAGGTGAATTGAAAAATACTATTTTTAAAGATTTTGCCCCCTCCCCCCCCTTTTTTTTGTATAAAGAGGACCTGAAGGGTTTCTGCTGTTTCATAAAGATTTTTTTTTCACTTCTTTTCTTAAAGCTCAGGATTGTCAAGTCTGGTCTTCACTGGTGTGGTGGAATGCTGCCTGGTTTTACTAGATAAGCTTTTCTGGATGTATGTGTGTGTCTCTAAAAGCTTACTGTGAGCTAACACATCTCAGTAGAAAGAAGGGGGCAGGTTAATAAGGCTATCCAGTGTCCCAAATATGGGAGTGAAAATAAGTATTAGCAAAACCAACAAAAATACAGTGGAGTTTTAAACAATTGACTAAAAATCCCTTCCCTGCTCAACTGCTAACTTTCAGTTTCTTGTCTCTTGGGATTTCATAATTTCCCTAGTTCTCAGTCACAAAAGAGTCTTCAAGGGCATACGAGCCCAGAATTTCTCATGTAGAGACAGTCAGGAAACTTTTTGTTTTTTAAATAAATTTTTCAGGCTGCCTTTATTCATCATAATGAAGCAATAAAACAGAACGAGTCCAGTTTTTCCTTTTGAAGGTCACCTTTAACATTCCTCTTGCTTTTCCATGTGATATGGATATACATAGGGCCCAATTCTCTGACCCAGCCTAAGAGTGTTCAGTGCAAGTCTAGAGGGATGCAAAAGAAGGAAAAGGTGGCTTTATGTTGTGCAGGCTTTGGTCTGGTCTGGCATGAATTAGAGCAGGCTGAAGGCTATTCTGATCTGTGCCGGCTGCTTTCTATCCCCAGGAGCCATGGACCAGCCGAGCTAAGGGCCTGTGCCCTGTGGTGAACGGGAATTTGGCATAGGATCTACCATGGTGACTTTTTATTGTTGGAGGATCCCTCTGTGGAGGAGGACATGCTTCAGTGGCAAGTGAAACCAGGTTTAGGGCTGCTTTGTGCTACTGGACAGTGCAAAGCAGCCTTTGTTGTACTGATGAATCAGGTCCCACTTTTGTACAATATTCTCAAAGTCTGATGTTTTGGGTATTTTCATGCAGAAACATTACTCTGTATGTGATTGTGCTAAGCTGCACATAGTCAGCCCTGAATACTAAATATCAATATCAAATATCACTAAATAGCAAATCTTGTAGTTTACCTCTCCTTACATTAAATTTGATTTCTTCTCCCCAGAAAAATGTGAAATTAGAAGAAGCCTTTTTTACAAGATAAAAGAGGAGCAAAAGTTAAGTATTGTGTCTCTGTAATATTTATTTTATAGTTGCCAAAATATAGTTAGAAATAAAAATAAATACAAATGTACATTTTTCTACTGACACAGTTGGATTTTCTGGAAAGAGCTATTGTAATATGCTGAATATAAGAACAACTTCTGCAGTTATCCATAAATGTGGTATGTAGCCCAGGACTGTATTGTTTCTATGGGCAAAAATCTGCTTGACAGATCAAGCTACCATAGGAACAAACAAGTACTGTACTTTAAATAGAAAAGGTGATCTCAATCTACTGTATGTTTATGTTGTGCATATTTAGCTTTTTTTTGACGGAGCTTATGCTTGCATCAGAAATGTTACATCCTGAGAAAAAAAATATAACACAGAGAGAATATTTGAACAGACGGCACCCTGGTGAGAATTATATAGCAGGAGAATACTATGTTAAAACAGCGAGACATGAAAGTCTATCTGTACATCTTAAAATAGCTATTATAAGTGCTTAACCTCCCCCATGATAAGGAAGATATTGGAATTATCCTGAATCTCTAGTCTCTACTTGGAAGGCAGAGAAAAACTGAATTATATTTACTACATCTGGAATTCTACATGTTTGTGGTTAAGCCTTATTGACAAGAGATAGTACACTGTAGCTATTAGGAGCTTTTCAAAGGATTGGGAAAATTAATAATCCATATTGACTCAATCAGGGCCATTCTAACTGGTTCACTTTTCATTAATTCCACCCTCTTTAATTAATAACACATCTTGTTGACCAAGGCCTAATATTTTTAAATATAAATTTAAGGTTTTTTCTATTCCCTATTCACATCTAATCTCAGCATTAAGAGATGAATCAATACAAATATTTAATGAAAACTAACATTTCTTCTAAATGCCTTGAACAGCTATTTAAAATAATTAAACCTTTGTATTTTACCACTTAGCAACACAGCCTGTCTTAGCAGCTACAGCAGCATGTTCAGACATAGCTGAATTGTTTCTGATGTATCTAACTGATCTATATCCATGGGAAATGTGTTTGAAGAATACATGCACAATATACTCTTTGAGGATTTTACGTATTTGTGCAATTTTTACTCAGGAGTCGACCCCGAAACTCCTCAAGTCGGCATTACTTGGTGGTGAACCCGAGCCAGGGAATGCCATCGGGTTCTTGGCCTCCTTGGCAGGGACCGGTACACTTGGAACTCGTGGGCTTTTCCCCCAGTACAGGGACCGCAGTCGAGAAGCTCCTATTCAATGGCTTCTGAAGGAAGGGCTCTGCTGCCCCTTTGGGCAGAGTGCAATCTGGACTCTGGTACTGAGTATCAGGAGCTGGCGCCGCGAGATCCAGTCTGTACAGGCGTGGAGGGGGTGCCCTCAGCTGGTGCTGGCCTCCTCCTCCTCTTCTCCTGACAAGGCTGTGTCGAGAACGGGCATGTCACTTTCCCAGGATGACTACAAGGCCCAACAGGAGCTGCTGAATAGGGTGGCCAAAAAGTTGGGCATACAAGTGGAGGTAGTAAAGGAGTCCTCCCATAGTCTGGTTGACATTCTGACCGCAGTGGGCCCAATGAGAGTGGCCCTGCCTCTCAACAAAGCCATCATGGACCTGACAAATGCCCTGTGGCAAACCCCTGCTGCTCTACCTCCCACAGCCAAGAGGAAGTACTTTGTTCTGGCTCAAGGATATGAGTTCCTGTATACTCATGCCCCCACCTCCTCCAGATCTCAGATAGTGTCTGCTGCCAGTGAATGAGATCGGCAGAGTTTGCAGGAGGTGACTCCCAATGCAAAGGACTCAAAAAAGGTGGACCTGTTTGGTAGCACGGTCTACTTGACTGGGACTCTCCGGTTCAGGATCACTAACCAACAGGTGCTCCTGAGCAGATATGACTTCAACATGTGGGACTCCATGTTGAAGTTTAAGGACTTGCTGCCACAAGAGGTCAGGCTGGAGTTCTCCTCACTAGTGGAGGAGGGGAAGTCCATAGTGAGGGTCCGTAGTGGCCATGCATAGGAGCTCATGGCTCCAGTCCTCAGGCCTCACGCAGGAGGTTCACCAAATCCTCCAGGACCTTACTTTGAGGGCGCTTCGCTCTTTTCAGAGTAGAGTGATGCGAAGCTCCACAGTCTGAAAGATTCCAGGACAACCCTTAAGTCCCTGGGTTTGTATACCCCGGCAACTTCAAGGAAGCACTATAGGCCTCAGCAATCCTCTCAGTGCAGGACCCAAAGAGGAAAAGGAGCAGGGCCGTTAGACACAGACCACTGCCCTCTTCCTCCTCGGCATCAATGCCTGCCTCTGCCAGACATTTAGGGGGTTCTAAGCAGACATTTTGATGGGATGCTTGAGTACTCGTACCACTCTGAGTTTCTGGATCCTGTTTCCTCTTCATTTGCAGACCACATGTCCCACTTCCTCCAGGCATGGTCGTGTATTCCTACGGATCATTGGTTGCCGAGCATGGCAGAAGTGAGATATACCCACCAGTTCAGTTCTACCCCCCGTCCCACCCTCCCTCCCCATCCCTCTTCAGGACCCTCCTCACAAGCAACTTCTGACCCAGGAGGTTCAATCACTCCTACGGGAGGGAGCTACCTCAAGAAGCTAAAGTTCCATATGGTCTCATTGGCTTCCATTATTCCCTCCCTGGATCCAGGGGACTAGTATACCACCCTCAAATTGAAAGACTCCTACTTTCACATTTCCATCTTCCAAGGCCACAGAGGTTTCCTCAGGTTCCTCATGAACAAGATGCACTACCAATTTGCAGTACTCCCATTTGGCCTGTTGTCAGCCCCACAGGTGTTCATAAAATTCATGGTGGTAGCGGCAGCCTTCTTGAGGAGATGGGGGCAGGATGTGCAAGTCTACCCATATCTGGATGACTGGCTAGTCAGAGGCCAGTCCAAAATTCAGGTAGTGTCCAGCCTCCACCTCATTCACTCCACATTCCAGGCCTTTGGCATGCTCATAAACGCACAGAAGTCTACCCTCATTCCAATAGAGAGGATAGAGTTTATTGGAGTGGTGCTTGACTCCACCCACACCTGAGCCTTCCTCCCAAAAGGATGGTCTCAGACGATAGTACACCTCAGGGACCAGTCCATTCATTACAACAGCCCATTCTTGTCTGAGGCTGTTGGGTCACATGGCCTCTTGCAGATATGTGGTGCAGCTTGCAAAGTTACACCTCAGGCCCCTTCAGACATGGCTGGCTTTGGTGTACTTGCCAAACCGCCACCATCTGGACTCGGTCCTCACAATTCCTTCCCTGGTTCTTGCCTCTCTCAGTTGATGGCTGGACACACTGGTGATTTGCGTGGGCGTTCCCTTCGCACAGCCCCATCCTTCAATATCCCTGGTCTCAGACACATCAGCGCTAGGCTGGGAAGCTCACCTAGGGCTCCTCAGGTCTCAAAGCCTGTGATCTCCAGAAGAGCTCTCACTACACATCAATGGCAGAGAACTCAGCAGTTCGCCTGCCCTGTCAAGCATTCCATTTTGGGCTGGTGCTTATGGACAACACTGCAGCCATGTTCTACCTCAAAAGGCAGGGAGGGTCTCACTCTTTCTCCCTGTGTCAGGAAGCTATCCTCTTACTCAATTCACTTTGAGCCTCATCACCTTCCAAGAGGGCATAATGAACTGGAATATTGCCTCAGCAGGTCTTACTCCAGTCACCACAAGTGGTCACTTCGCTTGGACATCGTGAGGGATGTTTTCCAGAGATGGGGGACTCCCCAGACAGACCTGTTTGCAACTAGGCACAACAGAAAGTGTCACCAGTTTTGCTCCCTGCGAGGCCACAGCCCGGGTTTGCTCACGGATGCCTTCTTGCTCCCATGGACAGATCACCTGTTCTATGCTTTTCCCCCATCCCACTCGTGCACAAGGTTCTGCTAAAAATCAAGTGGGATCGGGCACGCGCCATTCTCATTACCCTAGTGTGGCCCTGCAGCACTGGTTCACCACCCTGTTAGGCCTTTCTGTGGCTGCTCCAATTCCGCTCCCTCTACATCCAGACCTGATCTTCCAGGGCCACGGTCATTTGCTCCACCTGAACCTCAGCTCCCTCCACCTGATGGCCTGGAAGCTCCATGGCTAAATCCCAGAGAGCTGGCTTGCTCGGAGCAGGTTCGCCAGGTGGTATGAGGGAGCAGGAAGCCCTCCACCAGGGCTATGTACCTCTCAAAATGGAAGCGGTTCTCCATATGGGCTTCCCAGCGTGGAGTCTTGCCCACGCAGTCGTCTCTGCAGGACATTCTCTACTATTTGCTTTGCCTGAAACAGCAAGGTTTAGTGATTCCCTCAATTAAGGTCCACCTTGCAGCAATTTCGGTGTTCCACCCCCCTGGTGGTAAGTTGGTCTGTTTTTTCATACGAGATATCCATCCATTTCCTCAAGGACCTGGAAAGACTATACCCCCAAATACGAGAACCCGTCCCTCCATGGGACTTAAACCTGGTCTTATCAAAATGTATGAGCCGTTGGCAACGTGTCCCTTGTCATAGTTTTCATGGAAGGTGATTTTCTTAGTGGCCATTACTATGCCAGAAGGGTCTCGGAGATCCACGCCCTCATGTTGGAGCCTCCATACACGGTTTTCTTTAAGGATAAGGTGCAGCTGCGTCTTCACCCCAGCTTCCTCCCGAAGATGGTTTCCCAATAGGGAGGAACGTCTTCACACTGGACGCTAGATGTGCCCAACTGTTCTTTAGAGAGGTCCAAACCATTCTGTAGATCTACCCAACTCTTCATAGCGATTGCTGAAAGGATGAAAGGTCTCCCTATCTCGGCTCAGAGACTTTCGTCGTGGATCATATTATTCATTCATAAGTGTTATGAGCAGGCAGGTGTTCTGCCACCAGCTATCCTGACTGCCCACTCCATGAGAGCACAGGCATCATCATCAGCATTCCTGGCTTAGGTCCCACTCAGGGCATTTGCAGAGCGGTGACTTGGTCATCAGTGCATATGTTCTTTAGTCATCACGCCATTACTCAACAGGCTAGGGACAATGCCAGTTTCGCTCGAGCTGTTTTATAGTCAGCATGTCCATGAACTCCAATCCCACCTCCTTTGCAACTGCTTGGCAGTCACCTACATTGGAATGGACATGTGCAATCACTCGAAGAAAAAACAGTTACTAACCTTTCTGTAACTGTTGTTGTGCAACAAGATGTGTTGCACATGTCCATTCCACCCCTCCTACCCTTATTTATTGGAGTTGGCCGGAAAGAAGGAACGGAGGAGGTGAGGGATCGGCTGGGCCCTTTATACCAGCGCTATGAGTGCGTGGCACCAAAGGGTGCCAGAGCCACTCCCATGGGTACCACTGACAGAAAATGTTCTGGTGACTGTGCTTGTGGCACGCACACACCTACATTGGAATGGACATGTGCAACACATCTCGAAGAACAACAGATACGGAAAGGTTAGTAACCATTTTTTTCTGATGAGTTTACAAACCACTTGAGATTCACTGTGGTAGCTAGTTACCATGGTGTCCTCAGGATCTCTTGAGAGGTGTATAGCCTTGTAGTTCAGCTATCTATGTGATCTCCTCTTTAAATATAGAATATATTTTATCAAAGTAAATGTAAACATTTGATACAAACATTTTCATGTCACTGTATATATTAGCAAAGAAAGTTTTATACCTTCAGCTTTGTAGTGTGTAATTAATTGAACACACTGTAAAAATCTAAAGATATAACTTTTAGAACATTGCAAGATCGAGCCCCTTATTTTTGAGCACTCTGGCCCAATACAGGAAAAATCTTAAACACACACAATCATAGAAATGTAGGGCTGGAAGGGACCTCAAGATGTCATCTAGTCCAGTCTCTTGCATTGAGGCAGGACCAAGTATATCTACAGCATCCTTGGCAGGTCTTTGTCTAACCTGTTCTTAAAAACCTCCAGTGATGGGAATTCCACAACCTCCCTTAGCAGCCTATTCCAGGGCTTAAGTACACTTATAGTTAGAAAGTTTGTCCTAATATTTATCTAACCTAAATCATTCTTGAAGCAGCTTAAGGCCATTACTTCTTGTCATCCCTTCAGTGGACATGGAGAACAATTGATCACCACCCTCTTTATAACAGCCCTTAACATATTTGAAGACTTATCTGGTCTCCCTTGGTCTTCTTTTTTCAAGGTTAAACATGCCCAGTTTTTTTTTAACCTTCTCTCAGAGATCAAGTTTTCTAAACCTTTTATCATTTTTGTTGCTCTCTGGACTCTCCAATTTATCAACATCTTTTCTCAAGTGTGGTACCCAAACCAGGACACAGTTCTCCCCCTGTGCCAAGTGGAGCCGGACAATTACCTCTGGTGATTTACATACAACACTTCTATTAATATACCCCTGAATTATATTAGCCTTTTTAGCAACTGCATCACATTGTTGACTCCTATTCAATTTGTGATCTACTACAACTCCCAGATCCTTTTCAGCAGTAGTACTACCTAGCCACTTATTTCCCATTTTTAGTTGTGCATTTGATTTTTTCACCTCTAAGTGCGGTATTTTGCATTTGTCTTTGCTGAATTTCATCTTGTTGATTTCAGACCAATTATCCAATTTGTCAATTTGTTTTGAATTCTAATCCTGTCCTCCAAAGTGCTAGCAGCCCCACTCAGCTTCTGTCATCTGCAAATATTATAATCATACTCGCCACTCCATAATCAAAGTAGTTAATGAAAATATTGACCCAGTATGGGACCCAGGAAAGCTCCCTGCAGGACGCCACTAGATATATCCCCCACTTTGACAGAAAACCATTGATAACTACTCTTTGAAAATGGTCTTTCAACCAGTTTTGCGCCCATTTTATAGTAATTTAATCTATTCTAGACTACATTTTCCTGGTTTGCTTATGAAAATGTCATGTGGGCCTGTATCAAAAGGCTTACCAAAAAATCAAGATATATCACAGCTACAGGTTCCCCCCCCCATCCACTAGGCCAGTAATCCTGTCAAAGGAGGAAATTAGGCTAGTTTGACAGGATTTGTTCTTGACAAATCCATGTTGGCTACTACTTATAACCCTATTAGCCTCTAGGTGCTTACAAATTGATTCTTTAATAATTTGTTCCAGTACCTTTCCAGGTATTGAAGTCTGGCTGACTGGTCTATAATTCCCTAGCTTCTCTTAGTTCCCCCTTTTAAAGACAGATACTATGTTTGCTCTTCTTCAGTCCTTTGGGACCTCACCCATCCTCCATGAATTCTTGAAGATAATTGCTAATGATTCCGAGATTGCTTCAGCTAAGTCCTTAATTATGCTAGGGTGATTTTCATCAGGTCCTGTTGCCATCGAAACAGCTAATTTACCTAAACATTCTTTAATCTGTTCTATCTCTATTTTGACTTGTGTTACTTCCCCCCTTATTGTTAATATTAATTGTGTTAAGTATCTGGTCACCCTTAACCTTTTTAGTAAAGACTTAAGCAAAATAGGCATTAAATACCTTAGTTGTCTTGATGTTGAACATTATTAGTTCTCCTTCCCTGCTAAATAGAGAACCTACACTTTCCTTCATCTTTCTTTTGCTACTAATTATAGAATCTTCTCTTCTTGGCTTTTATGTCCATTTCTAGGTGTAACTCACTTTGTGCCTTAGCCTTTCGGATTCTGTCCCTATATGTTTATGCTATTCTTTTGTACTCATTCTTAGCAATTTGTCCTTCTTTACACTTTTTATAGGATTCTGTTTTGATTTTCAGGTCATTAAAGAACTCCTGATGGAGCCATATCAGCCTCTTAACTAGCCTTCTTATCTTTCCTTCACCTTGGGATAGTTTGCTGTTGCGCCGTTAATATTGTCTCCTTAAGAAATTGCCAGATCTCCTGAATTCTTTTTTCCTTTAGATTTCCTTCCCATGTGACCTTACCTACCAGTTCTCTGAGTCTGCTTTTTTGAAGTCCGTTGTCCTTATTCTGCTGCTGTCACTCCTTCATTTCCTTAGAATCATGAAATCTAACATTTCATGATTACTTTCACCCAAATTGCCTTCCACCATTAGAATCAACAGCTGAGAAACAAGAACAAACTTGTTCCAGAGGAAAAATTATTCCATAGAGAAGTGAGGGGAAATGAGCTAACATCTCAGAGAAATACTTTGTAATCCTACAGCGGTGTCATTTCATCACCTAGCTGGCTCTTTCTAAACCTTTTCAATATATGTAACATTTACTATTACTAATTTTATACTGATAATTTTTAATGAAAATGATTTATAAAGGAAATTGTCAAATGAAACAGCTTCCGTAAACTGACCACGTCAAATGCAGTAAATACATGGCAGTAGTGGTGATTAGTCTTCAAGTCTTTAGTGATGTATGCAAACGTCGAGAGGTCTTCAGGGTCTTGTGCAGCACAGGAAATGTTGCGGATTTCATGTTCAGCAATAATATTCTGTTAAAAAAAGAACTAAAGCATCACTATTTTTCAGTCAACACAGGAATTAAGTATAGATGTCCCTTATATAATAACTTTATCTGTTTTTAGCATTTTAAGGCTATAGTCATCCTCTGTACTAAAATATTTCAAAGGTACTTTGTCTTTTAATTAAAATATGATTAAAACACCACATGTTCAGCTTCTTACACAGACCATTGAATTCTGGCCCCTCCAACAGTATCCAAAGTATTATCTAGCATCAATAGTGAATTCAACAGGAAACTGCAAAATCCTGGAGCTTTCCTCCAGTTCTGAGTCGCTTTTCAAATGAGAGCACTGTACAATTTCCATGGTATCCTGTGGCAAAGAGGCATCTTTCATGGGACACACCTGAGAGAATAACTATAATAGACTATTAATTTTCTACTTCTATGCCCATTGATACTGCTGTTTCTGTTCTAACAATCAGTACCACTGCAGCCCACAGGTAGGACAGTGCAGGTGCATTCTCTGGATCTTTGCATGCACAGTTTGAAGAAATTCAATCTGACTCTTCCACCTCAAATAGAATGAACAATACTCATCAATGTACAAGCATGGAGCTGTTAAAGGGGTTTCAGGAAAAGGATTACTTTGGAAAGATGTGGCAATATATCTCAGTTTACTGCCAAGACCATCCTGCAAGAGGGATATGGAGAAATTAAACTGTTCATGCAGAGAAGGACACGTATGTAATGGCCAAATTAAACTACAGAATGGTACTGAGGCAAAGACAAGACATGTCTGCCTGATGTATGAAAAGATGACTTTGTCTAAAGCTTTGGAGAAAATAATGAACGTTTACCTGTGTAAAAATACTGTTGTATCTTTACCTTGTTTAGGCCAAAGGACCCAGGAAGCCAAAGAGGAGGCTGAATTATGGTCATAGATTTAAGCCTTGATTTCAGCAAAGGCACATGCTCAAAGTGAGTCAACGAATAAGGATAGTTTTCACCATATGGGTAAGTGCTTTCCTAAATCATAGCCTTATTCAATGTGGCTACTGCATTTCCACAAACACAGACTATTCCTGTCTGCAGGATGACATCGCTACTCCATCAAAATACTATAGTGCTGCTACACACTGTTTTTTTTGGCACTAAGCATACAGTATTATCATAACATATATGATGTCTAATGTCACAGTCAGTGAGATCTATGGCTAAATGTTGTGTCAGTAACATCTGTGCAAATTAAAAGCATTCTTTGAGCATGTCTCTTTTTTTGGAGGGGAGATTATATGTAACTCGGTCATTTGAATCACTCTCCCCTGTCTTCTTCTAACCTGCCAAGATATACTTGAATACTTGGCAAGTTTTCTGAAAGGCCTATTAATATCTAATTGAGGAAATAATGAGTGAGTAAACTCTGGATAAAAGGGCAGCATTCCAACACTTTTTTATATTCAAATTATGCAAAAATCCAAAATAAGGAAATTGTAACTGAAGACACAAAATAATCCTCTTAATCTTAAACTGTTGCAGCACATTATTTGCTTTCTATTTCTGTATAATGTATTACTCATACCAAATGACAATAAACAATTATTATGACTTAATGGACACCCATTTGTGAAAATCTTTATACTTAATTATATTTAATGTTCATTTGATTTTATGTTGCTTTAGGCAAAACACAATAATATGGTTTTCTTTATATTTCTTTTGTTCTCAGTTTGAGAACTGTTGGCCTAGACAAAGATTTTTATCAGAATTAAAATGATACTAAAAAGCAAGGTTTTAGCTTCCTACAAATAAAGCTGTAATACATTACCATATGATCATGGTGTATTACCAATGTTGCATTAAAGATGAAAAGGGATTAATGCTCAAAAGATATTAGAACTATGTGAAATATTTACCCCCAAATCAGGAGCTACATAATACTCATCTGGTTTCAAGTGTGCTATACGCTTGAAAACAGGTTCATCTCACTGAAAGTTTTGCTAACCCAGGGGTAGGCAACCTATGACACGCGTGCCGAAGGAGGCACACGAGCTGATTTTCAGTGGCACTCACACTGCCCGTGTCCTGGCCACCGGTCCAGGGGGCTCTGCATTTTAATTTAATTTTAAATGAAGCTTCTTAAACATTTAAAAAACCTTATTTATTTTACATACAGCAATAGTTTAGTTATATATTATAGACTTGTAGAAAGAGACCTTCTAAAAACATTAAAATGTATTACTGGCACATGAAACCTTAAATTCGAGTGAATAAATGAAGACTCGGCACACCACTTCCGAAAGGTTGCCGACCCTTGTGCTAACCTTTGTAAAGCTCTCAAGTGACCCTGGACTCAGCATTGAGTAAACCTGCACTGGTTTAGAGCTTTGTGTTTTGAAACTAGTTGAAACTCATGAGAGTCTTTTGCATATTTTAACTTGAAATCTCGTGGTTTTTGGCATTTATCTATACTGAGATTTTTCCTTTGAAGGAAGGAAGGAAGGAAAGAAAGAAAGAAAGTAAGCCGATGAATTTCCATGGTCCAAAACAAACAGCTGAGTTTCACTTTATCTAGTTTTTGTACAAAGTCCTCTCACTCCATAAGGGGTTGCTTGCAATGCCCTAGAGTTCCCTTGGGACACTGCCACAGCAGAACGGTACCCTTGCTGTGTAGGCACTGAAACCATTATAAACCAGGCTGGAAGTACTAAATTATACCTCCAAAGGGGGCAAATTCTGTATATCTGGCCTGTGTGGACTTTTTAAGGGAGCCTGAGTTAAAGCGAAACTGAGGCGCGCCTCAGCAGAGCCACGCTTGGCCAGAGGGGAGAACTAAAGGGCAGGCACAACCTATGACACTCCCTTTAAATGGTTGGAAGCTGGAAGACGATTATACTAGTCTCATACCTCTTGACCTTTGTTACGTTGGGTCTTGTATAAAAACCCACAATTTTAGTACACGTACAGGGGGTGGGAAAAGCCCCCATACGGGATATTTTGTGTTTTGAAAAGCGAGGAGCACATACTTTTCTGCATAATGTACTGTAACGGGAAAATAGGTTGGGGGATTTTGTCCAGGTGAGAAGGGGCATCCTGCCAAACCCTTCTTGTGATGAGCTTCCCTTTGATGGGGGAAGACTGGACACAATTCCCTCCAGAACTGCCATCAGTGCTGCTCTGTTTGTCCACAGGAGTGGGTTTCTGGAGAGTGAGAGAGGTACTCTGTCTGTTCAGGGTAGGAGAGAAAAAAAAAGGGGGGGGGGGAATCCAAGCCCTGATCCCCATGTGGCTTTTACTAGATAAGCTATCTAGCACAATGAGGAATAAAATCTGATGTCCAAAAATTACACATACCTTATTTGTTGCATCAATAAATTTGACTCCCTTGTAAGAAACTGATAGAACAATAGTAGGGACTTTCTTCATTTGCTCTGTAGACTTCTGAAATAAAAATGAGACGGCTGTTAGAACAGTTTGTTCTGCGCTGGCAAGTGTAGCCTGTTCAATTTTTTTCTTCTTCTTTTTCTCCAGCTGGTAAAATATATGTGAATTAAAGTAAAACAAAACTTAATTTAAATATTTGTCTCTTTCTCTTGACTATGCTTTGGGCTTGTGAAACAGCTGCCAACACAGCCTACAACACAGATATTGATTTGCTAGAGTAAAGGACTGCAATGGATACATTTGCACTTTAGTAAGGTGAACTACAAGTAGGGCCAAAACTCTACCATATAAAACTATTGTAGTATGGATAGGTAGTTGGTTGGTAAATAGGGTTCAGAGAGTACTCATTCATTGTGAGCTCTACAAATGGGGAAAAATATGAAGTGGGATCAGTGATTTATTTTTTGGACAGGGAAAACAAATTCAGCTGCAATCAAATATGGAGATAACACCAAAGTCAGAAAGAGTAAACGGTGAGCGAGATCAAACTGCAAAGTAATCTAGACAGATTATTAGAGCAACTAAGTAAGATGAAATCCAATATTTATGGAGTGTCATATACATAAGATCATAAGCACAGATCTAAACTAAGGAATAGCTGCTGTATCTGGAAATAATGTGTTTCAGAAAAAAGTAGAGTTAACAGTAGATAGCAAAATAATCATGAGCTTGAAGGAGAGGGCCAATGATCAGATCTTCTAATCGGCTCCTGCTCCCTCAGGACTCAAACAGAATTATACATTTGTGACATGACATTCAAAACCAAAGAGCCAACCAGATTCTGCAATTATGTCTGTTTCCATGAACAATGAGGGTAACTGTCTCTGCTAATCAAGTTTCATAGTTAACCCCTATATATATTTTGTGTGTGTGTGCGCGCGCGCACGTATGGTTGCATCTCTCTTATTAATGGTGGCAGACTGAACAAGACAATCTATACTGGATAAAGATTCTTGTAACTAGAAGGGCTAAAAATGTCCTTTTTTAAAAAGGAAAGCTTAAATGGAAATTTCAGAGAATATAGCAAAATCTGCATGAAGGTACTAATTCCATCCATGTTTCTCTTGAGCATGGAAAAAAAGAGTACTGATGCCAATGGAATGTGTGTGTGAAAAAGATGTCAAATATGAGCTTCTTCATAAAATTCAGTGACAGTTCACAGAACGCGTGACAGTAAATTCATGAAAGCTTCTGTATATCCATCCATCAGAATAGCAAGCAATACACCCAGCCTACACTTAGTTCCAGACAAAATATTCATAAACATGACAACACAGATTTAATCATCTAGCAACCCAGCTTCTAACTTCCGTCCTGTTCTTTCTACCCCTACAGCTAAATCTTTTGTTCTGAGACTCTGTCTCTTATCTTAATTTAACTGCCTCCTGTCTGGCCTTCCTAACAACACTATCCACTCCCTCCTAATCCATATAAAGCACACCCACTAAATTAATCTTCTCTGTCCATTGGTCCAATCACATCACCATCTCTTTTAGTCTCTCCACAGGACTCCCTTCCTCAAATACATCAAGTTCAAGCTTTATGTCCTTGCCTTCGAAGCCCTGCATAGTTCTGCCCTCCCTATTTTTTCCATCCTGTCTGTTTCAATGCTACTCCTTTCCTCTCCATCCCCTTTAATCTGCCAGTGATGCCAGCTTTTACATGTCATTAGTCCACTTCATTAGTCCTTTCGCCTTTTTCCGTACCGCCCCCTACGGATAGAACACCCCCACTCAGATCTGGTCTGCAAGGCCACTATCTGCATTTAAATCCTCCCTGAAGAGCCAGTTCTATGTAACACCTGCATAAACTAGCTGATCTCCATGTCAAGGTTGGGGATTGGTCCTGCTTTGCGCAGGGGGTTGGACTATATGACCTCCTGAGGTCCCTTCCAACCCTGATATTCTATGATTCTATGAAGGTTGTGAGGTAACGGGATAGAGTATTTCTAAAGAAAAGCAACAATAACAAAAAGAATGAATGTTATTTACTCTACAGTAACTGTGGTTCTTTGAGATGATGTTGCCAGTGTGGAGTCCACTGTAGGTGCCCATGTGCCTCATGTGCGCAAGATTGGATTCTTTTGAATACCAGCATTTGTCAGGCCTATGCATAGGCCCTGTGCATCCTCATGTTCCAACAGGAAGACATAAAGGGTGGAGTGGCCATGACCCTCTCTCAGTTCTCTTGCAATTTGAAACTTGTGTTCACTGAGGATTCTGAAAGTGGGGATGAAGGGCAGATTATAGGATCCAGACTGACAACAACATCTCAAAGATCTATTCTTTAGTAAATAACCTTTCTTTCTTCTTTGAGGATAGCAGTGTAAATCCCATGATAGGTGACTGGCAAGCAGTACTCTCTCTGGATAGTAGGAAGAGTAGTATCAGCTGCATTAGTCAAACAGAGATTGTAGTACCGCTCTCCTGAACTTGGCATCTGCTTTGGCCGTCTAGTCCAGGGCACAGCGTTTGATGAATGTCAGTGGGTTACTCTACATTGCTGCCTTGCAGCAGGAAGAAGGCACACAGATTGATTGGTTGATTCAGATGGAATTCTGACACCACCTTGGGGATGAGCCTTTGATGAGGTTTCAGCATCACCTTCTCCTATGAAATGTCCTAATAAGAGGGTGAGACATAAGGACTGTCTTCAGAGTGAGATGAAGTAAGGAGCATCCTGAAAGCCTTGAGAGGATGATGCTGAGGTACTAGGTAGGGGCAGGTTCTTTTGACCAGTGGGTAAGTACGTAACAGGCCCTTGATGAATTCTGATAGCTCTGGGTGAAAGATGGAACATGATTGCACAGGTGGATGGTAAACTGATATTGCTACTAGTTGAACCTTAGTGGAGCTGAATGAAAGGCCAGACTGTTTCAGATGCTGCAAACAGTCCAGGCGCTTTGGTATTGAAGCATGCAGAGGGTCCAAGCCACGCTGGCTCTGCATATCAAGAACCTCTTCCATTTTGACAAATAAGTCCCTCTGGTGAATGTTTTCCTTGTCTATATCAGGATCTCTGGGACTTGCCTATAGCACTCCATGTCCACGGTACGTAACCAGCCAACATCCAGGCTATCAGGTAAAGGGACTTTGAGTCTGGATGGACTATCTGACTGTGGTGCTGTGACATGAGAATCAGGCAGTTTCGGAACTAAATCAAAGGGTGAATGGGCATCTTTAAGTCAGTCAGCCATTGGCCAGTAGGGAGAATGATGAGAATTACTGTGGGTTTGTTTCTTTTGATTTTGGAAGTCACCTGGGGATCAGGGAAGTTGGGGGAAAGGCAAATGGAGGCCTGGATTCCATTGCAGAAGAAAGGAGTCTGGCAATGACCCAAGGTTCATGTCGCTCTGGAACAAAAATTCTGGCACTTGGCATTGTCTTTGATAGTGACCAGGTTTATCATGGGACCCTTCTCCCCCAATGGAATATTGGCTTTGATGGACCTCTGCAGGGATCACTCATTATTGGTCACAATTGTTTGCTCAGGAAGTCTGCCAGGTCATTGCTGACTTCTGAGAGGTGAAGAGCCAACAGGGTTCTCCCATGTTGGTGACACCATGTCCAGGGTTTGATAGCTTCCAGGAAGAGGGGTGATGAGTGGGCATCGGCTTGCTTGTTTATATAGGGCATCATAGAGATGTTGCCCATTAGGAGCTGCACTATGAAATTTTGGAGGACACGTAGGAACATTATACTGGTTAGTCTGACAGCTCTGAGTTCCAGGATGTTTATGTGAAGTCCTATGTCTCCTGGGGACTAGGTCACATTCATTTGTGGGTGGTCCAGGTGACATTACCCTGCCCCAGATGTTTCTGTGATCACAATCTTTGTTGGGAAGGCGGATTAGAATAGTACCACCTCCCACAGATTTTTGGGTTCCATCATCCCTATCAACTCTGTGAGGACATGAGGTAGCAATGAGACCTTCCTGTCACTGCAGTGTCTCAATGGAGAGTAAATGGACCTGAGTCAGAATTGTAGGGACTGCAGGTGAAGTCCAGCAAGCAGTGTCAAACATGTACACTCTGACATATGGCCTAACACTTCAAGGCAAGTTTGTACCATGTAGTGGGGTTTGATTTTTATCTTAATGAGCAGTGATTGCAGTGACAGAAACCTGTCTTTGGCAGGTACTCTCTCTCTCTGAAGTCGATCATAGTGCCTATCAGCTCTATCTGTAATGAGGTAAGACATGATTTTTCATATTTCAGCCAGAGACCTAGCTGGTTGAACAGAGAGGTAGCATATTCTAGGCTCACTGCCACTTCCTGCTGGGACTTGCTTTACAGTCATCCATGTAAGGGTGGACGTGGATGCTCTGTCTCCTCAGGAATTCTGCTACCACCACTTGGCATTTTGTGAAGACTGTCAGTGCCATAGACGGTCCAAATGGCAGTATCTTGTACTGCTAGTGATTTGGTCCCACTTTGAATCTCAGATACTTCCTGTGGGCCAGGAAGATAGTTTTATGGAAGTATTTGTCATGTAACTCAAGAGCCACAAGACAGTTCTGAGTCTGCAGAGATGGTATGAAGAGGCAAGCATTACCATTCTGAATCTGATGCAGTGCATGTATTTGTTCATTCTCCTTCGGTCTAGGATAGCACAAAGTCCCTCCCCCCACTTTAGCATAAGGAAATATCAGAAGTAAAAGCCTTCTCCCCAGTACTGCTTAGGTCCCTCTTCCATGGTTCCTAGAAGGAGCAACAAGGTCACTTCTTTTTGTAACAGTGAGATGGGTCCCTGAAGAGGGACAGGGATAAGGTGTGGAAATGAACACGGTAGACATCATTGCCCATTGTTAACACCCATTTGTCTCATGTAGTAGTGGATCAAACATGGTGGAAAGAGGTTAGGTGGCTTGCGAAAGTAGTGGGAGGCTTTGGATCAGCTCCGATGTGGCTCTCAACACTGCTATCAAATCTGTTGCCTTTGTTTTGTCCTAAGGTGTGCCCTCTGAGAACCTGGATTTCTCTTGGACTGTGGATACTACCAAGGACCCTGGATTTGGGTGGGTATAAAAATGTTCAAAGCCTTTTAAGATCATCTGGTATTTCTTTTTTTCCACCTGTTTTAGACGTCCTACCAAGGACCCTGGATTTGGGTGGGTATAAAAATGTTCAAAGCCTTTTAAGATCATCTGGTATTTCTTTTTTTTCCACCTGTTTTAGACGTGGGACAAAGACTGGCTCGGGTTTGCCAGAGTTCCTTACTCAGCTGAAGTATGTCCTCGTTGATGGGGAGAACAATCCTAGCTGGATTTGTTGAGCTTAGAATACCAAAAAGCTTGTTGGAACTTGTCGATGTTTGTACTGGCAATCCTCCACTCTGGGCTGTTCCCAATTCTGTGGAAGATTTGGAGGCTTAATCCATGGAGTGATGTTTTTACATCCTCCTTGTGGGATGGTCCTGTGTGGTGGTTGAAACTATATTTATGCACTATGTGGCTTTTTCTCTTCGCATCATGCTTCTGCGTCAGGGCACATGTGCCAGCTCTGGTGTTGAGGTTGCCGGTGCTGAGGTTCTCCGTGCTGGCTTTGATAGCGTCCTCTTTGTTGCCATCCCTTTTCTGACTGATTAGGGATGTGGTTTCTGCTTGGGGAAGCATTGATTGATGTTCACTCTTTTGACTTCACTTCAGTTTTCATTTCTTCTGAGTCTGAAGTGACTCACATAGATTGCTTGAGCAGATGTCACAAGTCAACCATCCCTGGACTTGTGGGTTCTGGAAGAAAACTACCTGCATGCCGAGCTCTCCCCCGGCAAAGGCAGCACTGGCTGTGCCCATCGATGAGGGGGAGTCTGTCACAGGACGGGGAGGATTTGAACCTTGACAGCTTGGTGACTACCCTGTGGCTGGCAGTTGGTGCAAAGCATCTCACCCCGCTGTAAAGGCTGTGTGTGTCTCTTCTTTCTTGTACTTACACACACTTGCCCACACACTTAGAGCACCCAATCAAGGACAACAAGGAAAAACAAAGGGTGAAGATAATTTTTTTCACCAATTCAGTTTGAGAAATAATGGGTCGGACACTCACTGGGTTTCATCTCGCTCCCATGAATGGTAAGCAGGAACTCAGGGATGGTGATGACTGCTTCACCCTTTATGCCCTCACATAGGAGCATGAGGAGTCACAGGGCACTAATGTGGCCCTATTGGATGTTGTTTTTCAAAAGAATCCAATCTTATGCACACGAGACACTGATGCACCTACACTGGGATCCACACTGAAACACACTCAAAGAACGTTGTGTTATCAATCCTCAAGCTACCATGAGATGGTCATTTACCACTATGACCACTTGCACGTTCTCTACCGTTCATCTGTTCATCTTTTTCGAGGAGGGATTGTGCTTCCTTTATATTTGTACAGGACATAGCACAATGTGGACACACATGGAAACAAATTATGCATAACAATAAAACAATAACTGATTATTACAGTTAAATCCCATTTAGTATTTATCAGTTAATATAATCATAGTTTCAATAATCTTTGAAAAGATCTGGAGACATCTGCTCAGATACCACAATAATCTACCATATTTTTCACACTTGTGTGGTATTTGAGAATCCCGTATCTTCTCAATGTTACATATTTGCCTCTTAGTATTCACTATTCTAGGACATCACTATAGAATTTGTATCAGACAATCCCCTTTGCTATCACATCACCAGCATCTGTTAGTCAATGACCTTGCACAGTTTAAGGTGCGTTGGTGTCCAACGTGCTCTGTGAATAATTTTAAACATTATTTTTATTTGTGACTGTCCTTATGAATTTGAAATCTTTCCCCAATGGCTACTGTAGATCTGAACTCTCAGTTCTTTCTTCCACGTGACCTTTAAAGACTGAAGTGAATTAATTGGAAAGCTACACTCCATTAAGGTAGAATATATTTTTGAGAGGATATGTAAGGAAAGTCACACAATAAATAGCCTAGAAAGAACGTGGCAAACATGGATATATACTTAATAATGCAGTGTCCCAGCTGTTAATATCTTATAAATCCTCTAGATTTAATTTCTGCTATGTTATGTCTATGTTATGTTCTACGCTTCCTGCATGCAATGAAATATGGGACTGAGGCCTGAAAATCATCTTCTAGGAATCAGAAAATAGATTTCCACATTACTATAAATCCTGTCCTCAACCAATAAATCATTTCCTCCTATAGTTTGATTTAGGCATTGACCCAGATAAACACCTGCTGTGACAGCACGGGCAGTTGTTTACTTAGAAAATGAACTCAATTCAAGTCCATTTCATTTGAGACCCACCTGGCCATTATACCCTTGAAAATCATCTTATTAATGATTGCTTGAGAGGCAGATGGGGTTTGTTGTATCTTATTTTATTTGTAATTAAAAAAAAGAAATGTATGCATAAACAAAACATATATTTGGTGGCATCTATCTCCCTTCACCTCACTGTTCCTACACTGTAAGCTCTTCGAGAGGGACCATATATTTCTATTTGTTTGTACAGCAACTAGCAGAAGAGAATCTCAATCCAATCTGGGACCTTTGAGTGCTACTGTAATAAAAATATAAAGTAGGGCAGTCAAACGATTAAAAAATTAATTGGGATTAATCATGTTGTTAAACAATAATAGAATACAATTTATTTAAATATTTTTGGGTGTTTTCTACATTTTCAAATATATTGATTTCAATTACAACACAGAATACAAAGAGTACAGTGCTCACTTAATATTTATTTTTGATTACAAGTATTTGCACTGTAAAAACCAAAAGAAATAGTATTTTTAAATTAACCTAATAGAAGTACTCTAGTGCAATCTCTTTATCATGAAAGTTGAACTTACAAATGTAGAATTATGTATAAAAGAAACTGCATTCAAAAATAAAACAATGTAAAACTTTAGAGCCTACAAGTCCAATCAGTTGGGTCATCATCCGAGACTGCTATAACATGAAATATATGGCAGAATGTGGGTAAAACAGAGCAGGAGACATACAATTCTCCCCCAAGGAGTTCAGTCACAAATCTAATTAGGGTTTTTTTTTAAATGAGCATCATCAGCATGGAAGCATGTTCTCTGAAACGATGACCGAAGCATGAAGAGGCATATGAATCTTTAGCGCATCTGACATGTAAATATCTTGCAACACCAGCTACAACAGCGCCATGTGAACGCCTGTTCTCACTTTCAGGTGACACTGTAATTAAGAAGTGGGCAGCGTTATGTCCCGTATATGTAAACAAATTTGTTTGTCTTAGCGATTGGCTGAACAAGAAGGACTGAGTGGACTTGTAGGCTCTAAAGTTTTACATTATTTTGTTTTTGACTGCACTTATGTAACAAAAAAACCCTACTTTTTTAAGTTGCACTTTCATGATAAAAAGTTTGCACTACAGTACTTGTATGAGGTGAATTGAAAAATACTATTTCTTTTGTTTATCATTTTTATAGTACAAATATTTGTAATAAAAATAATATAAAGTGAGCACTGTACACGTTATATTCTGTGTTGTAATTGTAATCGATATATTTGACAATGGAGAAAAACATTAAAAAAAATTAAATAAATTTCAATTGGTATTCTATTGTTTAACAGTGCAATTAATCGCGATTAATTTTTTTAATCACGGTTTATTTTTTTTTGAGTTAATCATGTGAGTTAACTGCGATTAATCAACAGCCCTAATAAAAAGACTAATAATTTTATTATATTTTATCATTTGTTAACAACTTAATAAAATATACTGGCTAATATAAAATCATGTTAATTTCCAGATTTTTCCTCTATAACCAATAAAACTGAATGTTGCATATACTATTTAAAGAGATTACTCAATTATACCAAGCCATTAGCAACATAATAAATACATACATTGGGAGTACAAGTTTATGACTTTGTAAAATCTTAAAGTTTAATCCAGGTTTTCTATTTTCCCAAACGAATCTGCTAATTATGGCCTGTATTTGCTTTCAATAGCTATCTGAAGATATAGGTGGAGATTACCAAATATGTAATTAAACTGTAGAGTCAATACCATTTTCTGAAAAAGTCTGAACGTGACTCTACATTGTTAGCGGCAACTTGTTCCACCTCCCTCCCCCCTAAAGCTTAGTGTTTCAGTACAGGAATCACACTATCCCTTATTTTACCCACAAGTGCCTTACTTACAATTATTCTGGGGATTACATATCCTTACTGACTTTCTGAGTGGTCCACCTGGACAATGTTGTTTGCGTGAGAGAGAAAATAGTAACAAACATTCACTTTTTGTTCAATTAGTGTTGTAGCCAGGCAATTTTGAAAGTACTTCATACATTCTATCAAATTAGCCAGCTTCTCTGGTTCCATGAGTTTTTACAATATCACCTGTATTCTTATTGGATATAATACTAATGTAATCTCTTTGGATAAGATATTTGTTCTAATGGCCATGGCAAAAAAGTCCAAAGCCGTAATAAACAAAATATGATACTGGAAGCATCCCTGCCTTACATCTATTCTATTGATATCTCAAATGGTGAGAAACTATGTCCCAATCTTGCCATCAGACTCACAGGCAGATTCCTTGAGCCTATGTGGATCCAATTTGACAATCGGGATCAACATTAGTACACAGAATAGAAGCTGTTGGATTTAGCTAAAATAAATGCATACTATTAACCAAAAATTATGCTTTTTGAGATTAGCAAACAAACTCCTCTCCACCCTGTCAAATGCCTTCTCCACATCCAGCATCATGATGACAGTGTAGTGTGACTCTTTCATGTGCCACATTAGCTAGAAGAGATGTCATTAGTTGGTATTCAGAATTCATTCTTTTATAAACCACTTCAGAAATTATGTCCTAATCTTGGTGCCAGATCCTCCATTAAGCCCATAAGCACTCTTGCAATACTTTAAACACAACATTAATGAATTACATCGGATAGTACTTTGCACATCGCTGTAGGTCTCTACCTTGTTTCGGTATTAATGACATTACTACTTTATTCAGATATATCAAGAAAAGTCTATTATTGTTAGCTTCCTTAAATATTCCCAACAAGACTGGGGTCGGCTAATCATTGTAGATCTTGCAAAATTCTGAACAGCATCACCCAGAATCTTCCCAGGGCTCAACAAATGTACAGCTGTCAACGTTTCCTCCTACCTTACAAGCTTTTCTAGAGACTCTGGCTCATCTTCAGCAATAAAAGCCATATCAAACCGCTCTAAAAATGTGAGTAAGCTACAGTCACCATTTATTTCTGATTCATAAAGTTTTTTAAAAAATAAAGAATACAAAAACTCTCTAGTTAATACCTGACAAACTACGTACAAATCTGCCATCTGATGTGATAATGATAGGTATTATTCATTGTGCTCGATGAACATTGACTTGTGCTGCTAATAATTTTCCCGCTCATTCTTCATATTCATAGTTTTTGTTTGAGCCCGAACAAAACACATTCAGCCTCTGGTTGAGATCATATTTTGCACAAGGCAGTTTAATCACCCGGAGCTAAATACTTTTTATAGGCATCTGACAAATGCTGCCCTTTTGCCTCAAGTTGTCAAGTATGATTTTTTTAATCAATTTTGTTTATCTTAGCCCTCTGAGATGCAAACACAGCTCTAATATGTGAGTTTTTGCTGTAGCAGATGAAATTACAGAACCCACATTTTAGGCAATGACATTACTTAAATCCCATGTGGGAGTGGGGGAGGAGGGGAGAGTGGCAGGGGTACTTAGGAAATACGTTGCTAAGACTTTTTTAGCATGCAGCCTTCTCCTCCCCTCCCTCCACATGCCCTGCCAACTCCAATGGCTGGCACATGTAGGGGAGAGGAAATGATCTCTTTATCTCACTTTTGTTTGGGGGGAAGGAATGACTGAGCCCAAGAGGCCACAATCTCCATCCAAATTCTCCTCTTTACATGGCGAGGAGGAAAGATTTGGGCCTTGACAGGCTGCCCCTGTCTATTCCATTTCTCCATTTCATATAAGGTACATCCGCTGAGAAAGGCCACCTTCTGCTTATCCTTATCACTGACGATGGAAGGACTGAGCTGTGTAACACTTCCAAGTCTAGTATTTAAATCCCAATTCAGCAAAGCATTTAAGCACACACTTTGCTGAATCAGGACCCTAGAACCTTGATTCCTCATATCCCCACACCCAGAAAAGTCTTCCTATTGTCTAGAGAGGTCCTGGGATCCAAAGAATATATCCTCTCATATAAATCCTCAAATGCCCCTATAGATCTGATTGTTTAGAATCTGAATGATTTGGCTGTGCAACTTTAGGGTTTTTTAATTACTGGCAGTGAAGTAGTGCCCTTACTTATGTGCTCACAGAACTGTAGTAAGTATAACATAGTGCCCTCTTGGCAGAGTCAATATTCAAGGAATTCAGATATGTGGACACCAGTGTGAGCCTAGAGTAGAAACAGGACTCTGCCCAGCTCTAGATAGGAGACTTCTTTTTCAAAGGCAAAGGCATTGTATTCTGTCTTCCTGTTCCTACAGAGATTTGAAGCAAAGGCAGTAAATCTAAAAGAACAGCTTTTACTATCTCCCAGTTCATGCTGAGAGGGATGAAAGTCCTTACATTCTTGGATGTATCTCTCAATATAATTAATAAAAGCATCTTGGGCCAGGACAGAAAAATTTAATCTCGAAATACCAAAGGTCACCTTATAGCAGGTGTGGAAAGAAGATAAGGAGAGTATGCTGTGGTCTGCAGAAGGAGGGGGAGATGTTGTAAGAGAAGTCATCTGAAATTGAACATGCAGACATAAAAAATAAATCCACTCCAATCAAATTATGTGGATGGGAGAAAAAAGTAATCCATCTCATGGGTGCAGTTTTTGCCAAATGTCCATAGTTCTGGATGAATGCAAGAGCAGTGATAAGCTCCCAGAAGCAAGCAATCCAAAATTAGGGTGGGAGCGCCATGTTGAAATCACTTCCAGAAGCCTCTAAAGCATTTTTTCCCAACAAATTCATCACCTGACTTACTAAGATGTAGAACCTAAAAAGCACAATGGGTGACCAAAAAAGAGGTCCCTATTAAAAGAGTGGTTCTGATCTTCTCTATACTGCAACCCCATGTTACAACATACACAAGAGAGAGTAGTTGCCACTCCCTTTGATCTGGTGCTTGCGACCCCCAGGTTCAGAACTAGAAACACAAACAACTAGAAAGTGTACTGTAGGGAATCCAGCATGGGCAGGGGATAAATCAGATCTCATACTAAGTAGGTTATGTCCATTCCTAATTTTCCTGATTCTATGAAGGGTTAAGGAAGACTAAGACACTTTTCCTCCTGATGGGTCTTTTTCAAACTTGTGCATCTACTGATGAGAAGGTAACATTCATCCAGGGAATATCAAAATTGCTTATAACAGAATAAGGCCAAAGGTAAGCATCACAAGCCACACTAAGGAAAATTCCAGGCATCTAATTTTCACAGATCCTTTTCCAAAAGCAAGACCTGCCAGACTCTATAAAGAGTTCATTTATGGCATAAACTTAAGTATGTTACAGGCTGTTCAGGAAGGACAGGCAGGGCAGAAAAGGTGGGGGAGTTGCATTGTATGTAAGAGAGCAGTATGACTGTTCAGAGCTCCAGTATGAAACTGCAGAAAAACCTGGCAGTCTCTGGATTAAGTTTAGAAGTGTGAGCAACAAGGGTGATGTTGTGGTGGGAGTCTGCTATAGACCACCAGACCAGAGGGATGAGGTGGACGAGGCTTTCTTCAGGCACCTAACAGAAGTTACTAGATCACAGGCCCTGGTTCTCATGGGGGACTTCAATCATCCTGATATCTGCTGGGAGAGCAATACAGCAGTGCACAGACAATCCAGGAAGATTTTGGAAAGTGTAGGAGACAATTTCCTGGTGCAAGTGCTGGAGGAACCAACTAGGGTCAGAGCTCTTCTTGACCTGCTGCTCACAAACAGGGAAGAATTAGTAGGGGAAGCAAAAGTGGATGGGAACTTGGGAGGCAGTGACCATGAGATGGTCGAGTTCAGGATTCTGACACAAGGAAGACAGGAGAGCATCAGAATACGGATCCTAGACTTCAGAAAAGCAGACTTTGACTCCCTCAGGGAACTGATGGGCAGGATCCACTGGGAGAATAACATGAGGGGGAAAGGAATCCAGGAGAGCTGGCTGTATTTTAAAGAATCCTTATTGAGGTTGCAGGAACAAACCATCCCGACGTGTAGAAAGAATAGTAAATATGGCAGGCGACCAGCTTGGCTTAACAGTGAAATCCTTGCTGATCTTAAACACAAAAAAGAAGCTTACAAGAAGTGGAAGATTGGACAAATGACCAGGGAGGAGTATAAAAATATTACTCAGGCATGCAGCAGTGAAATCAGGAAGGCCAAATCATACTTGGAGTTGCAGATAGCAAGGGATGTTAAGAGTAACAAAAAGGGTTTCTACAGGTACGTTAGCAACAAGAAGAAGGTCAAGAAAAGTGTGGGCCCCTTACTGAATGGGGGAGGCAACCTAGTGACAGAGGATGTGGAAAAAGCTTTTTTGCCTCTGTCTTCACGAACAAGGTCAGCTCCCAGACTACTGCACTGGGCAGCATAGTATGGGGAGGAGGTGACCAGCCCTCTGTGGAGAAAGAAGTGGTTCAGGACTATTTAGAAAAGCTAGACGAGCACAAGTCCTTGGGGGCGGATGCGCGGCATCCGAGGGTGCTAAAGGAGTTGGCGGATGTGATTGCAGAGCCATTGGCCATTATCTTTGAAAACTCATGGAGATCGGGGGAGGTCCTGGATGACTGGAAAAAGGCTAATGTAGTGCCCATCTTTAAAAAAGGGAAGAAGGAGGATCCGGGGAACTACAGGCCAGTCAGCCTCACCTCAGTCTCTGGAAAAATCATGGAGCAGGTCCTCAAGGAATCAATTTTGAAGCACTTAGAGGAGAGGAAAGTGATCAGGAACAGTCAGCATGGATTCACCAAGGGCAAGTCATGCCTGACTAACCTAATTGCCTTCTATGATGAGATAGCTGGCTCTGTGGATGAGGGGAAAGCAGTGGACGTGTTATTCCTTGACTTTAGCAAAGCTTTTGATACGGTCTCCCACAGTATTCTTGCCGGCAAGTTAAAGAAGTATGGGCTGGATGAATGGACTATACGGTGGATAGAAAGCTGGCTAGATCATCGGGCTCAACGGGCAGTGATCAATGGCTCCATATCTAGTTGGCAGCCGGTATCAAACAGAGTGCCCCAGGGGTCGGTCCTGGGGCCAGTTTTTGTTCAATATCTTTATTAATGATCTGGAGGATGGCGTGGATTGAACCCTCAGCAAGTTTGCAGATGACACTGAACTGGGAGGAGTGGTAGATACACTGGAGGGTAGGGATAGGATACAGAGGGACCTAGATAAATTAGAGGATTGGTCCAAAAGAAATCTGATGAGGTTCAACAAGGACAAGTGCAGAGTCCTGCACTTAGGACGGAAGAATTCCATGCACTGCTACAGACTAGGGACCGAGTGGCTAGGCAGCAGTTCTGCAGAAAAGGACCTAGGGGTACAGAGGACGAGAAGCTGGATATGAGTCAACAGTGTCCCCTTGTTGCCAAGAAGGCTAACGGCATTCTGGGCTGTATAAGTAGGAGCACTGCCAGCAGATCAAGGGACGTGATCATTCCCCTCTATTCAGCATTGGTGAGGCCTCATCGGGAGTACTGTGACCAGTTTTGGGCCCCACACTACAAGAAGGATAAATTGGAAAGAGTCCAGCAGAGGGCAACAAAAATGATTAGGGGGCTAGAGCACATGATTTGAGGCGAGGCTGAGGGAACTGGGATTATTTAGTCTGCAGAAGAGAAGAATGAAGGGGGATTTGATAGCTGCTTTCAACTACCTGAAAGGGGGTTCCAAAGAGGATGGATCTAGACAGTTCTCAGATGACAGAACAAGGAGTAATGGTCTCAAATTGCAGTGGGGGAGGTTTAGGTTGGATATTAGGAAAAACTTTTTCACTAGGAGGGTGTTGAAGCACTGGAATGGGTTATCTAGGGAGGTGGTGGAATCTCCTTCCTTAGAGGTTTTTAAGGTCAGGCTTGACAAAGCCCTGGCTGGGATGATTTAGTTGGGGATTAGGTCCTGCTTTGAGCAGGGGGTGGGACTAGATGACCTCCTGAGGTCCTATGATTCTTAGCGAATGTAAAAGGAAAAATCAGAGTTAAAGGCAATGGGCCAAATTTTGTTCTCTGTTACATCAGTGTAATCGCTCTAACTTTAATGAGGTTGTACCAATGAGCAGAATTTGGTACCCGATAGAAAATCAAATAAGGGTATGTTTCCATTACGAAATTAGGTCAATTTTGTAGAAGTCAATTTTTAGAAATTGATTTTATACAGTCGGAGGACTCTGGGATAGCTCCCAGTGGAGTGCGTCCTCACTACCGTGGCTAGCATCAACTTACGGAGCGGTGCACTGTGGGTGGCTATCCCACAGTTCCTGCAGTCTCCGCTGCCCATTGGAATTCTGGGTTAAGCTCCCAATGCCTGATGGAGCAAAAACATTGTCACAGATGGTTTTGGGTACACGTCGTCAGTCGCCCCTCCCTCCGTGAAAGCAACGGCAGACAATCGTTTCGCGTCAGACACCAAGGCGATTAGAAGAGCACAGCAAGGTGCACTGCGCATCAGAGAGGCTTTGAAAACCAGTTTCATGACTGGCCAGGCTTCGGTGTGACAGTTGTGTGTGTTTCTCCTTGATGCAAACCCGCCCCCTTTGTTGATTTTAATTCCCTGTAAGCCACCCCCCACTTTGAAATAAAGTAACTATTGTTTTGAAACCATGCATTCTTTCTTTATTAATTTAAAAAAATGAGATAACAGACAAGGTAGCCCAGGTGTGGTGGGGGAAGAGGGAAGGACAAGGCCACATTGCTTATTGTAGCCACACTAAAAATCAAACTGTTTTCTGCTGCTTGGGCCATCCTCTGCAGTGAAGTGGTTGGGTGCCTGGAGCCTCCCCCCAGTGTTTTTGGGCATCTGGGTGAGGAGGCTATGGAACATGGGGAGGAGGGTAGGCGGTTATACAGTGGATGCAGTGGGGGTCTGTACTCTTGGCTTTCCTGCAGCTCCAACAGACACTTCATCATGTCCATTTGCTCCCCCA
>NW_020664419.1:78855455-78891004 GCF_002925995.2 Terrapene triunguis
TGGTGGGGGCTGGCAGCTGGGGCCGCAGCTGGGTGTGGAGCCGGGGCTGCGGCTGGGGGTGGAATGAGGCTGGGTGGTGCTCCCTCCCCACCCCCTGTGGGGACTGGCCCACAGTTTGGGAACCACCTTGCTACACACAGAGGGAGAAATTTTTGAATGCCAGATACCATTTCCTTCATTAAAAGATTTTTAGATCAATGATTTTTTTTGTCATTGACTTCAATAGGAATAGGAGAAAGCCCAAAGAGTAAGAAGCACAAATAGGTGAAATTCTAAACAAGAAAGATTCTATTTTCATGCGAATATTCCTTGCCATGAAAAATAAGCCCATCAGCAGAATTTTGTCTAAACAAAATGTTTTAAAAAGATTTTAATTTTAAAAAGCAACAGAACAGTATTTAATTGTATTATGTTCGATATAGCTTACCAATAAAACTATGTTACTGTCAGGGAAAATCTAAAATTCCTATTCAACTGATTTTCATAAGATTCATCTTCAAGGAATGTAATTTAAATCTGAATCAAAGTGATGGCACATTTTAAGCACTTATAAATTGACCATAGCATATTTATAATGATTTTGATGTTGTTCTGAGTTGTCAAATATAATAAATTTATTGAGGATGTCACATATTACTGAGATGCCAAATTCTGCCCTCAGATCTGTATATGCATATTTCTGAAAAACAAAGTTAATACTGAGTTTAAGGGGCTTAAAACCTAAATTATAGATAGTACACTCTCCCTTTCTCCAGCCCCCAAAATCACACATTTGTGATTGTGGGTCCTTCAAAAAAGAGTGTATTTCCACCAAGAGGGGGAGTTTCCAATGTGAGTAAGAATTATTAGTATGCAGTCAGCTGAAAAAACACAGATCTTCAGGCATTTATAAAGCATAAATTACTGTCAGCCCTTAGCTAGACTAACTTGTGTGAAAGCCTGTGTACTGTAGATATGTAACCAATAAGAAAATGGTTGTCTGACTGCATGAGTTTTACACATTTTCTAGCTCCACAGCAGATAACAATGCTAAATCTTGCACTGAAGAGGCATCATGCACGACGCCTCTAAGATCCATAAACCAATGAATGGATTATACTCATCCATGCACGTAGTTTTTCATCTGCAATAGATTACTCTATAATTATATTCTTCATTTTTCTTAACCACTTCAGACTACCATGTGTATGAGAACACAGTTGATTGTAATGTGCACATAATAAACTATGTTACAATTGGATAGATATTGTATAGCTAGGCTGTCTATATTTTGTGTTTCTAATAGTATTATGCCTGTTGGATCTAAATCCGGCTTCCTAATAATTTCTCTAAGCAGCTAGAATGAGGCACAAGGTCAACACAAAAACTTGTTCTTAATAGTTTGCAAATAACTGCCATTTTTTCCTGTAAAAGGGTAGAAAAGAATTTATCTCCATAGGCCTGATCTTGCAAAAATTTAAATACGTGAGTAGTTTCATTAACAGAAAGGGACTGTTAATGAAAGTAAAGTTACTCAAATGTTTAAGTGATTGCAGGACTGTGCTCTATATTAGGAAATAATGACTTTGTAACATGTTAATAAATTATTCACTAGTATATATATTTCCATTTAGTAAATTATATTTATATTACTGTGCACGAGCCATAATATTAATGAAATCAAGAAGATTTATTCTCACTAACGAGCACGCTCAAATGTATGAAAAGTACTTTGAAATATTTTCAAAGAATAAATAGCAAACATGGCACATAAAGCAAATATATACATACAAATCTTTTAGCCTTAGTGTGATAATTGAAATTTACATAAAACATCTATTACTTAAAATCAAGATCAAGGGCAGAATGGACTTTCTGTTGAATACCAAAGTAATATCAAGGATGGTGAAAAATAGATGGATAATGTGACATTATAAAGTGGTAACTTTAGTTCACTCAACAGTATCTACTATTTCAATTATTAGACATGAAAATATACATGTATTGACTTACCCTCATCTTTGCACAGGCATCCTGTGTTGATTCTGTGCCTCTAAGCTCTTTTACCAGCATAGAACCTAAATACTAAAATAAGAACACATTCAATTTTCTGTAGTTAAAATCCAGAGCAAAGTTAAACCTACAAAAGACTGCTAAAAAGCTGAGGAAACCAGAATAGTAGTAGGTAGCCTAAATATTACATGATTTGGATTTTTTTACTATATACTTTTGATATACTGGAATTTCAAATGGAGGTTGTTACTACATATTCTGTATGAAACAGGAACATTTACTAACAAATGAATTTAGAAGGAGAACTTATAAGTGGTACCAGCAAGTAGTCCCTCAAATTAAACAGAAAGCACTACAGAGTGCCATCTTAAAAAATCGCATCTGATTGCAAAATGAAGCATTTACCACTTCTTTTAAAGCAGCCATCTGCAAAAATCACATCACTGTATATAATTATAGGGTTGCAGAAGACAGTAAAGCTAAGCTATGTGCAGCTGATGTGAGCCAATAGATATGCACAGATAGTTAAAATATACTGTTTCTAGGCCTACAGTCAGAGAGTCTCTTTAAAGACTTTAATTCACACCTGTGTGCCACAGATATACCGACCGGAAAAAGGCAAAAATGAACACTCATTTCAGGATAGATAGTAGTGGAGCACAGTACAGTACTGAGGACCAGTACCTGGTGCATTACAACTAAGATAGAAAGGTAAGCAAGCCCAATGCAACTGCATAAATATAGGGTAGCCTAGTTTTATTCAGTTAAGTATTGTAGATTATAAAATAAATTGAAATTGAAGCATTTAAGCTAAACATATGTGATTCTATCTAAGTCTTGGATCAAGTCCCAGCTGGGGCCTGATTCTGCTCCAGTGAAGTGAATGGGGGTTTTGTTATTGACTTCAGTGGAAGCAAGATTGGGCCCTTAGGGAAAAACATTCATATTGGAACAAGCTTTGATCTAAGAACATTTAAACTAAAGCATATAGTCTTAGGGTTTGCTTACACTGAAATTGGTACAGTTGTGTTGTACTGCTTCAGTGTAGACACTTGCTACAGCAATGGGAGGAGTTATCCCATCGCTGTATTTAATCCACCTCTCCGAGAGGCAGTAGCTAGGTTGACGGAAGAATTCTTCCATCGACCTAGCGTTGACTATACTGGGGGTTAGGCTGGTATAGCTATATCTCTCAGGGGCATGGATTTCTCACACCCCGATGTAAGTTTTCAATGTAGACCAGCCCTCAGCTAATGTCTTTCTGTGCTCCCTTTGCTGTTATAGGCCAGCTCAACACCATAAACTTACATCAGTATTGGAAAAATCCACACCCCTGAGCAACGCAGTTATCCTGACCTAACCCCCTGTGTAGACAGAGCTATGTCGATGGGCGGGCTTCTCCAGTTGACATAGCTATCGCTTCTCACAGAGGTGGATTAACTATGTCGGCAGGAGATGCTTTCCCATCTGTGTAGTAGCGTCTATACTGAAGAGCTACAGCTGCACTGGTGCAGCTGTGCAGCTGCAGCATTTTAAGTGTAGACCCACCCATTGTTTATCTACAGTTTGGGCAAGACTGGCCTCCCTGTCTGTACAGGTCCAGGGAGAGGGCACACAGGAGCTGCCCCTCCTCTTTTGCTCCTGTGCAGGGGCAGAGCACAACGTGGTTCTTGTGCTGCTCTGATAGCAAGACACAGGCACAGCCACTTGACATTTCCTCCAAAACTTTCACATGGGCAGACAGGCATGGAAAAAATGTCTCTTTCCTCATCAATTTTGAGCCCGTGGCAGAAGGCAAGGGAAAGAAGGGAAAGCCAGTCCCAGCCCCTGAAGTGCTATTAGACATGCTCAACTCTCCCCACTAGCAACCCTGTGGGGCTAACAGCTACTGAGAAGACTCCTCACACCAGCTGAAGAGCAGAAGTGGCCAGATGCATTTCATAAGGATGAAAATCCAACTTCCTTCTACTGCTTGTGCTCACAGCAAAGGGGATGAAGAGCTCCCGCCCAAAAGAAGGCAGAGGACAAAGCACAGGTGGCCAGGTGTGAAGGAGAAGGAATGCTGCATCCTCTTAGAGAGTGACAACAGCTTGGGCTCCTTGAAGATTTTGTCACAGAGCCTCCTGGAGCTACAGCTAAGGCATTGCACCTTTGTCTACCCCAAATGAGAGCCTGTGCATAAAATAACATTGGTGCCCTATGTGTTTTAATATCCTATCTTCTGACTGATCCTGCAGGGACAAAATTATGATCCTTGGTTTATGCACATTTTCATCTAGTGCCATGGAAATAATGGGCAATGGTTATATTTGATTGACTTGACTGCTAGATCAAAGAGTAAGGTAAGATGAGGTTTGAGAGGAAACGTTTCATTAAACACACATAGCTGTCAATTAGTAAACTTTGTAAGGAAAAATATGAAAAAAAGCTGAAAAGTGAAATGGATTTCATTTTTTTGTCTGATACATGTAGGATATGGGGCCATGAGCCCTTGAAATTTTACCTGCATTTGTAACATCTTTGTAATAGATACATTACTATTTGAAAATTTGAACTTGTGTGCTGTGTGTATAAAAGCGTGTGTTATAAGATTGGGGAATGCGGCATGGTCACAGAAAGTGTGCCATTTGCTTTCATTGTCACTTGGATAGCCCTTGAGCCTTTTTCTGATGGCATCATTTCTCAGTTGCTATGGATGCATGGGCTGTAATACATCAGAGAATCAAAACAAAAAATATTTCTGATGTTTGCTTCTTATTTATTAACTATGGAATTGTTTCAGAGGAAATACCTTGGTCCATTAAAAATATAGAATGACTTCCTGTTACTGGAAAATATTATAAATTAAAAAAACTCAACACTGTCAGCATTTAACATGATCAGAAATACATATATATGCAATCTATGAGAAACCAAAGCACTGATTTTACTAATACTTACAAATGCTTTATAATCACATGACTGGAAGATGAGTTTCTCTGGGTGATGTTGCCAGTACTGTACTGGAGTTGATGCTGTCGCTTCATTAGGCGGTCGTAAAGTAATTGAAGGTTCTCCCCAGTCTCCTGTCTGAAAATCATATTTATTCTAAAAGTAACATAGGTTGCAGGCAAATCTGCTATAAAGTAAGCTCTCTATTGCTGTATCTAATTTACATTTATTGTGTACTTACTATCCCTATGTTATGTAAATAATATAATATATGAACACAACTTGTATAGTACTTTTCATGGTTTAGTTTATAATCCAAGAGTCACCTTCTGTACAGTTCAGTGATGCTTGAACTTAATTTGTTTACTTTTCAAATAAAATAATTAAACACTTGAATTCTTTCAAAAACATGATTAAGTTTGAAAGATATGTATGAAAATGAGAGCTCTTGAAAAGTCGTAAGATACAGAAAAATCCCTCCCATTCATGGAAAAATAATTCTGCTTTGTGTTTTGCAGACTTTTCTACACAGCTAACAAATTTCCTATTACCCCAATTTATGTCATTAATTGATAATATAATATGTATATTTTCCCAAACAATTCAAATAATTCAGACCTTGATATGATTTACATACTTACTGTCTACAAACATATAAGGCTAAAAAGCTAAATATGCTGTTGTAATTAGGGACAATTTCACATATTAGAAAGCAAAAAACGATTCTGAAGAGTAAAATTTTGTGCCAGGACAGTGAGCCACCACCAGCTAATCAAGGACAATTTGTTGCCACCAACAGGCATCAACAATTCACTATGGAATGAGGCAAATTCATAATATGATTATTTTTCAGGTTAACAAAAAATAATTATAAGCAGACCTTTGCTTAATTTACTGTAAATGTTTTGTGTGTATCAATGATCTTTGCTGTGAATAATTCTTACTGTTTTATATCATTTTTAGTTTCTCCCTATTATCCCCAAATTTTAGTCTCCTGAGCTAGGAGCCATGTTTTTCTTTTACTCATTTTTAAATCATTATAGTCTATCTTATGCTTTCCTCTTTAATCTCTCTACCTATACATTTACTTTGATCACCTTTTATTGATGTCTGCCTGTATATTTAACACTATTTCCTTTTCACATTCAGGCTTAACATTTGTATTAATGACTACCTTTCTGTCTCTTTCTGTTACCCTCTTCTGACATTTTTCTCAGGGCCAGATAAGTCTCCAACCCACTCCAGGATAATCAGTGAGATTGTAGTTTTCTCCTAAGTTATTTCATCAGGGTCATTGTTTGCTCCCAGAGGAAAAGGTTGTAGAGGTCCAGTCCAAAAGGCCATCACAAACTTGATGATTCAGACATAGATGTTCCCCATCATGTATAATTCTGGGGCTACGATCGACCTTCAGAAATTCTCTCTTTTTCTGCTACAGATCTCTCTCTCTCTCTCTCTCTCTCTCCGTTTTCCTCTCCTATGTGATTATTTTCTACTTTGATTTGTTCTACAGTTTTCTCTACCACTACATCCACAAAGATATTTACTATCTTTGCAATACTTTTTTTGGTTTGGGTTGGAATTGGCAACAAATTGTTGGCAGTTAATTAACATGTAATTTAAGCTATTAATAGAAAAATGGAATTGGGTTAAGATTCCTTTTTTAAAAGGTTATCAAAACACTTAATTGATGTAAAAACATATGGAAATATTCTAATCAAAGAGCAATTTAAAAGTCTAGCAAACCATCACCTTATCAATTAAACCAGGACAGAGTAAACAAAACAAGGACGGTACATCCATTTTCATGTGTCACACAGTAGTGAAAGGACAGAAACTTGCACAACTTTGCAATGAAAAGCAAGAGGTAAATCTGGAAACATCAATATTACCCTGCCAATGTGATAACTTAAAGCAAGTGTACACATCATAAAACAAGTAGAAGCCACTTAACGCCAAGATTATTCCTCTCATCCACAGATGGTACAGTACAGTAATTCACAATCTGCCTATTTAATGTTGCTTAGATACTCCAAAAATAGGGACCTTATAAGTACCTAGTCAGATATATGGAATGTCCCTCTGCAGAAGTTAGTGGTATAGACTGCATAGCTGCAACATTCACATTTTGGAAGGAAAGCAGTGTTGCCACTGTTCCAGTTATGGCATATTGCAATATGTTCAGAGAATATTCACCGTCTTTTACAGAAATGCTGATTCAATATGATTAAAAAGAAAGGGCAGGGATTTGGAGCCTGATTTTTCTCTCTCTGAATTCAATGGGGGATTTACTACCAGCTACAAGGAGAGCAGGATTGAATCCTTCAGGAGAGTTTATGTCATCCCTAATAGTCAATTGTTCAAGGGCCCCTAGATGTCAGAACACTTGAAATCCTCTTGTCTTAAGACTTTTTTTTTTTTGCCAATAGTGGCTTTTAATGAACTAAAGATCTGCTGGACAATTTATAGGAGGAAACTGTTCAGCAGGGGGGCATGCCTCATGCATTTAGCAAGAGGACATTGCCATGGACCAGGCCTGATAAAAGGATGGATGGAGTAAAGAAGCCATAAAGGTAAAGCCTTTGATCCTTGCTTCTTGAACCCTGGCTATTCAAAGGATCTTAATAAGGTAGGAACAGGAGTCCCATAGTAGAGATGACACTGGGTCATGTCTCTAGACCCCCATGCTGCACTGATCCTAAGAGGATTTACTCCCATACACAGAAGACAGATAGCAGTAAGAGATTAAATGAGGAGTAAAATAAGTAAATTAATTTACACTTTGGACTATTTTTGCACAAAAGATATTAAAAGTAAAAGTATTAAAAAAACCTTAATTTTTGTCAGGAACCAATATTTCAGTCTGTAAATGGAGAGCAGTGGCAGGAGAAACAGTGAATCTTGCTAACAGACAGGTCTAATGTATAAAGGAGCTAAGAAGCGACAATCTTGAGGAAATAAGAAATAAGCTTCATCTGAAACAATAAAGATCAAGTATGACACACTTGCAGGGGGACTGTGCAGATACCATTCCTTTGTATTAATCACTCTATTAATAAGTACAATCATCGAAATAAAGACCCTATTCCCTTTCAATTTAGATAAAAAATAATTGATAAAATTACCCTAAAAGTGCTCGGGACTAGAATGGTGGATCTAAATACATAATACAGCTGAGAGAGCTACAGCAACCTGCTGTTACTGACAGACCATTGGAGTTGAAGACCTTTGTGTATTCCAATCAGCATCTTCTTGTAGAGATAGCAACTACTAAGAAATGCGGCAAAAAATTAAACATTGTAAGTGTGGATTATTTTTGATTGATGAAAAAAGAAGGCATGTTACCCACAGAGCCCTGTAATGCTCTTTTGTAACTATATCATGTGTTCTTTAATATTCAGCTGAAGCTATGTTTTCATCTCATTTATTTTTGATTGCCTCCTACCAAGCTCCTTATAATTTTAGACAACGCTATTGTCAATACCCACTATTTCTCCTAAGTCAATAATAACAGTTACTATTTGAAAATACTTAGACTGGAACAAATATGCGTGCCTGTATAAACAGAGCAGTAGCCTTTGTCTATCTTTACTCCATCATCTCCCTCCTGCTTTTCACCTTCACTTGTCCCATCATGTCTAAAGTTAGATTGTAAACTCTTCAGGACAGGGACCATGTCTTTCTATTTATTCTGTGGGGTAACAGGGCAGACTCTAAGACCCTGTGTAGTAATAAAGGGCTTTTCTGTCGAGTCACTAAAATTCTGAACTGAAATTTAGGACAATTATAGCTGAGTCATGTTGGCAGGGGAGTCCTGTTAATTCCATCCAGGCTATAAAGGAGTGGAAGCAGCTCTTTGGGCAAGAGGAGATCCTAAATGGAAACTGTAGGGCTTGAGGAGGAAGCTTAGGCTTAAACGTTTGAGTTACGAATAATGCAAAACCTGAGGGGTGAGTTTGGATACTAACTCATGGTCCATAGATTGGGATTCAGGCCCCTTCACAAGTACCTAATGCATTTTCAGCCACTATAAAAATAATACAATGGTCTCCATTTGTAAGCTAAGACACTGGACCGACCACATTTAATTTAGTTTTTAATAGCACATATGTTCTTATAAATCTTTTGATTTCAGTACTTTTATTTGTAAGACCCAGAGATAACCAAACAACTAAATATTTCATATTACAACACACCATATATGTGGAGGTGATATAGCTGTGATGAATTGGAGACATGTGATAAATGTATTCATCGCATGTCTTTAGTTTGTTACATACCAGAGCAATTTATCACATGCTTGTGGTAGCATCCCATGCCCACTAGTCTGTCTCCTTGGGCCTTATTTTAACATTTCATACCCTCCCCCCCAGCAGCTTCCAACAGCCACTTTGTTGTTTGTCTGTTTTCCCTAAACTACCCTTCTCTTCCTCCCTACAAATATGGATTTTCTCTCACAAAATTACCCCAACCCAAGATCCAGTGGGGCAAGATTCAATCCTTTGTCAGTGATGGATTTTCTAGCCATAAATGTCAAAGCTTTTAAGTCAGGTATCTCATGTTCCTACAGTACTTTATACCACTGGGAATGGGGAGACTTCCAGCTTCCCAGTGGAACACACCATTCTTGCTTCTAGCCCTAGAAAGGACTGATTCATTGGATATTAATTAAGTGACACTGAAAAAGTAGATTATAACTATTAGGGCATTTTTAGAATTGCTGCACATACGCTAGTTTTAATTTTTCCCTCCTGCAGTTTGACTCAAGATAACTAAGGAATCTGACTGCAGAGACAGAGATTTCAGAAGTAATCCCCAAACAATTTTTTATAAACTCTCTAAACCATTCATAATCTCTTTCTAAAATATGGAAGGTACAAAAATTGACACAGAAAAGCTAGAGTAGGCCTGTTTTAGAGGGTTTTGAATTTTGTTTTTTAACTGGGACTATTTGTTGTAACTGTCCACCAGTAAAGCCAGGTGCCTTAGTGCCAGCACCATGCATTAGTTACCAGGACTATAAACAAGAGCACACACAATACAGTGCGTTTAGCTGAAATTTTAAATTTTTTGTCCCTGGAGGAATTTTAAGTGTTCTGTGGGACCAGCCAAAATCCAGTTCAATTTTTTTAATATCCACTATCAGAAGATAGATTTCCTATGGCCACTTCAGAACCTTTCAAATCTTTGTTTTTTGAAACAAAGGTAAATTTTTAAATGATTCGAAAAGTTTCTTGGTATGCCTGAAGAAACTCTGAAACTTTCTAAAGAATGGTAGCTGAGATACCCTCCTATCACAAAGGTCATTCAAGATGGCCGCCATGTCATGTGTATGGGACCTTCATGAGCCTTTTAAAAGTATCATATATGGGGAAAGCGTAAACTATTGACAGAGAGAGTTCTGTATAGCATGTTACAGATAACTTTTTACTATCACTTGAATAGCACAGTTTTTCACATAAATTACACCAATTTGGGGCATTATCAAGGTCACATATAATTCACAAGAAATGGCTTACTGCCACAGCAAAGATGGCATCATCTCAAAGTTCATCAGTTAGGTTATGAGGGATGTAGATCCTACTTATTAACAGGAAGGCTGATGCACAAAACAGGGTGCACAAACTAAGCAATTTACACATTCTTGCTTTTTAAAAAATGAGCAAACAAAAAGTGCTGGAACAGACATCAAATCTACCATTAGGTAAGTTTTAACTTAACTCTAGAACTAAAAATTCCTTCATCTTCCGTCACACAATCAACATAAAACTAATCACACACCATGATAAATGAATGTACACATACATAATCCCACGCGTCAGCAGACAGTACAAATTATTTTGCAATTTCAACATGACACCCATATAAGTACTAACGACACCATGGCAACACATTACACTTCCATACAGTGACAATGTAGCTGTTTATTACAGTATCTTACATTATGAACCTGATGCATCGATGAGAAAGGAAATCCTGCATTCTGGTTGGTCCATATCTCACAGACAGAAGACTGCTAATATAAACAGAAAACTACATCTCATCTTGTAAAATATTAATGCACTACAACCATCAAAAAGCAGGAATAATAAGTATGAAAAGAAAAGGATTGCAACAACAGTTTAAAAATGGCAGCACTTAGAGTCAGTTTTCATTTATTTGCTGACAAAACATTTTTCGGACTTACTTAAAAAATATAGTTTATTTGAGACTTCAGAAGAGATTTCACACTGCGCAGACAATAAAAATAATTTAATCATAAATGCTGGTGAAACCCAGCTCTGTAAATAGAAAATAAATAAATAAATGGGAAAAGTAGAGAGAGGAGGCAAAACGGGTTGCTTTCAGTTTGTTTTTTCCCAGTCAAAAGGCCAGTTGTGTTTTGGTTTTTGAGTCACATTGGGGAGGGAGGGTTCATAGAGATTTTTTTGGGTGGGGGTGAAATCAGGAAAAATTAGTAATAGTGAAATAACTTTAAAATTCCATGTGCACTGTAGCTATTAATAGAGGAAAATGCAAGATAGTAAAGTGAAGTGATCATCCACCATCTCCCTCCAATAGTAATTCCCTTTCATTCAAACATATAGGGACAAATAGTGCCCTCTACTGAATCCCTCTGAAGTTAATCAAATGGGCAGCACTGGTCTCATACTGTCCATCCAATATTTTACAAGAAACCTGCGTTAACAACAGTAAAGTAAGGATCATATTGCAGTAACTGTAGCAAAAGCAACAGAACGATATAGGCATAGCATCTGTCGGCCCCTTTTGCATATTTCCTTAATGGGATGCCATCAAGAAAGCCACTGTGACACTACAAGAAATGCTAAGATAACATTTCATAGTAGCCAAGCAACTAAAATAAGCGCCAGACGTGGGAACTGCCCACAGTATCCTGAGCAGGCAGCAACAAAAGGCACTAAACACATGAGAAATGCAACTGCAGCCTCTAGAATAGCTAGCAATTAATACATCAATAGTTTAACCACAATATACACAGCATAGCTGGCAGCTAAAGACAACATCAAGAATTTAATATCAGTGTCCAAAAAAGTTAGCATTCAAATAGACACAACTGTGCGCAAGAAAGTGACTCTTGCCCTTACCTTTTGCTGTCTGAAATCTGGATGCCTTGAAGGGTGACAGGCTACGTCACCGCTAACATTCTGGTGACTGGCAAAAGCAGATGGCCTTTCTCTGGGCTAACCTGCAAGTCCTCCCAGACTGGCTGGTAGCAAACTAGTATCTTTCACTTGTCTTTATTTCCCTCAAGTTTCCACAGATATTTGTTTAAAATGTAATCTCCCCCCATCAGTATCTTTTAAACCTTTCCATATCACTTTTTGCCTCCCCATTTTGTTTCCCAAAAGTCATATCTCCAGGCCCCGTATCCCACTGGCGACTTTAATAATTTGAGTTCCAGGATCCACAGGACACTACACTTTGATGTCATGAAATATCTAATGAAAACATAGCCTTGACCTTTCCAATTTCCTTCTTGTCCATCCTGATTCTGCTGTCCACCTCAAAACATATCCCCACACCTGAGGACATTGCTTCTGGCCCTCCTATCCTCCTCAGACTCACCCTGCTACTAACTATCCTGAAATACATTTCCCCAGTAGCAGGGCCAGGTGTTAATGTAACCCCAAATACTCTTCTTGCCCACATATTCTTAAACTGTTTCACAGAGTATTCTCTCTGGTCACTTGATTCCTCTTTTTATCTACTCCATATTCTCAGATCTTCTCATGCCTTGTCTTCCATTGAAGAGGCACTCCAGAATGACTTTGTGACTGCCTCCAGTGACACTTCGGTGAAGGAAGGAAACTATGCTTTTGCAAAACTAACTATATTTATAGTGCATTAGTAGTCTACAAAAGTACTTTTTACAGTTAATATTAATTCTCCTAAAGAATTACCTCAGCCCAGCTTTACTCTATGTAATGGAGTACAATCTTCTGTAGAACATATCTCATTTAGCAAGGTGTGAATCAAACTGTTAATTGAGTTCTGATTTGGACAAAATCTGGACAAAATGTCCATAGTGACGAACAGCTTGATCCTGCAAAAACTTACTACCAGGTATGACACTGATTCCTGTGTATAGTCCCAGTGAGCAGTCTACTCACAGTAATCAGCCATACACCCAGTAGTAAATATTTGCAGGATCAGGACTTAAGAGAAATGTTTTTTTTTAAAGTTCTGAAAAGAGGCACTAAAGTGATTTAAAGAGCATTCTATATGACTATTGCAACATCCAGTAGGATGTAGAACTTCTCATAACCCAGTTCTGTGCCTATTGATGTTTCAGTAGATAGAAAATTTAGGCACAGTGGAAATATTAATGTTATAAAGGACAATGGGTTTTATGCAGAAACCAAGATTTTCCTGCCTCTGAAGAAAATAGTATTTAGCATTTACTATATATATCTTCTATGGCTTCAAAGTGCTGAACAAACATTAATCAATGAAGTATTGAATTCCCTGAGAAGCTGCTAAGGAAGTTTGCTTATTTCTATTTTGAATATGGAGAAACTGACCAAAGAAGAGAGATTGAGAGTGACTGTCCAAGGTCACAAACTAGTTAGTAGGAGAGTTGGGATTAGAATTCAGGAGCTACCAGTTCCCAGTCCCCTAGAACATGTTACCTCAAAACAAGAAAAGAACAAAATGTACAGCCTATCTGAACAATAGACAGTGTACACAAACAAAAAAAAAAAACTCGGGCACTTAATACCAGGGACACAGAGCTCTGTGAGAAAAGGTTAACAACTAGCAACATTTTGCAAAGGGATACTGTGAAGGACAGAAAAAATGTCATCAGCTATTCCTAATAAATATTACCAAATGCACAAAGAAATAAATGCAAACTATTAACATTCAAACAAAACAACAAAACATGCATATTCATATGAAATCACATTCCCCCAAAATATATACAGATAGATTATATATACAGGAAGTTCCCCAGATCATTGTCCCATTACAACTTGGGACCCGTTAGAAGAATTGTGTTAAGAAACTTCCATTGCTTCTGTCAACATCGCCTTACTTTCATAAAATATATTCACACAAAGAAAAAAATATTACTAGCTATTTCTTTCCTGTGAACTTCCTCTACTATTTCAGACAGTCAGGCTTAATCCTCTCAGACATCCATTGTTCAGGTAGTGGCCACAGAATGTTTGAGCACTTCACTCTTTCCCAGTTTTCTTTTAATCTACTCTCCTTTTTCCTGCAGTCCAGTATTTCCATAAGTTAAAAAAATGGTAGCCCTGCTCTCTAAAACACGTCTAAAGCTTGTCTGAGAATGTTCCCATAAATCCTGAGACACATCTGCACCGGTGTAACCAAAATACTGGTGCAGAGTGTAAGTGTTCTAAAAAATACTACTTTTATCTGTCACTTAGGTCGTGCTTTTCATTTGTAGATTTGCAAGCACTTCACCAGCCTCATTATCTTCATTTTACAGATGGTGAAACTGAGGCACAGTCCAAGTAAGTGACTTGTCCATCATCCCACACAGGAGTCAATGGCAGAGTCAGGATTAGGATCCAGGTCTCCACATTCCAGGTGCCCTCTCCGCCAGAACTGCAGTACCCAACCAAGTTATGAACAATTCTAACTCAAGCTAACAGGGGAGAACAGGTGGAGAGGCTGCGAAGAGAAAAAGGTTGTACACTTCTCTCCCTTCTTCCTACTTCCCTCATAAATGCAACATATGGAGTTCAAGACAAACAGCCCTTTGCCCCCAGCAAGTAGAGGCTGCATCTAATAAAATACTGAAAGTGAGCTTGTAATATTTTGAGAACTTGGGAAGGATTAATAGGCAACCACCTTATACAATTTCTGCTGTAACTCCATCCCCCTACCCTCAAATAAAATGATAAATGTTGGAATTGAAAAATGCTTTAACCTTGGCTATTAGACAAAGTGGCTGAGGTAATATCTTTTCTGGGACCAACTTCAGGTGATCTGAAGAAGAGCTCTGTGTAAACTCAAAAGCTTGTCTCTCTCATCAACGGAAGTTGGTCCAATAAAAGATATTACCTCACCCAACTTGTCTCTCTAATATCCTGAAACCAACATGGCTACCACAACATTGCATTAACTTTGGCTAGTCGTGAGAGACTGAAGGTCCTGTAGACTTATTAAAAGCAGGATCTAATCTACGCAGCGTAATTACAGACACTACACATCTTGCTGAGCCATGGGAAAAATGAATAATGCTCAGTGCTTGTGATCTACGGGGCATATTCATGTAGCTTGCAGCCTCTTTATTCAGCATCTGTGTGTGTGTGCGGATTGGAGGGTCTCTGTGACTGAAGAGACCAGGGATTGGCAACCTTTGGCATGCGGCTCACCAGGGTAAGCACCCTGGCGGGCCGGGCCTGTTTGTTTATCTGCCGCATCTGCAGGTTCGGCCGATCGCGGCTCCCACTGGCCGCAGTTCACCGCTCCAGGACAATGGGGGCTGCAGGAAGCGACGGCCAGCACATCCCTCGGCCCGTGCCGCTTCCCGCAGCCCCCATTGGCCTGGAGCGGTGAACCGCGGCCAGTGGGAGCCACGATCGGCCAAACCCGCGGACGCGGCAGGTAAACAAACTGGCCCGTCCCGTCAGGGTGCTTACCCTGGCAAGCCGCGTGCCAAAGATTACCGATCCCTGGAACAGACGCTCACAGTGCAATGCAGTGGCTAAGAGAGCAAATGGGATCCTTGGATGCATAAGCAAGGGAATACTGAGTAGGTGTAAGGAGGTGATACTACCCCTGGGCACAGCATTAGTGAGACTATTCCAGGGATACTGATTCCAGTTCTGGTGTCTACATTTTAAAAAAGATTGGTGGCAAGATTGTTTTAGAAAAGAGCTACAAGAATGATTTGTGCCCTGGAAAACCCACCAGCGAGAGGCTATAGAAGCTCAAGCTATTTAGTTTATCCAACAAAAGGTTAACAGGGGACTTGAACACAGTACTACATGGGGAAGAGATTTCCGAAAGCAGAGAGCTCTTTAGTTTAACAGACAATGGCAGAACAAAAGCCAGTGGCTGGAAGCTGAAGATAAAATAAATTCAGACTAGAAATAAGATGCAGTTTTTTAACAGTGAGGGTAATTAACCATTGGAACCATTTACCTAGGGATGTGGTGAATTCTCCGTCACTTGACAACTTTAAATCGAGACTGGATATCTTTCTAAAAATATGTTCTAGATCAGCTAGTGATCATGTGCTTGATGCAGGAATCATGGGGTGAAAAATGTCCAGTCTGCTATGCAGAAAGCCAGACTAATATGATCATAATGATCTTTTAACATGGTCCTAATATCTACACTAGGGTAACTGTGGATCTTGCAGCGAGTTGCCTCTGCATAGTCATGCTTGTGTGATGCAACCCCCTGGTGGAACAGAGCTTGAGAGCTATCCAGAAAGCCGTCCCCAAGAGGGGACTGGGGCCATGTGAGTGCTCCCTTGCTGCATGAAATGTTTGGACCCTGTAGTAAAACGGCCCTCAAGGGGTTAACTGAGTTATTCAGAATATTATGGGTTGGAGCCATGTTCCACCCCTCCTTTCCTTCCTGTTTAGTTAGTGGCTGTTTCCTCCACTCTCTTATGTGGCTGAATAAAGCAGCACGTTCCCAGCTTGCATTACTGTAAGTAGGGTGGGTTTCCTGTGCACTGAGCAGTCTCTTTACGGCGCCATCATTATAAAAGAGCTGTGCAGATGCAGCTATGTCAATTCCTTCGGCTGAGTCCAAGAGAAGTCACATGAAAGAATTCTGCGGAAGAGGGGCAGGTGAGCAGTTGGCATGATCATGCAGCAGCAATGTTCTATTGTTTCCACTGCTCCTCTCCCAGGCCCAACAAACAATGGGTATGCATGTCCGTCATGAAGCATAAAATACCTCCTTCTTACCCATGTCTACAGAACCCAGAATAAAAATGATATGTACATTGACACAAACTAGCTAACTAATTATAATTCAACTTTGCACTAAAAATTAAGGGAGTTTTGGATTCAACCCACAGAAAATCATTCTGGGAGTGGAGAGCAGGTCCTTAGAGCTACAGGTGGCCACAGAAAGGAATGAAATGGGATGCCTGGGCTTGCATGGTGCTTTTATAATCTCATAAAAATAAATGTTCAGAGCAGAGAGAGGACTCACGCAGTGGATGCATTGCTTTCCAGAGGGTCACCAAGCTCTCAGGACAGGGTCGGGGTGGGGGAATGCACCTCACAAGTAGGAATACCCAAAGGTTACTTTCACGAACAAGCCCTTTTGAGTGAAAATGGAGGGGGAGGGAGTTCTGCCTTCCTGATAATTCTTCACATGAGGAGGATTTGCAGAAAAGTGCAGGCCAGCTTGAAGTGACATTTTCCTAAGAAAGCAACTTGAGCCATGACTACTTGTTCCCGGCATCTGCTGCAGAAGTACGTACCTTGTAGTTGTCCTTTGATATAAAGAGAACAAAGGGACTCCCTTGTTTATCTGTGAACCAGCTGAAGACCCCCTTCATTTGACTCTGATCCCCAGGATGGAATTCCTCTCCACTCAACTACTGTGCCTGTGGTTGAGTTGAGCTGGTACATGCAGAGAGACTTGGTAGACTACAAGCTGATCTCAGATTTGTTTTCATCCCATTAAACAGGAGCTGGTTTCTTCCAGGGGAGATTGCTTAAGGTTCCTCCTGTCAGTTTTTGTAGACTATTACTGCCTTGTGTGATCTGAGAAAACACGCCAGTTTCCTCGGAAAAAGATGCATCGTTACAGCTCAGAGTACTAGTGCACTGATATACAGTGTACAGCACATTTTTTGCTGACTGACCACTTCCCCTATGCTAATGTTTTCCCCACAAATGCTCCCCAGCCTGTTATCTTTGCATCTGTCAGTTATTCCCTGACTGGACATCTCTGGAGATTGTCATGCTGGGCTTCCTGTGTGAATGCATCTCAATGCTAATACTATATACAAGGAAAAAACAGACTGTCAACATCTTGATGAATTTAACAAACAAAATCTTCATAATCTTGGGACTGAAGACATTTCACCATAGCTACCCTGACTTTCTGTGCAGGTGATGATTTAAGGTGAGACTGGCAGCCAATGTGACACGAAATTCTGAACTAACAACCAATATTTAAGATCAGAGGACATAATATTAAAATTTGGTTGCCTACAGTCAAGCACCAATTATCCATATTTAGGCAGCTAAAATATATGGACTGCTTTTCAAAAAAGCACCCATAGCTCCAATGGAGGGCCGTAGTCTCTCCGGGAGCTAAAAGATTTGGATATTGGAGCTTAGAGCTCTTCTCTGGACTCTTTGCATTTTTTATTTTAGTAGATCTGAGTTACTTTGTCAAGAGGAACTGCCACTCTCCCTGGATCTTCCAGATCACCCTTACAAAAATAATGCTTGTATAAGTGAAAAAACCTGTAAATGAGTAATTATCACATATGTCCCCATCTTGGTTTAGCATTTGTGGAATTAATTGCACCATGAACACCAACTATTAAAGTTGCACATTCTTCTTGGACTCTGTATGCTGAAGCAGTGTGCAGATCTAATCTACATCCCACTGCATCATTTCAAAAAGCAAAAGTGTGTCACATTTTTGAAAATATTAAGATTTTTCAAGTTGACATTACTGAGTTAGTTCTTAATTCCTTTTTTATAGTTTACTTAGCCATATTCAGTATATTAGGAGGTGATATTTAGAGCTTCATAGAAGTGAGTTTGGTGAAATTTTGGGGTCATGACAGTCAGATCAAATAGTATACAAAAAGACAACATTCTTTCAGTAACATATTTATCATACAGTCAAAAATCTCATATAGTCATTTTTCCTCTGCTGTAAATTCAAGTTCTTCACAGTTCAGCAATCTTTCAGTATTTAAAAATATAATACATTTTAAAAAGGTGAAATTTTAAACATTTCATTAGGTTCTTATTGGGGTTTTCTTAGATTACATCTGTCTTGTGTTCTTCAACATTTATATTTTGCATTGGTGGGTTGCATTTTGAAACAGAAGTCAAACTCTCAAACAAAAGCAGAACAAAAGATTTTCATCCACACTGGCCTCATCCTCATTTTACCATTTCTTAAATCCACTGCAATAGTAAAGTACTCTTTGCCATAATATATTTCATCAACAATTTCAACTGTTGATAAAACACATTATTCTCACTTTAATCCACTGCTTCTTGCAGATGATCACCTTGCACATTGGTCTCCTCCTTTAGACATTCAATCCTTAATTTCCTCCATAATCTTTAAATCCCGCCAAAGGTGAGAGTGAGGGGAAAGAAAAAAAGAAATACACAATACAGATGAACGAACAAAAATTACAGACTCATGGTTAAAACCCATGACTGGGTTTCAGGAGGTTTGGGTTCTACTAATGACTCTGCCACAAACTTGCTGTGTAACCCTGGCCACATCACAATCTCTCTGTGCGTCAGTTTCCCTAGGAGTAAATTGGAGGACCTGATATTTACCCAGGGTAGCCTCAAGGACATTGTGAAGATAAATTAATATTCGTAAAACACTTGGAAGATAGTGTGGAAATTCAAGCTATAAAGAGCTGAAAAATTCTCCCTCAGCTCTTTTCAAAGAAACCTGTTTCTCCTTCTCTAGCTTTTATTACACTTTTACTTAACTGGAGATAATATTTAGTTGCTGCTAGTAGGTATAGTTCTACTTATGGTATAGGCTCCTATGTGGTAGTCCTAATCCTTCCGTCAATTACAGATCTACCAAAACTTCACATTCCACGATAGCACCACACTCATTGGAATGACTTTACTTCAAATGCACATTCAAGCTATTATCCTCTTACATTACCTAGCCCTTAAGTTCTAGAATAGAACATCAAATCAAATAATGAAAACAAAGAACCCAGAAAGGCTTAAAAATGGAGTGGACATAGGCTTCAGCTCTGGGTGCCATCTTCGGTGAATTCCCTAGACCAAGAACATGTGAACTCAAATTCTTCCCCATCCTTTTGAGATATGAAAGAATGTCTTTCTTCCCATTACAACACTATTACAATACACAAAGGCCAAAATAATGAAGTAACAACAATGTCCTGATCTTGCAATCTTTGATGCATTTTTACTCTAGATGTTAGAGTTTCTTTGTTGTCTGTAGAATCTTTAGTCTTAAAGAGCTGAGATTTTAAGCAGCTTTTCTTAAGGAACTTAACCAGGCTTCCTTTTCACACCCATGATTTTCCCTGCCACAAATGTTGGATCTTCTTGAGGTTTTAGAGCCTGATCTTAACCTCACTAACTTCAAGAGGACTCTTTCCATTGTCATCAATGAGCTTTTCAGCTGGCCCTTAGTCTTTGCCCTGGAAAAACGATGTTTCTATAAAGTTTATCAGTTAGGATTGATGGTAGCTAACATCAGGATCATTAAGTGCACTATGATGTGGGCCCCACTGGAGAAGGCACTGGACTCCAAAGACTTGCCAACTACACTTCAGAAGCAGCAGCTTCCACCACTATGATCTCCTGTAATGCTCAGCAAACTGATCGGTGCTTGGCTCCAGCTGTCAGAGAGAAGGCAAACAGAGCCGAGCACTGCTCAGTGGCAGTGACATTTTGGAGCTGCGGAACTTTTCCCCACTCATACTGGAGGAGGCAGGAAGAAGGGCCTGACACTTGGATGAATCTGAGCCCCATTTAGCCGTACATCGCCCCAGTTAGGCTTCTTTGACCCCTATGGCAAACTAAGGATCCTGAAGTTACATATCTAGTCTGATTTTCTAAATCGACACTTTGAGCACACAGATTAATATTCTCCTCTGAAAAGAGTTCATCTGCCTGTGACAAGCTGCCTTTTGCTGACCTTCAGGAATCGTTTCATTCATTTCCCAAACAAATGAATAAGTGATTTCCATTCCAATTTCAAGGTTTAGTACTCTTGAGTGTAACTGAAGCTACATTGAATATGCTGATTTGATCACGTTCATCTATAACTTGCAGGCTCAGCACTAAATCATCTTCTGCCTCCAATACCAATGATTCACAGGCTAGTCCATCTTATCTTGATAGGTTTCACAAAGTCCTTTTCATAATCAGCTGTGTTACATTTTGGCAATCTCTAGGACTTCCAAGATTTTACATTTTGGCTGGGATTTTAGAAGGAAATTCAATAGGATTTGGGTGTCTAAATTGCTTAGGCCCCTTTGAAAATCTCTGCATTACTCTTTTTTACCTCCCTGTAGTACAAAATGACCAGAAAGTAAGTACTGCGATCATCTAGTTTGACCTCCTGTAGTGGCAGGCTCACCTGTGTTAAATTAATTTAATCAATCTTGTCTCAATCAAGAAAATAAGTCATAGATATTTAGAAATAAGATCTGGGTATGATTAAGAAGAATGACGTAAATCTTTTATCTTCTAAAGTATTAAATGGCCTTAACAAAAGCAGGAGGGTTGATATCTAATGCAATAATCAGCATGCTTGATGATTAATACATAGCATATAGTGAAAATATGTGTCATTAATGACAGAACAATTAGAGTGCATTGATTCTTTTAAAATATTTTTTTTGGATTTTAAATTTTAAATTAAAGCTCAAAATAGGCTTACCAGAAAGTTACAAAATCAAATAAAGTTGAGAAAAGAGCTAAAGTGAACAGTGTGACAGAGCCATGCACTCTTTTTAGTAAGCTATAAATCTATAAACTGTCATTCATCCAGTAGTCTCTCTTCAATGTAAGCTAAAATGTGCCCATTAAATATGTGATGAAAAATGAATCTAAAAAATCCTCCAAAATTACAGCACTGAGGACTTGATCCTGCCGTCCTTATGTACATGAATCTCTCTATGATGGAGTGCATATCCCTTGAATGGAACCTGGCAGAGAAAGGGTTAAGGGAAAAAAGAAATATGCAAACTAGCCCCAGTAACATGTGGTAGAATAAAAAAGGACTTGTCTGTGAGAAGTACTCTAGCTGGGGGCAGGATGCTTTCAATAACTGCTTGCGAAGAAGTCAGTCTGGCACAAACCAAAGGAACCTACAAATGTTTGGATCAGAAGAGAATGCTAGATACAACAAAGCGCAGCGTGTCCATGCTTAGGATCAAACTGAATGCTTTACTTTCAAGAGGAATTTTTGTGAGAGACTAAAGATCTCGAACAGCCTTTCACTAGGAGTATCAGGGACAACAGACTAACCAGTTTTAAAATTGATCGTAATAAATTTATGAACGGCTTACATAATGGATTTGCCTATGATAGCAGGAGACTGGACTTGATGACCCAGGAGGTCCCTTCCATAAATTTAGAATTTATGTTTCTAAATAAAGTTCATTTCAGCAAAGCATTTGGGACACATGTCAAGATGATGAGAAAAAAACTCAATTAATATGTCTATTTTGAGACCAGATTGGCTGAGCAAAGCCCAGTTTAACCTCTTAAAAGCATGACTCGGACAAACTGAGGATGATCACCACATGGAGTCATTGATATTCCCATTGAAGTCAATGGGAGTTCTGCATACACCAGTACCACAGAACCAAATGCAGAGCTAGCATAGAATCCAAGCAGATTTGAGTACAGATGCTAACACAGCCACCACTCTAAGCTGTGATTTCATTCTGGGGCTATCTTTTTTCATTTGGTATCTGAAGGAACCCTGAAGGATGACTAGTCCTAGTTTTTCACTGAGAAAGTGAGAGAGAAGGGGCAGAAGGGCATTCACTGGGTACCAACTCCCAGGAAAAGAAATAACACTTAAGTGGTTTTTCAAATGCATTGAAGCAGGAGAGGTACTAAATGCCCTGTTCTCTCTTTGGATAGGAGGCACATATGATGGCCTTTCCAGAAAAGCAAATTTACTTTTTCCTGAAAAGTCTCTATGTATCTGAGGAAGGGATGTTTCAGACCTTGCTGGAGGATCAGGACGTTAAGACAGGAAGAGAGGAAAGCGAAAGGGAGGCAGGCTGGGCTGCTAAAATGGTACATAAAAAAAAAATCCATTAGAGACTGAAAGAGGAAGAGGGGAGTGTGAACCAAGTGATAAAATGTGCACAAATCAGTCAACTCAACCATAAATAATGAGATATTTCATATTCAGACATCCAAGTTTTGTGACCTTCAAAGAAGTATTTTTACAGTAGGTAAAGTGGTTAAGTAGGTACAGGGATAAATGTCCCCCCCTCCAGCCACACACACATGGACTTCAGTCAAACTTTAGCTCACGGTGAAAGCCTAGCAGATTTATGTTTGAAAGCAAGCTTGCACACCGGGCAACTTTCCCCAGTTTCTGGATTAGAATGAGAGCCCTAATTCAGTAGGATAAAATGATACAACAGCCAAGTTTTTGTTTGAAAAAAAAATCTAATTTCACTTTCCTAGAAATGTTTGCCTTAACAAATGGAATTCATCAACTGCTCTTGGATTCCCAGGTAGCAGATGGGTTTCATTTTTCATTTACATTTTTAATTGCTTTTTCTCTACGTGCATTTAACAAAGAGATTGCAGCCTTTTCTCTATGATGTAGACCGTGCACAGTCTTTGCCACTTTAAGGTTGAACTACTGAAATACGCTCTACTTTGGGCTATGCTTGAAGACTACTTGGAAGCTTCACACAGAGCAGAATGTAGCAGCCTGCCTGCTTAGTGAAGTGAACTGTTCATGTTACAAATGTGCTCCATGAACTGCACTGGCTTCCCATCTGTTTTTGGGTGCAATTCCAAGTTTTATTTTTGATCTACACTGCAAAGCATTACATGATTTAGGACTTGGTATCTTTCTCCCTATGCACAAAGAGTAGCAGAGATCATCCTGAGGCACTTTTGCTGATAGCTTAACTTTATTGACCTTTAGAGTGGTACAAGACACATCTTTTTGGTCAAGCATATGCTTGATTTAAAATCATCAGTACATTATTTCTGGTTGGTTGAAGGAGTACAGGGAAGGGGACTGGTTTATGCTGTCTTTTGTGGACAGTTTGATTTAATGTCGAGATGCATTTAGTGCTACGGTGATGGGCACATAAGTCATTATATAAATAAATTACAAACCTTTTAAGTATGTCCAAATAAACCTCAAGATTACAAAGTTCCTTAGAAAAGGGCGGGCACACTCAGTACAGGAAGCAGTCACACCCCTCATTAGTTTCCCTTCAAACCTGTATCATGTTTGTCTTTTCTATAGTGAGGTTCTGCTAGCTCATTTTTACCTGGGTCGCTCTCTCAGCCAGTGCTAGGAATTGGCACCTTTTCATGAAAAGCAGAGGTGAAACTAATGTCTTCTGATACTGATGAAAACACAGCCTAAAATGGAGTTTCCTCTCAGGAGCTTGTACATCTGTCTGTATAGAACAGGCAGAGCAATAGAATGGAACCACAAGGAACCGCTTATAAGAGGACTCTCAGAGAGCAGGAGCTACTCCTAAACTCTGCTCTAAGACCTGTCAACAAGGATGGGATAGAGTCAGCAAAGAACAACCCTATTCAGCTCTGCCAGATCCCACAGGCATGTCAGCAGCACCTGGGCTGCTATCAGAAAATCTGCATTAAGTTTCCCCATGAAGGGAAACTTTTAAACAGGACAGGGATGCCTTTAACATCAAGTGATGACTTCTTGAGCAAGGGCCTAGCAATTATTTGTTTAAGGCTAGTCAATATCTTGGCCTCCTGGAAGGAAGTATAAACAATCCCCACTAATAACTAATGCCTCCCTGGTGCCCTTCTTCAGACAGGAGAGTGTGGATCCATTTTACAGGGATCTGCCCAGAACAAGCAGACTTCAAGATCTGGGCCTACATCTTTTTCTACGTCCTATTCTAACTTATTTCTCTATAAGTGAAGTTGTTTTCCAGAATTTCTTTCCTTACTACTGTCAAGTATCAGGGGGTAGCCATGTTAAGGTGCCACTGGACTCGTTAAGGTGCCACCAGACTCCTCGTTGTTTTCCTTACTACTATGTATTTCTTTCTTTAAACAAAACAAAACAAAATGGTTCAGTACTATGAGTTTAAAAATGTAGGTCCTGATCCTGCAAAAGACTCATTCATAAGATTAACTCTTTGCAGGATTGTGAGCTTCATTTTTAAGGGTATTTAGAAGCCTAAAGATGCAAATAGGCACCTAGTGGGATTTTCAAATGCACGTAGGCATTTACCTGTATTTAGGGGCATCTCAATATATTTAAAAATCTGTATAAAATGAAATACACACACACACTTTTGAAAAAAAAAATATATATATGTGCAAAAACTAATCTAGTTTAGGATTCAGAAACCTGGCATACACTGCTTTGAAACTAAAAAACAACAAAAATGGATACTGCATTTGCTGATTTGGATCTGGCCCCAATATCTGAATATGCAGCAATGACTAGATTTAATTCTTTGATCAACAGCATGAGGACAGCTTTTTAACCTTACCTGTGCCATCTGCCTCTCCAGTTTTGACCGGGGAATATCTTCAAAATAGCTTTCATTTCTTCTTCTCCTTGCATCCCCCTGCATGATAATGTGAGGAACGTCTAGGGAGCCACCAGTAGTATAAGTGCTTTGGCTAAGTGAGGGAGACAACTGAGGAGGAGTATGGTTACCGCTGGGTTCCTAGATAGAAATGGAAAATGTAGCATGGTAGAATACCATTTTTATTTCTTCAAGCAACCTGTTTAAAACTATATTTGAACGATTGTCAGTACAAAATTTAGGAGCTTTTCCTGAAGAAAGAATTTATCATGAGTGAATGCTATATTGTATTAGATTGTGACGTGCCCTACACAACTTGTAGAGGGCAGTAATGCACCCTTATTTTCCTCACGGCCTCCCCACATCACCGGTTTGTGAGCAGGCTCAATGGAGACACTATTCCTCCTGTGTAGGTGGAAGTTGATGGAGGTGGGTGGAGAATGGGCAGCGCGGAAGGGGAAGAAATCTGCTACTGGTATAGGCTGGTAGAAAATTACGTCCCCATTTCCCAACTCTGAGTCAAGTCCTCTCCCAGAGCTGCTGCTGGGAAGATGCAGCTACACGCCAGCCCTTGTCAGGGTCCAGGTAAAGGCATGATTGATGCCTGAACTATTTGTAAGGGGCAATATACTGTCACTTTGGAGCAGCCGGGTGATTTGTACTCCAGTAATGTCTCTCTTTGCTGGGAGAGCAAATGAGTGTGCGGAGATATAAGATACATACTTTACTTACAATTGTAATGGCCCTGCAGAATACAGTTTATATGGGGATATTAGAGAGAGAAACAGAACACAGATTACAACTCCAAGAGCTCCAGAAAACATCAGTGTATCCGTATCTAGCCAAACTGTTTGTGTGTAACAGATGCAGGACACTGTGGCCTTGTCTATACTGGAGTAGTTTGGGAGTTGCATCCAACGACACACCATACATCCAAACACAGAATTGCAAACATTAGTGCCCAGGTGTTCATATTACCAGCAACGTTCCACTTGCTAGTAGGAAAGCTAACAGCATGCTCTCTACCACCATGTCAATCTGCACGGGTGCTGTACTAGTAGGGACTGCAAGCACTAGCATAGCAATTGCACTGGATCAATTCTTCCTCCCATGTCTCTCCCACAATGTGCTAGTCACTTCTTAAGTGGACTCTGATCAATTTTCTGGACTCTGCTGTAGGGTCAAGTTCTCCAGAAGCCCTCACCTGCACAACTGGGCAGCACACCTTCCGTCTCCATGTGTGTACCCCTGTTTGCCAGCATCCACTTTGTGTGATCATCAAATTTCAGTGTTAGCTTCCCAAGCTGCTTTTGAATCACGTCTCAAAAGAAGCTTTCGTGCAAGGATACCTAAAGCTGGCCTGAGGTTCACAAGAGTGCTTGTCCAGATCCGGGGTGACCAGGAGATACAGTTACAGATGAACCTCACTATCAGGAACAGTCTGGTTTCTGACTAGGTGTTGAGCAGATGGCCCAGTTTGGTATCACATGCACCAGGAAACAGTGCCAGGAGATAATTTTCTTAGATTAAGTTCTTTGGAGCAGGGAATGTGCCAGTTTGTGTGTTTGTGTGTATGAACCATAACTATAATAGAAGTATTTAATATTAAACAACAATGGGCCTAAAGGTACCGTACAACAATGCCGAGATGCAAACGGCTGCTCTGGCGCAGGGAGGAAAACCTACCTCTTATTGTTTTAGAGGAATAATTAAAGTAGATTCTTGGTGCAGTTTTCCACAGAGCCAAACTAGATTGTGGATTGCATCAAGGCACCCTATTTCAAGCTGCTGAGAGACCAGGAGGAGAGTAAGGAGGCCTGGGTGGTCTAATATGGTTGGTTGCTCTTCCAATGGAAGGTTTCTGGTCATAGATAAGAGTAATAAATCTCCGCATTTCATACTGTATCTTTGTTACTTTTGCTTTAATATTTACCAATGTTTTCTTCATTAAAAAAAAATAACGTTTAAAGCTACCGTAGGAACTAGAAAAACTGAAGTGGTGGTATGAGGCTATTAGCCCACCTAAGACTTATATTGGCATCCTTTTAGGAACAATCCTCACACAAAAAACGGTTCTTTCAATGTGCTAGACACAAACAGATCTTCCTAAAGAAGCAGAAATACATCTCACCATATCCAAACTATTCTTCAGCTTGAAATAAAATTATTAGTGCATATTATAAGGTAAACACTACCCTATGTTTTTGTTTGAGTATTTCTATGGTACAGTATCCTCAGTTATTGAAGGAGTAGAAAATCTTAATCCAAACTCATGTCCTTTCCTTTAGGCCTCCCAGTGAAGAAAACTGTACATTAAGTGATGAATAATATTTAGTTACTGTCTGCATTAGTAATTCTAGCTGTTGGGCAGTGAAATATTTTTCCTCATCCTGATTACATGAGGAGGAGATCTAGTGTACTTTTCACTGTACCCTGAGAATGCACAATGCCGCTAGTAACATAGGATGTTAAAGCTTTTCCACCAGCAGAAGAGGAAACATCCCCACCTATAGAAATAGTTTTCCAGTCCAATGCATCAAAACCACTGAGTGAGAGTGTGCTACTTTCAGCCATTGGCCATTTCTTTTTTATTTTAGCACTTGCAGTGTGCCAGGAGACCATTCACACAACAAACCAAGATATAAAATGTAACTAAAAATATCTATATTTGAGCAATTCTCTAGGGCAGGACATCATGAACTGAAAGACACTTTTGCTAGCACAATATTAAAAAACAGGTTATAGATTTCTAAATCCAAGCATTTGTATATAGCTTTTGAGACTAAAAAGGGTAAAAACAGGGAGGTCATAGAATCTATAATTTTCTGTTAAAATAAGATTATAAAAGGCAGCAGCAGCTCCCACTCTAGCTTTACCTTCTCCTCCTAACACCAGGAAATACAACTAGAGAGCACATTATGCCCGACAACTAGAAATCCATTCCAGAATGAAATTCCAATCAGAGGAGCAGTCACCATGGAAATACTCAAATCAAATCTACTCAAACAGGGAAGAACTGAATGAAAATGTCATAGTAAAAGGTGCTAATGAACATGAACTACCTTGACCACAACACAGTAAAGACGGGGTCCCCAGACCATAACGTAATAAGAATAATAGATATCAAGAAAGCAAAATTTCTGGGATTAGAAATCTAGTGAATTTATTGCAATGGGAGGAATATAAAAATCAGTGAATGTGGAAAATCCTAAAAGGCACCATGACTAGGCTTGCAGGAGTGGGGTTATTAATGGAAACTGAGTAAGACAAGTAACTTTAGATACCCAGAAACACCTTGATATCTATACATGTTTATCTCACTGATTTCAGTTAGCTCTGTGTAACTATGGCCTGGTCTACACTGGGAGTGAGCGGGGGCGGAGGCGAGCTAAGTCGGTCTAAGTTACGCAGCTTCAGCTACGAAAATAGCGTAGCTGAAGTCGACATACTTAGAGCTACTTACAGCGGTGTCTTCACTGCGGTAGGTCGACTGCTGACACTCCCCCGTCAACTCTGCGTACGCTTCTTGCTCCGGTGGAGTTCCGGAGTTGACGGGAGAGCGCTCATCAGTCGATTTATCGCGTCTTCACTAGATTCGATAAATTGACTCCCGCTGGATCGATCGCTCCAGAGGTAAGTGTAGACATGCCCTAAAGTACAGACTTGCACTACAGAGCAGCAAACAAAAAGGAAAGTGATAAAACTAATTCTATATGCGTAGATACTAAGTGACAATTCTTTGTGTTTTCAGAGTTTTTTTTTTAAATATGATTTTTATAAAACGATTGCTGACTTTACAAGATACCAAATTTGCTAGGAACTTACCCTGAGGGTTATTGACCTAGGTGGTTTCTGAGGAGGGTCTTCGTGAAGCCTGTCTCCCAGAGATGCCAAAATACGTTTCCTGTGGCCAACCAAGCTGATTTTTAAAACCTGAAAAAAAATAAAAGCTCAGGTAAGAACATTCATTAAAATCATTAAACAAAGAACCAGTCAGAAACAAACACCTTTTCTATAAACTTTTTAACAGGTAAGTACTCTGCATTGGTCAAGTGGAAAGAAATAGAAAGAGAGCAGTGGAAGGTGTACAAAGATTAGCAGAGTGGGTTACAGGTCAGAGAGGAGGATGCAGAGAGTAAAAGGAGGCGAGAATGCTATAGAATGGGGGGAAAAGCAAGACAGGTACAGTTATGGAAAGCGAAGACAGGTAAAGCAGCAGAGTAGGGAGGAGAGAGAAATCAAAGTGGGGGGAGGGGAGAGAATTACAGACTGAATTCCAGATGGAACAGCAGTACCAGAAAAAAGGAAAAAAATAAAACCAGTAAGAAAAGACTGGGACAGAAAATGTAGGAATGCAGACAAGAGTGAGCAATGGAGAATAAAGGAGCAACTGAAATGGAGGAATGGTGGTGCTAGAAAAGTGGAGAGTGGCCAGACTAATGGTTAGAGGAAAAGGGGAGAGGAAAGAAATGAGAGAGGGAGGAAGTGAACAGCAAATAGAAAAGTTGGTACGTCTATAACTTTCCACCATAGGATTCTCAGAAGCAATCTCAGACTCCACACACAGAGTCAGCAACATCCTCAGGCAGGGTGTGCACATAAGAAACACAGATTTGATTCCCCCCAATCCTGGTCAGACCCAGTCCTCCTCTAAACAGAAATAAAAACCCTCTCCACAGCAAGACAAAAAACAACTACCCCCAGTGGACTGACCAAAAACATTTGGACTTGCCAAATTCCAAAACTTAATTTATAAAAAACGATAGCTGATCAAGAGTTGAATAATTACTGAGTCACTACAACTCCCTAACTACTTCTATTGATGCTCTAGCATCAAAGCAAGATTTCTCTCTCACCTCCCTCCTCCCCCGCCCCGGTTGTTGGAAATATGGCTGGGGGCTGAAGGGGGGTGTAAGAAAACTTGAGCATCAGTGGCAGAAAATAAAGTCTGATACAAAGAATTTCTACAAATCTATGCCAACGAGCTAGGAGGCAGAGATCCAACCTCTGCTCTGTCATAGATGTGGCAAAATCACACCTTTGCAGAATCCTTCCAGGCTTCAAATTGCTTCCTTTCTTCCTGAACACATCACCTTCCATTGTGGGGCCACTACTAATAGAGACTGTCAACACTGACATGGATGCAGGGGATTTCTCTTTCACACTAAAACAGGCAATGGCCCAGACAGTATTGAGAAACCATTCTTCGACCCTAGTGATCTCCCAAACTACTGCCTGGTCTCTTGCATCCCTTTTCTAAGCAAGCTGATCAAGAAGTCAGCAACCTCTCAGCAACCAATATCTTAGATCCCACTCAATCTGGTGTCAGAACAGGGCACAGTACAGAGACATCTATTGTTGCTTTGGTAGTTGACCTCTTCCTGTCCACAAACAGGGAAACTACATTTACACTCAGCCTGCTGGTCCTGTCTGTGCTATTTCATATTGTTGAGAATCTAACAGTCTGGTTGCCTGCAGCTACAGAGGCCACTGGAAACACCACAAAACCTTCTGTTCAGATTGAACCCTGAGGATCATTGTGAGTAGCTGTTCCTCCACAGCAGGCCGCCCTGCAGAGTCCCACAAGCTTGTTATCTTCATATTATTCAAGATATATAGGAAGACATTAGGAAAGCCAGTGCGACAACACAGGCTGAAACGCCAGCGGTATGCAGGAGACACTAAAGTCTCCATCCACTTTACATCAAATGTAAACAGGACCAAGATGGGTGAGGTCCAGAGGACCACAGAAGGGCAAACATAGAACCTATCTTTAAAAAGGAGAACAAAGAGGACCCAGGAAACTATAGATCAATCAGCCTAACTTCAATACCTGGAAAGATACTGGAACAAATTATTTAATAATAATTATTTAATAATAATAATAATAATCTGCGGATACAGACTAACACGGCTGCTACTCTGAAACCTTAATAATAAGTAATAACCAACACGGATTTTCAAGAACTCATGCCTAACCAACCTAATTTCCTTCCAGGGTTACTGGCCTAATGGATGGGGGAGGGGGAAAAGCGGTAGATGTGATATATGTTGATTTTAGTAAGCCTTTTGACACAATCCCACATGATATTCTCGAAGGCAAATGAGGGAAAAGTAGGTCTAGATGAAATTACTATAAGACGGGTGCACAACTGGTTGAAAGACCATACTCAAAGAGTAGCTATTAATGGTTCACTGTCAAACTGGGAGGGCGTATCTACAAAGGTTCTGCAGGGATCTGTTCTGGGTCTGGTACTATTCAGTATTTTCATTAATGACTTGAATAACAGAGTGAAGAGTATGCTTATAAAATTTGTGGATAACGACAAACTGGGAGGGGTTGCTGCCACTTTGGAGGACAGGATTAGAAATCAAAACAATCTTGACAAATTGGAGAATTGGTCTGAAATCAACAAGATGAGATTCAATAAAGACAAGTGCAAAATACCACACATAAGCAGCACCTGGAGGAACTGCTGCTTGTTAAAGCTCAGCCAAGGCATTAGTCGGGTGATGCTGGTAGAAAGAGAGAACATCTTCCATTACTGAGGGCATTTGCTCTCAGACTGTTAAGTCACTGTGCAGCCTTGGGGTCTTTTTGAACTCCTCAAAGCTTTGAATGCCCAGTTATCAATGGCAGGGAAAAAAGCCCATCTTATACTTGTTAGTTGCTTGAAGATTGGGCCCCATCACATCAGTCCTTGCCAAAGTAATATACATATTCATGACCTTCATGTTTGATCACTACATCTCATATCTAGGAATGAGACGAAAAGATCCCAAAACACTCACATTGGTACAAAAAGTTAGCAGATCATTTGTTTAGCACAACAGGTCACTCTGAACACATAACTCCAGTGCTCTGGTCTCTTTGCTGACTCCCAATTGAATGAAGAGTCCAGTTCAAAGTCTCTGTCTCGATATTCAAAGCTTTGCATGGGCGTGGCCCTAGCAATCTGAGAAACTGCCTCTCCCCCCACGACTAGTGAAACTGATGACTAAGAAGCATTAGCAGGATCGCTAATTAATAAATCAGACTTGTGTGTCACTTGCTCTTCCTGTGGCTTCATGCAACTGATGAACACAGTGACAGGGGAGGAATGAGTCCCTGGAACTTTGCAGGACAGGGCTCTGGAGGGGGGTCTCCAATTGATTATGCTCTTTTGAAAAGAGTGGGCTTAATCTGAAAACTGCACCGATCTCAGAATACCAGGAACACCGTATAACCTGTATCACATTTTGTTCTTTCACAAAAAGTGGATCTTACCGTGAATCTGGATGTGGAAGGGTTTGAAGATGCACCTTACAGAAACATATCATATTTGGCCAGTAGGAAAATCTAATCACAGTTCAGGGACTAATCACTTTGTTAATGAAAGATGCTTTGTTTTTGGTCTCAAAATGCACAATGGCTCCCTCGTAATTGTCTTACCTGGAGGTTCATTGATCATCTTCCTAATAGGAAATGTCATTATCTGAAGCCCTTATACATTTGAGTTATAAGAAGAGAGTTCAACAGATAATCTCAAAAATTGTTCTGTGATAGATGATCCCTGACAGTATTTAGCAAAAATGTCAAATATCAGAAATATGGGTCAATAGCATGTAATGGGAATGAGGCCTAGGACAGCATAATATTACAAGCATCCTAATGTTTCATACCAAAAGGTCATACGAGACTTGCACTTACTTGGTGCACACAGCAATCTAGTGCTCCATCAATATTTTCAAAATCAGGTAACACTGATAGGTAAATATTGAATTCTACAGTCAATTAATAGCATCGATATAACTGTTATGCAATTTAGCATTATGCAGTAAAGATTGTAGTATATTTCATACATGGCAGCGAAACGAGTTTTTGCAGTTTGGCTGTGATAAATCATATAGGTTGTGTCATGACACTCTACAATAGCTTAAGGCAGTGGTTCCCAAACTTGTTCTGCTGCTTGTGCAGAGAAAGCTCCTGGAGGGCCGGGCCGGTTTGTTTATCTGCCGCGTCTGCAGGTTCAGCGGATCGCGGCTCCCAGTGGCCGCGGTTCGCTGCTCCAGGCCAATGGGAGCTGCTAGAAGCGGCGCGGGCCGAGGGACATACTGGCCGCCGCTTCCAGCAGCTCCCATTGACCTGGAGCAGCGAACCGCGGCCACTGGGAGCCGCGATCGGCTGAACCTGCGGACGTGGCAGGTAAACAAACCGGCCCGCCAGGGGCTTTCCCTGCACAAGCGGCGGAACAAGTTTGGGAACCACTGGCTTAAGGCATTAAGATAGCGTAAATTTCGTATCAGAGACAAAAAAGCATGTGCTTTAGAAATGCATGCGTAAGGCTATGATTCTTGTGAAAAGAAAGAATCCAGCGAAGAAGAATCAGCCAGTGTGGGTCTTAAAAGGAGACCTGGAAATGTAAAAATGAATTGGATTTCAATCCACACCCACACCCAGAGAATCAGTTTTGTAGGTGAAGGCCTGTAGAAATGATTCCTCCCCTACTTCTCCTCTGCAGATGCTCTTACTCAGCTGGGTGATGGGTACAGGGTTTGGTATTATAAAGATTTGGAAAATTTAAACATCTATAAATTGCACAGCCTGGATAGCAGAACTCCTGTCATAAGCGCACCTCCAAGCAAAATATCTAGATCATTTTCCAGATATGATCATCTTATGGTATGAGATCATATTAAGTATGGATACAAACTGTGTTACAACATTCTACCACAGCACTGGGGCTGATAAGAAAAAGATCTGCCAAACCCTGAAACTAAGGCCTTGACCACACTGGGACTTGTGCAGTAATTTGTATTTGGATCTATTTTCAAATATACTTAAAACCATGTTTGGTTGTAACTGCTCGTGACAAACCTGAGTCATCTTTGTAAGCCATTAGAGCATTAAGCTATAGCAGTTTCTGAATGTGTGTGATAACCTGATATACACAGTGGAACTTTATGCACTTAAAGTATTAAAATATATTTTACGTTTTTAAAATTGAAAGCATTTATATTCCTCCAGTGTGTTTTTTTAAATACATTTTAAAACATTAGAGCACAGGATTCATGTCATAACAGGGTCTGACAAGGCAGTAGTAATAACACAGCAGAGTCTTTCCTGAGGAAAAATTGAAAGAAACAGAAGTACAGCAGTCCTGCTAGTGCACACATCCATCTTTCCTGATCTATAATTTACCCAAAAAACTTGGCCGTAGGCTGAAAGTTGGTATCCATTACATGGGGCAAATCACTTCCATTTTATTGGCAAATAAATATGGCTGAACCGTTAAATTTTGAACAATGGTTACTGACCATATATATGTAAACTGCAACACTGATACAATTACACTGAGCCTCACTGCTCTGTCCTGCTGAGAAACTTGCTGCAGGGTGGTATAGACACAGGAAAAAACAGATATTTGCTTTGCAAGATTTCTTGCGAGGCATTCCTTTCTCAAGGGCATGTGGTCTGAGGCCCCTAGGGTTTGCATGGAGTGAGGTGTCTCAACCCCAGGCATCCTAGGAAATGGCGAAGAAGGGACCCGCTAGATTGGGGTGGACAAACTATGGCATGTGGGCCAGATCCGGCCTGTCAAGGCTTTGGATTCAGCCTGCAGGATTTGCACCCCTGTGGTGCCGCGGGCCCCTGGTTGCTCCCGGAAGCAGCCGGCACCACGTCCCTGTGGCCCCTGGGGGAGGGGGAGGGCTCCGCGCGCTGCCCTTGTCTGCAAGCACCACTCCCCACAGGTCCCATTGGCCGGGAACGGGGAACCGTGGCCAATGGGAGCTTTGGGGCAGGTACCTGCAGGCGAGGGCAACACACGGAGCCCTCTGCTCCCCGTTCTGAAGGGGCCACAGGGACGTGGTGCCGGCCGTTTCCGGGAGTGGCGCGGGGCCAGGCAGGCAGGCAGGCAGGGAGCCCACCATAGCCCCACTGCATGCCACTGCTGCTCCAGGTAAGCGGCGCTGGGCTGGAGCCCGCACCTCGAACCCCTCCTGCACCCCGCATCCCAACCCCCTGCCCTGAGCCCCCTGCTACACCCCACACCCCTCCTGCTCTGAGCCCCCTCCTGCACCCTGCATCCCTTCTGCTCTCCAACCCTCTGCCCTGAGCCCCCTCCTGCACCCCACATCCCTCCTGCATCCCGCACCCCTTCTGCACCCAACCCCCTGCCCTGAGCCCCCCCCC
>NW_020664419.1:78891104-79043223 GCF_002925995.2 Terrapene triunguis
CCCTACATTCGTGGCCCTGCATGCAATTTCCCCACCCAGATGTGGCCGTTGGGCCAAAAAGTTTGCCCACCCCTGCGCTAGATCCATGGAAGCAGGAGTTGTCTGCAATGGATACCTGCCCCTCCATGCTACTCTGCTGGGCCTCTCTTCCTCTTAGAAGTATGGTGGCATTGAAAATCAATCATGGCCATGTAGGTGCCAGGCTGTCATCAGCTGAGTGCTCCTGTAGCTCCGCAGGAACAGCCACAGACAATGAACATTCATACAGCTCCATGCTGTGCTAACTCCTAGCCACCTTTTTACCCAGAAATCCAGGCAGCCTGCCGGGGATAGTACTGTAGAGTGGCTAGTTCCTTATTCTTCCCCATCCTAAACACAACTCTTACCCCAAAACATCAGCGGATCGTTTGCATGCTTAATGCAGTAGAAGGATCCTTGGTGTGCATGAACGATGTATGCATTCAAAAAAGGAATACTCCGGTCTGCTGTTATCTTGAGGTAAAAGAGCTGTTGAAACACAGCTGGACACAACAAGATAATATTTCTGGTTGCCCTTGTTTCAGCGGAAGTCACTACTTCCATGTACATCAAGCTGGTGAGAGACTGGCTTATAAATGATACAGAGTATGTGTCATTATTCTACTGTACATATTAACCATTTGGAAACAGATGTCAAGTTGTCTTGGTGACAACAACAGTCCACAAAGACAGATGGTTGTCTAATAAATTCTGTTTCTATAAGTCAGTCATGAAGAAGAGAGAGAAATAATCTACCTGGAAAAATAAGGCTCAAGTATAACTCAGCTGCAGAACTGCATTCTAAGGGTTCTGATGGGCCAATAGGCGAATGTCTTCTTTAAGTATTGGAATTATGGGTCCTGATTCTGGTCTCATCTGTGCTGGTGTAAATTAGAAATAAATCCACTGAACCCAACTGAGTTACACTGTTGTAAAACTGGTGTAATGCAAGATCAGATTCAGGCATCTTATGTTTATTTATTTAAGCATTATCCTGTCTCACTGACGTGACTGGGAGTTTGGTTATTGACTTCAATAGAAAATCTTTGATATACACTCTGGGCCCCATCCTGCCATCAACCTGATTTCAAAATTCTCATTAATTTCAGTGGTAGGATCAGATGTGTCTTAAGAAAATATATTAGATTGTAAGCTCTTCATGTTATTGAGTTCTATGTAAAAATAATAATACTGATTTTGTGCTTGTAACTGACGATCTTTAATGTTCCAACTGAAAATTATTAGTTTCATTTCTTTATCATGGTCTTCTCCTAATTTCTATTAAATTAGATCTGGTCATTAAAGATTTTCACTATATCCCCTGATGACTGGTCTCAGTCTGCATGTTGAATCATTTGTTTAGAACAACTTTTACTTTAGTTTTTAATGAACACATTCATGGACTTTTTAAAACATCTTGATTTCATAGTTTTGCAAACCACAGTTGTAACAAAAACACACACAAAGATTTTATATATTTTTAATATATAAATTCTTGTTTTACACACACACACACACACACACACACACACACACACACACGGTGTTTGTATAAAAAAGAATTTGTATAGTGTGTGTATAAAAAAGAATTTTGATTATATCTGAGGTTTGCAAAAACATTAAATTGAGATGTTTAAAAAGCCCATTGAACAATACCCTCTCCACCCCAGAATTATTAGAATCATGATCAACTTGGCTTATTCTGAGTCACAAGGCCAAAAATGATTTATCATTTTATTTAAACAGCACTTAATGATGAACTGTTTTATAGACACAAACAGTGAAATGCACTTCTCCCATCCTCACAAAGCCAGATTATTCAGGCTCCGTGTGGGTGGAGTGGGTGCAGTTATACAGGTGAAATCCACCTCCCATCCAGTACTAGAACATGGAATTGCTATGTAGCTAACCCCTCCCATTGGCTTCTGTTCCTGCTGACCATTGAAATAATGTCTGCAACCCCTCAGATCCAGATGTGCAGAGCAGAGGGGTTCATGGACCTGGGGAATCTCTTCTGGTCTACTCCTATGGTAGGGCTAACACAGAGACCCCAGAGTTCCAACGTGTTATCCCATTGTACCTTGCAATATTATTTGTATAACAGATAATCTAAAAGCATAATTTGTGTCACTGGCAACATAACAAATCCCACACCATTCTTCTAATCTTTGACAGTATTTCAAATAGTTTGCTGCTAGCAAAGCATGTGAAATCTGTATACAAGGATGAATAGCCTTTAGGGTGGTGAAATCTAAAAAATGAAATGTGAATCTCTACAGCAATCTCTGATACTCACTGGGGTAAAATGGATGCATTTTCTAAGTATGACACAGTTCTATCAAGATTACAGATTCCAGGTAAAAGGAAAGTGCGCATTCTTTTAATAAGTGGTCACTGAATTACTAAATAGAATTATACATTAGAAGTGCCAAAATAATTTGATGATGATGATTATTCCAATGAATACCAAAGGGAGCAAATAATGATTTGCCAGTTGGTACAAAAAGAGCAACTTACTGTAGTTCACAACTATAATAAAAATAGACACTTGATACATATGGAAGAAAAATAATTATTTTTTTGAACATCAGGGTAATGATTGTAATATTTTATAGTGAAAAATATATTAGAATAGAAATTTGATTATATAAGTTTGTTTTTACATCATGCAATGATATATCATGGTAAAAATGGTAATGAAACATAATAAAAAACTAATACAATATAGTGTTGGATACTTCCTCCTAACATTAAAATTTAATGCATACGATCAACTATCAGCACGGTGACATCACACAAAACACTACAAAAGCCATCTTCAATGTGCACAGAGAAAATCAAATATCCAACATGACAAATTTTGTTAATCATCAAAATAAATGCTTTTGAAAAACGTCATTTAATTTAGGAGGGGTAGCTTCCATTTGCTGATACATTTACAGGTCAGACAGCTCTCTGGTTGATAACCTAATTATTATTATGTTTGAGAATTTTCCATTTAGTAAATGATTGGGTCCCTGCACCGAACTAAGCCGAACAGTATGGGCCCAAACCTTGCATGCCTTACTCAAGCAAAACTGTCAGTGAAGATAATTTTCGCCTGCATTCAGGCTGTTTTGTGTTAACCTGTGATGTACAGAGAATAAAAAACAAATGACATATTTGTCCAAAAAATGCCATTGTTACTCATCCTTACCTGCTAAGTCTCTGAATTCAATATTTGATCAAACACTGCATTAATATTCTAGTATAAGTGTAGTCACTTTACAAAGGAAGAGCTTAAAAAAATGTGAAACTTGTTTGTATATTTTGAAAGAAGAATCATCCTCGACAATGTCAATATGCTGACATAGGGAAGTCACAACAAGAAGAAGACAAGTATCATCCTCACATATACCCCGAAATATCACAGAAGTGTTCCTAGAGAATCAGCTGAACTACATGAAGTTACTAGCTTGAAAGACAATGTTCATCATTGCCAGTTAATCTCGTACATCACAGGCTGGCATCATGCTGTACTTTGACACTTAATTTGTGAGGAGGAAGCACCGTGGGTGGGAGAAAACAGACTCTGTGAGCACAGCAGGACAGTTGGATTAACTCCACCAGGGGCAGTGAGGGGACAGCAAAAGCATTTCTCAAAATATCTTTTCCTTTCATGCCTCGAGGTGAACATTATCAGAGAAGAGGGGTTACAAAAGGATACAAATACAATGGCAAAAAATATTCATCCATCAATAGCTGAAGAGAGTTCTCCCTTGTGGCTCTAAGTAACATGACAAATACCAACACAACAGGTTCATAGCCAGCACTATTTGAGATAAATTGATATCATAAGGCCATTAAAATCATAAACATCTTATGCAGATTTCTTCATTAAACTTTCAACATTAGCATGGCGTAAGCAAAAACAGTTTTGGTCTTGAAGCAAACTGGGAAGAAACTAGGCAGAACTTACTGAGGTGCTTTCAAAACTGGAGGCCAATTGTGACTTACAATTAAAGATGGGCTAACCCCTTTGGGTAATTAAAAAACAAAACAAAAAACCAACCAACCCCAAGTCTTTGGCTATCCCTATGAAACTGTTTCTTTTAATTTTTAATATATATATATATATATATATATATATGCCTTTTGCATGTTCTTGTGTTTCAGAGTTTTGGCAGATACACAGTGAGAAGGGCTATTCTTGGAGTATTTCCATCTAGGCCAAAACCACAAACTCATGGATTATCATGGGAAAGCCTCTCTTTCAATGATTTCCAGCCCAATTTTCTCTTACAAAAAGTTACTGCAATGGGCTTTTACCGTAGAATGCTGTAGAATCCCCCCCCCCCCATAGCTTTCTCATTTTTGTGATCTTTTTCAGAGGCCTTTGGAAAAAATACTTCTTAAAGGACTCTCCTAAAGGGGGAAGTCTCTGATCTCCATGATGCTGTGTGGGAATGGTGTGCATGTCTTGTTCACCCACTTCCTACTCCTCACCCTGCGCAGATCCTGGGAGTGAAGTCCCAGGAAGGCAGGACAATGGCAGGAAGACTGGCCCCCAACCCTTTCACATAGAAGAATCAAATCCATTATCTCAATTCTGCAATGAGCTCCACATGGTCAGACCTCTGTATCCGCACAGTGCCCCATTGGCTGCAGTGGGCCTAGGCACTAGAGTTGCCAGGTGTCTGGTTTTCGACTGGTACAGCTGGTTGAAAAGGGACCCTGATGGTTCCGGTCAGCACTGCTGACCAGGCCATTAAAAGTCCAGTTGGCACAGGGCTGTCAGGCTCCCTATGTGGCTCCTGGGAAGCGGCCAGCATGTCCCTCCAGCTCCTAGGCGTAGAGGCAGCCACGGGGGCTCCACACGCTGCCTCCGTCCCGAGTGCCGGCTCCGCAGCTCCCATTGATCAGGAACCGTGGCCAATGGGAGCTGCAGGAGCAGTGCCTGCAGGTGGGGGCAGCCCACAGAGCTGCCTAGGAGCCGGAGGGACATGTCACTGCTCCTGGGAGCTGCCTGAGGTAAGCACCACCTGGAGCCTGCACCCCAAACTCCCTCCCATACCCCAATCCCCTGCCCCAACCCTGAGCCCTCTCCCGCACTCCAAACCCCTCGGTTTCAGCCCGGAGCCGCCTCCCGCACCCCTCCTCCTTGGCCCTACCCAGAGCCCACACACCTAGATGGAGACTTCACCCCCTCCCGCACCCCTATCCCCTCCTGCATCCTGAACCCCTCATTTCTGGCCCCACCCTGGAGCCCACACCCCCAGCCAGGGCCCTCACCCTCACCCTCTCCCACATCCCAACCCCCTGCCCCATCCTGGTGAAAATGAGTGAGGCAGTGAGGGTGGGGTAGAGCAAGCGACGAAGGGCGGGGGGATGGATTATTACCAAACCATTCCTTTTTGAGTAACTAGTCCTATATTTGAGTATCTCCAATCTTGTAATTTATAAAACTTCCTTGATCCAATGCCTAGCCAGTCTTATTGTGGAGTTATAACATTTCCCCTAATATTTAACCCAATTTTTCTCTACTGTAGCTTCTTGTTCTCTTCTTGTTGAGTTATGAAAATAATCATTATTTCCTTTATGAACATCCCTCTACATATTGGCAGAGAACTGCAATTGCCTTCAGTCTTGTTTTCACTAGATGGAGCATGCTTATTGCACTAATTCTCCAGTTATCAGAGAGTCTTCCAGGCGAGCAGGACTGAGTTTCTAATGTACAAAACAAACAGATTAAAAAAGAAACCCACTACGCCCCGCAAAAAATCCCTTTTTTAGACTTCTACAGTTATACATGATAAAGCAGCAAAAAAAAGTGAGTACAACACCAATTTTCTTTTCCTTTGCCCTTTCCTGATACCATATATCTTATTTTTCAAACATGTATCTTATATGTTGATCTCCCCTGAATTTTCTGTAATTGTGACTGTTTTAATAAAAAAGAGCCCAGGACTGTGTGGAGTACCCCAACAGAGACCTAAACTGTACCATAACAGTAGAATAATTGGTCTTATTATTTTACGTATTACTCCCATTAATGTATACAAAATTGTATAGAATTGGCTTTTTGTGTGTGTGTGTGTGTGTGTGTGTGTGTGTGTGTGTGTGTGTGTGTGTGTGTGTGTGTGTGACATTGTTAACTCATGTTCAATTCAATATCTACTACAACCCTCAGGTCATTCCTCCTGGTATTACTGTGTATGACCCTACAGCCGTTCCTATATGTTGCTTCCTACATCAATCATTTTACATTTGTCTTATTAAATCTCATGTCATTGATTTCAGTCCATTCTCTAATAAATCCTAGTTTACAAATGCTACTACAGCACAAGAGAATCAGTCTTTGGACTGGAAATAATGCCCCTACAGATCTGCATTTATTGTGACAAGACAACAGAACGTGAATCTTTGCTAGAGCTTGAAACTATAAATCTGAAAGGTGAAAAAGTATTAATTTATATGTGGAACATACAGCACTGGGAATATTAATCAACAATATTCTTGTGAAGCCAAACAGATTTTCTCATCATCGCTCCACAAATGTAAGCTACATTACATATTAAATTAACTCACTACAGAAAAAAAAACCCCAACAACCTGTCATGAACATTTTATAGCAAGTCACCACATGAGCTATGATTAATAATGAATCAGAAGTGCAGAGACAGTATGAATAACAAGAAAAGAGAAAAAAGACTTCATTAAGTTAAAATGATGAAATAATAATGTAATTTAGGTAGTCATTCAGTGTTCTAATGTATAACTTTTTGGGACATATTTACATGTGTATTTAGGTTAAAATTTTATGGCCGATTTGAACTGCAATATTAAATAACCGACTTCTTTTTTGGAATAAATAAATAAGGCTAAATCTAGGCACTATTAATTAAATATAGTTTCAAATACGCAATTATGCTTGTGCACATCCAATTTACATTATTTTTCTTTAAATTCTCCATGTATTTCTTATATTTAGGGTGCAGCAAAGTGTAGTTCAAGAAAATGGGATAAATCCACTCCAAGAAAACTGACATTTAAGCTCTTGCTGCTCCTGCGATAACACACACTTTCTGTACTTGTAGAGCTCAAAATATTTCTACTCCTGATTTGCGTTCATATTTTTTTTGTTACAGATATGTCACGGAGACTCAATAGCGCAAGAGAACAGAATTTCTGCACTGCAGTGAAAGTGACTGTGTTGTTTAAGTACAAGTACTGAAAAAATATTTAAGGAGAAGGTTAAGATGTCTTTTAAAAGTATCACATTAAACTCCCTTATGACATACGGTAGGTTTAATTTTCTGATTTTTAGGGATTCATTCAATATTTAATACATTTCTTAATAGAATTAATGTACAGTTCATCTTTTCTGACTGTAGTCTCTATCTTTTGTATTTTACTGAGTCCCAGTATTCCCACTGAGATTTCTAGATTCAGGTATTCTCTCTTGCTGTGAACCAAGAGTACATGATCAATTTTGGAGGTGCAAGCTGAAGTTATTATCATCACAGTGTACCATGTACAGTTAGAAATCATTTGCCAAATGTATCATGCTTGGAGATTTAGTATGTGATGTAATATCAATGGAATATTTTTAAAGAAAACATCCAGGATGCAAAATAAAGTTCTTGAGTCTCAAACTGGGAAACAATCTGCATGTTTTAACTTAGAACACACAGAAGTGAACATGGTGCAACCACACCCAAATCTTTTCATTTGCTCCAGAGTAGCTAGGAAATAGCTTTCAGGTGGAATAACCCTCTGGATATTGACATAGAGGCTCCAGTTCAAAACTTGCTTGTTGTGATATTGCTGGATAGGGGAATTCTGAAGCAGAGTGGGATGCTTAGTGTTCTCATTTCCACGTCACCACCCCAGAACGCCCTTCCAGCTCAGAGCTGTTTTGTAGCAGTGCTGGAATCTAACCTCTGGGAACAAATTGAAAGGTCTTGGTTTGCTTGTGGGTGTACTGAGTACATTTCTGTATGCTTCATTATGAATTTATAGGGCACATAGTCAACAATACACAACACCTTACAACTAATAAGGTGCATTACAACAACAGAAAAAAACAAACTTATTTTATGGACATATATAAACTGAGATTCTAGTAAAGAGATCTCACGTAGGACAGAAATTTCCCCCATACCAGTGTTAAATGAACAAAGGCAAAGGTACACAGACAACAAAGAAAAAGGCAGTGTAAACCAAAACCCATGTACATGAAAAATTCTGAACATACAAATAGGTTTATGCATGAAGACCTTTAAATGCTAAAAATAAAATGTTAAATGAAACTACCTAATTCAGAGGCAACCAATGTAAGTCCCTGAAATAAGGAGGTAAAATGGGAATTGTGGGATCAATGATAAATGAGTAGCAGAAAAGTGAAGATACTGCATAATTAACATAGAAGAAACAGAAAGATCTGCAAGGAGATCATTAGAGTGATCAGATAAGAAATAACTAACGCAGCATTGGTACAACTAAATGTAAAGATAAAGATTTGAAAGATATTAGATGTTACATCTATAAGATGTATGCAGTAAATCACAGTAAATACTATGTTTGTCTGCCTCTTCTAGCTATTCAGACTACTTTAATCTCTCCCTCCCCTCTCTGCAGTTTCCAGTTCCTTCTCTCTCGTCTGCTAACCTTTTCTCTTTTTAAAACTTTCTCTCTCCTACTCAGCTCAGCAGCCCACCCGAGTTCCTTTTCACCCAGCAGCTTAGTCCATTCTTGGTCCATTCTCTTTCTTTGCACTCTCCCACCTGGCTCAGCAATTTAATTTGAGTCCATACCTCATTTTGCCATCCCAACCAGCTGAACAATACAGAAGAGTAGGGGAGAAAAGGCAAAACTGAAGGCACGTAAGAGAAAAAACACAGACTAGATGGGGTGGCAAGGCAAAACAGACTGTAAAGAAAATGAAAGGCAAGCTGCTGGATTAATAATAAAATATGATTTGAGTTAATTGAGGCTATCCTTTTAAATAGTGAAATTATATATAATAAATATTTTGAATGTATGTATTACCTTAGTACTTAATTCCCTTTGCATGCATCATTTACTGTGGTGATCACCTTGATATGGATTTGGCCTCCATGGCAACCTTTGGTTTTTATTCTGCACCCAAAGATACAGCTAACAAGTGAAAGAGAATGGTGAACACCCCCACTTTCTACTCTGAAAGTTGAATTTGTGTATAATCAGTCTTCTACTACACTCAAGATGCTGCTGCTACGAATACTGCAACAAATCCTTGTTATGAACTGGGTCCTTGGATGCCTTGATTCACTATTAAAAACAATGTTACTGTTTTATTATTACTGATGCATATAAAATGTAAATAGTATACAGAGGCTCCCCGACTTACGCAAGTGTCCCGTTCCGGGACGCCTTGCGTAACTCAAATTTTGGGTAAGTCGGAAACATATACCTGACAATTACGCAAAAAAAAAAAAAAAAAAAACCCTCCTATTTCTAGCTTACAGAACTTTTCCGTAAGTGCGGATTTGCGTAAATTGGGTTTGCGTAACCTGGCGGGCGTCTGTATATCCAACGTTTTACCAATATAAGGCATTCTGCAGAATGGCTTTTAAATAATCCCTTATAAAAGTGAGCATGAGTGCACTTATTAACACTATTTTCTGTCATATATTTTTAAAAGGTTGTGAACCTTAATTTTTAGATATGAAAAGCTTTGTCAAAATGTATCAACCAATGAAGAGATTTTTGCAAAATTGCTTAATTGGCTGCTGCATTTTGTCAGTGTCTAAACTGAACTGTATTACGGCATAATGCAGAAAATACTAATAAAATACTCTAATTTAACAGCATATTATTTTAGGACCAAGTGAAACGTGAAGGCCAAGAATTGGCATGCATATCAAAGCCACCCAAGGCAGCTTTAGCATACCTACAGCAATAGTTTGGAATTTTATTTTTTAGAAAACATGGCATGTGTTTGTATCAGCAAGATTATCCATCTCCTCCTACACCTTTGTATTATAAGCACCCCTTCCTTCTGCTTCCTGGTGGAATACTTATTTGGCTTCATTTAAATGCTAAAGAGGCATAGTCTAGCTCTCTCATTTAAAATATGTGCAAAACTGTGAAACAATTGACAGGCAGAATACAATTCTTAAAGGGAATGAAGGACGCCTTATTACACAAACTACACTTTAAAATTTCCATGGAATTATTTTTTCAAAACAAACACCAAGAAGCCATACACCAAAAACCAGCTGAATTTCTTTTTCACACAGATCACTTTAAATTATGGCAGGGAAGAGAGTAGTTTTTCCCCTGGACCAGTCATGATTATTTCCACCATTTTACAGTCTCAGAACATGGCCTCTGTATGTGCACGGGCAGTCACTTGTGCATGTAACTATTTGTTTACTATTATTTATGTACACAAACGACAATATGTCCATGTACAAAGCCAATCCTGAACGGACGTTGAGGGCGCACATACAAATGCTATCATTTGCATGCACAATAATCATATGCAAAAAGCTGCATGGACAAAAATAGAGGCTGGACTGTATCCCTTTTTGAAAATTTTGTCCTAGACATTTCTCCCAAGGAGCCATGCTCACACATTTCCCCTAACTCCTCCTCCTCTATCCCCCAAAGGGGAGGTTCCGTGGCACGTAGGAACCCCTGCAAATTGTACTGCAACTTGAGGCCGTATTACTCCTTTGAGCTGATTCTGTACAGGTTTCTGGGGGAATGCACACGTGTGTACACAAAGGGGTGGGGAAAATGTGCAAGGACTCTTCTCCCCTTCCTTAAACCCCTGCACATATGTGCCTGTGTTTGGCTAGCAGCAGGACTAGCCACCACCCAAAATGGGCAGAGAGGGGCAGGATAAGGGCTGTCTCAGATATTTCTTGGATGTGCAACATTATAGTGAGTGAGCAATTAGTAATTAAGATTTGCATAGGGTTGTTCATATAGTCTACTCCAAGTTTAAAACCAAGGCAATTTTCATTTTTCAAGCAAAATGTAGAAAGCCTATTGTGTGTAATGCATCCCCAGTGCTGTGGGGAAGGTGGATTGGTAGATGACAGGAGACAAAATTACAAACTCTCTGAGAATATAATGAGAGGAAAGGCATTTTCTTTTCTTTGTAAAGGTACCATAAGTTTTATAATTCTCGAAGAATAAAATATTTCAGGGATGCATCAGTAGAAGACTAGTTAGGAAAGCCACAACTTGCAGATTTCAAGATGACAATTACTTTAACAGTATTTGGGTAGTTGTAGAGTTAAACAAAATCTCATACGTAAGCTAGTCTTTTTAAAAGAAAGAAACGCAAGGAAGATAATAGCATAGTTTTAAAGCTGCTTTGCATCACTAGGATGACACAAATTGGGCCAAGAATCTGGCCCATGTATTTATTTACTGAGAAATATAATCTAGAATTAAATGGGAAACATTTTTATCATCATTTTAACTTTGATCAAAATTGCATGGCTAAATCTCTGTGCACCAAACTGAAAAGTTATCCAAATACTACTCCAAGTTTATTATGCACTGAATGAACACTCAAGACACAAATCATTTTTGCTATGTTAGTAGTATTACACTTTTCATGCATTTTAAAGTGAGGTAATGGTTAGAAAAGGAATTCAATAGGTCAGACATTTCATTAACTCAAACATTAAGGACAAAATCCTGCTGGCAGAAGGAAAATGTTTTTTTTCTCCCCATTGCCTGTGGAAATCTGTGCATGAGCAAGGCAATGCATCTTACTGAAAAGCTGCTTGTTTGCCTCCCCCTTGGAGCTGAGGATTATAGATCTGGTGTAGAAGGGATGTAGGAGATCTACAAGCCCGATTTACATGGTTAGCATTCAACTCACAGTACCTTATCTGGGGCTAGGTTTATGCATGTGTTCTAGGTCCAAGATTCCTTGTTTCTTCCAGCAAATACAGGCCCTGCTTTTAAATGAATTACTCTATCATATGAGTGTATACAGACTATCGTTTTAACAGAGACTAACATTATCTGAAGCATAGCTACATTAGCAACACAAGATTTTTTCAGAAAATGTTATATATCTAGATGGCAGAATTAATTTTTTTTAGAATTTCAACAGATAATATTAATGCTTATATTTAAGCTTTTTAAATTTTTATCTATGTAAAAATCTTCACAGTTGTGCAAATTATGGATTTTAAGCTTCTTTATTTTTAATCAATTTAAATTTAACAGTTTGGGGAAATTATGGAGGGGGCCAGACAATAATTAATTATTTAATGAAAGTAGATGTTGAGATTCAAAAAGTTAAAGCTTTGTAACTATTAAAATTCAAATTGTCAACATCACGTGTCAAAATATTCAAAGTAAATGCTCTCCAGTAGCATTATTTTTACTTTGTCTATCTGTAATTTTTGATTGTTATCAATGAAAATATTTTTGTCGGTTTGCGTGTGTACAGTGAAATTGATGTTTACTGATATTTACTGATAAAACTCTAATCCTTCCAAGCCTATATGCATACAGGTAGTTCAGAGATTATATATAAATTTCTTTGCAGGACCCTCTGTCAAGTCATGCTTCATGTCACCAAGGGTGAAATCCCGGTCCCAGTGACATCAACGGCAAAACACCTCTTGATTGCAGTGGGGCCAGGATTTCACCCTAGCGTTTGTGTTCCAAAAGAAATAGAAATTGCACTGTATCACAGAAAGGGACACATTCAAAATGTGGTTCTACTATGAAAACTGACTATGGCACTTCCTTATTCAGCAGAACTGCTTTATGAGTATATTCAATCTCAGCTCTGTTTACATTAGTGACTAAAGAAGTTTGTATTTTTATTGTGTTATCATGCCAGAGCCAACATAGCTACATGAGAGTGAGGCTGATCAGTGTTGCCACGTCTCTTGATTTTATTGTGACTCTTTTTTATAGTGACTCTTTTCTCAAAAACCCAAATTTTGGAATCTGGAGATTGCATGAGAATTTCAGTTCTGAGGTGTAAAAAGAAAGGAAGTTTCTAGCACCCATAGTTACAGGGAAAAGCTTAAAAAATGTGAAGCAAGTTAATTCTAAAGGCTCAGACTAGAAGACAAATAAAAAGAATTTTTCGTTTATTATTTCAAAAAATCTCTTGATTTTTCAATACTGTACAGTCGTGCCATCCCCAAGCATTCAAAAACTTGAGCTAGGCACCATTTATTAAATAAATAAATGTTGAGTTCTCTTTATTTGAATACTTGTTTTTGAGTCTTTATATTACACTTGCATCACATTTTCAAGCTCTTCTCTGCAACCACGAGGGCTGGAAGCCTCTTTCTCCCCCACTCCCCATGAAAGCTGAACTTCACATAATCCCATTTGTAAAAATACCAAATATTGCAAGACTGACAATAACATTGTGAGATTTGGGAATACATTGAAATGTGAGTGTATTTTATGCTTTTTACATAATCATTTTTCAGTTCTATTGCTTCTCAATGACCTCCAGGTCAAGTTTGCTAAATTTACAAGTAAAAAGGTGTTCCTAATAATCAGCTTGCACATGCAACACAGGATCTGAAAAGTAAGTTATGTTCTTTCTGGGTCTTACCTCGCTGGCAATAATAAAGATTCTGCAGACCAAATTTACAATGGGGCTGCTCAAGTATAACTGAATGCACAATTTGACCCTTTGGTTGTTCCATCATTAACAGTTCTGTTGAGGCAAAAGCCATTATGATAGTTCCATCAGACTATTTCATGCCACAAGCAATTGTTGCACAGTAAAGGTAAGAGTTACTATAAAGTACACATATAGGACAGCATACTGTAATTCATGTATGTCTTTCATAGTCCTTTAAATTAAATGATACGCATGCCACATTTACCAAACATGACATAACACTGACATTGTGGATGGAGTTAGGTAGTTCTCTCTCTCTCTCTCTCTCTCACACTCACACACAAGATATTTGAGAATAAATGGTCACTAGCTCTATTTTAAGGGATAATGGGAAGATATTTGATTGTGTGCTCCTTTTTGCTGAAAGGTGAAGTTTTTTTGTCTAATCCTTTATTTTGGTCATTTTCTGTAGTGCATTTGACCTTGTATGTAATGCAAATAAATGACATATTTATATTCCTTTTTGAGTAAGGGAGATTATTATAGAGACGACATGATGGAAATTATTGTGCCCCTTGGCCCAAGAGGTTAGCCAGTATTTGGGGGCTTGCCAGGTTATTTCTGTTAGGAATAGAAATTCATTACATAAGTTAGGTATTTCTTTGGTGCCATCCTGTTTATTTACACAAAATGTACACAGAGGCCTGTTTCCCTGAACATAGTAGGAAAAAAAACAGGGGGCAGTTTCCTTGCTCACAATCTAAGTCTGACTTTCCAGTACTTTGTTATTATTTATTATTTGTATTACTATAGTGCCTAGGAGCCCTATCTATGTACCAGGACTCCATTTTGCTAGGGGCCGTATAGATACAGAAAAAAAAGATAGTTCCTGCCCCCAAAAATTTACAATCTGAGTATAAGACAAGAGACAACAGAGGGATACAGAGACAGAGGAGTATAGGGAAACAGTGAGACAGCATTAATGACGTGGATAATGGAGTGAAGAGTATGCTTATAAAATGTGCAGATGACACCACGCTGGGAGGGGATGTAAGCACTTCGGAGGGCAGGATTAGAATTCAAAACAACCTGGACAATTGGAGATTTGGTCTGAAATCAACAAAATGAAATTAAATAATGACAAGTGCAAAATACCACACTTAGGGGTGAAAAAAATCAAATGCACAACTACAAAGTGCGGGAATGCTGGCTAGATGGTAGCATTGCTGAAAAGGATCTGGGGGTTATAGTGCATCACCAATCGAATGGAAGTTAACAATGTGATGCAGTTGCAAAAAAGGCTAATATAATTCTGGGTGTATTAACAGACATGGGAGGTAATTGTCCCACTCTACCTGGCACTGGTGAAGCCTCAGTGTGAGTACTTTGTCCAATTGTGGGCACCACACTTTAGGAAAGATGCGGACAAATTGGAGAGAGAGCCCAGAGGAGAGCAACAAAAATGGCAAAAGGTTTAGAAAACGTGACCTATAAAGAAAGGTTAAAAAAACCCGGCATGTTTAGCCTTGAGAAAAGTAGATTGAGGGCTGTTATAAAGATGACGGTCATCAATTGTTCTCCCTGGCCAATGAAGCTAGGGCAAGAAGTAATGGGGTTAATTTGCAGCAAGGGAAATTTAGGTTTGATATTAGGAAAAACTTTCTAACTATAAGGGTGATAAACTCCGGTAGGCTTCCAAGGGAGCTTGTGGAATTGTAGAGTTTTAAGTTTTAAGAACAGGCTGGACAAAGACCAGTGAGGGATAGTCTAGGTTTACTTGGTCCTACTTCAGCACAGGGGGCTGGACTTGACCTCTCAAGGTCCCTTTCAGCCCTACATTTCTACAATTTTATGAATATTGGTCAGCATGATAGGCAATAATCTCAGCACATCAGTAGCCTAACCACTGTCAAGTTTTTTGTTGGCCTCATAGCCACGGAGAGTTTTAAAGAATGACTTGAAGGAGGTTAATGAGATAATTTTTGTATGGGAGCGAGATATGGACCTTATACTCTCGTCAGAAAAAGAGGCTCAACAGCTTTCATGTGTGTTATCCTCGTCAAATCTTTGGAACAGAGTCACCAACGCTGTGGTGCTCAAGCGGGCCAGCATACCCAGCATGCAAACACTCCTCAAAACAGAGACGAGGACTCACCACGCTGCCCCGCGGGCTGCAGGGCTGGAGCAGCCTCTGCGCTGCGGCCCCGGCCCCGGCCATGGCCCATGTGCAACTTAGGGCTGCCCAGGCTGCTGCACACAGAGGGGCGTCTCCTCCCCAGGCCCGGCTCGGGATCCAAAGGGGCAGTGAGGGGGCGGGGCTGGGGGCGGGGATTTGGGGAGGGATCCAATGGGGGAGTCGGGGTGGGGGGGGCGAGAGCCCCTCCGGGCTCCGCCTGTGCACTGGAGCAGAGGGCAAAATTGCTTGTTTGTCCAGTGTCCCGACCGAACATCGGTCGGGACGCGGGACAAACAAGCAAATATCGGGACAGTCCCAATAAAATCGGGACGTCTGGTCACCCTAGGAAGAGGTGGGAAAGAGGCGGGGCCAGAGCGGGAATTTGGGGAAGGAGTTGGAATATTGGCAGGGAGGAGGCGGAGTTGGGGCGGGGACTTTGGGGAAGGGGTTGGAATGGGGTGAGGAAGGGGTGAGAAGAGCCAGGGCAGGAGCGGGGTCTCATGGAAGGGGTGGAGTGGGGCCAGGGGTGGGAGGGGGGGGGTCGAGCACCAACAGGAAAGAGGGGAAGTCGGTGCCTATGGTTGCAGGGGGTCACAAGATTATTTTAGGGGGGGGGGTCTTGGTATTGCCACTTTTACTTCTAAGGTAACTTCAGAGCTGGGCGACCGGAGAGCAGCGGCGGTTGGCTGGGCGCCCAACTCTGAAGGCAGCGCCCCGTCAGCAGCAGCACGGAAGTAAGGGTGGCAATACCATATCATACCATCCTTACATCTGCACAGCTGCTGGCGACAGCTTTGCCTTTAGAGCTGGGCTCCCGGGCTGCAGCCGCTGCTCTCTAGCTGTCCAGCTCTGAAGGCAGCATCGCTGCCAGCAGCAGCAGCAACGCAGAAGTAAGGGGAGCAGTACCACAACCCCCCCTACAATAACCTTGTGCCCCCCGTCCCAACTCCTTTTTGGAGCAGGACCCCTACAATTACAGCACTGTGAAATTTCAGATATAATTGCTGAAATCACGAAATTTACTATTTTAATGACCGTGATTTATGACCATGAAATTGACCAAAATGGACCGTGAATTTGGTCGGGCCCTATCACTAAACAAAGGCTGAATGAAGCATGGCTAGCCATGCCTACAAGCTTCAATGAGGTCTGTGACTGCCCTTAGATCAAAGGCATGCTTGTAGGCAGCCACCAACACCCTCCAGCATTATTTTCATTATTGGATCCCATTTGCCCCTCCAGTTACAATGATGAGTTGGACAAAACAGAGAGGGACCCTGGGTGAGAGGGAGATATACACCTTTGAGGTATGTTTCTCCTTTCTCTGGAACCCACCCTGTTGGAACCGATGCTGGGTGATAGCCATTATATGAAGCAGCATCTCTCATGACTCTCACACCAGCAGGGACATAGTAGCATAAAATAATAAGGTCACTGTCAATATTATCTTTACCTGCTTTCCACTGTACATTATGAGCTCTCGTCCCTTCCCTGTCTGAACTGTGAATACTAGTGTGTTGCTGGAGCAGAAGCAAGCAGGGAGACCATGGTGATATAGATCTTGAGAAGAAAAATGCTGCCATGTCAGAAGAGGGGAACCAGGGTATTCAGGCAGCAACCCCAACCCCTTCATGGATGGCCCAAGATCATTAACATGTTCCCCACAGAGTCTGGGATATCCACAGATTTGGAGCGCAAAATTCCTTCCCATTCTGTGGGGAGAAGGGAGGCAAACTAGCACTCCAATTGAATCATCTATAGAAAACCCTGAAGTGAACCTGTCAGAGCTTTCCTGTGTAGGGGTGATATAATCCCTTCCTCTTAGCCATCACAAAATATGTGCTTGAATATATATATTTTTCTAATCAGTGTTAACATTTGTGTTTGAAACTACTTCCAAACATTCCAACATGCTCTCAGACAAGGCTTCCTGATTCACAAGATAAATGAAAGTGGGGCTGAGCAAAGTCATTTAAGAATAAGAAAATTATGAGGCGATGTTTTATTTCACAGTAGGCTAAAAAATGATTAAAGAAACGTGAAGAGCAACAGATGACATGTTCTTTTAACTTTACTTTCATATACATTAATACAACATAGAACCACTCTGATGGGCTGCTGCATGCACCCATTCTATGCCCATTATCCAGCTTCTTTGAAAAATGGAATACAAACCTACACGTTTTATCTTACTGCAGCAGCACAGAGTCTTTGTATATTGATAGCTTATGAAAGGTAAAATGGGAATTTAGGTCAGTGAAAACAGTCCAAGTTTAGGGGGTCTATTCTCTTCTCAATGCCTTAATATAGATTGCAATATTCAGAGAAATTATGCAAAGGCCTTAAAAAGGGAGAACAGACTCACTTGAAAAGAGCCCACATATGAAATCAACAGAGGAGGAAGAAAAACAGTGAAAAACTAAATTTATCTGGGTTAAAAGAATACCACCAGTGGAATGACACGCAGAGACACAGAATATACTATTGTGCAGCCAGTTTCCTTGGATCTGTGCGATTTGTGAATCTGATAACCAGGCCATGACTACCCCTTTGGCCCTTCCACAACCTCCAAGATGCTTCCATAGAGACAACTGCCAAGGAGAATGGGACTAGGAAATTGTGGCAGCTCAGCTGCATTTCAGCCTTCTGACTCCCACGTAGCCAGAAGAATTACTTTTCATAATCACTAATAATCTTTGATAACCACATTATTTTACATGCAATCTAGTTTTGTACCCTGATTTTCCTGTGACAATTATCTCACATCCCCACATGAGAGTTTTATAACAGATCACACACTCACTTTTTTGGTTTAAATGCACATACTTTAATTCTATCCAGGATCAGAACCTCTCATGCAGTGTGGCGACTTCGTGCTACAACACTGGTAGAATTTGTCTGTAGACACAGTGTATCTAGGTGCAGGGTGATCACACATGGGTAGCGGGTGGGAGATAAGAAGTTTACACTTTTTTTAAACACAGAAGGGGAACTGAGGCACAGCCAGATTAAGGGATTTGCCCAAGGTCACACAGAAAGTCTTTGAGATAGCCCGGAATTGAATCCAGATTTCCTGGGTCCTAATCCAATGCCCTAAATCACAAGACCATGCTGGCCCTACACACAGGTCCCAAAATCAGGACAGTGCAAAGCAGAGCTTTATGAAACTTCGTACTCCCACCCCAACCTGCACTGTATGCAGTTTAGCCAGACACTCCAGGATCTGCCCCACAACGTTCACTGTCTGCCTTAAATAATATAAATATAAAACTATATGCTTTGTATTCTTATTCTGCTCTTTGTTTTCATAAACTAAACAGAGTCCTTGCGGAAAAAAAAAATCAAAGCATTCTCCCTCATGAAACAACTCTACTTTAAGAGGAAAAAGTTGGTGCTTTCCAGACTGACATCTCAAATGGCCAGATTTGATCACAAATGCCAAAATAGAAGAGTGACATTATACAGATGTACACTTTTTTCCAGAGTAAGAAGTGTAATCTTTATACTGAATACAAAAAATGCTAAGTATTAATTCCTAAGTGTATTACCTAAAATAACGGATTACATTTACCAGATACAGAAAAGTGAGGAGAAAATGATTTAAGATTGGATGGATCCTGTTCCTGAACTGCCAGAGCCGGACAAGACTTCTCTCTCGGGGCCTCCAGACTTGTCTCAACATTCACCACCTACAGGACCGGTGATCTCACTCTAGAGCGGGATGAAGAATGAGATCTCGGAGACCAAGGAGCATCCCAAGGATTCCAGGTAGGCCACTGTGGGTATGGATAAGGCATTGGAGGCAAGTAGGCCTCCGGCCAGGAGCCCCTGTCCTGATGACACGGACAGCGTCGCTCTCAGTATTGATATAGCTCCAAGAATGATCCTCAGTGTTGTTCAGGCAATGAAGAGTTGGAGAAGGACCCTGACCTGGAACATGAGGAATCTTGGGTTTCTGGGGACAGCAGCAGAGCCTGGGAGTCAGGCCTAGTGGCTGGAATAGAGGTTGTTGCCGGATGTAAGATTGGGATTGGGCCAAAGGTGGTGCTGGAATTGAGATCCAGGGACAGTCCGGGGTCAGAACCAAGATCAGAGTCCATAGACAAGCCAGAATCAGTACTGTAGCTGGAGTCCAGGTGAAGCTAGGGGTCGAAGCCGGGTGATCAGAATCCAAGGGTCTGGACAGGGTCAGGAAGCAGAGGCAAGGCCGGAGAGGGTCAGTGACAGGGCTGGAGCGAGGTCACAGCAGGGCAACAACAAGACTAGAACAGGGCTCGGGCAAGGCTGGTGCAGGAAGAGGATCCAGAGTAGGCTGGGAACTGAGGCCAGGTCTACACTACCGCGGTAGTTCGACGGCTGGCAATCGAACTTCCGGGTTCGATTTATCGCGTCTGGTCTGGACGCGATAAGTCAAACCAGGAAGTGCTCGCTGTCGACTGCGGTACTCCACCTCAGCGAGAGGAGTACCGCGGAGTCGACGGGGGAGCCTGCCTGCCGCGTGTGGACCGCGTCTGAACCGCGGTAAATTCGAACTAAGGTATGTCGACTTCAGCTACGTTATTCACGTAGCTGAAGTTGCGTACCTTAGATCGAATTGGGGTGTTAGTGTAGACCAGGCCTGAGAGTCTGATACACTGTGAGGCAGCAGGAGGGTTTGTGGCTGGGTACTGCTGTTGCACAGACTGATCTAAAGCTCTGGTGGGGTTAGAATAATCTTGCCTCCACCCCTGAGTAGTAAGCATCACTTTAATCTTCTTTAGGTACATTAGAATAGCTCTTCTTTGTACACACACAAAAAAGTATCAAGCCCATAGATAACGTTCTTAGAATAGAGAGCCACCAGGCTCAGGTGATTACCATCATGAATGCCACTTTAACAGAAAGACAATACAAGGAGATGGAGTGTAGCAGTACAAAACGATAGCTTTGTGAGAATGTCTAAAACCAATGTTCACTCTCCAACAGGCTAACTTGCATGTATCTAATGCAGGGATCGGCAACCTTAGGCACATGGCCCGCCAGGGTAAGCACAGGGTAAGCGGCGGCCAGCACATCCCTCGGCCCGCGCAGCTTCCCGCAGCCCCCATTGGCCTGGAGCGGCGAACCGTGGCCAGTGGGAGCCGTGATCGGCCGAACCTGCAGATGCAGCAGGTAAACAATCTGGCCTGGCTTGCCAGGGGGCTTACCCTGGCGAGCCGCAAAAGTTGCCGACCCCTGATCTAATGGGTTAAGAATGGCTGCAGCTCTTAGAAAATTTATTGACAAGGGGATAATGAGATCAGGCTTGGCTTGTCCATCCCAGAACGCTGTAAACAGCAGAAATATACATGCAATGTATGTTTAACTTCAATCCTAGGAAAATCCATCTTTGAGGAAATCAAGGATTTGGGCAATATTGATTGATTAGCTTAATATTGTTTAGATTTATACCATGCACGGATTTCTTCCATATTTTGGCATATGCGATAGGCAATTACTTCTAAGATAATAGAGCTTCCATAACTTAGACCAAACAGCCTTTCCTCTTTAATTGGCTCTTCATAAAAGCCATGAAGTTCAATGGTCTTTCAGGATCTAAGAACTGCACTGGACCCTGAGTTAATAGATCCTGCCTGACAGGCAGAGACTTTGGAGGATGAGAGAAGAGTCTCCCAGCTCTGAGAAAGAGGAACATCAGGATCATGGGAAAAAAATCACTTGACTCACAGGTGTCACCCTCAGCATGGATAATAGTGGAATCAGAAAATGCACAGTAGAGAACTTTTGGAAATGGCTGAGAGACTATCCAAGGCGCTCTCTCAAGTTCTTGTGTCTGGAGTAAAAGTATATGGTCTAGCATGGTGGCAAACAGGTCTACTCTGAGTTTTCAATCTTCTTTGCAAGAAAGGAGAACACTGAAAGGTCTGCAGGCCACCGGCTAGTCTGCTTGGAGGCAGAACTGAAATGGCAGGCTGCCAGAGGGGATGAACCAACTTCTAACCCAATGACTGACAGGTCTGGTCTTCATCTGTAGAGGGAAACTTAATGTTGCTGGAAAACCAAGCAAGGCTGTGAAAGAGAAAACTAATATAATCATCTATGAAAACTTGTCCTAATAAAATTCCCTGTATTTTTAACACTTTATTGTAGCATTTTATATAATTTTATCTTAAGCTTATCTGAAAGTCTGCCAAATACATAGTGTGTCTTTAGCTAGTTTGCTGGAAAACTGGAAATCTGTTTTCTTCCCTACAGTAGGGAAACTATTCTAATTGGTTAATTAATTTTTTTCTAATAACAGGAATAAATAAAATCAGCAACTTCAATTATTATTACTGCTACAGTATATACTAATACATTTTGTATAACTCATTGCCACGAATAGCAACCCATCTACTGCTCCTGCAAATAATGCAATACCTTGTTACCTAGCAACTGAGCAAAGTCACTGCTACACTGAAAAAACAATCTGAATGTCGACAGAACATTCAGAAAGAACACAAAATAATCCATTCAAATGCTCAGGAATTCAAAATTTAAATAAAATATGCTTGATCCTCGTGTTATAAGTATCTTCAAAGGCTGGGTTTAGATAAAACATGCATTACACAATACTGACAATATCTTTATGTTCCTGCTGAGGTGCTTCTTGGAATATTTTATGGACACAAGTGTGGAGGGGGGGAGGGGGAGAGAGAGAGAGTGTATACTATTAATATTACCAAGTCTGATTTTTTTTGTGTTGCTTCAATAGGAACTTTAAAATGTCAGCTTTATTAACACTAAATGCAATTCCTTTCTTTCTTATTTCAATGCACCATTGCACAATACTATTCTTTACAGAATCTTTAGCTTTTTTTAGCATACTGTCAGGTGTACAAAATTATGTCCAGTGTTCTAAAAGAAGAAAAAAAAGACACACTCTTGACTGCATTATATTTCATCCCCATTTTGACAGATTATGGCGTTTTTTTTATACTGTGCAAATTCCTCAGTAACCAAGAAAGAACAATCGTTCAAGATGATTTCTGGTTTGGATCCATATTCTAGGTCGGGGTAGGCAACCTATGGCACTCGTGCCAAAGGCGGCACGCGAGCTGATTTTCAGTGGCACTCACACTGCCCGGGTCCTGGCCACCGGTCCGGGGGCTCTGCATTTTAATTTAATTTTAAATGAAGCTTCTTAAACATTTTAAAAACCTTATTTACTTTACATACAACAAGAGTTTAGTTATATATTATAGACTTATAGAAAGAGACCTTCTAAAAATGTTAAAATGTATTACCGGCACGCAAAACCTTAAATTAGAGTGAATAAATGAAGACTCGGCACACCACTTCTGAAAGGTTGCTGACCCCTATTCTAGGTCAAGATGTGACTTCTGCAGGGTAAGCTTGGAACCTTCTAGTTACTGGTGTCTTTTGGCCCACATATGCACCCTCACTAGCCAGTGTATAAAAGGTTGCATGGCCCCTACTGCTACTCAGGTTCCTCTACTTATATACCAAGAATCTACAGGAAAATTCTGAAATAATGGGAGTGTGGATCTATGAAAATGATCACCTGAAGGGCTTCAGTTACTAGAGTAAGAAAGCATTATTTTTTTATTAAAGCATTGTCTGCTATGATTACCACTGTAGGTGATTAACGAACAGCCCCAAAGCCCTAAGGGAAGTGGATCTGAGGACTCAATTAAAGACTGACCGCAGGACTACTCTCCCAAATTGAACTACAGATCTAGAGACTAAACCAAAAGAGTAATGCCATGGAAAGTAATAAACACAACTCCAAGTAGCAGCATCTGTAATGGAAACATTTCTGAGACATGCAGTAAAAGTTGCCTTGGAAGTGGTTAAAAGTGCCCTAATCTCTGTCGGTATTGTGACGCTGGCTAGGTCAATCATGACAGGAATATATACACCCTCTAGGTCTTGCTAGTTCATAGCAAGAGTATGCAGAATATAAACACACTTGAACAGTCTCTGGGTGCAACCTGAGTGGCCCCTACTATTATCTTCAAGTGCTACCAACAATCCAGATTGGCTTACTCCTGTTTAGAAGGTAGTTTACAGCCTTCAATATCTAGTGTAGTCTGGCTTCGTCTGGTGGTGAATGGAACTTGGGGGAAGACAAAGATAGGTTGAGGGATTGGCTGCAGTAGAAATCAGAGACCAACTTTGATAAGAACGTGAGATGTGGGCAAAGGACCGCCTTATTCTTATAGACCACAACACAGGGTGGGTCAGGATCAATGCATGTATCTTAGATTCCCCACAATGAAGTTCTCCCTCTCTGGAATGCAGTCTTTAGTGAGAGGTGGTGCAAGTAACCCTGACAGTGGTTCAAATTGCAGTTCTATAACTTTGGGAAATGCCACATTACAGGAGTGGTTCATGCACCAGAGCAAACTCATTAAGTAAATCCTTCAAGAATTTCTCTGTAGGATAAACGAACGTAGTTCTAAACAGACAGACAGAAGACCAATACTACAGCCAGATGCACTCTTTCTAAAATGACAAAGTCCAAATTACTTTAAAGGAAGCAGATATCCATCCTATTAATTGTGGGCTGACTGGTGGGCATCCAGTCCTTTGTCTCACGCCAATGGAAAACAATTTCCACTTTGAAGAGTAAGTATTACTGGTAGAAGGATTCTTGCTTTCCAATAAAAGTTGCTACACCTCAAAGGAACAATCATAATTCAAATTATTCAGCCAGCCAGAGACAGAGACTTTGGATTTAGGTTGTAGAATTTGGCCTTGCCCCCGAGACAGAAGATTCAGCACAATGAGCAGAAGGATTTGAATCTACACTACCAAAATAGAAACCCAAAGCTAGTGAGCTGATACTGGGCTTTTGAGCAGCACTGGGGTATTGTCCTCCCTAATATTTTGGAGAATCCTAGGGATAAAAGGAATTGGACTAAACCCATAAAGGAGTGTCCATTTAAGACAAAGAGCAATGCACCTGTCAGAGACCCCCATGTTCCTGTACCCCTGAAGCAAATTGACAGCACTTTGCATTGTCCTCTATGACAAATAGGTCTATCTGAAGGGCTTCCAGTTTCTGAAATAGGATACTGACTACTTCAACCTTGAATCATTTGGGCACAGTATTTTCTGCTGAGGTCATCTGACAGACTATTCCCATTGCTTGAAATATGCAGAGTTGTGGGTGTGATGCAATGTTGGACACACCGATTCAAGAATTTCACAGCTTCTCAACAAAGTGACAGAGATGGAGTTTTGCTCTGCAGGTTGCCATAATACATGGCAGTGGTGCTATTTGTCAGGGTTTCCATTAATATGCACTTTCTACAAGGTAGAAATGTCTTGCATGCCTGTTCTCACCTCCAAGATGCTTTTACAGAGTTTGGAAACCTCCTGCATTCAGAGTCCTTGGATTGTACCACAGCCCAGATCTGAAGTGTCTGTTACTATGATTGTAGAAGATGGAGTAGAGCTGAAGAGAACATCCTGGCAGATATGGTCTGATTCTATCCACCACAGAAGGTAACCAAAAATTGCAAGAGGCACAGTAACCAGTCAATTCATCTCACCTAGACGCAGTCAAGATATTGTTCTCAGCCAACCCTACAATAGATTAAACTGGAATCTGGCTTTGAGAATTACATATGTGCAGGAAGATATGAAGCCAGGGACAGAAACTGATAGACATTTGAGATCTTTGTTTGATGTCAAATACCAGAAGTATCTTGACAATTCTCTGGAATCCATCCTGCAGGTCTGGCATCTACAATCACCCCTGGAAGCTCTACTATCTTATTCAGGATGCAAGTAGATTTTTCAATGTTTATTCTGAGGATCAGGGACTGGAATAATCATGCAGATTATTTTGAGAAATTACCTTTATGAGTCAGTGAAATATCAAAACATGGCTAGTTATTAATGACTTGTTATCTCTAAGGTGGAATAGCACTACTGTCAAGAACTTAATGAAAATTCTTGAGGCTATGGAGAGCCCAAATGGTTGGAACACGAAATTGGTGGTTTTTCACCAGGGAGTAGGGACTATGTTAATTACCTGAAATTGTATGATATGAGAAGTTGTTATAAGTAAGTGTTGTTAAGCAAAACTGTATGATGGAGTATGTTGTTGGACGAACACCAAAAAGAACATTTGCTGCTGAGTGCACAGAGACATAGAGGGGTTGGACTCTTGGATGGAAGATCCATTCAGACTGCATTTGGAACTTTAGGGGGGTTGAATTTGAAAGACCATTGGCTGGCTCCTGAGGAGAAAAGGAGCAAGGTCACAGGGGGGTCTAGGAGCTAGAGTGAGATCAGGAAGGGAAGCAGTGCCAAACTCTTCTAAGATTAGGCTCTTTCTCTGGGAGTAAGAAGTAGAAGGGTTACTGATTGCTGTTATGTTTATGTTATGTTTACTCTTTTAAATCAAAGTTTAGTGGTTTTTCAAACCCAGAAGTCAGAAGCATAGTCAATCAGTGGGTTCTGAAAGCATCTGCAGGGCCCTCAAAATACAGTTAAGAAAAACAGCCAGTGTTCTGTGAGGAACATAGAGGAACATCTGTGAGGATGATAGAGATTAAAGGGCTGCAACCATGACCCAGAGACACTGGTGTTGAACAAGGTGTGTTCCCTGGAAGAGGCAGGTTGTGACAAATCACCCACACAAAAATCGGAGGTGTTTCCAATGAGCAAGGCTACTCATGATGTGGAAATGTCTCTCTTTCAAGTTGAGAGCTACAAACCAGTCCTGGTGAAATATGGATACCAATGTCACCATATAGAATTTATGCTTGACATAAACTTTTGAGAACTTCGGATCCAGTTTGCAACATAAACCCCCTTTTCAGTAATTGAATAGAGCCCCTTATTTTTGTACAACTAAGAGATCTTCTCTAATGTTCCTATTTGGAGGAGAGAAATTATTTTGTTCCTCAGTACTTTCTTGTGAAACTTGTTTCAAGGCTCTTGACAGAACTGTCAAACCTAATGTTTTCTCCTAGACATGGTAAGAGGCAAACCAGCAAAGGCAGATTCAGACATCTACTTTTCTGTTTAGTAAAAGCTAGCTGTATCTGAGAAGACCACTAATCTCTACACTGTCTAGATGACCCCTATCTCTGGAAATAGAAGATGGTAGAATGTTTCTTGGAGTATGGAGCATAGAAACCTGGAGATCTCAAAAGCAGCTCTTGAATCTTTCAGCTTCCAAAGTCTCTTATCTATCTTCCGACAGAGGAGTCAAGACTTCCAAAGGGGAGATTATCTACTACTATTAGCACCCCAAAGAGAAAACCAGAAGATCTCAGTCATGACATAGGTATGCAACAATTCTCTAAAAAGGACCATATTTTTGGAGTTTAACATACTCACCCTCCATACACCCACATCAAATATAATTTGAAAGCTTATTTTATGTAGGTTTAGATGGGGTATGATGTGGAGCTGTCAAGTGGAGTTGTAAGCGTACAGGCAAAGTGAAACAATGTTCTCCAAAATGAGAAAGTGTCATTTTTTGCATAGTTCCAGAAACATAGCAACATGACTATGGCTAAACTTTGTAATGTTTAAGCTAATTTCAACACCTTAATATGGTGCTTATTAGTCAAAGCTACCAAATAACAATGTATTGAAAGATTTTTACTAGTTTTATATGGGCAAGTATTTTTTTCCAGAAATTATGAAGCTGTTTAGCATGTGGCAAAAATGGTGAACATCAACATTTAACCAGTAACCCATTTTTGTTCCAGTTCAGTTCCAGTTCAGGTTCAGTAGATAGAACAACATTATGGTTCAGGTTTGGTTCCAGCTCACCTCAAAATACTGTCTCGAACCAGTTCCACTTCAACTCCCTAATCTGCCTGATAGAAGGTTTTAATTTGTAATTGCCTATGTATGCACTACTAGTCTATAAAATATTCTAGAAACTAGCTTTTTAACTCAGTGACAGTTATGCACAGGTCAGTGTTAGTGGCAATACACAGTTTCATATTATGAATATGCAAAAGCTATGAGGGAAAGAAGCGACCTAAAAAGTACACCTCTACCTCGATATAACGCTGTCCTCGGGAGCCAAAAAATCTTACTGCGTTATAGGTGAAACCGCGTTACATCAAACTTGCTTTGATCTGCTGGAGTGTGCAGCCCCGCCCCCCTGCTTTACCGCATTATATCCGAATTCGTGTTATATCGGGTCGCGTTATATTGGGGTAGAGGTGTAATAGTAAAAACAGAATCCACAAATAAGTCCTTGCCTCTGCACTGAAGAGAGATGAAGAGCATGTTACAGCTCTTACCACCCATATCATCCACAATATGACAAACCCATTTGACCCTGAGTCATATCACCAGGTGCTTAGAAAATCTACTGGACTGCATGTAACATCAGATGTACAAGAGTCTCTACTGAAAATAGCAGATGTTAGCGAAGAACAAATGGAGAGATTTGTGAGAGGTGCACTTGATTCTGATGGGACACGTAGCTTCTTCAGCCCAGTCAAGAAATCTGGCAACAAAACATTTGCTGATATGGCCAAGAAGGCCAAGTATAGGTCTGGCAATGGAGGGATAATCACAGAAGCTTTCACTCTAGACATTGTTTTCTGCAGAGCCCTGTCCTTAGCAAGATGCAGAGATGACATCTCAACGGCAACTGTTTTTAGTCACCCAGTAGAACCTGTGCCTATGTCCTCTTCCATGCTGATGGAACAATGAGAAGAACAGACAAAGTTGAATTAGGGCATCAGCTAGGGTGATCAGATGTCCCGATTTTATAGGGACAGTCCCGATTTTTGGGTCTTTTTCTTATATAGGTTCCTATTACCCTCCACCCCCGTCCCAATTTTTCACACTTGCTGTCTGGTCATCCTAGCATCAGCTGGAAGCTCAAGCTGAAAGAATCCACAAACTAAGAGCATGCCACAAAGAAACCAGAGTTTACATCAGAAATGCCATGTCTGTCATACAAATGATGCCTGGAGACAAATTCCACACATTCGATGAACTGCCTGATGAGTACTTGAGACAGGTCTTAGATGGATTTGACAAAGCTAATTCTGTAATTGAAGTCTTTGATAGATATGACTACAGTAACTGTGAAAACTTCAGAAAGACAGCATTGGACTAGATTGAAGGTTGGATGCAAGAAATACCAAGTGAATACCCTGTGCCTCCATAGAAAAGTTTCTCAAGTGGCATCCAAGAAGCAGCCACTTGTAAAATTCCTCTGTTCCTATATGGTTCAAAATGCACATGCAAGCACAAGAGCACACCCAACACAGACCGTCTTCTTGCTAGAGTAGCAAAGTCCATCACCAATAGAAATGTTGAAGAAGTCCAAGATTTGTACAGTACTCATAAGGAAGTGGACACAAGCATGCTTCCGTATGCTGAATTTGCCAATATGGCTTTTGGGTCTCTTGGTGTCAAAGGAACCATAGTAATTAGGCCACCTGATACAAATGTTTTAGTTCTTGCTGTTTACTGCTTTCCAAAATGGAACAAACAGATACCAGCATGTTTCAATCCATGTTAACAGTGCCTAAGTGACAAGTGTTGCTTCAGACCCTGTGTGTGCAATCAGTGATGCACTCATTCTTGACTTCTGCAACACATCTGAGGTCACTAAGAAATCCAATTTTATGTCTTGAAATAACAGAGTCATTAAACTAACAGAAAAACAACTGCAAATATTTCAAAGTGGCCATTTTAACCTATTGATGGTGTCGTTGTTTATCCCCATATCTATGGTAACTGCATCATTTGACAGCGCTACATCATACCTCATCTTAAAAGCTTTCGAATGATGTATAATATGCATGGTTGTGGAGAGGGTATGTTAAGTTGACCAAATTGATGGTGTCTGCTGAGGTGGGGTTCACCTGCAACATGGTTACACTTCTACTTCCTGGGCTCTGCAGAGGTTGATAATGACTCACAGTACCAAGAGGCAGAGTCCTTAGCAGACTTCAGGTCTCTGGCTTGAATTCAGCACATAAGCAACCTCATCATGCAAGACTGTGGATCCACACAGGCAATGCTCAAAGAACCACCTGTTTAGGATTATCTGACTTTTTTGTTAAATTGCACGAATGACACATTTTAGCAAACTGTAAATCAAAAGTAATATCACCATCTTACATGAAAGCACCAACTTAAACTTAAAAAAGCAAGAAAATTCAGACTGTAGGCTAAAAACACCAGGCCAAAGTTATATCTGTCCAATCCCATGGGTTTGACACCATCCATGTCAAATAGACTGGTAATAGCAAAGTCCATCATGAATTTCTTGGGAATCTTACTCTTCTCTTTTTTCAGGTTACAGAAATTTCTGCTTGGTCACATGTTTTTAGGGATGGGTGGAAAAAGCAGGAAGGGGTGGTTGCTGTTGTGAATGTCATTATGAATTCATCATACAGCTCTTTGGAATGTCTCTACAGTGTAAACAAAAATACTCTGCACACAGTTTACATACCACAACGTACAATATGCATAAGGTTTCTTTTAACAAAAGATATTTTTGAGGAACAGCAGCACATAGATCTCCAATATCAGTAAACTATTTGCATTTCTGTTATTAAAAAATTCTATAGTGAGTTTTAAAAAGTTATATACATGTGCACCCAGGTAAGACTTTGTGGGGCAAACTCAGACCTGGCATAAGCAGATGCACCAGCTATGGAAACTGCTGGTCTGAATAAAGTGGTGATGCAAATTGCACACTGAGAGTCCAGATCTCCGTCAGCATCGGTACTGGAGTGCAAAGGCTTCTTTAACCCATATTTGTGCTCCCCTGATCCTCAGGGCTCTTGGGGCCTGATATGACGCTCACATCACTTACAGCTCCATCAGGACTGATCTAACTTTCATTGCCTCATAAAAGCCCATTAGGAATGAGCTCCAGCAATACCTTTACTCTCTCCCCAACATGCCCCCATGCTGATGGTGAGGCAGCAGAACCAGCAGATGTGGCACAGAGCTGGTATAGTCAGCTCTGCACTAGCCAGAGATTCCCCTATGCCAAGGAAGAAAACCTCATCTGGCCTGATAGGGCAGCTTTCCAGTCCTTCTGCACCACTGGAGAAGCACAAAAGGTCCAGAGCAAAAACCAAGATATGGTCGTGGGAGTTAGTGTATATACAATATAAAGCAGAGTAACTTGCACAGATTTGGCATGCAGTGTGTGGAAGCATGCTGAAGAAGCAGAAGGGGACTGTATAGAAGGAAGATATAAAGATAAACTACAAGCGCTAAACCGTTTATTTTACATTCTCCAGTGCAATGTTTTTCTTGCTACATCACCACTTTGTGCTCCCTCTACATGAAAGTTAGATTCATTTTGCATCCCTGTAACATCCCAAACCAATGCAAATTATACTTTTTTTAAAATTCAGCTACACCTTTTTGCCGAACTGACACCACTATTTATGTCACTGCTGAATTTGGAGTAATATGCCAGAGTTTCAATCAACATATTTGCTTGTGGCTGAAATACAAATGCTCTAAAAATGAGAATTTATAAAGGAGACACTTCCACTCTTAACACTAGTAGCAACAGCAGACACAACACTCGAACACAGGACTGATATGTGAACTTAATATTCTCACATTAAACTGAAAATCAAAATATACTGGTAAGGGCAGAACTCTTTAAAGAAAGAGACTAGTTAGGACAAAGTTTTAAATTCATATTTGTACCTCCAGAAATAAATATACTGCAATTAATTCTGTAATAATAACAACACCGTTTTATGTAAGTATTGCATAACTCAAAATATGTAACATACATGTCACAGTATGACCACAAAAACATGGACATTTTTGTTTTGTATCTGTTCACCATGTCTAATGCACTTGTTTCTTTATACAGTATTTTTATTCTAAGCATTTTTTGCAAAGGAAATATTTTTATAAAAGTGAAACAAACATTCTTCGGGAACAAGTGCTGCACTCTGCTGTGCAGGTGAAGGGGAATCAGGGAATTGTTCCCTTTGCAAAACAATAAGGCAGGATAAATGTAGCACTACAAGGACAGGTAGGTTGGGAAACCAGTTACCACCTTGCTGAATGCATTGGGACCCCAGCAGGTGTGGACTGCCAGCTACAGGGCACTGACAACCCCTAGATACCTTGTGTGTCCAATACCATCAGCACCAGTTGACAGCAGGACTAGGGCCTAGATGTCCTCTAATTGTGAAAATAATGGTGACCCTATCTTGATTAGAAACAGGGGAGCTTTTCAATTTTCTGTTGACTCAAATGATACTTTGAGCCAGGAATTAATCACAGTACAGGGTTTCCCATCAATGAAATCAAGGACATAGTGAAGTAAGAAAAAATTAAGATAAAATACATATTTACACTAAAAAAAACCTAATTATGTCATTTGAATGTACTCAAAATGTTCAAAGAGGAAAATCTGTCACTGAAATCTCACTTTTTATACAATATGTATTAGTCCAGACTTTATTTCAAAACATTCTAAGATTTTATTGAAATTAGTATTTTTATGTTGTTATTCTTATTTTATTATTGTGAAAACATGATCTGTAACATTATCCTTTAATTTTCAAAATGGAAGCACAAAAGGGTTTCAGTAAAATTCTCCAGCCAGACAGGTTGCCTGATTGTATATACTTAAAGGAGGGTAGCCCAGGGGAAAATCACCTGAGTTAGCAAGCTTGAGCCAAAAATTTTAAATATGGGACTTTGTCCTGAATTTCAGACATGCTAAACTACCCCAGGTCCCTCTGAAGTCAGTTGGAGCTTCAGGTACTCAGCACCTTTGAAAAATCATGCCACTTCTATTTAGGTGCTGAAATATAAAATGTGGAGCCCAACCTTAGGCAACAAAGTTTGAAATTTTTGGCCTGTATCTTGATTAAACACAGACATTTTCTCTGAAGTTCTAGTTGATTGCTTACTCCACATGACAGGTTCAATAGTAAATAAATTATGTCTTACTAAATTATGTCTTAGAATCATAGAGTATCAGGATTGGAAGGGACCTCAGGAGGTCATCTAGTCCAACCCCCTGCTCAAAGCAGGATCAATCCCCAACTAAATCATCCCAGCCAGGGCTTCGTCAAGCCTGACCTTAAAAACCTCTAAGGAAGGAGATTCCACCACCTCCCTAGGTAACCCATTCCAGTGCTTCACCACCCTCCTAGTGAAAAAGTTTTTCCTAATATCCAACCTAAACCTCCCCCACTGCAACTTGAGACCATTGCTCCTTGTTCTGTCATCTGGTACCACTGAGAACAGTTTAGATCCATCCTCTTTGGAACCCCCTTTCAGGTAGTTGAAAGCAGATATCCAATCGCCCCTCATTCTTCTCTTCTGCAGACTAAACAATCCCAGTTCCCTCAGCCTCTCCTCATAAGTCATATGTTCCAGCCCCCTAATCATTTTTGTTGCCCTCCGTTGGACTCTTTCCAATTTTTCCACAGCCGTCTTGTAGTGTGGGGCCCAAAACTGGACACCGTACTCCAGATGAGGCCTCACCAATGTCGAATAGAGGGGAACGATCACGTCCCTTGAACGATCATGTCTTCCCTAGCAGAGGTACACAGGAGGCAGCAGAGGGCTCAGGCAGCCCCTTCTGCCCTAGCACACCCATGCTGGAGGCAGCCATAATGTAGCGAGCTAATGCAATGCCTACTGCCCCAGAAAGGATACACCTGGATAGGCTGCCCCACCAGCACCTGCTTTGCTGAGGGAAGTGCTGATTCAACCTTTTAAAAAACACACAGCAAGAGATGTTGCTCAGCACCGCCTCCCACCAATATCCAAGCATAGTATGCTTGACAAAGGCATAATGGGCCAGATCCTCAACTTACACAAATTGTTGCTCAATTTAAATAAATGGAGCTATGACAATTTACACCAGCCGAGGATCTGGCCCAATGCCACTAAGCACCACCACTTAAGATAGTGACCCTCTCCTGAACCTCGCTGTGCAGCTCTGCATTTTAATGGCATCATTAAGACCTAAGTTTTGTGAAAAACTTAACAGCTACAGATAATATAGAGCAGTTGATGTGCTCCATGAATTCCAGTCTTACAGAACATCACATGGTGGTTGGTTGGTGGTGTTAGAGAATGTTTTGGAAGTGCCCTCAACATAGAAAACATCATATCACTGTTTGTTATTATTGTGCAGTGATCACGCTTAATGTAGAGAAAAGCATTTGACTGGATCGAGTGGAGCAATATAGATGTGTTCTGAGATGGGTAAGGCTTGAACAGAATTTCTGAAATTGGTCTTATGTACTAGCCCTAAATCACTGAATGCCATTCTCAAAATTTTCATAGGCAGAGACTCTAAACAGGAGTTCCACCTGTTACCCCTGTTATGTAACATGGCCATAAAGATGCCTACTCAAATTATAACAAAACAACTAGAGTAGATTGAGTAAAAGTAGAAAATTATATAATGCATATTATTCCTGCATTGCTGTCATCCTCTTATTCCTGGAATAAATGAAACTTTACAAAAATTATATGAGCTCAAAGATTTATTCCCATCATGTATGGATATGAAAATTATCATCAAGGTTCAGTTTATAAAGTTAATCAGTGGTGTGGAATCCTCTAGTGAACAGATTGGTGCAATGGGCAAGTACATCCCTAGAAACTTGAGTTTCCATATCAGATTGCAAGTGAAAATGAGTTTGGCTGTTTCACCTGAGTCTCTATTTGGGTATTTTGGAAAGCCAATAAATACATAATCAGTCTTATAAGAGGTCTGAGGATGAAGTAACACAGGACACTGCCAATCAGGACTGAGGTGCACTAACACAGTTCTGTGAAAAACCTTTCTTCTTGGTTTCTTGACTCAGGCTAGTGCTAAGACTCTCCCCTCACTTTCATGAACACGAATTCACTTTCATATTTTTAAGGAAAATAATTATGTGCATACAGTTTGGTAATGTGGTTTAATTGTAACCCCATAGCATGCCTATTGTGCTACCTCTTTTAACTAAACATGAACAGAATACTTTTTACTAAAATCTTTTTCTATGCATTTTGAGCCCACTGACTTCAATGGTAGTTTATTAATGTTAATGGAAAGTGTTATAGATTTACTTACATTTATCATATAATTACAGTACAGATGTTTGACAGATGAATCAGGTTTTAATTAGCTTTCTAGGTGACTGCATTATTGGTAATATTGTACTTTTATTACATTTTCGTACGATCTATGAAATATCAAAACAATTAAATGGCATAAATGTTTTACTGGTTTCTACATAGACTTGACTTTTCTGCTTAGGTACCTTCTGTTATTTTAAATTCTAATTTTTAACTATTTCTAAATTGTTGCTTACTCAAGAATTCAAACTACACTTGACACTATGTAAGACTTTATAAAGTAGAATAAAACATCAGTATATTAGATTATTTCTGCAAAATGTTCTGGAGCCTTTTGAAGTTGATGGGGGTTTTGATATTGACTTCAATGAAAGCAGGTGTGACAAAGTGGAATTTGTTTTGTACTATTTTTACAAAATAGTACTATTTGTACTATTGTCTGTGCCTCAGTTTCCCCTGTGTGCTGCACTGTTACGTGGTGGGGGTGAAAAGGGACTGTTTGCTCTCACGGCAGGCTAAGAGACAAGGGTGTGGACATTGCCTATCTGTCTGTGGCTAGATCCCCACATCAATGGAGCATTTTAGAAGACAAAGGCAAATCCAATTGCCCAGACACTGAGACCTAGCAACCAAGGACTCAAGGGATTTGGATCTCCCCACCTCTCAGAAGATAGGATGAGGAACATTCCCCAGCAGGAGAACAAATGACTTGGAAGGTGTGACGTGGGGAGATAAGAGTTGACTTCTGGAAGGACTCAGGGCTCACATCTGCAGTATGACCAAGGAAGTCAGATGGAGAGACAGACAGAGCTCAAACCAAGGGTTCACTGCACCTTGGCTGGGCTCTGGGCTAACCAGAATGAACTATGCTCTTTAATCTTCAGTTCTCTATACTACTGTAAAGACTTCCTATCCTGCATTCCAATTCATGAATAAATCTTACTGTTTTGACAACGCTGTGTGAGTGTTGCTGCAAATGCTTGGTGAGGTGTATTAATCCCTGAAGAGTGTTCAAGTCTCCACCAGGAGTCTGTCTCAGTTGGACTCGCTGAGCGAAGCTCATGGTGTGAATCATGAGTGCTGAAGGCCCAGAGGTGCAGTCTAAGGAGGCAGTGAAGCCGCATGGCTTACCCTGCAGGAAGAATGAGACCCATAGTGGAGTCTGGCACATGTGAGGGGTTCCTCCTAGAGACTGTTTGAAAGTTGGGGGCACAGCACCAATCCTGTGGATCCATGATAGCAGGATGAGACCCATAATCAAACAAGCAGATGTCCAACCATTATAAACACATCATCTTAATCTACAGCTGCTCTTCACCCATACATTTTGGTAATGTTTAGATATATAGCAACAAACTCTGATGAACACTGCCATTCACTTTGTATTTTCATATACAGGGATAATAACACTCATTCATTTCTTTGATTCATTATTCTACCTGTGAGTTTGCAATCATTCATAGCTCTTAGAAATTAAAACAAATTAGGTATAATACGATGTTCACCACTGCAACATAGAATCAGAAGAAAGAAACTGCCCTTGACCATGCTCTTTGGAGCACATATACACTAATAGGTCTGCTATTCTCACTGATTTCTGAGACAACTCCCACTGACTTCAATCATAGCAGGACAGAGTCCTAAGTAATACATGCTCGTGTTACAGACTACATTAAGGATCTGCTCTTGCATTGCAATCAGTGGGACCACTCACCTAATTAAAGGATTACATGATCGGCTCCAAAGCTAATATTTAGCTACAGCAGGACAAGTGAAAGAATGATTCACCTTCCTTTATCTAATATTTCTCATCTTATTTTTCTCTGATTTTTAAACTATTTTATTCCCCCCCCCCAAAAAAGTACTGCCTGAGGAAAGTATTTTAGAATTTAATCACTGGGCTAAATCCTGCAGTCAAACACGCAAGACTCTCCATTGACTTCATTTGTTGTTATTAGTACAAAAGTGCCAGAACCATGGTATCTGGTCTTCAGTATTTCAATAAGAGTAGAACCACTTGATTCCCTGCGGCCTGCTATTTTAAAAGAGAATGGAGAAGAATCTGTCCAGTCACATGGGGACTCAAGATCTCCTAAGTGAACCAGATGGAAACACCTGAACAAAGAGGGCCCAGGGCAGGAAGAGCAGACACCCATCATCACCCTCTGGAAAGGACTAGAAAGAAATGAGCAGGATCGCTCTAAAGTATTCCATCCGCACCTGCTATGGCAGGCAGTTTGTGTAAGAAGTATCTCATGACTGATAGTGTCAAAGGCTGTTGAAGTTGGAGGAATGTCAGCAAAGATGACTGACCTTTTTCCAGTACCCTTGTAAGATCAACCATAGCAATAAGAGCCATTTCCATGCTGTCACCCAAAACTGAATGTGTCAGATCTGAGATGTTTTTGGAGTTGGTTTGCTATCACTTTTTCAATCATCTTTGCTAGAAAGAGGAGGTTAGTTATTCAGGACACTGGGGTCCAGAGCTGATTTCTTTAGCAGAGCCCTGATAATACTTTTTTCACAGTAGCTGACATTCCTCTCAGCAAGAATGGGCACAGATACAGTTAACATGAAGTCAGGCATACTGTTTGCAAAGTTGCAAGTTTCTCCACTTGGGACACAGGTTTACAGTATGGCTGTCCTCTTCCACTTTCACCTTGTTATTCCGGATCTCATGAGGGAGATTTCAATCCCTAACTCTGGACAATTTAGTGCAGTTTACGCAAATACAAAGGCAGAAGAAAAAAGATCTGTCTTTCTCCCCATGCTGACTGCTGCATAGCATTATAAGAACTCTTTATGTCAGAGACAGATTAATCGCTGGACCTCTCACAGCAACTCCCTAGTGTTCTTCTCACTTTTTCATTTGTTACAGGTAATCAAATCAAGGTGACCTACTGAAGATGGTTCAGAAGGAAGGAGCATGCTGGTGGTTGTGTAGAGCTGAACTGTTGCAGAGATATACCAGACAACCTGTACTTTGGAATGGATGAGAAAAGACTTATCTTCCAGGTAAATTAATAGGAAAATTAATAGGATCAATAAATCTCCATAAAAGCAGTAATCAAACCATGACAGCAATTGTTTCCCTAGTTCTGTTTCCTTGGCAGTGACAAGATCTAGAACATCTTGAACACCTGGGACTAAAGATTATTTGTTCTAGACGTGAGTTGGCATGAGGACCAAGAGGCAACTGCTACTGCCTACACCAATGGATGAATTGTGTTGATTTGTGGTGGTTCAGAAGGCTGGTGCAATTCTCTGGAGGTGTCATTTGTTCTCCAGAATTTAACTTTCATTTTTTTACAATGAAAAAAAGCATTCACTAGTTCTTATAATTGTGAAGAAAACTTTCAAAATGTGAATCAAGTATAAACTGATGTCTGCCTGAGTCTGCAGACAGCCTGAAACAATAACTCTGATAGAGGTATGAACTGGTCAATTTATCTCAGAGGTGTGCTAACTTTGAAGCCTAATTATAATTTAAATTTTCAACATTGTTAATCAAGGCTGAGCAAATCATGGGAGAGGGGCAACAATATGAACCTCTCTACAGTCTAGAGAGAATGGTGTTTTGTTTCTCAGTTGTCTTAAGTGGGTGAAGTCTGGACTATATATGGAACTTAGAAAGGTAACTTTCATTCCCCCCCCGCCCATCAATTCAACCCCTATCCTGCATGCAAAATGAAATCTCCCATGACTAACTGTCTAGGGACTTCAGTACATGGCTTGACAATATTGCAGTAAACTTCAGAGCACTGTGGAAATTTGATATATACATGAAGACTGCAGCTCATTATGCTTATCATTATGGTTTAACAGATAAATACACAGGAAGAATTTTTCAAAAATGTGTACTTTTGACAGATTAAACAAAATGGTATCAGTACCACCCAGATTGCTGACAAAATTTAAAAGAAAACAAATATATAAAAACGTCCACCACGGAAACACAATTAATGGTAGCCTGTTCTTGGAACTTAAGTTTAATCATAATTGAGCTGGGGCAATGATCCTTCTTGAACATCCTCAGTTACAGAACTACTACCCAGAGATTTACTTTATTCTCTCACTGGCTGCATTTAGGGAAGGCTGAAAATCGCAGCTAGAGTTCCCTTGTCTTATTTTTGCATCTTCTACCCCCTTTTTTCTTCATTCCTCTAAGTAATTTGGAAATTAATCCATTTGAAAGTGGAGGGGTTTTTTTTAGATGGCATCACAAAGAGGAAAACTGAGTCCTTAACCATCTGACTTTGTTTTTTTACCACACAGTGCTTAGATGTATTGTTATAGGTGACCCATAAATGCCTTGAATTAATACACAGAAGCACAGTAGGTTTTTGTAATTACATTTTTATGGATAAGCTTGTCTGGCATTGGCTTATCCACATCTCCTTCCTTTAAATCAATCAAAATTTAACAGATCAGTAGTATTACAAGATTATTTTCCCCCATTGATATATATATATATATATATATATATATATATATATATATATATTTTGCTGGTCCCAATCCTGCAACCATTTGCACACATGGTTAACAGAGGAAATCATTGGGACAGCCCACATGCCTAAAGTTAAGCACACCTGTAAGAAACTGAAAGATCAAGAGGCCTGTGTGAGTTACAAATCCACATAAAAAAGAAAAGACCCCCATAGTGAACAAGTATCAAATTACTACACCAAAATTCATCAGCTATAACTAAATCTCCATTGCTTTTATAGCACCGTTAAACACTTTGTGATACCATCGGAATGGAGTTTTATAACGTCATGGTAATTAGATATAGCAGGATCAAGGCGTCCTGCTTTGAAAATAAACGTCTACTCATTTTACGTAAATGCCTTGGATTTGTATTGGCATTCGTTTAGAAATTGGAAACCATTACACTGTGACAACATTCTATTCTGCTGACCTTATCTCTTCAGCAGAATATTATATCTTATTATTTCTCATATACAGTGTAGCACATAAATATGCGGATTTTTAACATGGATCCAAAAGAGCAATTACTGACTGTGACAGCAAAGGCTACTTTCAGACTAGTTTGAGGCTCATTGACACAATAGACCAGAATGTCTCCAAAGGAACCAGTAAGATATGTTTTGTCAGTAATGTTCCCCAAACTGGACATTATGGTTCATTTTGTTAATATTGCTGCTGTCCAGAGCACTGTGGACTAAATCTTGATTTCATGTATGTGGGCATGCATTGCCAGCAATCAACCACTTCACATACATGTACAAAAGTGGAAAGGAATTTTGCAAGATGCATGAAAATATGTCTTAGTCCACATGCTTAAAATCCTCAAAGAAAAACATTACTGCACATGTGCAGTAAGTAGCATTCTAAATAATATGCTAATAGCAATACTACCAACCTTAATTCCAGAATATAAAATAATGGCTTGTTATACTTTATTTTTAAAATCTAAGCTTTTTTGAATTATGAAAGCATGAATCATGATTTCAACCTGTACACATTGCTGTTTCTTTCTTTTTCACATTCATAGCCCTTAAACAGCTGAACTGATTTTCTTGACAATGTCTAACCAAAAAGGGCAACATAGTATGGCTGTAAAGCTGAGACCTTCTTTGACAAGTTTTAGTCCGGAGCAAATTACATCCAAGTTATAAAGTCACTGAAAATAGAGGTTTACAATGTAAATGCTGACACAACCTTCATGAAAGCAGCAAATGCAGGCTCTCCATGCTATATTATAGCTCTCCGGGGTGTATCACTTGAAAGTACATGCCCACTCTCCCCCACCCCGAAAGATTAATCATTGCTTAAAAATACACGGAGAGAGCACAGTGTAGATAAAGCTTTTCAGTGTCTCTTCCTCCCAGTACCACTCAGAGGTGATGAAAACTCACCAGACGACAGGACCATCTCCATCAGGCAGCTGAAACTACATCGCACGCGATTAACATTTCGCTTTACCTTTTTCATTTTTTTTTGAAAACAAGGAACGATCGACATTCCTGAAGACGGAGCATTTGGGTGGGGGGAAAGAACCGATCCTTGGGATCGCCTGCACTTTGCAAGCCCACAAAGCTGGAGCAAGGCGGGCAAATAAATAGATAGCCAGCACAGGTTAACATAAAATAATCCCCATCATTAACTCAAACTACAGCAAATGGGGGGGGGGGGGAGAGCCCCTCCAGGCTCGGGCTCAGCTTCCTGACCCATTTGCAGAAATCGCCCTTCCCCACCAAACCCGGGGGGCTGCGGAGGGGGTGCTGGAGGGAGGGGAACAGCGGTCCATGCAATGGCAATTCAGGCGCGCTGGCTACTCACCGGCCCCCGGTCTCACCTAGGAGCGGCGGCGGCAGGTTGGGGTGGGCGGGAGGCCGCTGCTCTCAGGGATATTTCTATGCTGCAGCTTTTATCCCTCGCCTTTGTGCATCTTGCCTTGCCTCGCTGAGTGAGGCAGGGAGAGCGCGGCGGAGCCGAGCACAGCTGAGCGCTCACCCGCTCCCCTCCCCAAGCCAGCCGGCACCGCCGCGCGCGCCCCCGCGCCGCCCCCTCCTCCCCACCGTCCCCCTCCGCGCGCGCACGCGGCGCGCTCCGGGCACGGGCAGCGGTTCGCTCCGCGCCCGCTTGCTCTCGCGCTGGGCTGCGGGGAGGGGGGACCGGCAGGGCGCGCGCTCCCCTGCACCCCGGGGCTGGCTGGGTCCCGGCGCCGCGCTGGCTGCTGCGCGCCCCCCGGCCCCCGCTCGCATCCCGTTACTATGGTTATTCTCCGTGTCTCCCCCGCGCGGGGAGGGGGCGGCGGCCGCTCTGCAGGCGCCCACATGCCGCCCCGGGGAGCCGGCCGCCGCCGCTGCCTGAACCTGGGGCACCAGGGGGCTGCCGCGCAGAAGCCGGGGCGGCTGCGGGCAGCCGGGGCACAGGGCGAGGGGGGGCTCACAGAGGAGACAGGTGGGGTTGGAGGTAGAACCTGCCCCCCCCCGCAATGGCGGGCCAGAGACAGGTCACCCCGTTCCTCTAGCGGGGAACAGCAGGACCCCGAAAGTGCAGGGCCAGGGGAAAGTCACTGGCTGCAGCGGCTGCAACTTACAGAGAGGAGGAGAAAACCATTTTGCTTCCTACCAGCTGCCAAACAGCTTCCCTGTCTCTCCTCTCAGCTCAGCCACTTTGTTTTACATCACTGTTTAAATACGTCTTAGCAAATCTAAAATTCATGAGTTAATGTGAACAAATAACCACCCCAGCGCATTGTTTCTTTCAGTAAAGGCATCCCCCCAAGCACCAACAGCATCCATTAATAAAGGAAATATAAAACAAAGGATAATTTCCTTAATATTTAACTTTTAAAAATGTCTCAGGGCAGAATTGCACTCGCAGATCCCAATGGTGGCTCTCCAATGTTATTTTGCTCCCCCAAGGGAAGTTTTATGTATGTAAGACGAGCACATTATCGATCAAGGTCTGCCCAGTGGGTCTAAGAGCAGAATTTTGCCAAGTCAAAATATCTTACTATAATGAGCTAAGCGCAATGATGTGATGTATGTGGTTTCTAGTGAAAATTACGTTACTTTGGTACCATTCCAATGAATGCAAGGTTTACACTAGGAACTAGTGGGTTAAAGAATTTAGGCCCTTATTCTGCAATTGGACCCACATAGCCTCAACAGGTCCACCCATGTGGATTGTAGGATCAGGGCCTAACTTTTTAGATATTGGGTTTACTAAAACAAAACAAACAAAAAAGTGAATTTAGTGAGTTTGCCCTATATTCTCAATTTCTAAACATCCAAAGTCACCACACTAAAATTTAGTATGATTTGCAGCCTCTGCAAAAGAAAGACTAAGGCCTTGTCTACACTACAAAATTAAGTCTACCAGGCTAGGGGCAGGTCTTCACTCGGGGGGGGGGGGGTCGATTTAAGATACGCAAATTCAGCTATGCGAATAGCGTAGCTGAATTCGACGTATCGGAGCCGACTTACCCCGCTGTGAGGACGGCGGCAAAATCGACCTCCACGGCTCCCAGTCGACGGCGCTTACTCCCACCTCCGCTGGTAGAGTAAGAGCGTCGATTCGGGGATCGATTGTCACGTCCCGACGAGACACGATAATTAGATCCCCGAGAGATCGATTTCTACCCGCCAATTCAGGCGGGTAGTGTAGACCTTAGATCAGCGTACAGTCACCACAGTAATTCAATTGGCTGTTGGTGTCCACACTATCCTCCTGCCGCTGGTGAGTGAGGCGTGTCCTCACCAGGAGCACTTGCACCAACCTAAGTGGAGCAGGGGGGCTCAAGCTGTGAGCCCCATGTGGGGCTCAAGCTGTGAGCCCCACGTGGGGCCTGCAGTCAAGAGGCAACGTAAGTAATGCAGTTTCTACATGGACACTGCGTCACCCTAACTACATCGGCCTAAGCACTATGCCTATTGCAGAGGTACAGTTATTAGGTCGGTGTAGTGGGCAACTTACATTGGCGGGAGCAACGTTGTAATAAAAATATAGATTCTTACAGAGTTAGCTTACGTCAACCTAACTCTATAGTGTAGACCAGACCCAAAGGAGGGAGGGATGTAGCAGATCAGGGCTGAGGTGCAGTGACAGAGCTGTTGAAGCCACCTTTCAACAGCTCCTACACACACTAAGCCAGTACTCTTGAGTTTATTATTTGCAGAGTCACTAAATTCACTTACAAATTAAAACAAAAGTGAAATTCGCTGGCATTCTCATTTTGTATGTGTATGTGCACAGAATTGCAGACATTAGTTATTTTGTGTGCAGGATTACCATTTGGTTGAGGCCCTTTTGAAATGTTATTCCTCAAAGACTTAATTATGTCTTAAAGCAGTGCTGAAACATTTTGAAAAGCACCATAACTCAAACAGTAAATGTTTACTGTTCATAAAAGTCTTACTTCATTACTGTGTTAATAACAATAAAATGTGTTTACGGTGCAGACCATTCCCTTCTCCCCACCCTCCACAAAAAAACCCTAACTGATATGGCATAAATACAAAAGTTATGTGACAATGATTAATTTGCTGACCCACACTTTGGAAAAAATTGTAAAGCATAATATTGACTTTGGATAGAGTAATACAGGTTTGACAAAAGTGAACAAAGTTACTTTTATTATAAATGTCCACTTGTGTAATTGCTGATTACTGTGTGTGGTTTAAAACACTGGAATGGATGTGCAGACAGGCAATATATTCCACAATATTTTTTTTTTAAATCAACTTCTGTATATAATGACTGAATTTATGTAAGTAGATCTACCAAATAAACACCTGACAATTTTAGGCCTAATTCAATACAAAATCCTGGAAGGAGTTTTGGGGAGTCATTCTGTTTGACTGAATATCTTATGCTGCTTCCTAAGGCCCCAATCCTGTAATTGCATCCACATGGGCAGACTCTTGTACCTGTGCAGATTGGATTGCATGATTGGACCTCTTTTTGGAAACAAGTCTATACTGAGTAGATCTGATCATAAAATGGAATTTCTATCCTATGGGAAATGCCAACATTTTGAAATTTGTTTTTGTCCTGAATTAGGGCAAAAAATCAAAATGTTGAAATTTTTGTGGAATAGAAATTTGGTTTTTTTTATTTCAGAAACATGAAAACAAATGTATTGAAATGTATCATTTCAGTAATTTTTAAAAATATAAAATATTAAATATAGTATATGGATTGTCTATGTTGTGAGTGTCATTCTTGCTCCGCTGGAAAGGTTTTTTTGAAGAGGAACGTTTTGATGCCATTGCTAAAGATGGTCAATCTCTCAATTTGCCTCATCTCCTCTAGAAGTTGTTTCCATAGGTGAATCCTTTTGATTGAGTATGCTTTGTCCTCAGCTCTCATGTGCTTTGTCTTGAGTTTTGTGATCTGCATTGTGCTGGTAGTTAATAGATTGAAATTCAGTGCCTAGTGTAGCTTGGGCTTGATCTATTAAGCGCTTTGAAGATTAGGACCAGGGCCTTAAAGTGACTGGGAGCCAATAAGAACATAAGAACATAAGAATGGCAATACTGGGTCAGACCAAAGGTCCATCTAGCCCAGTATCCTGTCTTCCGACAGTGGCCAGTGACAGAGGGAATGAACAGGTAATCATCAAGTGATCCATTCCCAGTCGCTCATTCCCACCTTCTGGCAAACAGAGGCTAGGGACACCATCCCTGCCCATCCTGGCTAATAGCCATTGATGGACTTATCCTCCATGAATTTATCTAGTTCTTTTTGGAACCCTGTTATAGTCTTGGCCTTCACAGCATCCTCTGGCAAAGAGTTCCACAGATTAACTGTGCATTGTATGAAGAAATACTTTCTTTTATTTGTTTTAAACCTCATTTGGTGACCCCTAGTTCTTGTGTTATGAGAAGGAGTAAATAACACTTCCTCATCTACTTTCTCCACACCAGTCATGATTTTATAGACCTCAATCATATCCCCCCTTACTCATCTCTTTTCCAAGCTGAAAAGTCCCAGTCTGATTAATCTCTCCTCATACGGAAGCCATTCCATACCCCTAATCATTTTTGTTGCCGTTTTCTGAACCTTTTCTAATTCCAATATATCTCTTTTGAGATGGGGCGACCACATCTGCACACAGTATTCAAGATGTGGGCATACCATGGATTTATATAGAGGCAATATGATATTTTCTGCCTTATTACCTATCCCTTTCTTAATGACTCCTAACATTCTGTTTGCTTTTTTTGACTGCTGCTGCACATTGAGTGGATGTTTTCAGAGAACTATCCACAATGACTCCAAGATCTCTTTCTTGAGTGGTAACAGCTAATTTAGACCCCATCATTGTATAGAGGGACATGAGCATGGATCTGATATGATCGCTATGACCTAGACCATGGAAGAGGTGATCAACCATGTTCTATGCCAGCTACAGCCTGGGTGGGCACCATCTTCATATTCAGATTCAAATATAGTGATTTACAATAATTCAGCCTGGAGGTAACAAATTGCCAGGTCCTAGAAAGATGTGAAGATTCTTAGCAAGCTGGAGGTGAAGGAAGGCATTTTTAGAAACTGACACTACCTTGCCCTCCAGGCTTAGTGAGTGTCAAACAGGACTCCAAGGCTTTGCACCAACTTGACGAATGGGGGCTGTACTCATTCAATGTTGTTGCTAATTCTTCTGTATTGTAGCTAATTCTTCAACATCTTTCCCCTTTTCAACCATCATCACTTTGATACCTGGATTCAGCTTGAGCCAGTGACTCTCCATCCAAGATCTGATCTCTTGTAGGCATTCGAGTAACTTAGTAGTGATGGAGGTTGTGTCAATGGTGAATGAGAAATAGCTGAGTGTTGTCTGTATATTACTGGCAGCTGAGCTGGTGGTGTCTCACTCTCTCCCTGGGATCTCATTTATATATTGAAGAGAAGAGGGGGGATCCCTGTGGGATTCTGCAGGTGAGCAAGAAAGGAATGAATGAAACCATTGTAATGCGAGGCAAGCTACTCCTGGTATATCATGTTGGCAAGTCAGCAGTGCCTTGTGTCAGAGAGGTCCATCAATGTGAGCATGGAGATCATGCCTGCTCCCATGGCCATAAGAAAGCAGTCTTTCAGTAATACGAGGGCTGTCTCTGTGCTATGCTCAGTTACAACCCTGATTGTCATGCATCCAAGATGTTGGCTGATGTCACATGTTGAAGCTTGGTGTTACTATTTTTTTCAATTATTTTGTCCAGGAATGGGCAGCTGGAAATGGGATGGTAGTTAAGTCACCGGGGTCCACTTTTGGCTTCTTGAAGATTGGGTGGGACTGTTGTATTTTTCAGTGAGTTTGGCAAGTGTGCTTCTCTAAAGAAGGCATTAACAATTTTCATTAGTAGTGAGGATAGTTGATCTTTGCTTCTACCAGTAAGGAGGGGCAGAGATCCATTTCACAGGTTGTGTCTAAATATGTTTCAGGGCTTCTTGAGCTTTGGCATGTGGGGTCCACCTATCGAGGAAGGGGAAGAGCATATTTGGCTACAGACTGGCTAACCTAGTGAGGAGGGCTTTAAACTAGGTTCAATGGAGGCAGGTGACCAAAGCCCACAGATAAGTCAAAAACATGGAGACCTGGGAGAAGGATCGTAATCTCAGGGGAGCATGGGCTGTTACAGCAGAAATATGGGAGAAACAAGACAGAACTGGGAGGGGGGGAGGGAATCAAATCAGTATCTTAGATGTCTATACTAATGCGAGAGGTATGGGGAATAAGCAGGAAGAACTCAAAATGCTAGTAAATAAACACAACTATGACATAGTTGGCATCACAGAGACTTGGTGGGATAACATGCGTGACTGGAATATTGGTATAGAAGGATACAGCTTGCTCAGGAAGGAAAGGCAGGGAAAAAAGGAGGGAGCTGTTGCCTTATATATTAAAAATGTATACACTTGGACTGAGGTTGAGATAGAAATAAGAGACAGACTTGTTGAAAGTTTCTGGGTAAGGATAAAAGGGGTAAAAAAACAAGGGTGAGTCATGGTAGGGGTCTACTACTGACCACCAAACCAGGAAGAAGAGGTGGATGAGGCTTTTTTAACAAAATCATCCAAAGCACAGGACTTGGTGGTGATGGGGGACTTCAACTACCCAGAAAATAACATAGCAGGGCACAGATTATCCAGCAAATTCTTGGAATGTATTGGAGACCTTTATTTCAGAAGGTGGAGAAAGCTACTGGGGGGAGGCTGTTCTAGATTTGATTTTCACAAATAGGGAGGAACTGGTTGAGAATTTGAAAGTGGAAGGCAACTTGGGGTGAAAGTGATCATGAAATGGTAGAGTTAATGATTCTAAGGAATGGTAAGAGGGAGAACAGCACAATAAAGACAATGGATTTTAAGAAGGCACACTTTAGCAAACTCAGGGAGTTGGTAGGAAAAATCCCATGGGAAGCAAGTCTAAGGGGAAAAACAATTGAAGACAGTTGGCAGTTTTTCAAAGACATTATTAAGGGCACAAGAGCAAACTATCCCACTGCGTAGGAAAGATAGGAAGTATGGCAAGAGACCACCCCGGATTACCCAGGAGATCTTCAATGATCTAAAACTCAAAAAAGAGTCCTACAAAAAGTGGAAACTTGGTCAAATTACAAAGGATGAATATAAACAATTAACACAACTATGTAGGGACAAAATTAGAAAAGCCAAGGCACAAAACGAGACCAAACTAGCTAGGGACATAAAAAGAAACAAGAAAACGTGTATTCTACAAATACATTAGAAGCAAGAGGAAGACCAAGGACAGAGTAGGCCCATTACTCAATGAGGGGGGAAAGACAATAACAGAAAATGTGGAAATGGCAGAGGTGCTTAATGACTTCTTTGTTTCGGTTTTCACCAAGAAGATTGGTGGCGATTGGACGTCTAGCATAGTGAATGTCAGTGAAAATGAGGTAGGATCAGAGTCTAAAATAGGGAAAGAAAAAGTCAAAAATTACTTAGACAAGTTAGGTGTCTTCAAATCACCAGGGCCTGATTAAATGCATCCCAGAATACCCAAGGAACTGACTGAGGAGATATCTAAGCCATTAGCAATTATCTTTGAAAAGTCATGGAAGACGTGAGACAATAGAAAAATGACTTGAATGGAACAATCTCAATGATATAAAGTACTGGTTATTTGTACTGGAATATTGTACCAATTTAAACCTTTACAGCAGTGAGAAGCAACCAGAATAGAAAAAGCAGCAGTGCTAGTCCTACTAAATTGGAGTTTGCTCTGAGCAAGAGTTAGGCACTGAATAAGTTAGGCATCTGAACCAGAGCTGAATGGGTAACCAGAGGTGGGAGTAAAGTCACTCTTCTTTATTGGGCTTGGGATATCTGTGTGTTTGTTACTATTGGATTATATTTTTCTTTAAATTTTCCAGAATAGAAAGGCAATGAGAGCCCAATTTGCTAACCTTAGAAATTTTACTCTCTGCTGCTGTATAGTGGTGGTATTGCTGGAGAGGGCTTTTTGGTGTGGACAATAGATGAGTGAGTATGAATACGGAATCATTTTACCTTTTTGATCATGAAAAGTTTGTATAATCTAAGGGCAGAGGTGAAAGTAAGCCGGGCCGAGCCGGTACGCCGTGCTGGACTGGACCAGCTTCCCCAGCGGTGATTTAAAGGGCCCAGGGCTCCAGCTGCTGCGGGGAGCCCCGGGCCCTTTAAATTCCCGCCCGAGCCCTGCCGCTGCTATCCCAGCGGTGGCAGGGCTTCGGCGGCGCTTTAAAGGGCCTGGGGCTCTCCGCAGTGGCAGGAGCACCGGGCCCTTTAAATCCCTGCCTGAGCCCAGCTGCTGGAGCCCCAGGGCAGCGGCAGCTGGGCTCCGGTGGGGATTTAAAGGGCCTGGGACTCCAGCCGCTGCAGGGAGCCCCGGACCCTTTAAAGCACTGCCTGAGCTCTGCTGCTGGAGCTCCGCTGGCACTTTAAAGGGCCTGGGGCTCCCCTCAGTGGCTGGAGCCCTGGGCCCTTTAATTTATCCCTGAGCCCTGGGGCTCCCAGCCGCCTCTGCAGCTGATAGCTCCGGGGTGATTTAAAGGCCCCACCTCTTCCGGCTGAGGCCACGCCCCCACCCGGCGTACCGGTAAGTCCTTTAAGTTACGTTCACCCCTGTCTAAGGGTCCTATATGAACATGGCTGCCCAATGTGACAGGAGAGAGGCGAATCTGAATCAGTCAGGATTCCTCATAGGGAGCTCCCACAGTCCTTCCCCTCCAAATCAAGCTGTATTTCTAAGTCACACCCCATCCTTTAGAAGGCATGATAAGCAAGTTTTAGGGGTAGGATTTAGGGAAATATTTAACTGCACAGCATAAACTAGAACAGGAAACTACCCCTAAAAAGAAGTTAGGATGGAACAGCACTTATTGACTCAGCCATTCCTGTCAGATGGATCACAGAGAATGAGCGCTGCCACTCCAAGAGCTCTCATGTGTGGGCTTCTGCAAAGGTCAAAATCATTCCCTCTCTTCTTCAGCATATTCTTGAGACCACTTGGAGAGACCAGTTGTGAGGGAGGCAACTCAAGTGCATGTCCAACATATCTTTGTCTCCCTTATGCAGACCTGGGTTCAGATTCCTCCCTGCCAGTGGTAGCATGCTGGAGAGGGAGAAAGGGAGGTGATTGAGGTACCCCCTGTTGGTACTGCATGGAACTGCTATTGCTAATTAAAAAAAAATTGCTCTGGGAGCTCAGTAGAAGAGGCAGTCTAGATAGTGTTTCCACTTGCCCTCCCTTGGTGACAGCCCTGTCCCTTTGGCTGAGAAGGATGCTTCACTCACACTCACCCCTAATAGAGCGCAAAATGAAGAAAAGAAAAGAAAAGAAAAATGAAGAGATGTGCATAGAACGCTCACTGTCTTCCGGGGAGAGGGAGGGAGAGAACTCTCCTAACCTGGTGACCCTGGTGACCACTATTTTGCATTTTGAGAACAAGAGAGGCATGGGGATATTGCTATATAGGGCTGTCTTTAATTGTTGTGCAGTGCTTAAATATCACTGCAATAGGCACCTCAGAAAAACATATGGATTAGATACCTACCAACTTGAGCTGAGAAACTCTATGAAAGAATAGTATCAAAGGGGTAGCCGTGTTAGTCTGGATCTGTAAAAGCAGCAAAGGCTAGGTCTACACTACAGCGGGGGTCCGACCTAAGATACGCAACTTCAGCTACGTGAATACCGTAGCTGAAGTTGCGTATTTTAGGTCGGCTTACCTGGCGGTGAGGACGGGGGAAAGCCGACCGCTGCCGCGCTGCCGCCGACTCCGCTGCCGCCTCTTGCCGAGGTGGATTTCCGGAGTCGACGGCAGAGCGATCAGGGATCGATTTTACCGCGTCTTCACTAGATGCGGTAAGTCGATCCCCGATAGACCGATTGCTACCCGCCGGATCGGCGGGTAGTGAAGACATACCCAAAGAGTCCTGTGGCACTTTATAGACTAACAGACGTATAGGAGCATGAGCTTTCGTGGGTGATGCATTCGAAAAAGTGGGTATTCACCCATGAAAGCTCATGCTCCTATACGCCTGTTAGTCTATAAAGTGCCACAGGACTCTTTGCTGCTTCTATGAAAGAATGGCACCCTCCTAAAACTAACTTTTGCTTCATAAAATGCAAACAAGTTACCTTGGAAGAGAAGGTGCGTGTGTAATCCATGCCTGCTTGGTTTGGTGCTCTGTCCCCCTCTAGTGGCACCTAGACCAACTAGAGATTAATGAGTCTGCTACCGCCCTAGCTAAGAGCCATGTGGCTTCTAGCTCATGCAATACAGGCTCATTCACTAAACTTCAGAGTTCCCGCATTCAATTACAACTAGGGTCTTACACATAGATTTGAACACTATCTGAAACCTCTGAAGCACATGTGGAAGTCAGAAGAAGGTATTGACAAATTACCATAAGAGACACCGTCTGTTGACTTTTAGCTCATGCAGTACAGGTTCATTCACTAAGCTTCAGAGGTCCCGGCGTCGATGACAACCAGGGCCTTACACATAGATTTGAGCACTATCTGAAAACTCTGAAGCAGATGAGGACGTCAGAAGAAGGTATTGACAAATTACCATAAGAGACACCATCAGAGAAGTCAGATGGGTAGAGACCACAGTGATGGAGCAGTAAACAGAAGGGAACAACATGATTGTTAAGAAATAGGGTGTGCACATACTTCTTGTATTTTGACACTTCAGCAAGGCTCCTGATCCTTGATCATCTTAAAAACAAGAAATTGGACAAGAGATTTACTCTCTGAGGCCTTGGCTACACTTGCGAGTTACAGCACTGTAAAGCCGCCCCCCAGTGCTGTAACTCACTCCCCGTCCACACTGGCAAGGCATTTGCAGCGCTGTATCTCCGTGGTTGCAGCGCTGCATGTACTCCACGTCCCTGAGAGGAATAGCGAGTATTGTGCTGCTGCTGCAGCACTGCGGCGCCAGTGTAGCCGCCCAATGCGCTGTGAATGGACTCCAGAATTATTCGGCAGTATCCCACAATGCCTGTTCTAGCTACTCTGGTCATCAGTTCAAACTCTACTGCCCTGGCCTCAGGTAACCAACCATGTGACTCACCCTTTACATTCCCCGGGAATTTTAAAAATCCCCTTCCTGTTTGCTCAGCCCGGCGTGGCGTGGAGTGCTATCAGCGAATCTTTCCAGGTGACCATGCCTCCACGTGCCAAGCGAGCCCCAGCATGGAGCAATGGCGAGTTGCTGGACCTCATCAGTGTTTGGGGGGGGAGGAAGCTGTACAGTCCCAGCTGCACTCCAGCCGTAGGAATTACGATACCTTTGGGAAGGTATCAAAGGACATGATGGAAAGGGGCCATGACCGGGACGCCCTGCAGTGCAGGATTAAAGTGAAGGAGCTGCGGAGTGCCTACCGCAAAGCCCGCGACGCAAATGGCCACTCGGGTGCTCCCCCCGCTACCTGCCGATTCTACAAAGAGCTGGATGCGATACTTGGGGTTAACCCCACCTCCACTCCGAGCACCACCATGGACAGTTCAGAGCTGGTGGGGGGTGGGGGGGAGGAGGAAGAGGAGGAGGAGGAAAACGGGAGTGATGGTGGTGGGCCGGATGGAGACACCCCGGAATCCCTAGAGCCATGCAGCCAGGAGCTCTTCTAGAGCCAGGAGGAAGGTAGCCAGTCGCAGCGGCTGGTACTTGGTGGAGGACAAACAGAAGAGCAGGTTCCTGGTAAGCGGGTGTTTTCTTGGGGAAGGAATTTTTTCGGTGCGCGCTCTTTGGGAGAGGAGGGTTAGGAATGCACGCCTAGATGCGGAATAGTGCATTGATGTGGTTTATCACATCGCAGTAATCGGCCTCGGTAATCTCCTCGAATGTCTCATCCAGAACGTGTGCAATGCGCTTGCGCAGGTTTATCGGGAGAGCCAACGTGGTCCTTGTCCCAGCCAGGCTAACGTGTCCGTGCCACTGTGCCGCGAGGGGTGGGGGAATCATTGCTGCACATAGGCAAGCTGCAGATGGGCCAGGGCGGAAGCCGCATTGCAGTAGAAGACCCTCCCTTGCTTCCCAGGTCACCCTCAGCAGCGAGATATCGTCCAGGACGAACTCCTGTGGAAAATGTTGGGACAGTGTTCCGTGTAGCTGCCCCCTGAAGCTGTTGGCTCTCCCCAAGGCACAGAAACCCAGAGGACAGTGCAGCCTTGAAACAATCAGTCCCACTTACTCACCATTTTGAGGCTCCCGTGGGATATGTGTGCTCTGTTTCGGACGGGAAAATTATGCAATTGTGTAGACGCTGTGTGTTTTCTACTCCTTAAGTGTGGGGGAAATCATTACTCTGTCTGGTATAAACAATGCTGCCTCTGTTAAATGTTGCATTTTGCCTATACAGCAGCATCAACCTTGAGACCTTAGCCGTCCCTCTTATCGCCTGCTCAGAGACTGCAAAGACTCAGGAAGAGACCGTGAAAAAGCAAAGAAGACATGCTGCAAGAAGTGATGCGGTAATCTATTAAAGAGAATGAGAAAGCACAGAACTGGAGGGAGAGAGAAAGCAGGATCCACCAGGAAAACGCAGCACAGCGGCGGCAAAGCACGGATCGGCTCATAAGCATCCTGGAGCGCCAAGCAGACGCTATCCAGGAGCTCGTAGCCATGCAGAAAAAGGAGCAGTATGGCAAACGCCACCCCCCCCCACAGCCCTTGTCCCAAAACTCTTTCCGTTGTGCCCCACTGTCACCTCCAACCCACTTTCCCCAACTTCCGTGTTCTTCACGCCACCCGCTGCCTCCAACACCAGTATCTTCACCACCCAGCCCTGAAAACCACGACCCTTACCCTCTGCACTCAATCCTCATCACCATGCAGTATAGCTATCCTGAAGTGCAGCACTCACTGCACAGCACACCAGACAGGACATACGCGAATCTGTGATTGTACCGTTTCCCACTCCACCCCCTTGTTTCTTTTCAATAAATATTTTTTTTTCTTTTCAATAAATGGATTTTTTGGCTTTGAAAACATTCTTTATTATTGCATAAAGTAAAAGACTCCTTAGCCCAGGAAATAAACAGGCACTGCAAGTCTGCTTGTCTGCTTAGCAAACACTGATTCCTAAAGATTGGAACTACTGCACTTCACTCCCGTGCAGGGCACCAGCTATCACTGCTGGTTTTCAGCCTCAAATTGCTCCCTCAAGGCATCCCTAATCCTTGCAGCCCCGCGCTGGGCCCCTGTAATAGCCCTGCTCTCTGGCTGTGCAAATTCAGTCTCCAGGTGTTGAACCTTGGAGGTCCATGCCTGAGTGAAGCTTTCACCCTTCCCTTCACAAATATTATGGAGGGCACAGCACGCGGTTATAACCGCAGGGATACTGTTTTCGGCCAAGTCCAGCTTCCCATACAGAGATTGCCAGCGGCCCTTTAAACGGCCAAAGGTACACTCCACAGTCATTCGGCACCGGCTCAGCCTTTAGTTGAACCGTTCCTTGATGCTGTCAAGGCTCCCTGTGTAGGGTTTCATGAGCCACGGCATTAACGGGTAAGCAGGATCTCCAAGGATCACAATGGGCATTTCGACTTCCCCTACCATGATCTTCCGCTCTGGGGAAAAAGTCCCGGCCTGCATCTTCCTGAACAGCCAAGTGTTCCGAAAGATGCGTGCGTCATGCACCTTTCGGGGCCAGCCTGTGTTAATGTCAATGAAACACCCACGGTGATCCACAAGTGCCTGGTGAACCATAGAGAAATACCCTTTCCGATTAATGTACTCGGATCCTAGGTGGGGTGGTGCCAGAATAGGAATGTGCGTCCCATCTATCGCCCCTCCACAGTTAGGGAACCCCATTTGTGCAAAGCCATCCACTATTTCCTGCACGTTACCCAGAGTCACGGTTCTTCTGAGTAGGATGCGATTAATGGCCTTGCAAACTTGCATCAACACGATTCCAACGGTCGACTTTCCCACTCCAAACTGGTTTGCGACCGACCGGTAGCTGTCTGGAGTTGCCAGCTTCCAGATTGCAATAGCCACCTGCTTCTCCACTGGCAGGGCAGCTCTCAATCTCGTGTCCTTGCACCGCAGGGTGGGGGCAAGCTCCTCACACAGTCCCATGAAAGTAGCTTTTCTCATCCGAAAGTTCTGCAGCCACTGCTCGTCATCCCAGACTTCCATGACAATGTGATCCCACCACTCGGTGCTTGTTTTCCGAGCCCAAAAGCGGCGTTCCACGGCGCTGAGCATGTCCGTGAATGCCACAAGCAATTTCGTGTCATACTCGTTACGTGGCTCAATAGCATCGTCGGACTCCTCACTGTCACTGTCACTTTGGATCTTAAGGAATAGTTCAACAGCCAAACGTGACGTGCTGGCGAGACTCGTCAGCATACGCCTCAGCAGTTCGGACTCCATTTCCCGCAGACAGATCGCGCTGCACAGAAACCGTTGAAAGATGGCGCCAAAGGTGGATGGAAACAAAGGGATTTCTGGGATGCGAAGTGATGCATCACGGGGCGTTGGGACAGGACCCAGAATGCCCCGCACCCACGCCCCCTTCCCACAACCCATGGCACCAGAATGGGAAGAGGTGCTCTGTGGGCTAGCTGCCCATAATGCACCGCTCCCAATAGCGCTGCAATTGCCGCAGCTGTCAGTGTGGACAGACTGCAGCGCTTTCCCTACTCAGCTGCATGAAGTCAGGTTTAACTCACAGCGCTGTACATCTGCAAGTGTAGCCAAGGCCTGAGAGGCTACCTAGCAACTGAATGAGACAGGAATCTAATGAATGCAAACAAGTTTAACCTGAGTGGGAATTAGGTGCTGAGAAGTGAACTGAGATAATGTCATGATTAGCATATATGGGAGCAGAGCTGGTGCTGGCCCGCTGAGGACTCTAAACTGGAATACTTTTGGGGCCCCCCTCACAATACTAAAACAGGCAAGTTCTTATAATTAAAAGCAAATAGGGGAACCCCTTGAGCTGCTGGAGGCCTTAAGCAATTGCTTAGGGCATGTCTTCACTACCTGCCGGATTGGCGGGTAGCAATCGATCTATTGGGGATCGACTTATCGCGTCTAGTGAAAACGTGATAAAATCGATCCCCGATGGCTCTGCCGTCGACTCTGGAAATCCACCGTGGCAAGAGGCGGAAGCAGAGTCGACAGTGGCGCGGCAGCGGTCGACTCGCCACCGTCCTCACAGCCAGGTAAGTCGACCTAAAATACACAACTTCAGCTACACTATTCACGTAGCTGAAGTTGCGTATCTTAGGTCGAACCCCGCCCCCCGTAGTGTAGGCCTAGCCTTAGTCAGCTTCTGCCTAGCACCTGCTCTGTATGGGAGCTAAAAAACATAGAACATTCAAAAAGTTATCCTAGTAGTAAACAGGAGCTGCACATGGCATTTTTTTCTTTTTTTACATTCACATGTTCCAGCAAGTGAGGAAGTATCCTGAAATCCAAGCAAAAGCTGCTGCAAAGATGACTTCTAAAGGACCCTAAGTAGTCTGATGTGAAGGCTATTCAACATTTCTGTTTATGAATGAAGACTATGAGGTCTACATAGGTATGAAGTATAAGACAGTTTCTACTTTGGAGGAAAAAGCAGAACTTGAATGGCTGCTGAAATCTCTAAAAGAGATGAAGAACTGCGGACAAAGAATGAACAAAAAACAAAGAACAAACAATCATTAAATGAGACAAAGTATGATAATCCCCTGAATTGGAGAGAAGTACGATGTAGACATGTGGCATCAACGAAGTTAGAAGCTGGGTGAAGAACAAAGGGAACAATGCATGACAGAGCCATCGGGGGGAGAGATACCTCAGTGGTTTGAGCATTGGCCTGCTCAACTTAGGGTTGTGAGTTCAATCTTTGAGGGAGCCACTTAGGGATCTGGGGCAAAATCAATACTTGGTCCTGCTAGTGAAGGCAGGGGGCTGGACTCAATGACCTTTCAAGGTCCCTTCCAGTTCTAGGAGATAGGATATCTCCATTAATTTATTTATTTTTATATTTTAACCTTATACTAATGATAGGTATTCCACCTTTGACAAAACTGAGGAGAATTAAACAAAGAGACCAAGGGAGATCAGTAGTCTAATCAGTGATCAAGAGGTAAGCACTGAAAGAGAGCCACCAAAAAGACTGAGGCCTTAGTTAATCCTGATTAGTGAATACATAGTGTGGAACATGGCCTGAAAACTGCAGGACAGTATATTGCTTCCCAGTAAGTTTAACTTAAATACCTGGTAAATTGCTCAAATAAGCAGTCAATATGTGAGCACCTACAGGAAAATAATGTTATACGTATTATCATCATTAGGACCAATCTTGCATGGACTGAATTGGTCAGCAATTTTCTATCAGAATGATTTTCTGACAAAAATGCAATTTTCACAAAATCAACATTTTCCATGGGAAAATTTCAATTTTGCCAAAAAATTTCAGTTTTCCACTGGGAAAATCTAAATGAAAGTATTTCCTTTTCCGTTGTTTTGTTGAACTGATCCACAGTGTTTCATTTAAAATCAGTTCAATAAAATATTACATTGCATTTCCCTATGACCGCATTGCTGCATGGGAATTTTTGTCTACTATGGTCCAGGCTTTCTGGAAGATTACATCTCACTTAATGCAAAGTGGATTCCCCTCTGACCAAACTGCAAGGTGCATCATAGGAGACACATGACTACGGGTGCCTCATAGGAGAAGTAGTCTGGCCAAGGAGTGTAGCATATAAGAGAGGATGGCAGCATCAGGCTCTCAAAGTTCAACTCCCATGAGGCAATGTGCCACAAATGGAGAAATGCAGTTTAATGTTAAACTGACTTGAAACAAACTGAAACCAAACATTTCAATATTGGGAATGCCAAATGTTTTGTTCCGATTGAAAATTTTTGAAGTGAGACATTTCAGCATTTTTAAATTGAATTTTTTATATATTTTGTTTCTTGAAAATTTTCAAAATTTCAAAGTTTTGTCCCAAATTGGGACAAAGCCAAACACTGAAATATTAGAATTTTCTGTGGAACAGAAATTTTGCATTTTGCTCAGCTCTAGTGAAATCAGTAAAATGAGAATCAGTTACAAATGTAAAGTACTTTACAGAGTGAGGAATTATTAAAGACATAAATATAAACTGGAAAAATAGAGGGAGGTAGTATTACCTCAGAGAATTCATACATTTTAAGGCCAGAAGGGATCACTATGATCGCCTAGTCTGACCTCTAGCATAGTACAGGCCAAAATTTAAGATCCAACAATTGTCACTTTGTCCTCCAGGATTACATATAAACTTAATCTAAGGCCTGGTCTACACTAAAAAGTTAGGTTGAAGGAAGCCACCTTAAGTTGACAGTATGTGTTTACACTACTGGGTCCTTTATTCTGACCTAAGCTGCCTCTAATGTCATCAATGTTAATTTTGTGGTCTGGAAAGAAAGTCCCGGATTGCAGCTTTTTGAACAGACCCGAGTTTCTAAAGATGCACACGTCATGAACTTTTCCTGACCATCCTACACTGATGTCGGTGAAATGCCCCCCGTGATCCACCAGCGCTTGCAACATTGAAAAGTATCCCTTTCGGTTTATGTAATCATTGGCAAGGTGGTCTGGTGCCAAGATGGCGATATGCATGCCATCTATCGCCCCCTGCAATTAGGAAACCCCATCACGGAAAAACCGTCCACTATGTCCTGAACATTTCCCAGACTCACTACCCTTCGTAGCAGAAGTTAATTAATGGCCCTGCACACTTGGAGCACAGCAGCTCCCATGGTTGATTTACCTACTCCAAATTGATTCTCCACTGACCGGTAACTGTCTGGCATTGCAAGCTTCCAAATAGCGATTGCCACTCGCTTCTCCACTGCCAGAGCAGCTCTTATTTTTGTGTTGCTGAACTGCAGGGCAGGGGAAAGCTCTGCACAAAGTTCCTGGAAGGTGCCCTTCTGCATTCAAAAGTTCTGCAGCCACTGCTCGTCGTCCCATACCTGCAAAACGATGCAGTCCCACCAGTCAATGCTTGTTTCATGAGACCAGAAACGGCACTCAACAGAGAGCAGCTGCTCTGTGACTGCCAGCAGTAACTGTGAATTGTTTTTTTCAATGGCTTGCAGCAGGGCTGCTTGCAGGACATCGCTATGTTCCACGCGATGGACCCTACTTCGGCTCTGGAAATGCTGCAGGAGAAGGCATGAGGTATCGGAGATGCTCACAGCAAGAGTGCACAATTGAGCAGGCTCCATGCTTCTAGGGTTATGGCTTATGTCCGGTGGTTTTAAGGCACTGAAACCACTGGGTTGTTTGCTGTTGGGCACAGTGCATCACGGGATGCTGATACAATGTTCCCATTCTCCCCTGCGACAATGTTTTGGTCCCATTGCACAAACTTCCCAAAACACACCGCGGCAAGGTGCACTTTGGGATAGCTACCCACGATGCACTGCTTTGTGCATCGATGCAGGCACTGCTAGTGAGGACGTACTCCATTGAGACAATGACCATGGTGTGGCCACACACATTTAACTTAATTAATTTGGAGGCTCAAGGTTGAATTAGATAGTCGACTTAATTTTGTAGTGTAGACAAGCTCTAAGTAAAGAGTTCAAAGCTGATATAGAAGAGAGCAATGCTATATTTAATTGTTTTAAGTAATAGAAATATCACATATATAACAAACTAAGGCATGGCTCGCCTTAAGTCTGTGATTGCACAAAATACCCCTCTTCCAGGGACTTCATAACCCACATATCGCTGATGTGCCAGCCAGAGTATCACCACCTATTGCTCGTGTGTGGTTCCACTGGACTCTGGTGCCAGTAGGCAATGGCAAGGAATTCCCAGACTGCTCTTCCAACTGCTACCCCTCACTTCATTGTCCTCCCCATGATTTGCACTCTTTCTCTGTGCTTACTGGGTTCCCTAAGCCTCAGATAGCACTTCCTATAGGTCCCTGAAAAATCTATCACGAATACTGAGCAATATGGGGACCATACTTCTTAAAAGATGCGTTCAAGTTGGAGAAAGCTTGGCAGAAAGCAATACAAATGAAAAGGTTTTGAAAACAAGATCTATGAGGGACTGTTAACAGAGTTAAATAGCATCATTCTAGCCAAAAGAGACACAACAGTAACTATTTACAAAAAATTAAAGGGATGTCATAAAGTGGGCCAATTTTTCTGATTAATCAAAGAATGAACAATTAATTTAGCATGTAGATGGGAAAATGTAGGTTAAACAATAGGAAAGATTGTATAACTATACAAACAGTGAGGTGATGGTACAACCCAGGGAGGTTTTGGCATTACCATTTTAGACTGAACTATTGTATAAGAAGTCCATTTATTATTCTTGGGGATGGTTTATAAATAACTGAATCAATCCTGCATGTTACAAGAGGATGTATCAGATGACCCCATAGAAGTCACCTCCAGCCAAAATGATTCTATAGATATATTAATCTAAAGCTTTTGTTCAAAGGCAGCAAAATATGAGACAAATTTCTCTTTTTTATAATAGCTATAATAAATTACTACTGTACTTTAAAAAAAACAGGTATTTTATTCTTTACCATTAATAAGCAAGCCAGTCATTAATTTTGTTAAATGTTTTACTTCAAAAATTGTTACATTAAGAACATTCATGTGTCTATGATATAAATGGAGAATAATGAATATGGACTTGATTAAATGGCTACAGAGCCAGATGTAAAACCTATATCTGATTTTGGAGACAGAATCCTTTTTTAATGGGCTAAAATTATGGTGTAAAAAATTCAGTACCAGTCCACAGATGACATTGACCACTTATGTCCCAGTCCTGTAAAGAGCTCTATGTGAGCAGTCCCTTATAATCTGCATAATAACATTGTACCAGCACTTCCTGTCTCAAGTATTCTCTCCTCTTGCATATATTCAACTATTAAAAGTTTTTACACTTTTCTTTAAATTTTAGGGCCATATTCTTTCTCGATGTAACTCCATTGATGTCAGTGGAATTACATCAGGTCAGAATTTGTCTTTTAATTATTAATGGAACAAGAATTACTTGGACATCTTTGGAGAAACTTTGAATTAAAACACATAAACAAACAACTTTTTTTACTTCATATCTTCATTCTTTCATCAGTCTGGAATTAGAACCATTCATAATTTGGCTTCTTTCTCTCATGATTCATGAACACTATCGCTAGATATCTTTCCTTTGCTATCCAATTAGATGAACAATTATAATAATTCAATCTATATATTAATAGTGTAAGCAATAGATTGCTTTCAGATAAAAGAAGAAATTCCAATACTATAATGTCTTTTAATGCGGCGTACAACAGAAGACATGCCAAGATGCATTAAATGGACACTCTTCGTATCCCTTGAAGACCTGGACTTCGCAGATGATGTCGCTTTCCTATCACATACCCAACACCATATACAAGAAAAAACAACTCGACTCAATGCATTTAGCCAGAAAATTGGACTGAAAATCATCTGCAATAATACAGATATCATGACCTTTAATATTGCCTCACCATCACCAGTATGGATAGAGGATTATGTTCTCACCAATGTAGAAACATTCACAGACTTGGGCAGCACCATCAGCCAGGATGATGGAACAAGCCAGGACATCCAGAACAAAATCAATAAAGCCAGGAACACCTTCAGGAGCTTAAATACAGTCTGGAAATCATCAAAATACAACACCAAACCCAAACTCAAGATTTATCAGAGCTGCGTACTTTCAACACTACTTTATAGTGCAGAATGTTGGGGAATGAGAAAGTATGGCATGTCCAAACTGCCTTCATTCCATACAACCTGCCTCAGAAAAATCCTCCGTATCTTTTGGCCCAGAACAATCTCAAACCAAGATCTATTGACACAGTGCATCCAAGAGGATTTGAGCACCATCGTTGCCAGGAGGCGTTGGAAATGGATTGGTCATGTGCTTCGGATGGAAACGGATTCCATCACCAGAGTAGCAATAAGAGGGACACCTGAAGACAAGCGAAAACGAGGCCACCTGAAAAAAAGGTGGCGAAGAGCTGTGGAAGACAACCTGAAAAACCCGAGGCAGAGCTGGAGAACCATTGAAAGACTTGCCAGAAACAGACAGGAGTGGAGGAGCTTTGTCGCTGCCCTAAACGCCAGAAGCGTAATAGGAACATGATGATGATGACAAATGTCTTTTAACCCTTTCAGCAGTAAATAAAACAAAGAAACAGGTTTATAGACTTTGATATAATGTGATCAATATTCAGTAGGTTTATAAAACCTAATTCTCAGTTAAAAATTTGTTTTGGATATAATTTAAATTAATTCCCTTAAAAACTCACTAACTCATTAATGGTTGCATTGAATTCCTGAGCAGGCCCAGGACCTTATTCACAGGGGTTGGGACCTGTAAACCAGAGCAAAGGTTATTGAAGGACTTGGCAGCATTTGATTTTTATTTTTTAAATAATTTTTGACAGATAATATCAATATTTATTTGAAACTTTTTTTTAGATTTTTACTGATTACATTTTCACTGTTGCAGGAAATTATGCGGGGGGCGGGCCAGCAAACAATAATTATTTAATGACAGTAGCCATTGAGATTCAAAATTTTAAAGCTTTATAAACTGTTAAACCACAAATTGTCAGCATCACATATCAAATATACAAAATAAATATCCTTAAATCAACAAATCATACCTGTTTTTAGTATTCATTTGCTAGTCCATTTGTAACAAGCCTAATTAAAAAATCTAAATCACTGGATTTTGACTCTAAAGTTCTCAAGCAGCATTTTTCTTACTGTCCTTATCTGTAAATTTCAATTATTTATCAGTGGAAATATTTTTTGTCTGTTTGCGTGACTTTTACTGACATTTACCAATAAATATCTAATCCTTCCAAGTCTAGTTATTGAACAAGAAGACAGAAAGCAGAAGGGGAATTCTCTACACTAGTCCCTTGCAAGTTAGTATGGCTGGCACCTGAATTTCTCATTTCTGTGCAAATTGCTATGGAATGGAGGGCTGGAGAATTGTGAGATGCCTACATAGTTGAATGAACTTCAGTTTAAAACTGTAATACTTATCTATTAAATGAAATTTGATCAGATATCCAAGTTAAGATGTGAAACAGCCAAGTTTGCACCTCTTTCATTTCCTTTTTAGTGTTGCCATCTTAGATTTTATTTCAGAACGGCAGCACCATGAATAAAGGCAAATTGCTAAGTGGCAATGACTAGGTAGTTGGCCGGCAGAGACTTCTGTTTATGATATTTATCTTATTTATTTGTTTATACCTTAATTTTCATTTTAAATATTTCTCAGAACTGTCTAGTTGTGCACTTAACCTGGCTTATATAAATGCATTTATTTATTCGTGCTTTCCTTCTCCTGCCACATTCCCTCTGATGGTTTGCTACACCTTTTGGGGTGGCTTTCAACTGACTTATCCAAAAGACTGTCATTGCTCTTTTCTCATTCACTCCAAACCTTCTAGACAAGACCCTCATTCACTGCACAACTCTAATTTATTCACTAGGCACTGTCCAAATTGTGCATTGAAGAGGCAGGGACACTGCAGAAAAAATAGTATGTCATCATGTAACTTAAGACTGTGGGTATGTCTACACTGGAGGTGGGAGAATGCTTTCTAGCTTAGGTAGCCAGACATGCACTAGCTCTCTTTAAGCTAGCAAGCTAAAAAATAAAAGTGTAACCGGTGGTAGTAGTGGTGGTGGCTCTAGCTAGCCACTCAAGTATGTACCCACAGAGATGTACGATGCATCCATCTATCCATCTACTTTAGGATTTTATACTAAAAAATCCATTGCCATAGTATCTGAGTGCCTTCCATGTAATATTGATAGCGAAGTCCCTAGTGGTCTTCCATCGAGTCTCTGGCACAGTATCTCTCGTATCATAACGTAGATGCACAAGGATGCCAAATAAAGGTTGCATTGGCGATCTTAATTCTAGGATTTCCCAGCTTTTGGAGTGATTGACTTTGCAATCTAAATAACATTCTTTTAACATAGCTTTTTGGATGTAATTTCCTAGGTTTTTTTTAAAGAAAGCAAAAGCAAATTCTAGTATGTGCTACCACTCTCCTTATAATAATAGTAGCTAGAGTGAGAGCCAACTTTGTCTCTTCATGGAGAGGATTTGCTAACTATTCTGTTTCATACAGGGCTCAAGTCATGCTGGAATGCTCCAGAACAGTGTTCCAGGACTTCTTTTGGGGAGTCAGAACAGTGTCTTGTGGTACTTCTGGTGCTGGAGATTGAGCATTTCTCGACCACTGTCCTCATCCCCTGGTTTCATATAATTTCCTTGGGAAATCTCATAAATCTCTATCTTTTCTGATGGGCTTTTTGTGGACACTTGTGGAAATCACACTCCTCAGTTTAGTCAAGTTCATCTTAAAGAATTCAGTGTCATCATTTAAGCAGTTCAGATTATCACAGATTCTAGCTCTGCAATTTTTGAAGCATTTCTTTGTGATAGTCTTCATCATTGTTATCTATCAAACATACTTCCAAAAGCAATGTTATACTAATTACAAAGGCCAATCATATTATTTACAAACAGTGAATTAAGGCTAGTTCTAACAGTTCTTCATTTCTGATTTCAGGCAGTATGAAGTGGTGTTTTTGCTTTATAACGATTTTTCAAACCAATGCAACATGAAACACACAAAATAAAGATATATAGGGCCAGATTCACCTCAGAGTCGACACTGAGAAAAACCAGTGTAAGCCTGGAGAAAGGTGGCAGACTGCTAGGGCATGAGGGCAGGGAGCACAAAGTAGCTACCTTTGCTTGTGTTGGGGGAATGAGCATATACGGAGTCAGCACATCTCAAAAAACTAGTTTCACTGGCTGGAGGGGGCATAGTTAGGGCTGTCAGGGAGGACACTGCTTCAGCCATTCTCCATTGCTCCCACTGACAGAGTTCTATGGCCTTCTAGAAAGAGATAAAGCTTTCACTTCCCATCAGAAACCAGCATGCTCATCTGCTGGGTGAATCCCACCTCCAGACAAGGGAGTTTAGTTGGATCAGGGAAGTTACGATTTACACTTCTCTGTGCCAGGTTTTCTGAATCTTGTCCACAATATTTTAATGATGCAATTTCTTTAATAACGATGACAAAGCATAACAGACTGAAAACTCCAACTATAAAAACAATGTCTGGTAATGAATCAGCAGAAAAGGATTCAGATGTTGCTTCTGCAAACCAGTGGGAAAATGCTGACTAAAATAAAAAAGTAACTTAGATCGATTCTTCCTCCCCCACAGCCCCCCAGTGTAGACCAGGCCTCTGATATAGTGCAGGAAGATCCAACTTGCACCATTGTCTGAGAATGTGCAGTGGCACTGACAGTTGATAATTATGCAACAGCCGTTTTTAGGATATCAGAAAAAGTAGCTTTAGGATCATCAGCATTTTGAAGATGCTTACCTAGACTGGAGTGTGAAATCAATCTGATTCTGTCCATCACTGATATAGGCAGTTTTGTTGTGGATGAATACAGTATAAAGTGTATAATTTTTCATTGCATGGTGTATACCCCATTTAAAGTATTACGGCCTTATCAAATACATTATAACTATAGAGCTCAAAACACTTAGGACAATGGTAACAAAAATAAGTTTTGATAATTTATTTACTTCAGATAAGACAAACTGAAGGAACAAAAGACTAACAATTAAATGTACTTGGGAGGAAACAAAACCTGAATTAAGTTTTTTGATGTAAACAATGTAGTACTTTTGAAATTTCAATTAATTTTGTTTATCTTTCCTTTTCTATCTAGATTACTGTCCTTTTCCCATATATACATCCTTGTAGGTTTGAGCTAGTGCAGTGAAATGGAATGACACACAAACATTTCTCTCCATCAGTAAGGAGTGTGGTTTAGTGATTAAAGTGAAGGGCTGAGGATTTGGGGTTCAAATTTAGGTTGAGCCACTTATAATGTGTGATATCGGCACATTACGTGAGCTTCTACTTCAGTCAGCACAACTGTGAAGTTAGTCAAAAGCTAAGGACATGACTGAAATCACATGCTACATCTGCCTAAAGAAAGAAAGCAAAAAAAAAAAAAGAACAGAACAAAACCCTCTGCTAATATTTTGGTAAATATGCCCAAGCCCTTTGTGGCAGACAATTAAGAGGAGGAAAACCTATTACCTGCAAAACAAAGTGTGGAGTATTGTTTTCTGCTTTACTTTAAGGCTAGCTGTTTTGGGGTTTTTTTGGTTTCTGTCATAAGGAAATTTAATTAGTTTGGACTATTTTTATAAAAGATTTGAGAATACAACTTGCTGTGCAACTTGGACTTCTTTTTTTTCAATCTGCAGAGTAAGAATCAACAGCAGCCAAACCAGCATATTTGTGTTTTCTTTTCCCCATATTAGTAGTTGTTGGAATAAGTATATATGGACTGGAGTATCATACCATATTGATAGGCCTGTAATTTAGATCAAATTCTGCCACCACTCTCTCTCTAGCTATAATAATTTGGTTTTGGAACTAAAATACAGTAGAACCTCAGAGTTACAAACACCTTGGGAATGGAAGTTGTTTCTAACTCCGAAATGTTCATAATTCTGAACAAAATGTTATACTTGTTCTTTCTAAAGTTTACAACTGAACATTGACTTAATATAGCTTTGAAACTTTACTATGCAGAAGAAAAATGCTGCTTTTCCTTTATTTTTTAGTAGTTTATGTTTAACACAGTACTGCACTGTATTGCTTTTTGTGTGTGTGTCTCTGCTGCTGCCTGATTGCGTACTTCTGGTTCCAAATGAAGGGTGTGGTTGACTGGTCAGTTCATAACTCTGAGGTTCTACTGTATTTCTAGTCTCTCTCATCTTTTTTCAATACATATATTGTTAAAAACCTAATAAAAACAGAGTTGTAAAAATAAAATTCACATTTTCTTGTTTTCTTTCCATTGAATGGGAATGCAGTACTCTGTCAGGCTTGGAAACGTCTCGGTTGCATCTCAGAAACAGAACAACAGGGTCCCTTTGCAGTTTTCCCAGTCTCCCTCACTACCTTCTCTATAGTATCCTCTAGTGGCACTGTTGTGGAACTGCGGATACATCTTGCCCCAGGCCATATTGCCAAATATACTGAAAAAACGGCCTCGATTGTCCAAACCTTGATGAACAAACTTAACTTTAAGCATGATAGTATTACTGATTTCAGTGGTACTGTACTATGTGTGTGCTTAAAGTCATACATATGCATAAGTGTTGCAGCTTAAAATGAAACAAAACCAGATAAAATCTTGAAGCATCAGGATAAAATGGTTGCTAACCTTTCATAACTGTTGTTCTTCAAGATGTGCTGCTCATGTCCATTCCATGTTAGATGTGTGTGCTCGCCACATGCACTGGTGCTGGAAGTTTTTCCTCAGTGGTATCCGTAGGGGACCGGCTCTGGCGCCCTCTGGAGTGGCATGCATATACACCGGTATAATGGGCGCTGCTGGCTCCCTCCCTTCATCAGTTCCTTCTTGTCAGAACTCCGACAGTAGGGAAGGAGGGTGGGTCATGGAATGGACATGAGCAACACATCTAGAAGAATGACAGATACAAAAGGTTAGTAACCATTTTTTCTTCTTCAAGTGATTGCTTGTGTCCATTCCATGTTAGGTGACTCCCAAGCAGTACCGCTGGAGGTGGGTAGGAGTTCATGAGCAACACAGCTCTGCCAAACCCAGTGTCATCTCTGGCTTGCTGGGTGATGGCATAGTGTGTGGTGAACGTGTGTACCGAAGACCACGTCACAGCCCTGCAGATGTCCTGAATAGGGACATGCGCTAGGAAGGCAGACGAAGATCCCTGAGCCCTAGTAGAATGAGCTTTCACTATCGGTGGAGGCACAGCCCACGCCAACTTGTAAGAGGTGCGGATGCAGGTGGTGATCCAGTTTGAAATCCTCTGAGAGGACACAAAGAGGCCCTTCATTCTGTCAACAGTCACAATAAAGAGTTGAATCGATCTGTGGAGGGGCTTGGTGCGCTCCAAGTAGAAAACTAAGGTGCGCTTGACATCTAGAGCATGCAGGTGTCTTTCCTCATTGATCTTCCTCATTGATCAGGGGGGAGGGATAGCTCATTGATTCCTCATTGATTGGGGGGGGGGTAGCTCAGTGGTTTGAGCATTGGCCTGCTAAACCCAGGGTTGTGAGTTCAGTCCTTGAGGGGGCCACCTAGGGATCTGGGGCAAAATCAGTACTTGGTCCTGCTAGTGAAGGCAGGGGGCTGGACTCGATGACCTTTCAAGGACCCTTACAGCTCTATGAGATAGGTATATCTCCATAAATAAAAATAAATAAATAAATAAACCTTGTGAGGCTTCAGACAGAACACTAGAGGGAAGATATCCTGGTTGACATAGAAGTATGGCACCACCTTTGTCAGGAAGGCTGGATGTGGCTGCAGCTGCACCTTGTCCTTGTAGAACATTGTATACGGGGACTCCGAAGTGAGGGCTCTAATCTCAGAGACTCGACTCGCCGACATAATGGCTACCAGGAATGTGACGTTGCACAACAGGTGTGAGAAAGAGCAGGAGGCTAGAGGCTCGGAAGGGGGACCTGTAAGCCTGGAAAGGACCAGGTTGAGGTCTCATTGGGGAATAGGATCCCGGACCAGAGGAAACAGCCTCTGGAGGCTTTGAGGAACCTTATCATCATCTTATGGTAGAATACTGATCTTCCCTCAACGTGCGGGTGAAAAGCAGATATGGCCGCAAGTGCACATTGATCAAAGAGGCCCTGACACCGTAGGTGCAGGAGATAGTCCAGGATGGCTTCTAAAGAAGCACCGACTGGGGAGATATTGTGCTCCGAAGCCCAGCAAGAGAAGTGCCTCCACTTTGCAAGATAGATGGCTCTAGTGGAGGACTTTCTGCTTTCCAGAAGAACCTGCTGGACCTGAGTGGAGCAGGCTTGCTTCTCGGAGCTCAGCCACATAGCATCCACACTGTGAGGTGGAGAGAGGTGAGGTTCAGGTGCAGCAATTGCCAGTGATCCTGAGAGAGCAGGTCCAGGCAGTCGGGCAGGATCCATGGGGGCGCCACTGCCAAGTTCATGAGAATGCTGAACCAAGGCTGGCGAGGCCAGGTCGGCACAATCATGATGACTCATGCCTTGTCCCTCTTGATCTTGGAGAGGACCCTGCTGATTAGTGGGATCGGTGGAAAGGTGTACCTGAGATAGTCTGATCACGACCGAAGGAATGCATCCGACAGCGAACCGCTGTCGAGGCCTTGTAGCGAGCAGAATTGGTGGCATTTCCTGTTCTGCCTGGTAGTGAATAGGTCTACTTGGGGAAGAGCATTCAGGCAATCTCCGAGTGGAGGGACCACTCATGGTGAGAAAAGAAGGACCTGTTGAGGTGATCCGTGTTCTGGATGCCGGGAAGATGTGAGGTTTCCAGGCAGATAGTCCCACAGGTGAAGGACCTCCTGACACAGGGCTGACAACCAGGCTACCCCTTGCCTGTTGACATAGAACATGGAAGCCATGTTGTCTGTCAGAACCTGCACCACCCTACCAGACAGATGGGGCAGGAACACCTCGCATTCCAAGCGAATGGCCCTGAGCTCTCTTAGGTTTATGTGAAGTGACAGTTCCTCCCGCGACCATAGCCCTTGAGTTTTGAGGGTACCAAGGTGTGTTCCCCAGCTGAGGTTGGACACATCCGACACCAGGGACACCATGGGCCGTGGAGTCGTGAACAGAACCCCTTCCATCACTGGGTTTGGGTTGCACCACCATTGTAGGGAGGTGAGTACTTGTGGTGGGATCGTGAACAGCCTGTCCAAGGGGTGCCTTGCTGGGGAGTAGACCGATGACAGCCACATTTGGAGGGGCCTCAGCCACAGTCTTGAGTGTTGTACTACATTCGTGCATGTGGCCATGTGCCCTAGGAGTCGGAGGCAGACCTGAGCTGTGGTGAGCAGGTATGCGGTGACCTGGGCAATCAGATCTGACATGACATGAACCTGGTTTGTGGTAGGAATGCTCTGGGTTGAGTAGAGTCGAGGACTGCTCCAATGAACTCTATCCTCTGAATGGGAACCAATGTTGACATTTGTTTGTCTATCAACAGGCCCAGGATGTGACAAGTGGCTCGCAACACCTAGATACTGTGCTGCACCTGCGTCTCAGAGCAGCCCTTGATTAGCTAGTCGTCCAGGTAGGAATAGATCTGGACCTCCCAACACCTGAGGTAGGCTGCGACTACTGCCATGCATTTTGTAAACACCTTTGGCACTGTTGCTAGGCCGAATGGGTGCACTGTGAATTGGTAATGCGTTTGCCCAACCACAAACGGTAGAAATCTCTTGTGTCCGGGGAATATTGATATGTGGAAGTAAATATCCTTTAAGTCAAGGGCAGTGTACCAGTCTCCAAGATCCAGGGAGGGGATAATGGAGGCCAGGGAGACCATGTGGAACTTAAACTTCTTGAGATATCTTTTGAGGTCTTGCAGGTCCAGGATGAGGCATAGTCCCCTTTTGGCCTTCGTAATGAGAAAGTACCGGGAGTAAAAACCTTTCCCTCTTCATTCTGTGTGAACTTCCTCCACGGCCCCCAGGTGCAGGAGTTACTCATCAGAAGAGTCCCTGAAAAGGGACAGGGAAGGGGGATGGGATGGGGGGGGATACAACAAAATTGGAGGGTATAAACCGCTGCCACCGTATTGAGGACCCAATGTTCATAGTTATGGCAGTCCAAGTGGGGAGGTAAGGCAACAAACGGTGGGAAAATAAGTGACAAGACAGATTCTGGTTGTAGACTAGGAGGTCACCCTCGAGCATCCCTTCAAAATAACTGCCTGTTCTTAGGAGGGGCATGACTCAAACCCGAATGCTCTCCCGCTGCTGTGGGCTGACCTCGGTGGCACCTATAGCCCTTGTTTCTCTTGTGGTATGGTTCTGCTCTGGCCTGGCTCAGGAACCCCTGGGTGTATTGAGGCTTAAATCGCGTTCTGGCATGGCCCGGGGTGTACAGGCCCCAGCGGACGAAGACTGGCCCTAGAGTCTTTCAGGCCATGTAACCCTGCTGTCCGTTTGTTCAGCAAACAGGGCCAAGCCCTCAAATGGGAGTTCCAGGATTGATTGCTGAACTTCCGCTGAGAGGCCAGATGACTGCAGCCATGACGCCCGTCTTATTGAGACCGGCGATGCCAAGGCTCTGGCCACGGAATCAACCACGTCTGAGGCAGACTGGAGGGAGGCCCTCGCAATCACCCTGCCCTCATCCAGCATGGCATTGAACTCCTGCTTAACATCCTGCAGGAGCGAGTCAGCAAATTTGGCTGTGGATTGCCGCACATTAAAATGATATCTGCCGAGCAGGGCCTGGTCATAGAATCATAGATTAGGGTTGGAAGAGACATCAGGAGGTCATCTAGTCCAACCCCCTGCTTAAAGCAGGACCAACACCAACTAAATCATCCCACTCAGGGCTTTGTCAAGCCCGGCCTTAAAAACCTCTATAAGCTATACGAAGCTGTAGGCTGGCTGTGGAATAAACTTTCCTGCTGTACAGATCTAGCTGCTTGGCGACTTTATTCTTAGGGGTCGAGATAGGTTGACCGTGTCTGTCATGCTCATTGGCAGCCGCGACTACTAGAGACCCGGGGAAGGGGTGCGCATACAAGTACTTGAACCCCTTTGCAATAACGTAGTACTTATGCTCTGCCCTTTTGAACATAAGTGGCAAGAATGACAGGATCTGCCACAGGGCCTTTATGATTTTGACCACCCCATCGTGGACTGGCAGGGCCACCTTTGCTGGTGCTGCTGCAGCCAGCACGCCGAACAGGGAGTCTGCTGGTTCAGACACCTCCTCTGCCTTTAGTCCCAGGTTTGCAGCAACCTATGTAAGCAGCTCCTGGTGGGCTTTTACATCATCCTGGGACACCGTCTACGAGGGGCCTACAACTGCCACATCAGGCGATGAGGAGGAGGAGGAGGCCAGCCCTGAGGAAAGGATAGGTTGTGCGTCTTGTGCCTGAGGCGCCACCTGTCCTGGAGGGGGTTGGTCCTGGGCCCCTTGGCCCGACCTGATTTGCGAGCCCGGGGGAGAGGGGCAAGACCCTGATGCTGAAGGCCCTTCCGATGCCCCCATGACTGACCGAAGGATCTGAGGTCCCACAGCTTGTGGATAAGACCTTGGGTTATACCCCTGCCAGGGCCCCAGCCATTGACCTTGTGGCCACACACTAGTAGGCTGGCCTGCTGGCTGCGCCGGTGATGGCAGGTCTGTGGGGGCCAGCAACTCCTCACTCTCAGGCTTGAGGAGGAATATTCTTCCTCCGGTGACCATGTCATTGCCACTATAGGGTAGGCTTTCCCACTGTATCAGGCAGCCTCTCGCCTGCCATTTGGGGAGTGGTACCGGGAGCCCGCTGAGCCATGCCGTGCTTCTGATGACCGTCAGCGATGTGTATCGGCCCAGTAATAGTCTGGAGAGCAATGCATGGTGCACTGGCTCTGGTGACCATGACGCTGCAGTGATCAGCAATGAAGCTCCGGAGACCGGTATTGGGGCTCCGGCGATTGGCATCACAGCTCTGGCGACCAATGTTGCAGCTCTGGTGACTGGTGCTGGGACTCATGAGAGTGCCGAAGGGACTCTGGCATCTGGCTCTGGGGCTCTGGGGACCGACGATATGTGTCTGCGGCCCGGTACCACGGGTCCAGTGACTGGTGTCGGGCCCCGGTGATTGGTGCCTGGAGTTCAGCGATCTGTGCCTGGAACTTGCCTAGTCTTGGATCTGTGGTCTGGAATGCAGTTCTGGAGGTTGTTGGCACAGTCCTGGGGACCTTTGGGGTGATTTGTGCAGGGGCACCATTGACAGCTTTCTCCTTGAAGTGGGTGGGAGGGCACGGTCCTTGGGCCTCTCTTCCCATTGTGTTGGCAGCACTGGGAGAGAGAAAATATCTCTTGTCGCCTGCAAGGCTTCCAGGATGGATGGTACCATAAGGTACTGTGTGCCTATAGCACCTTCAGGAGTGGGGGGCAGCTTGTGGGGCAGACTGGGTCCTGTTGGCGAAGCTGCCGCCTGGCTGAGCTCCGGGGGCAGTGAGATAGCCCGAGTCTGTCTGGACTCTGTCTGTGCCCTGTCCTTGGTCTTACACGTACCGGGGGAGTGTCCCCTTTCCATGTGCTTCCTATCCCTTTTGGCTGGTACTGGTGACATGGAACAGCGCCGAGAGGAACTCGGTGCGCGTCTCGTCAACGTACTCAGTACCAAGTTCGAATGTGCCAGCTTCAAGCCCAGTGCCAGCGCTGACTCCATGAGGAGTATGTGAAGTCTAATGTCTCTCTCTTTTGGTCTGGGGCTTGAATCCCTTACAAATGCGACACTTTTTGCGAATATGGGACTCACCCAGACACTTCAAACAGCTTAGGTGCGGATAACTGATTGGCATGGGCTTCTTACAGTGATCGCACAGCTTGAAGCCCAGGGAATGGGGCATGCCCGTCCCTGGGCTAAGTCCCTCGTGGGACTATTTGCTAAGATCCACTAGCTATTAAGAACTGTTAACTATCTACTAACTAACAACTATTTACACAAAAGTTCAAAGAACCACTGAACAGAAACTGCTTGCTAGAGCAAGGGGAGCGTTCCAGCACCGACACTGGTGGTAAGAAGGAACTGAGGGAGGAAGGGAGGGGGCCGGAAGCACCCCCTATAGTGGTGCATATACATGCCAGAGCCGATCCCCTATGGATACCAGTGAGGAAAAACTTCCAGCACTGGTGCATATGGGGAGCACACACACCTAACATGGAATGGACATGAGCAATCACTCGAAGAAGAAATAATAGTTTCTCAATGAAAAATGGGTAGCAAGCAGGGCATATTTGATATTCCCTTCTCTCTACAACCAAAAATCCTCTGATGAGAATGACATTGATCAACACTGTTAAACTGAACAAAGTTGCCAAGAGCAAACAACACAGGGTAGGTCCTGATGGAGCATCAGATTACTATTTCAGAGTGACAAAACTGTAGTTAAGGAAACTAATTTTATTGCTGTTATGGATAATTTTATTATTCATCATGGAAATCTATTGGTCAGTCAGGCTTGGAAAACTGAGGGTCATTGCATAGAACTCAGCCCTTATCGTCAGATAATGCTGCTTGATAGAAAAATGTTCCAAGATCACTAACCATCCTCGCTGATGTTTTCCAATGTGCATGACTTTGCATTTATAAACATTGAATTTCATCTGCCATTTTGTTGTCCAGTCACCCAGTCTTATGAGATCCCTTTGTAACTCTTCGTAATCTGCTTTGGATTTAACTATTTTGAGTAATTTTGTATCATCTGCAAATTTTGCCACCTCACTGTTTACTATCTGTGGTGCACGGGGGAATCCTTGGAAGAAGAGACTGGCTTGCTTCCCTTGGAATATTGTTTGTGTCCCTGGTTAAGGAAGACTAGAGAAGGCATGGAGACTCCCATGGACACCATTTGGAACAGGCTAGAGGTGGTGGTTTGGATGAGAGTGAAGGAGACTGGGAGTACTTGAAACCTGAAGCATTTACATGATTAACTTTGCATGGAGATGGCTGAAGAGCTTGCTAGGTCTCACAAGGACATCTAGAAGATATGGAGTTCTTAAGGTATTTCAAAAGAGTGAGAACCTGCAAATCCTTGTCTGATTCAAAAGGGACATTGCGATTTTGGAGGTTTGAGAGCCAGTGTAGGGCTGACTCTGGGATGAGACATCCTCAGGGAGACTTGAGGGGAGGGAGACAAACTGGAGGATGAACATCAAGAGAGTGAGGTAAGGAAAGAGCAGGAGCACTGGAGGCAGTAGGAGCCCAGCAGTATAGCAGTTGATAGGGTTGCGAGAGGTGCAGGTGCACAGTCCACATTTCTTTCCTTTCTGAATGACCCATCCTGTGCTGGCTGTCAGGTATAGGGAATAAAGGTCAGGAATAAAGCAGGTTCTTGGCAAAATTTTGCCAAGAAGCAAGGTACCTGCTGAAACAGAACCTCCCCAGACACTGATCAGCCAACTGAGATGGGTGGGGGCACCAGCACAAAGAGTTGAGTATGGGATCCAGAGACCTATAAAGTTGTTGTTGGTCCAACTCAATAGCTGTTGGTGCTGATAAGGAGTCTGGGTTCTACAGCTAGGCTAGGGAAGTCATCGGGTCGGCCTCTAGTGGTTCTGTGAAAACCCTTTCCCTACTAGACGGGGTCAAACCGGAGGGAGAGGGAGAACATTTAAAGATAATTGCCTGAAAAGAGTTCAGATGAGCCACTGGCTTTGAGTATTGAGCAGAACCCTGAGGAGATGTACATACAGTTTTATACATGTGGTACCAAAGGGCATGGTAAAGTAGGCTGATAAAGGAAATAAAAGCTTCACGTGTTTGGACACTGTAGAAGAACCCAGCTGTTTTCCAAGCCTGATGGAGCAGTGGGTTCACAAAAGAAACATTAGATTGCACAGAAGTTCATTGACTGTGGAAGCGCTGGTTAGCCATTTATCCTAGTTTAACACAGGCAAGCCAAAGTCATTGTTTGTGTAAGGAGATGACGCTCTATTGAAGTCAATTGAGTTGCAGCAAGTTATACCAGCAGTGAATTTGGCCCATATCATTCCAAGTACTCTTTGTTTTTAGAGTTGCAACTACATGGGAATAAAAAGTTGTGTCTATGTGTGTGTGAGAGAGAAAAGGACAAGAATAGAAGAAACTAAGAGGGTGGGGGGGAAATCAACATCATAGGGGGAAATCAACAAGATAGTAAAAAGAGCATGTCCCTTTTATTCTCCTGGTGGTTGCATGAGTGATGCAACTCTTTAAAACCCATGAATGAAACCCTGCCCTTGTTGAAGTTAAGAGGAATTTTGTCCTTGATTTCAATAGGCCAAGATTTCACCCGTATGTTTACCTGATCTCAAATTGCCCCTTTATTCCTTAGTAGTTTGTGTTTTTGTTTTGTTATGCTTTTGAAATCTTACAGCAACTGCCTGTTAGAAAAAATAGAAACATTAATGTTTTTCTCTATTCTTTTCTGGTTAGTAAATAATAGTGGGAAACAATTTTCAGATTTTTAACTTGATGACATCTCTTTAAAAATTCCTGAAAATCCAAATGAATTCAAACTCGTCTATGCAGGATCACAATCTTGAATGAAGCACTTTATATTTTGTTGACTATTGCAGATCTTAATCTGCTGGAACTGTCCTTTTACAGCTTGTAACTTTATAATCTTGGACTGTGATCTTGTCAGATCTCATATGCTACTAAAATAGTATCAGGTCTCTGTATTTGGATGGAAATTCTGTAAAGAAAACCCAGAGAATTGTTTTGGTTGCTCAGTGAGTTCTATTCTTTCTTATGAGTAAGTAACAAACCAGTACAATTTCCATATTCCATATTATACAAATAATTGGCTCTGATTAGTTGAATACTTTAAAATTCTTGCCCAGAAACTTTCTGTAATTGAGTCATATTTTGGATAATTGGATGAATACATTTTATTACATAACTTATTGTCTCCATTTGATATACAACACCAGTTCCTTAATCATTACCAAATGTCTTCTTTCTGTTCTTTTCTTCTCTTTTTTTGCCTACTGTACACGTTTCCATTCTCTGCACCTAGCCTGACCTGTTTTAAAGAGTTTTTAAAATCACTATTTTAGTCCCATAAAGTTTTCAGCAATAATTCTTAAATACCCATGGAGTGATTATATTCCAGATAACTGATTAAAACATTGGGTCTTTGTTTCAAATTAGAATATATGCAAAGACCTAATCTGTAATCAAACGACAAATAAGTATAGCCCTCAAGACACTTATCTGTACCAGTTTAATTTTTGTACTGTCCTTCCCAAAAAATTGTGCACAGTACTTTAGGATTGATCTCACCAGCTCTTTGTATGGTAATTGCTTCTGATTTTAGCTCTGCTTCTCTGTTGACACATCCCTGTGTTCTGTTTGCATTCCTAAACACTGCTGGATATTGAGGTGAGGGTTATAAAATTCAGTCTATTATTACGTCCATATCTTTTTGCCTATCTGTGCCCACAGCTGTGACCATTTAAAGCTAATATCTTTTGTCATTTTCCATCCTTCACTTTATTATTTCACACTTTTCTATATTAAATTGATTTATAGAAGTTAGAGATGCAGAAGATCTCTTTGATCATCCCATTCAACTCCCTGCAAATACAAGATTATTCCCTGCAATATTTTTTCCAGTGTTTGTCCAGTCTAGTTTAAAAGGTCCCAACAGATGGGGCTTCTATCGTTTCCATCGGGAAGCAATGCCACAGCCTAATGCATCTTTATAACACAATTTCCTCCCAATATTCAACCTAAATTTTTCCTGTATTAATTTAATCCCTTTACTCCTTATAATTTTGTGTAGCATACTAAATCATCCTTATTCCTCCTTGGTGTTTTACACTCTATAGCTATTTGCAGACTCTTATGTTGCCACGTAGGCCTGATCCTGCAAATACTTAAGCAAGTATGCAGGTTAATATATGTGAGTGAAGTTACACACGTTAAGTATTCACAGTGTTTGGGACTTAGCAAACTATACATATTTAATTTTTAATCTTTCCTCATAAATCAGTCCTTCAAGCCCTACGTTTATTTGTTTCCCTTCAATTTGTCAATATATTTCTGGTCAAAAATGGGGAAATTTCACCCTAAAATTCTAATAAATTTTAAAATTGAATCAGTTAAACCAATTTTAAAACTGATGGACAGCTATCTTTTATTAGGATCACCAATACAAAGACCTTTGGACAGAAGGACAAAACTCTAGTGCCAACATCTAACCAGCGGCTTGAGCCAAAGAGAGTTAACTATGAAATAGATACAAAAGAACTATATTCCAAGAAACTAGAGCAAAAGATACCCTACAGCAAGAATGCCAACCAATTACTGCCAATGCTAATGGGGAAGAATGTTAGATTTCAAATAGAAAGAGGTTGGCAACAAGGATTAATAGCTATGCCACGCACACCACGATCATTTGCCAAAATCATCCTGGAGGTTCATTCCTACAGCAGGAACAGAGGACATCTAAACAAAGTCAAGTTGGACACTAGCTCTGTGTTTCTTGAGGATATTCAAAATGTTACTGACCGAGCTTTGCCATGCCCCTCCCCACCCCCTCACCTTTATGCCAGGAGGGAGGTTTCAGTGTACAAGACAGTGGAGATGGGCAGGGAGCTGCTCTCAACAGCTCTACACTGGCAGAGATTCTCTTTACTGTGGGGGAATTCTCCAGGGGAGAACTCCAGCTGCTTTAAGTTCATTAAGTGGTACAACGTGAATTTGACAAACCAAAGAATTCAGACCAATATATTTAAAGTGCAACAGACTACTTTGTATCCTGAAAAAGAAAACAAGAAACAGAAATTGTCCAAGTCAGCTATTTCAATGTTTAAGACATTAAAGAAATTAGCTAATGAACTTACTGTAACACTGGCAATTATTTTTGAAAAATCCTGGACAATTGGGAAGAAAAGCAAATGTGCTACCGATTTTCCAAACAGAAAAGAAGAACTAACCTGACAATTTACTGTTCTATGCATCTAATTATTATCCCTAATAATATTTCTATCCTTAGCTCCCTTCTTGACAGTATAGTGAGGAGTCACCCTGCCACTTCTGCCAGAGACTGAAGTTTGATTACCCTACAGGAGTCTCGTGATTAAGGTGCAGAACCAGTAGCCAGGAAACGCAAGTTCTATATTCCCAGCTTTGCCACAGAGTCACTGTATAAACTTGAACAAGTCACTTCACCTCTCTGTCCCTTTGTTTCCCTACCTGCAAAAGGGGAATGTTAATGTTTACTTATCTTACAGAGGTGTTATGAGACTTCATTCATTCATGTTTGTAAAGTGCTTTGATTTTCTTAGCTCTAAGAGGCTATAGAAATCCTAAGTATTATTAGAAATTTGAACAGAAAAAATCACTAAACATTCACGAATAACAGGCCGCTTGGGTTAACAAATGATAAATTTTTGCCAACATAATTCCTTTCTTGATACAATTACAAAAGTAATAGATGAAGGGACAGCAGCAGATGTAGTGTACTGAGATACCTGAAAAAACATTTTTAATTGGCTTTGATAGGAGCAAAAAAACGCATGGCCATTATTTTAGAGCCCTTCCCAATACCAATCTTGCAGCACTACTTGCCCCTCTATAGCTGGGACCAGATCAAGGTGCAGCGGCGCAAGTTTTCCACAATCCCAGTTTTGGGCATAGTCCTACCCAGTGTAGGCTCAAATTTGGGTGAGGTACCAGAGCAGTCACCAGCAGACATCTATGGGATCCTGACCAGACTATAGAGCTGCCCTTCCCCAGCAAATACTGCCCAGGATATACTCCCCGCCTCTCCTGGGTGGCTGGCCCCACCCTTTCCTGGACTGGTCTCATCTATTTGCAAATTGCAATTTCCCTGTACTTGCAGGGTGGTCAATCTGGTTCTAGAGCCAGACATAACCCACTCAAGAACTGGTCTGAATTTGGTACCTTAGCAAGTATTTTATGGAAATTGTTATTGTACTTAATGCATATTAGTTCCCAAATATAAATAACATCCTAGTATAATTGGTTGGAAATATCATAAGACTTTCATCCTTCGAGAAAGATAGAATCTCAGTATTTCCTGCACTAACATATTTCTATGATAAGAGAAAGCTAGTCACCAAGAAACGGTACAACTGATCAAGAAAATCTTGTCTTGCTGTAATCTATTGTGAGTTTCAAGGCATTTTAAAATTAAAGTGCAAGTCTACACTGAAAAGAGGCTATAAAAACAGCACCTTCTTAGTGAACAGTTCAGCTACCTGTATGTATTCGGAGTTGTATCGTCTGACCTTAGCACACAAAATGTGTGTTTTACTAGTTCCTTTTTCTCTTAGTCATGTAGAATCAATGTAACTAAGAGAGCGCGAGCTGGATTCTGTTCATTCTTATGCACCATTAACACAGTTGTTTATTAAGTGCCAATCAGTTACACCCAGGCAAACCCTACTGACAGCACTAGGATGGTACAGGAGTCACTGAGGGCATAACAGAATTTGCAGAACCTTTATTGCTGGTGATGATATGTAAAAAACAACGTTTCCAGTTTGAGTTTGCAGGGCTGGCACTTGGAAAAACTTATCTGTAAATTAAGCACAGTTGTGGAAATCACTGAAACATGGTGTGCCAAATTCTACCCTCCATTACACTGGTGCTATCCCACTGACTTCCTGTGGCAATGGTACTTGCTTAAACCAGAAGACAATGTGGTCCACCACATATGGAACCCAGTCATGCCAATTTACTCTTGGGTATTTATGTTAAAGTGTATTTCTATTCTGAAAACCACTCAGGGTAGATTTTGATACACTTTTTGTTGATTAGTACCTTATTCCATGAGTAGGCCCACTGATGCCAATGGCAATACAGTATCTTCTGAAGTGAACTTTCTACTCACTGTAAGTAAGGAGGGCAGAATATAGCCCTGAATCATTTTTCAAAGTAGAACTGCACTTAAACATAAATTCCCTATCTTGGCACTGATATGACAAACATAGTCCAAGAAAAAAATGGCTTTTTTAAATTCATTAATAAGTGTTCAACCATTAATCTCGTGGCTCTCAAAATGTTGTTCCCTAGAAGTATCTGCAAGTTACATTTTAGCACCATATAGTTGTCTTATGTTTACTATCTTCATATCATTCCTATATGAACATGCCTGGGCCTAGTTAATATTTCATTTGAAGGGTTGCCTATCAGTGAATTATAAAGTGTTAAGCAAGCTACAGAGTACAGTTATACATAAATAACTTATATATGAAACATTTGTCACACCAAATAGTTACAGCACAACAGCTACTGCATATTAATTTTAATTGCTATCCATTTCATTATAAAGCATTTCAAGGATGATTAGAGATGATCCAGTCTACACACTTTCTATTATACTTTACTCAAGGATTGCTTGGCTTCTGCTGGCACTGTGGCAACTGTTTGTAACCCATACACCTCCTGGATGTGGTGCTCTGTCCCATGTAGTGGCATCGAGACCACTTAGAGATTAATGAGTCTACTACAGCCTTAGCTAACAGCCATGTGGCTTTTAGCTCATGCAGTAGAGGTCCAAAGTTCGATCCCACCGACGACTGGGATCTGTTGGTGTTACATGTGCTCCAAGGAGAACCTCCCACAAGGGAGAGTGGGTGGGGTATACGTTGCCATCATCCCCTCTGGGTTCTGCTGGGGAGGACAGCTTTAATTTATGGCTGAGGCTCCACAGGAGACCTATTAGTGGAGACTGTAGGGAGTGTGCACTAAATTAACACATCATCCAGGCACCCTGTCAATGTGACCTGTCTCTAGCCAGCACTGCCCACTATAGGGGCTGAGTGGCCAGCTCCAGGATCCCGGTAGAGTGAAGGCCATCAGCACTTTGCACCACTGTGTCCCCCACCTCCTAGCGGATTGGCCACTGTTAGGGGCCTACAAGCCCTAGGATACACTGGGGTAATTATTACTGGTCAGTTGCCCCTGTTTACAGGTTAACTTTATTTTTTCTCATTTCACTATTCTATAGATAGCGTAGCAAACATACTGGGACAAATTCTACCATTGGGCATATAACTAGTAATACTTGCATGGAAGTCAGAGGTTGAGTTGGGGGGAGGGAGGGGAGGACAGGGGAAGTAGTGGCTCTTTTCCAAGCACCATCTACAAAATAAGCTGTGCCTATGTGGTGCCAAAAATATGCTCAACAGATTGTACTGGTATTGAAATTATTATCCAGTGTGCTCCCTGGCTCTGCTAAGCTCCTCTGGCTTGGCTCCCCCTGGGTAATGCTCAAATGCCCTGCTGGGCTCTGCTTAGCTCCTCCTGGATTGGGGATAAAAATAAGAAGGTATTTCTCAAGTCCACCCATTTGTGCATCACAATGAGCGATCACTCAGAATAGATTGTGTAGATCTTCATAATGTGAGTCTTCATTTCCTTTCTACTTGCTTTGATGAGCAGTTAAACAGTTAACAGTGTTAACGTTTAAAATACAGACGTGCCAGTAAAGCATATCACCATATACCATCTCCAATTCAAGCCCTGATGGAAGTCAGTGGAAGCCGTGCTCTTATACCCGATGACACAATTTGGCAATTTATATGCAAACTCTGAAAATAAAGCAAATGCATTTTTTACACGTTGCAGAGGTATGAGAACCAGTGGGCTATAATTATAGCACTTTGTAAATGACGTGTAAGTTATTATAAATGAATCCTTCTGCTTATCAGTGAAAGGGTTAATTGACAACACCTTACATATAATCAGAAAATAACTGGCATTTTCTCTTACAGATGCATGGCAGGGGAGGGGGGAAGGGAAGATAACGGATGTTCTTTCTCCATGCAAGCAATTAAAATACAAACAAATATCAGAAATAAGAAATAGCTCTAGGACCCAGAGTACAAAACCATATCAACTCCAGTTCAATCTCCTTTCCAGACCTTTTCTTATTAAATATTTTTTTCTTCCCCACCCCGTCTTTCAGTTTCCCACTGTCAATAGGGCCCTTGGTTCCAGCTCCCAGAGAACTTGAACAAATAAGGAACTGAGCAAGTCAATGGGAGCTGAGGGTGCTCCAGGAGTTGCTCAGCACTGTGTAGGACAAACCCACAAAGAGGGTCAAGGCAAGCAACCTGACAGTGAGAAGTAGAAAATGGTCATTAGCCCATGCCTACACCACCACCATCAACAACAGGGCTAACATGCTCATCCAAAACCATCCTGCTCCCTGATACTTTGTTTTTCACTGAAACTTGTTTCCTAGATGTACTAGGTGAAAGTCTACCGTATTTTTTAAAAGACACTAAAAGGAAAAAAAGCAAGATTTTTAAAAAAATGTTAAAATAGTGATTTAACTGCTGAGGGCATCCCTTCTCCCTCAAGGTGGGATAGAGGGTCCAATCCTCTTCCTGTGAACTGCAGTGGGAGAAGGCAACTGTGTTGAATTCTCCCCTATTTGCCAGTTTTCCTAACCATTAGAGTTAAATTATTTCATTAGTGGAAAAAAAGGATGTTGTTCAATGAATGATAATCTCTTTGGATGACAAAATTAATTAACTACTGAGCTGTGTTTTAATGACTCCTAATAATAACTGGCTTGGATGTATTGAGAACAATGCAGCGCTAATAATTGTTGAAATTGAGCAACAGGACTCCAAAATAAGAACAGGTCACCTAAGACTGATAACACTTTAGAATAAAATCAAGGCTGTATCCTACTGTTTAATATTTGCCTAAAACCAAGTACATGCCATCAATCTTTGAGGCTAAAGCTGACCCAATGGCCATCTGATCAGTGCTCTGCATTACCATAAATGAGACCTGGGATCAATTTCTTGGCCTGGTCTCTCAGTTCCAGGCTGGAAACACTGTGCAGACAGCATGCTTAGGCCTCTAAGGAGAAAGAATGCCTCATGTCACCCAATAGTAATTCTTTTGGCTGATTAAGTAGTAATATTAATGGTCTCTGAAGGGAGTCCTATTTTTCCTGGGCCAGAAGTCAATAACCCACACTGAAGTGTTATTCACGGTCTCGTCCTGGAAACACTCTTAGGGCTGGTCCACACTGGGGCGGGGGATTGATATAGGAAACACAACTTCAGCTACGAGAATAGCGTAGCTGAAGTCGACGTTTCCTATATCGAACTAAAAGTACTTACTTCGGGTCCACGCGGCGCAGGCAGGCTCCCCCGTCGACAGCGCTTCCTCCTCTCGGCGAGCAGGAGTTCCGCAGTCGACGGGGGAGCGCTTCTGGGATCGATCTATCGCGTCCAGATGAGACGCGATAAATCGATCCCAGAAGATCGATCTCTACCCGCTGAATTAGGCGGGTAGTGTGGACCAGCCCTTAGAAAGAGACAAAGTGGCAATTTGAAATTGGGAAACTGAGATGTGGCTCTGAGCCACACTTTATTACACAAATACTGTGCCCATGTTTGCCTTGTATGTCACAGGGATATAATGAATCAGGAGTAGAACACTACTCCTGATTCAGCTTTTTTTAGAGATAAGAATGTAAGCCGAAGTCTCATTTAAGGGATGGCTAAGCCTTGGGGTGCTGGTGCATTTGGGGAGGGGGAAGGGCTGTCCATAGCAGGAAAATAACCTAAAAATAAGAAAAGAAAAGTTATTAAACACAAACAAGTATTTTACTCATTTGATTTTTAACTTTCATTTTAGTCTTAGAAACTGTTTTTATCTATATAATAATTATTTTATATAAAATGTCTTTTTTGCGTGTATTTAGTTTAGAATAATAGTAATATTTATATAAGGTCTTTTTCTAATCTCAGTAAGACATTCCAGGGCGTGCAATAGGCAAAATGTCACCACCTATGACTTGAATGGTAGCAACACTCAAACAACAGACCTGGGCATAGCAGATAGCAAGTGTGAAAAATCAGGACGGGGTGGAGGGTAATAGGAGCCTATATAAGAAAAAAACCCAAAAATCAGGACGGTCACTATAAAATCGGGACATCTGGTCACCCTACATAGCAGCGTCTCAGCACAACACACACCCTGCCATGCCATGTTGCACTAACTTGAGCAGTAAGAAGAGAATTCACAAACAAATGCCCAGATACTTCTGTGACAGTGGCCAGATCACAAACTAGATAGACAGAAGCATACCAACAAAGACATTGCTATCTGATAAACTGGATAGTGTATGAAGAATATACATAATTTTTTCTCAAGGAAGCTTTTCTAATTACAAATATTAAGGTAAACAATGTATATCCGATAAAACAGACCAATTTCTTATACTTGCTAAATTTTTTTAGGAGACAATCAAAGACACTTTAGGCTGGATCCAGGGAACTTTCAGTAGAGGAGGATTCAGATGTCATCTTCAAAGAGACTAAATACATAATAATCTAATGAAGTTTAAGGAGCTAATATTACTTTTCTTACTGTTGCCATGGGCTTTAGATGAAGCCCATACTGAATTAAAGAAAAAACGTAGTTATTGCTTACAATTTTTCATATTGGATTAGATGCTGATATAAAAAACTACTGATAATGCTGTTCACTTTTTTACTAAGGAGATGGCATATTCAGTGTCAGAAAGTAAGAGATATTTTTAAAAATGCTATTCATGAACAAATTATTTTCTATTTGAATTATATTTTTACTTTCAATATTATTGGTTTGATTTACCCTCTCTGGTAACCAGCTACTCCAGACTTTGTAGAGATTTTCTGTTTTAATTAGAGGTGTTGTTGGTGACTCCATGTCAAAAGTTGTATTGAGGAGTTTTAGAGGGGATTAAATCTTTGTTATGCAGAAAAAAATAATGTGCAAATGTGATGATGCTACAACATGCTTAGAGCGTTAGTTTTCTGAAAAGGTACAAGTAAACCTTTTCAGTAATTAAAAATGTCTTCTTTTTGAAATGTAGGTCTTGTCTCCTGAGGAAAGTTTTTTTAGCATAAACTGCCTGGCTTCCACACACAAATAATCTGTTGTTTTGCTTTCTGTTGCATCTTATCTCATTATAATTAACCCACTATGGGAGCATTATAACTATTTGAGAATGAGTTATAGCATGATAAGGTTTGTGTGGATGTATCCCCATTGCAAATACTACTTCAGGTAGTCCTCCCACTGCTATCCCCCGCTGCATTGCTTGGCATCTGGATGGCCTGTCTGGTTACCTATGCACTCTCCACAATCTGGGGTCATCTTGAACTTTCCCTCTTTAAACCCTGGCACATATCTGAGTGCATTTGTTAGTGATTCCATCTTGTGGGAAGTCCACAGGCCCTGAGTCCATTACAGGCACAATGCCTGTGCTTCTGTGTGGTCTCATCAGGAGATCCTGGACTTCCTTGCCTTTGGGGAGAGGCGCATGTTCAGTCTCATCTTTCTTGTAGTCACCAGAACCCCAAGATCTGCTAGCAGCTATTGGAGCAAATGCAGGAGACGAGGTACTTCTAAGACATGAGTCAGTGCTGTACCAAAGCCAAGGAGCTGAGGCAGAATTACAAAAACACCAAAGACAAAACCAAGACCTCCAACAATCTCAGTACCTGTGCATGCTAGCAGGAGTTGGACCAGATTTTGTCTGAAATGCCACCACACAACCCTATATATGATGAACATTTTGCCAATGGCCTGCAGCACTGAAAACACACAGGCAGCCACAGACTCAAACAGGAGGAAATTTCCTTAGTTAGCCAAGATCTCTTCAGTATGTTATAGAGCCAGCCAGGAACCAGCTGCAGATGCCCCCCCGAGACCCAGAGTGACAGCACAGCTGAGAGGACCACATAAAGGGCTGTATTACAACTATCTATTCCATTTGTGTCTGCCTAGGGGCATCTGGAAACCTTTCTTCTGGTATTGGCTACATGTTGCCATGGCTGGTGGATATTGCTACGGCAGAAGGCAGATGTGTGCATCCCTGTGCAGTGCCTGTAGCCTCAACATGGTGCCCAGGCCAGAAAATTTAACAGTTAAAAGTGGCTTTTTCTCCAATAAATATTTAATCCCACACCCAAACATACTGATCCCCTCCCCTTCCCCATGCTGCTTGATGTTCCCTACCCCTCAACTGCCTCTGCCTCCCCTTTCCCTGCCTCCGGCTATATGGCACCATGCAAGTTTGGCAGCAACACAACAGAGATAAAAAATTAAAAGACAAATTCATTGCATCCAAGGCAATTTTATTGTAGCAAAAGAAAAAGCAAGAAATACACCAGTAGTAAATTCACCTACGACCACAATTTGGTCATTGCCCTGAACTTTTATAAATATTAAGATTTTCGTACATGTAAAGTTAAACCAGGTAAACTGGGCACTTGAGATTAAAAAGGTTCTTTTAAGCATTTCATGTTGCATAGACTCTATAAGGCATTCACAGTTGCAAGGGTTAAAAAGGCTTTTCAACAAGCACTCATTTGTTGCAGTACATTGCATTTGTAAACTCATTACAGGCCACGCATCGCAGCTGCAAAAATCTGTTTATTTGTAGCACACTTTGTGCTGATCAGCTGGTATTATAAACTAGAATGTTAGTCAAAGATAGTAATCGAGTTTGGCATGCACATTACAAGGCAATGTTGCCTTCATGGGGCTGTCCATATAGGTAGCATTTGCCTTCCATTCCAGCAACAGCTTGAGGGGCACCATTCTGGCATGTATCAATGCATCACATTGTGACGGGTTGGACCCCCCTTCGAGGGCGCCACCTGATGTACTGGGGTTTCACTGAGCCTGCCTGCTCCACTAGCCTGGGCTCCCTCTCCCTGTTTTGCTGAATCAGGCTCCCCAGCTTCTGGCAGCACACACACACAAGTAGGGACGCACAAGCTGTAGAATCACACAGAGTCTGCAAGCAGCTCTCTATGGGAAGACTCAGCTAAGAAATTGCCCAGCACTCAAATGCAGCTCCCCTCTGGAAAGTTCACCCAAAATAATATTGTCTTGCTCTGTAGAGAAATTTATACGACGTAAACTCATATATTCACCCTCAATGTGGAGGGAGATATGCACAACTTCTTGCCCCTCAGTTATAAATTGCACAAACTGGGTTTTATAATAAACAAAAACAAGTTTATTAACTACAAAAGGCAGATTTTAAGCAAACAGAACAAAGCAAATTACTAAGCAAATAAAACAAAACACGCATACTAAGCGTAAGATCTTAAAGAGACTGGTTTCAAGAAGTAATTTCTCACGCTAAATGCTGCTTTTGGGCAGGATGTAGAAATTCTTGAAGGTTAGCTACCCTGCTTGTAGCTTAAATCTTCAGACACCATATTCACTGACCAGATCCCTCTTCCAGCCTGGGCTCAACTCTTCTCCCTCTGTGTCTTTGTTTCTCAGATCTTTCCAGCATTTGCGGGGGGATTCAGTGAAGAGTAAACCAAGATCAACATACTCCCCAGCTTTAAATAGAATTTACATAAGGCGGGAACCTTTTGTTTCCCAGTCTTGACCTCCCCCTCCTTTTAGTGTCAAAGCGATGTCCCAGGACACTTATCAGGAAGGAGAGAGATTAGTATCTTTAAAGTCTTATTGTTTCTTCCTAATGGCCCATCAAGGCTGATGGCCTGCTGTCTGGTGGGTGTTTCCCAAGTACACACACAGTTGTAATTGTTACCTAGATAACTTTAATTGTTACCTAGATAACTAACTTTAGATACAGAAATGATATATGCATGACAATTGGATAATCACATTCAGTAAATCAGAACCTTTCCAATGATATCTCACAATACCCATCTTGCATAAAACATATTCATAACATAACAATATTTCTATGAATAATATGGAGTGTGACATCACACACATATTCCCAGTTGTCCCTTTACTTTTCTGAACCAGACTCATCTCTGCTTCTTGGGGACACACCTCAAGGTAATATCCTCCAGTGTAAGGACAGCTATAGCAGGGGTATACATGCAATTACTAGCCTGTTTCTTGGGAATTCACCTACACAAAAATTTATAATGGTAATTTAAAGAGTACTGGTACACCATGGTGCAAGGAGTACATTGGAGGGGAAATAACTTTTAAAAAGTCTTACTATTTCCAAGTGCGCCCCAGACTGGGTAGAGCACAACACAATGAAATTCCAAAAGTGAGAAAATTTTGGAAAGGAGTAACATTTCATCATTGTTGGCATGATGATTATAATATTGTTACAGTAACTACTTGTCTAGTTTCTTTGGTCTGTTAGCATGGCATGGCCCACCAGGAAAGGAGTGTGTATCCGTAGCTGAGAGCTGAAGAAAGAGAAAGAGGATGAGGAAGAAGATGTTTAAAGATCTTATGAATGGACCTCAACAGAGACAAAAACCCCCTCAGAAAAATGGAAGGAAGGATTCATGCAGCAGGACAAGAGAGAGAAAAGTACAAGGAACATGCCAAGAAGTTGTCATGGGAGCACATGGACCAATGGGACAGAGAAAGGGACGTGCAAGAATAGATGTTGGACATGATACATAAGCAGGTAGGTTTCCAGGAGAATGCTTTTTCTGTTGTGCTCATGTTAACACCCCACCCTAACGTTGCCATGCAGAATGCTGAGAACACAGGTGTGATGGGTTGGATCACAGAAACCCCCCTGGGAGCTGCCACCTGATGTGCCAAGACTACCTCTGCTCCTGTTTTCCCTGCCAGCTCAGGACTCCAGCACCCTGTCTTGCTGAGCCAGACACTCCTGTCTGCTCCAACAAAGACCCAGGGTCTGAATTACTTGCCCCAAAGCTGCAGGTTTACCTGAAAACAGTTCACAGAAGTGTGCTTGTCTTTAGCACTCAGATGCCCAACTCCCAATGGGGTCTAAACCCAAATAAATCCGTTTGACCCTGTATAAAGCTTGTACAGGGTAAACTCATAAATTGTTTGCCCTCTATAACACTGATAGAGAGATACGCACAGTTGTTTGCTCCCCCAGGTATTAATACATACTCTGAGTTAATTAATAAGTAAAAAGTGATTTTATTAAATACAGAAAGTAGGATTTAAGTGGTTCCAAGTAGTAACAGACAGAACAAAGTAAGTCACCAAACAAAATAAAATAAAATGCGCAAATCTATGTCTAATCAAACTGAATACAGATAAGAACCTCACCAGTTCCAGAATGCTCCCTTTTACAGACTAATCTCCTTTTAGCCTGGGTCCAGCAATTACTCACACCCCCTGTAGTTACTGTCCTTTGTTCCAGTTTCCTTCAAATATCCTGGGGGGTGGAGAGGCTCCTTCTTTAGCCAGCTGAAGACCCCATGGAGGGGTCTCTCTTGGGTTTAAATAGACTTTCTCTTGTGGGTGGAGACCCCCCTCCTCACTCCTATGCAAATCCAGCCCCGAGATGGACTTCTGGAGTCACCTGGGCAAGTCACATGTCCATGCATGACTCACAGTCTTTACAGGCAGAAACCATTGTCCACATGGTATCTTGTATGTCTCCAGGAATGTGGATTGGAGCATTCCAAGATGCATTGTTCCCCAAGGGCTTCCTGATCAGGTACTTAACCTTGCGAATTCCTTCCTAAAGAAGCTGACCAAATGCCTCACAAAGCTTACTTAGAAATCAAGGAAGTATACAGCCAATATTCTTAACCTCAAGTACAAAATGATATATGTGTACAAATAGTATGAATAGATATAGTAGACCATAACCTTTACAGAGAGATGTTACATGGCACAGGCAGCACAAAACATATTCCAGTTATATCATATTCCCATAAAGCCTTATGGGAGGTACCGTCACAACAGGATACTGGAAGCCCCCTCCCTCAGCTGCAAGGGACAGACAGTTCCAATGCTATTCCACATGCCAAGACAAGAACAGCTATGCTCCCTCCCATGCATTTTTGTGACGCAATCCGCCCAAACACGTGTTCACTCCACACTTTGGCTATGTCTGCACTGTTATGGTTGTTTTAAAATGTGTACTGTCTTGTTATGTGTCATATCAATTTTTTTTCATTATTAACAGTTGCACTTGGCTGAGAAATTTAATTAAGGTACAACTCTCCTCTATAACATCCAATGCTAATATAATAAATTCTCAGAGAGTATGTATTACATTGTATTCATTTATATCATTACAATGTATTCTTTTTCCTTCCCTACACTCTCTTCTCGAATTACGAGTGTTTGCCTGTCCCTGATTTTCTGGCCTGTAGTAACATTTGATAGAAGCACTATCTCTGGCTGTACATAGCGTTTTGAAAGTCTCTCCACTTCCATCCTCTTTCTCCCCGCTCCTACCCCCCACTCCCCTGTTGGTGAGGATCTCTCCCTTGCTCTCACAGATGCCATGCAAACAAAACAAGCAACTATAACAAAAGGCAGATCTTTCTCAAAAGTCTCCAGCCTTGTCAAGAGGCATCTCTGTCTTCTTTTCAGTCTTCCAAATGCACAATTCACAGTCATTCCACAGCTACTCTTATCCAAGTGCCCAGTAAAAAGCTTCATATGATAGGGAAGCAGAGAGGAAACTGGGATCTCCCAGAATAATAGCTGGAACCCAACACTATTAATGTCCATATTGGTTTTGGAAGCAAATGTTCCATTTTTCATTGCATAAAAGAGCCTGGCATCATGGACTATTATAGACCACCCACATTCATGTTAATGTTAGTGAACTTGCCCCAGTGATCAACCAGAACTTGCAGTACCCTGGAGAAATAATCCTTTTCTGTTTATGAACTCTGAGGCCTGCTGGGGAAGAGAGGACAAAGAATAGGCACATGCGTCCTATCAATGGCCCCTATACAATCTGGGAACCCCAAGTATTAAAAGCTGTTAAGACCCCCTGTTGCCAAGATTTATGAAGTGGAGCAGCAGCAGCAGCCTCTCAAAAATGCACATCTCCAAGACAACAGCTCCAACAGTTGATTTACCAAGACTACGTTGGTTAACTACTGGCTGATAGAAATCAGGGCTGGCAATCTTCCAGATAGCAATGACCTCTTGCTTCTTCACATGTTAGTGGGATGACTCTGCAGCTCTGGGTTGAGCTCTGTGCAGATTTCCAGTGGCCTTCACCATCTTGAAGTTCTGCAACCACTACTAATCATCCCAGGTCTGCAGCACTATCCTGTCCAGTTGTTGCTGGTTGGCCAGGCCCACTGCTGACGGTGCTCAACTGAGTGAAGTCAGTTCAGGAAAATATCATGCAGAAATAACTTCTCAGTTTCTTCCTCCTCCCTTAGCAATGTCCATGTAGCATCATGACAGCAGTGATCTTCCATTTCCTTCAAAGCCACCCAATTGTGTGATTGCCAATACATCTGGAGCAGCCTATTCATATTAATGATGGTCAGGAAGCTAGCGCTCAGCAGTGCTTCCTCTATTCTGCCTGACAGCAGTTTTAAAATTTATTTGAAATGGAAACAGCTTGAAAATACTTGCTGGCTAGCAAAACCCAGACAAATTTTGAGAAACCATGGAAGGAACCTTCAGACTTCAACTCCAAGTCCCAGTATTCCAGTAGGTTATGGAGGGTATCTAAGAATCCACCATGATAAACAACCCATAATGCATTCATCCTAGCAGCAGAACATTGCACCTGCCCAGAATGCTTTGCGCATATGATTCACCAGAAAAGTAGCTTAAGCCACATTAGACAAAACAATGTGGATTTACTCTTTTAGTTTGGTTATATCTCTAAAACTATGTAAAACTTTCCTGTGTAAACAAGGCTTTAGACTTAATTTTTTCCTTCAGATTCCTCTCGTTAAAAAAAATGGCTAGGTTCAAGCTAATGAATAGGGAAGGTCTGGCAGTGTGGCTCTAACTTGATACCTTAATTACTGATGTCCAAACTTTCTGATATTTAAATATTAAATATTTGAAAACGTATGTTTCTTTCATTGGAGAGTGCTTTTCTTTGGATTGATGGCAATAGAAAATGTAGACACCCTTTCAAACTTAATGGAGCTTTTCATTTGGCATTACAGAGTCTTTTGAGTGTGTTTTTGTAACTTGTAGAACAGTTTCTATGCATGTTTCCACTTTTACTGATCATAGTCATGGACTCAAGCTGACCAGGAGGTCTGGTGTAGCAAAGTTCCCCCCTTGTGCATCTCCACAGGTGCACAAATTGGTCAGAAGAGAAGCTCCTTTAGGAGGTGCACAGGAGTGGAGCTCTGGTGTCATGAATCACCTAAAGTCTGTAAGGAAGGAGCTCTCCATCAGCATTCCTCTTAAGGAGAGCAGAAACATTTCTGGAAAAGTTAAAACCTGGAACACTTATCACATTAATACATTCACAGCATTTTGATGGATTTCACCTACATTTATACAAAAATGTGTGTTATATAAGGTTGTGGCCTACTAAATATCAAATAGTTCGGTTTCTGTTTTGAAAAAATGTGTGTATATATGTGAAAGGTGGATTTATAATGGGATCCTTGCTTCATCCTTAATGTTGGAGAGAATAGTGTTCTCCATAATATCTGAATCTCTTTTTTTTCTACCTCACTATGATGGGTTCAGTCACAGAAACCCCCATGGGACTGTCACCTGATGTGCTGAGACTAACCCTGAGCCCATTTTCTCTGCCAGTTTGGGCCTCCAGAACCCGGCCTTGTTGAGCCAGACATGCCAGTCTGCTCCAACACAGACCCAGGGTCTGAACCACGCACCCCAAAGCTGCAGACTTAACTGAAAACACCTTAAGAAGTGCTCCTGTCTCCAGCACCCGGACACCCAGTTCCCAATGGGATCCAAACCCCAAATGAATCCGTTTTACTCTGTATAAAGCTTATACAGGGTAAACTCATAAATTGTCCGCCCTCTATAACACTGATAGGGATATGCACAGCTGTTTGCTCCCCCAGGTATTAATTACTTACTCTGGGTTAATTAATAAGCAAAAGTGATTATTAAGTATAAAAAGTAGGATTTAAGTGGTTCCAAGTAATGACAGACAGAACAAAGTAAGTTACCAAGCAAAATAAAACAAAACACACAGGTCTGAGCCTAATACATTTAAGAAACTGAATACAGGTAAATCTCACCCTCAGAGATGTTCCAATAAGCTTCTTTCACAGACTAGACTCCTTCCTAGTCTGGACCCAGTCCTTTCCCCCAGTACAGTCCTTGTTCCAGCTCAGGTAGCAGCTGGGGGATTTCTCATGACTGCAGCCTCCTTTGTTCTGTTCCACCCCCTTTTATAGCTTTGGCACAAGGCGGGAATCTTTTGTCTCTCTGGGTCCCCACCCCTCCTTCTAAATGGAAAAGCACCAGGTCTAAGATGGATTCCAGTACCAGGTGACATGGTCACATGTCCTGTGAGACCCCAAGCCTTCATTCTTCCTGGCCTGACTCACAGGAAGGCTTGCAAGTAAACAGAGCCATTTACAACTAACTGTCCTAGTTGATGGGAGCTATCAAGATTCCAAGCCACCATTAATGGCCCACACTTTGCATAACTACAATAGGAGCTCAGAGTTATATTTCATATTTCTAGTTTCAGATACAAGAATGATACATTTATACAAATAGGATGACCACACTCAGTAGACTATAAGCTTTGTAATGATACCTTACAAGAGACATTTGCATGAAGCATATTCCAGTTACATTATATTCACACTCATTAGCATATTTTCAGAAAATCATATGGAATGCAACATCACACTCACCAGTAAAAAAAGTAAAGTTTTTTTTCATATTCAGCAGAAGATGAAATTTTCAGTTATCAAATGTGAAAAGAGATGTTTATTTTTTCATACCTATAAATACATTCCAACTTCTTTGCCAAATATCATAAAACTCCAAATATGATTTAGCAATCCCGATGTACAGTGCTTGTGAATAACTTGTTTAGAGAAAATAAGAATTGATAAAAACAATGATTTATTCTCAGGAGTGTAAACAGTCATTTGAAATGCATCTACACATCAGATGATATGCTCCGTGGCCATTGCATCTGTACCTTATTCAGTCTTTTCACGCTTTTGTTTTCCCTCATATTTTTATGTTTAATACATTTTACAGTGTCCCTCAGTTTCTTTTATCTCATACGATTTTTCATTTCTTTTTTAGACTATTTCCCCTTTTGATGCAATTCATTATTTAGTTTCCTATGAATGGTTCTTTACCTATATTTTTTCCTTCAGAAGCTCTCCTTCAATTTAATATTATATTTTCATTTTTTTATTCAGGTTCATGCTTACCTCAGCTATCCCACCTCTCTTTTAACCACTCCCCATTGTATCAGTATCTCTTAACATCTTCCCTGGCTTTTTTTTTTCATTCTCACATCCTAATGTTTCTTCACAGAACAGGCACAGCACAAGCAGTGGAACTACAAGCATACCAACAGGCCTGACAACGTGTTTCAACTCATTTCTGGAGGAATCATCTCAAGGGACATGAGAACAATGTTGCCTCTGTGTCCATTCAATCCCTGGTCTTATATTTGGATTTCCAGCATGATTGACAATTTGTGCCCTATGTGGAAACCGGAACTGAGACCATAAAACTCATTTCACACACACCACCAAACAGCCATTACACAACGACTTTGGGTATTAACAACCTGTGTCAGACTAGAAGCCTTCACCCAGAAGTAGAAGAAAAAGGCTGCGTGCTACTGCTAATACCCTGAGCTACCTGGTCAGCAAACATTAATGGGTATCTTATGATCTGCAGGATGTGTTGTTACTTCTGTCCCTCCACATTACTGTAAGTGGTGATATGCTCGTGGTGTACCTCTCATCTGCTAAGCTCATTCTGTTGTGTTCTCTAATTCATTTCCTCAATTTACATATCAAATGTTACACTACAGATTGGAGAGGGGGTGGGGAGCAGATGAAGGTGACCAGGTTGTTCAAGGGGGTCTTAAAAGAGAATTGTCTGAATCTCCTGCCCCAAAGGTTAGCATTGAAAGGGTGCAGGAAGGAGAGGGAACACTCTAATGTTGAGCAATAGTTATTTTTAGTTTTTGTAAGTAAAAATTGAGAATGCCAGTGCCTAAGCAATAGGCTGCTAAGTCCCTCAAGGCTTTAAATTTAATTGCACTTGAAGTGGTAGAGGATCTCCACCTATATTACTCCAGATGAAGGTTTTACTAAAGATGTTTTGTTTAACATCTGGTCCAATTGCTGTTAGCAACCTCCTCTTCCCCCCCTTATTTCTGACTATCTTTTTAATTTTCCTCACTTTTCTCTCTTTCCTTCTATTTCTCTGTTGCTCACTGCTTTCCTGTTCTTTCACTTTCCAAAGTCTCAAGGAAGGGTCCAGTTACACTAGCCTATCTGGGCTGTGCTCCTGTACAGCCATACGTTTCCACTGGGAAACAGACAGTAAAGTGGAAGGACTACATGATCCTTGTTGGTTTCACAGCATTGCCACTGTTATTGTGGGATCAGGTGCCACTTTTGAAGGCTTAGCTGGGTTTGAAATGTTACCCCCAGAAGGAAAATAGTATATGTCATAGTATGTGCTTGTCTGCTCTCATGGCTAGGGCCGTTCCTACCCATACGCAAAGTATGCAGCTGCGTAGGGCACCAGGAAATTTGGGGCACCACATTTCCTGTTGCCCTACGCAGCTGCATGCTGCTTCAGCCTCTATTCTGCCTCTTCCCTGTGGCCCCCGGCTCCACTCACCTGAGGACTGCAGCAGAGTCGGGTCTGCACTCACTGGCGGCAGGAAGTGCAGCAACCTGGCCCCAGCTGCGCCACCGGTGAGTGCTGGGGGGAAGTTCCCCCCTGCCCACCAAGCCAGGCCCCCCCCCCCCCCCCCCGCCCCCCCCCCCCCCCCCCGCAGAGGCCTGACCCCCCGTTCTCCCATAGGGAGCTGCGTAGGGCCCCAGAATGGCTAGGGACAGCCCATATCATGGCTTATTCTACTCCTCTCTGTAAACCTTTTTTTAACTGATAAAAGTCAAATAGTATAATTTCTCTCTTAAATGGGGAGCAAACTGAGCTGTGTCCCACGCCTTTCTAATGGACATCTTCAAGTTTGCATTTAACTCTGTTTTCTATCCTCATAACTCTCAAACAGAAGGAGTGGAGGGAGTGGTCCATGGGATTTCCTAGCAATCCAATCTATGGGGAGCAATGTTTCTCAAGCTTCTCTTCCTGCTTTCAAGGGATGGCTGTTATTCATCAATGCCAATATCTTTGTAATTTGAGGCTGCCAAAATTACTACTACTTTTTAATTGTTGAAAACCATAGCATGTGGGATCATCATTCATGTATTCATCACAGATATTTATTCTTGAGTCATCTGGGAAGAATGTCACTACAGAATCTAAAAATACTGATTTTACTCTTAGGTAGCCTTGATATGGCTGCCTATTGCTGTCATTGAGATATTTTTTGTTGTATAGGCAGTTTTGTTTTCTCAGTTTGGTTTTTCTAATTTGGATGCATCGGTACTATATTGTCACACATCCTGAACACAGAGGTGGTCCATAGCATGTTGATGGGATGTATTCCAGTCTCATGAAGTGCACAAAGACTACGTCCCACTACCCTCTCTGGAGACTATTTCCAAAGAGAGTGAATGTAGCTCAGATGGAGAATAGGATCCATACAAATAAGAGACAAACAAGAAAAAAGTGAGAGGCATGGATCCTCAAGATTGCCCCGGCAAACTGGGGAGGCTCCATTGCTAGGCTGGTCAAAACACAAGGAAATGTAAGGTAGAGAAAATCCTGTCTTGTCTCTAATTTCTATAATACTTTCTGCTAGTTGCACTCACTCTGACCAGACCAATTTATAGGTAGATAAAGTTGTCTCATTCTCTGTTAGGGAACCCCCACCAGATTAGAGGTAATGGTATTTCCTGAGAAAGGAAGATCTTCAGTGGATTCTAGGACTGTATCTATTTGTCCACCAGCATAAGGAAGGGAGGACTCTACAGAGTAGGGGAAGGACTATGTTCTGGTGTAGATTTTCTTCCCAATCAACTCACTGAGAAAATAAAAAAGTCTTATAGATGTTTCATAATGAATTATTATTATTATTATTACAGATGGATTAATATCACATTAGTGCCCAAAGGCCTGAAACAGGATCCAGGGTCCCCTTGTGCTGAGTGCTCTATAAATGTCTCCAGTGTGCAAGAGACCAGATGATTCAACATTTGAAGAACTGGTAATATGGGGGTCTAGAAATTCAGTTGAGAAACCTGATTTGAAGGAGGATTGGATCCTTCTTGGTGTAGGATGTTTTGAGTAAGAACAAGAAAGCTCTTTTGAAAATTTATCACAAAGCCATAGATTGTAAGGCATGAACTTCTGGAGTCTGCGGCAACTTCTAGAATACTGTAATGAGACACTGTACCTCAAAGTAGCATCCTGTAATCTCCATATTCATAATTTGTACATGGTTGTAATATGTACATAATTTGTACATGGTTTAATACAAAGCATGCCATAAAACATACCATATAAAAGGTCATGATCTGCTGAAAGTCATTGTTCTGTCAAAATATGTATATCATTAGTGTGTATGAATTTGTGAGATTTATGCTACATGGCTGTTATTGAACTATGTTGTGAGTTTGGGAGATGCTCACTGTTAGCTCTCCAGTGACTAAAAAGGTGGTGACCCACACCCAGGCAGACATGAAATGACCATTGATCATCAGGGGAATTGTAAATAAGAGATTTACAATTTTGTAAGAGACAGTCCTGAAAGCACCACACAATGGGGATTGCTCAACTCTGTGACTCAACAAGGCCTACCAGGACATGCCTAGGCCAGTATCTGTCCAGAGACATGAAATGAGAGTATAAAATAAGGGACAGTGGCATCATGAGACCACCTCTCTCCTCCCCTACCTACTCTGAAGGCAACAAGAATGCGGGGAAGACAAAGACTTTGAACTGAGGAGACTGGTTCCAGGCTGAGAAGGAAATTCAACTCGTGTATTAACAATTGTGAGATGTTCTTCCAGTGGGATGAGAAAAACTGTTTGATTAAAATCTTGCTTAGTCTGAAAGTTCAGGATTTAGAATGCGTGTTTACTTTTTATTTTCTTAGATAACTATCTCTGACCTTTATGCCTACACTTAAAATCACTAAAATCTATCTTTTGTAGTTAATAAACTTATTTTAATGTTTTATCTTTACCAATGAATTTGTCTTAAGTGCTTGGAGAATCTGCTCAGATTGCAAAGGCTGGTGCATGTCCATTATCCTTTGATGAAGTGACAAACTAATGAGCTTGTATTGTTCAAGGGAAGGTCTTGAGCTGGGTAAGACAATATATTTCTGGAGTGCAAGGCTGGGGGCTTGGGGGATTTGCTGGTGTTTCCCTCTGTATAGTTCATGAGTGACTTGGAGAGCATTCATGCAATTTAGCTGGGTGTGTCTCTGTATGCTGGTGGCTGAGTGATAATAGCACTTGGACAGGTTTTCTGCTTGTCACTAGAAAAGCATTGTGAGAGACAGCCCAGGCTGCAGAGTTAAGGGGACACAGGGGTCCCACAGGTCCAGGTTGTACCCCAGGAATCCCATCACAGCTGTATAAATAGTAAAACACATGAATGCCCTCCAACCAGAAGGAATATATTGTATGAGGCTTACCATGAGCTTGGAAAAATCTGATAATATTCCAAAGGGAGGAAATGATGACCACATGACCAGGTGATGTGAGGAGAGGGAATGGAGGGAAGAGACAAGAAAGAAGGCCACCTTCAGCTCTTATGAATAGCAGAAATGCTCAGATGAAATATCTTGCATGAGAAAAGGAAATGTGTTCCATCTGGAAGTGAAGCCTCAGAATATATTTGATTAAATCATCCAGGTTTAAGATCCTCTTGAAGGATAGACAGTATCTTGAATAACCCTTACACGACGTGATTTGAGAATGGATCAGAACAATAGCTACTTGGGATAGGAGATTCCGGATCCTCTGTAGAAAGGCTAATCTCTTGTTTGGGCTGAATAGTTGAACAGAACTTACAAAATAAGGGGAAAGGAGAGAGAAAAATTTAATGGAGTAGGCATCTTGAATAATCTACAGTTGGCTGTTGATTTGAGTAATAGCAGTACAGGTGTGAGAAAACGTATGTATGGCTAACAGTGCTGGGCTGGCAACTCTTCGTTTTTATTTTTTATTCATCTGACTAGAAGAGAAAAATGCTTTATCCCTTTGGCTTCAAGAGTAACTTCTCCTTTGGCTCCTCAGGAAGTTGTCCTTTCTTGCTTTCTTATTGGCATTGCCCAAATAATCTCTAAAAATTTTCTAGCTATTAAAGGGAGTTTTAGAAAAATGACTCTTGACGATTGAGTCATTTCCCGAGGCTTTTCACCAGAATTTCCTTCTTGTGAGACTGGAATAAAGGAGACTGTAGGATGGAAAACAGGTAATATCACTTACAAAATCATACATGGAAAAAAAGATGATTCAAAACACTTTTGTACTTGCTTATCTTAAAGTTTGAATGTGAGAGAAGAGAAAATCTTTCAGATTCAGAATAAGGAAGTTCTTACTGAGACTGTAGCAGACATGGATTCACCAAAACATCACAGAGGCACTTTTGAGATTATACTCCATGATTAACTGTTTTCTTGGTTAGCTGAGCAATAGAAGCATCTACCTTAGGGAAAGTTGAATATTATTCTATGGTATCTTTTTAGATTTTATAACAGCTTTTGCCAAGTGTTGCAGGTAGCTATTTTTTGCTGGTGATGAGACCATTCCCAGGCCACAATTTGGAAAACCAAGTGTATCTTTGAGATTTTTATTTAAAAGGCCCATTAGAGGATTCCTTATATATGTTTTTTGTAATATTTTCAATTAAACTGGCATTTGTCTTCCTAAACAGTCTTGATGTACTGTCAAAATCAGAACCTGATGGGAAAGAGGATGAAGATAAGGCACAAGAGGTGGGTTATTATTTTTTTCAGAAAAAAATAGGGTAGATTTCTTTTAATGTTGTGGAAGCAGAGAAGGAACTGACAGGAAGGAACTGCAATGCATGACAGTTTGTTAGCAAGAGTCAGGCTAACTGTAACCCTAATAACGCGAGATTTGTAGAAGCGAGGATTGTGTGAGGCGAGTGGGAAAGAACTGCGTGAGAAGTTGTTGCGACCTTGTGTAGAAAAGATTGTATGTAGGCTAGAGTCAAAACAAGTGAGAAAAATAAGATATCAAGATGGCCTATGTATAAACAAAATGCAGCTGTTGCTTATTGTTGTCTGTAATGAAAGGTATAAAGGTTTGCTGTAATTGTTTACCTGTAGAGAGAGACCTGCTTAGCTCTCTCCCTCCGCGCAATTGTGAGAGAAAATAAAGTATCTGACTTGCTGTACCCAAACAAAAAGTGAGAACTCTGTTATTCTCCGACAATGTTTTGTAACTAGTTTCTTGGATTTCTTAGAGGCTGTAGTATGCTCACTTTTAGCCTTGCATTTGTGAAGAGTAGACAAGGTCTGAAGAATAATAAACTTTAGGAGGTACAGCAGAGGGGGATTTTAATCCTAGAATTGATAGTAAAAGGGACAACCTCGGTTAAAGCAATGGAGATCTATTGAAATAGTCCAATGTTCCAGGTCTGAGATGCATGAAGGAATTATCAGGTAAAGTATCTGAATGAAAATCACAGGGGTCAGATCCAGAAATTGTAACAGAGAGGCCTGGATAAATTAATGAGCAGAGGTAAACATTTTTCAGTGAATAGTTAGTTTGCCAAAATATGTGGGTTTGGTCAACTGAAACAGTCTGTGAATCTAGACAGACAAACTAAATAGATTTGGGTGGAAAAATGGTGGTGGTGGCATGGGAAACATTTAATTTCAATATTTTCTAAATGTAACATTTCAACTTTTCATTTTGAAATTAGTTTTCATTTAAAATTTTGTCAAGATTTAACTATAAGACACACAAAAAGTTGTTTCAGGTCAAATGAAATGTTTTATTTCATTACATCATCTCAAATTTTTCATTTTGGGAGTGTTGTTAATCTTTTTTGTTTTTTACTTCAGCCAGAAAAAACTAAAAATTGTTATTTCAGGTTGACCAGGAGCAATATTTTTTCAGATTTTTTTTTGGTTTGGTCTCTGAACGGAAAGCTCACTTACTTACGCAGCTCTATTAGAGAGCACAAACACTGAATCAGACAGTCTGGTGAGAAGGTTTTACAGAGATTTCACAAACAGATCAAGCTCTGCCTTGAAAAATATTAGCAACGTTTTGTTCAATCATGATGTGGAAGATTTTTTGCTACTGTGGAGAACTGGTCAAAGTGCTCTGATTTACTACAGAACAGTTGTCGGCAGGAGGCAGTTTGCTTAAGTCCTGCTGCAGGTGTTTCACAGAGCTGCTTTCATGCTTTACATATATGAATGCAACCCAGTACAATAGCTGCTACCTCGAGATTGATAGATGCACCATGACTGAGAGTGCTATTTTTAATCACTGTTTCAATGATGATTACAGGCTTCTCGGAGTGTTTCTTCTTACAGCAGTCATTCATCCCTCTTTCTTCCCTTTCACAAGCCACTCAGATGCTGTCTAATGTGACCTTTCTACTCTCATTTCATCTTGCTTTTTGGAAGCACATTTTAAAAATGTATCGGGTGCTTCATAACAAATATGACCTATCTTGTGACTACATTGGGACAGGTAGTGTTGCTCTTAGTATCTATAAGAGTTTATTTCCAGTAGTACTGTGAAAACAACTGCACAGTCATTTAATTCTGCCTCAAGTCAGTCTTGGTATGTTTTTCAATTTGCTTTAATAAAGGGAGGAAGGGAAGTTGAGCTCTTAGGTTTGTTCTTTTTGATTTCCAGAAGGATGGGAACTTTTGTCAACACTTTTTATTATTCAAGAGGTCTTTTAGGGATACTAGATTTTGGTTTATCTACTCATTGAAGGAATAGCTTTTATATTTGTTTTTTATTCATAAGTTTTTTATGTTGATAGATAATAAGCTTTGGCAATTGTCTGAGGAGATGAGACTCATAAATGCAAAAATGTTTTCAGTTGGTGGTATTTAGCTTTATTATTACATTTTTACTTAGTAACATCAAATAATGATGATCACATGCTAGTGATCCCAGAGGGCCTCAGGTAAGCCAACAACATCTTTTCATAAAAGTTATGCTAAAGAGGCTTACCCAAAATTCAAATGGAGGGCTGTGTGTATCTTCTGTTCTTTACAGAAAGTATAGCAGAGGTGATGGATCATTAACATGTACATATCTGAGGGCTCCCATTCTGCTATGATCCAACAGGTGGCAGTGCTTCCAGGAATTTCTAGAGATTTTCCTTCAGGGGTCCTATGTTAGGTATGGTTGTCCCTCTGCCTGAAAAAAAGGCAGAAGAACAAGCCATCATAAAACATAAGGGATTTCTTAGTGTTTATTTTCATTAAACTAATTTGTATAGGAGAAAATGGCAATTTTTTTTGGTTGTCAAATGGGATTGCTATCTGAAGTATTTTTTTTAGCAAATATGTATAGATGCAAAACACGGCTGCTACTCTGAAACCTTTAAAATCAGAGTCACTTTTTAAGTGCATCCACCGTACACTCTAGACATCAATTTGTTTATAGGGAATGTCTTAATAGTTTTGCATTCAGTTTCCAGAAACAGCATCCGCTAGCTTCAGAAATTAAAACCCACAATGAAGATATATGAGCAGAAGAAGGGCAGTCTGTGATGGAATTTATGGCCCATATTCTGCCCTTAGTTATATTTCTGTTATTCCAGAATGAAGTCAATAGCTACTTTGGAATCAAATCAGTGTAAGAAAGGGCAGAATTTGGCCAGATATGTTTAAAACTTTTAACCTTTTAGTTAATCTGCATCTTAGAATATAAGTGTTAATGATAATGGAGTGTAAATGATACCAGTTTTGGTATATCTGACTGAATAAACAAGATTCTTGCTGATGATAGGAGGCTCAGAAATGCCAACATAAAAAGAAATACTTCTACAACATAACTGGCAGTTTATACGTATCAAGAAATGGTTCTTACCCTGCAAGATTTCAGAATGCTGCATTGAGTAGAATAAACAAAGCATTCTTCCAAAACAATAATGTTTATTAGGTACTTTTTACTTAATTTATTAAAGCTTGCTGTAAAAAATATCATTGCCTCTGATTAGATTGGTACAAGCATTTATCTCTAGCTACTACAGTTCAGGAGTGGCCAAAATGAAAATCTGGGTCGTTATACTGTCTTCTTATGCTCATAGGCCTGATTCCAGCAAATCAGTTAAGCTTTGAGTAGTTCCACTCAAGTCTATTTAATAAGTGGAACTACTCTCGTTTAAAGATAAACAGGTGCTTAAGTGCTCCATCAATGGCTATTAGCCAGGATGGGCAGGGCTGGTGTCCCTAGCCTGTTTGCCGGAAGCTGGGAATGGGTGACTGGGATAGGTTTCAGAGTAGCAGCCGTGTTAGTCTGTATCCGCAAGAAGAAAAGGAGTACTTGTGGCACCTTAGAGACTAACAAATTTATTAGAGCATAAGCTTTCGTGGGCTACAGCCCACTTCTTTGGATGCATATAGAGTGGAACATATATTGAGGAGATATATATAGTGTGACAAACTTCCTCCTCTATCTTGGTGGGTCCTGCGCTTATTGGCGGATTTTCTTGCCTCGGAGATTCACCATGTGGGTTGGGGAACAGCCCAGAGACCTTCCCCTCTGGAAGAACCCACAGTCCAGGTCAATTGGGAGGTTTGGGGGGAACCCGGGCCCGCCCTCTACTCTGGGTTCCAGCCCAGGGCCCTGTGGACTGCAGCTGTCTATAGTGCCTCCTGTAACAGCTGCATGACAGCTACAACTCCCTGGGCTACTTCCCCATGGCCTCCTCCAAACACCTTCCTTAGTCTCACCACAGGACCTTCCTCCTGGTGTCTGATAACGCTTGTGCTCCTCAGTCCTCCAGCGGCACATCCTCTCACTCTCAGCTCCTTGTGGCTCTTGTTCCCAGCTCCTCACACTCACACTCACACCACACACTGAAGTGAGCTCCTTTTTAAAGCCCAGGTGCCCTGATTAGCCTGCCTTAATTGATTTTAGCAGCTTTTTCTTAATTGACTCCAGGTGTCCTAATTAGCCTGCCTGCCTTAACTGGTTCTAGCAGGTTCCTGATTACTCTAGTGCAGCCCCTGCTCTGGTCACTCAGGGAACAGAAAACTACTCACCCAGTGACCAGTATATTTGCCCTCTACCAGACTCCTGTATCCCACTGGTCTGGGTCTGTCACATATCCCTCCCCCCTGCTCAACGCCGAGGTGTTGGGCAGCTTGGGATGCCAGACAGTGCACACATGACAAGCCATCGGCGTTGCCATGACGGCTCCTTGCTCTGGGTTGCACACGGAACTGGAAAGGTTGGAGGGATAAGAACCATCTGGTCACCCTTGTGTTCTTCTCCTTGTTCCGCTGCATCCATTGAAGAGGGGCATGGTCAGTCACGAGGACAAATCTGCGCCCGAGCAGGTAGTAGCGCAATGTTTCCATGGCCCATTTTACAGCGAGGCATTCTCTCTCCACCACTGCATATTTTTGTTCCCTTGGAAGGAGTTTCCAACTGAGGTATAAAATTGGGTGTTCTTCCTCCCTGACCATCTGTGATAGAATGGCCCCCAACCCTACTTCCGATGCATCCGTCTGCAGGATAAACTCCTTGGGGAAATCAGGGGCTATCAGTACAGGGTTACTGCAGAGGGCAGTCCATAGGTCTGTGAATGCTTCCTCTGCTGCGTCAGACCATCTCACCAGATCAGGTCCACGGGCTTTCACTAGGTCTGTCAGGGGGCTTGCCCTTGTGGCAAAGTGGGGAATAAATCATTGGTAATACCCCACCACACCTAGGAATGCCCGGACTTGTTTCTTGTGACTTGGTTGGGGCCAATTTTGGATGGCCTCTAACTTGTTCACTTGGGGTTTTACCAAACCTTTTCCCACAATGTAGCCAAGATATTTGGCCTCTGTAAACCCTACAGCGCACTTGGCAGGGTTTGCTGTAAGGCCAGCTCGCCTGAAGGTATCGAGGACTGCCTCTACCTTCTCCAGGTGGGTTTCCCAGTCTGGGGTATGAATGACCACATCGTCCAAGTAGGCAGCAGCATAACTGTTATGCGGGCGTAATAACTTGTCCATGAGGCGCTGGAAGGTAGCTGGGGCCCCATGTAGTCCAAAAGGGAGGACAGTATATTGAAAAAGACCCTCTGGTGTAGAGAACACAGTCTTTTCCTTTGTGTCTTCTGCAAGGGGAATCTGCCAGTACCCCTTTGTCAAGTCTAGGGTAGTCAAGTACCGGGCATTACCCAGACGGTCCACTAGCTCATCTATGCGAGGTATGGGTACGCGTCGAACTGGGATACTTCGTTTAGTCGCCGGAAGTCGTTGCAAAATCTTGTGGTGCCATCAGGTTTGGGCACCAGCACGATTGGGCTGGACCACTGACTGTGGGATTCTTCGATGATCCCCAACTCCAGCATTTTTTTTACTTCTGCTTTTATTTCCTCCCTTTTTGCCGCTGGCACCCGATAGGGCCTCATTGTTACTCTGGCCCCAGGGTTCGTGACGATGTGGTGATATGTCTTGGTTGTTCGACCCGGTTTTGTCGAGAACACATCTTGGTTCCGGAAGATCATCTCAGACACCTCATTCTTCTGGTCCGGTGTTAAAGGTTGGGAGACACCCTCACCTGTTTGGAAGGCTTGTTTTCCTGGGTTAGGTCTTTTTGGACCGTTGTGCATGCCTCTTGTGCATGCCAGGGTTTCAGAAGGTTAATGTGATAAATCTGTTCTTGTTTTCTGCGTCCTGGCTGCCGCACTTTGTAGGTTACTTCCCCCACAGGTTCAACCACTTCATAGGGCCCCTGCCATTGGGCCAGAAGCTTGCTTTCTGCCGTGGGTACCAACACCATAACCCGATCCCCTGGTTGGAACTGTCGCACTTTTGACTGGCGATTGTAATGGGTTCGCTGGGCCTCCTGTGCCTTCTCCAAATGTTCGCGTACAATAGGGGTTTTGTTTTCCTGGTATCTCCACTCGTGATACCGCTGGGCCCGCACTGCTGTCGTTACCCCAGATCTGGCCAGGATCTCTGCTTTCAGCTGGGGGTAGTCTGCCGCAGCCTCTTCGGACAGATCATAATAGGCCTTCTGGGCCTCCCCACACAGGAATGGGGCGAGGATGCCAGACCACTGATCTCGAGGCCAAGCCTCCCGTAGGGCTGTCCTCTCAAAGGCCTCTTCCAACTGTCCTCTCAAAGGCCTCTTCCAGCTCAGCAGTCTCTCGTTGGAGTCTATTTTTGAAGTTTTTCTGTTGTAAAATAGCCATCCGCAGGTCTGTCATTGAATGACCAGACAGGTTAAAGTGTTCTCCCACTGGTTTTTGAGTATGATGATTCCTGATGTCAGATTTGTGTCCATTAATTCTTTTGCGTAGAGACTGTCCGGTTTGGCCAATGTACATGGCAGAGGGGCATTGCTGGCACATGATGGCATATATCAATGTGGGAGACTGCTGAGCTGGAATTGATATGCAAACTAGATACAATCAACTTAGGATTGAATAAGGACTGGGAATGGCTGAGCCATTACAAACATTGAATCTATCTCCCCTTGTAAGTATTCTCACACTTCTTATCAAACTGTCTGTACTGGGCTATCTTGATTATCACTTCAGAAGTTTTTTTTCTCTTACTTAATTGGCCTCTCAGAGTTGGTAAGACAACTCTCACCTGTTCATGCTCTCTGTATGTGTGTATATATATCTCCTCAATATATGTTCCACTCTATATGCATCCGAAGAAGTGGACTGGGATAGATCACTTGATGATTACCTATTCTGTTCATTCCCTCTGAAGCACCTGGCATTGGCCACTGTCTGAAGACAGGATATTGGGCTAGATGGACCTTTGGTCTGACCCAGTATGGCCGTTCTCATGTTCTTTTCTGGATGGGGCCCTAATGGAGGTTGGGAAAATATTCTGTAATGATTAGTATTTTTACATACATGACTCTTTTCATACCAGGTGCACCACGGTGGGGATCACAATCACCTATTTCTGTTTATTTCTATCTTTGCTGCATATTATTAGGGGTAGAGGCAGGTTAACCAAAATGTAATGAAGTGTTTTATGTCAAATGATACCGTGGGGTCATGGGCAAGCAGGCAAAAAGTCACCAGCCTGAGGCAATACGATGTATCAGCAAAACAGAGAAGCAGACTTTACACAGTAGTGACCCAGAACTTAAATTTTAATCACTGTATGTAGTTACTCACATATCAAAAATATTATCTTTGAAATAATTGTGGCCCTATAGGACAAGGAACAGTGATAGATGTCTTAATTTTATCCTGCAGTCAGTCTTAGAGTTCTTGTACTTTGCTAATAAAGGGCACAGAGGGGGTAGTGGACATTGATTGGTTTAGTTTTTTTGTTTTTCATTAGTGTTTGTTTTTATTATCACATAGATAGATAGATAGATAGATAGATAGATAGATAGATAGATAGATAGATAGATAAAGAACCCCCATATGTTAAGTTGGAAATTGGATGTTCATCTTTTAGCCCCCTAGCCTTAGATCATGAAGACAATTAATTCACTGAGGGAGACGTATATTGTTTAGAATTTGCAAATGATTGTTACTGATAAAACATGTTACCAACAAGGTTAGCACTAGTATCAGTCAGGAAGGTTTGAAGCCAGTCTATAAACTCATTTGGAAAAAATCAGAAAATTATCTGAACTGAATTTCTCTGCACACCTGAAAAGTCTACATATACCCTGTCTTCCCTAGTCCTTTAATATTTGCTTCATCAAGTGGTATCTGAGACAAGACTACACAGGAGATGCCTTTCACGTGGTAATAGCTGATAGATATCTAGTTCAAATTTAGCAAAGAAATGAATCAAGGGAAACATCTGCTTTGCCTATAATCTGCTAGGTGTTACAAAATTATAGCCATGCAAATTATTTTTATTCTGTATCTTTTCCATTAACTGTAGTCTGTTGGGATTAGTGTGTGATTTTCACACTAACAACATTACATTTGCTTAGTTAACAATGTAGCTTAATTTTTAAAAGTCATTACATGTTTAAGCTATTTGCTTTACAAAATTCTACGAAGGCTTCCTGAAAAGTGATATTAAATAGATAAATAAAAAAATCAAGGCTAGATCCTTTGCTGGTGTAAATTAGTGTAGTGCCACTGAAGTCAGTAAAATTTCTAGTGCAGAAAGAATATTTTCTAACAGCTAAACGCTTTGGGCTAGTATGTAAAGTGGGCTACACACATGCTCAGAGGCACAAGGGGGATTAAGACCTGCACTTAACCCCAGCACAAGCTATCTAGAACTCACAGATTATCTCTTCTATTTCAAAGGGTCCATAGATTTCAGGATCTAGGAGATCCCATTTTCCAGTTAGAGAAAATTAGGTCATCTCGACCCTGGCAGATCAGAGAAACCTCCAGGTGAGCACGCCCAAGGAAATCTGGGTTGATCAGTGGGTCATAACTAGATCTCATAGAATAGCTCAACATTTCCATTAAGATTTGCTTGAATAACACAGTGAATCTACTTTGGCTGGGTTTTCAGTCCTTTGTGTTTACTTTCTGTGCATATTGCAGTGAATGAAATTAATAGTAGGATTGTTTGCAAAAACAGATCATTTAAAGCATTTATTAGAGAACATTCACACAAAGCAAATTTTGAACTTGAAAATATGAATAGTCACAATAGAAATCTGATTTTAAGAGTTTCTTTCAACTAGTCCTGGAACAGAAACATACAATTTCCAATGGTATGTCTCTAAAACAGCTCAATATTTGAATTTTGAATACCTGCAATTGTGAACAATCTGTAGACCTAGAGTTATTTAGAGAAATTATTTCATGAAATATTTCAAATAGTGAATACATCTGAGAAAATAGAAAGATTCTCCTGACTAATTCACATACAAAAACTGAGGTAAAATTAATTGAATACATTATTCACTATGGATTATTTGCAAAGCTTTAGTCAGAGTCACCACCAGAGTGCTAAGCTTGTGAGCTTAGTTAAACTAACAGTATATTACAGCAAAAGTAGTTTCATTCAGAATAGCAAATGCACATACATTTCCTCAAATTCAGATTACTTATTTTTTAGAGCTGTCTGAATATTAATTGACTATTTTTTGTCAATTTTTTCTTTTTTGTTGTTGAATAATTCTGTCATTATTGTTGCCACTGGCAAAAGTGTGCTGGATGATGTACAGTACAAATAGAAACACAAAAACCTGGCCCCAAAGAGTTTATTGTAAGAATTTTTTTGTTAGGTTTCCAGCAGCTCATAAAAATATAAGTGACAAGGTGATCATTTATGGACAATATGACCATTGTTGCCTACCCAAACAAATTGGGACAAAGCAGAAGCAGTAACATATTCGTCTTGTCAGTGGGCAGAACAACTTGTCTTGGAAAGTTGTTCATTTAGCAAGAAGCCTTAATTTATAACCTACAAGACTGAGCAGAAGTGCTTCTGGAGACGGATCACTTAATTTCCAGTAAAGCTAACAAGCTTCTGGTGTTGGGCAGATGCTACAATTAGAAAGAACCTGGAGTGAGGCAGGCAGCCTCTATTCTGGGGAAGCACTAGTTTCACTATAGTTTTCCCCTTCATTCCTCAAATTTAATTAATGAAAATGTGAAAGCCCAAACTACAGACTAATGTGATAGCTCCTTGTGAGGGAGTTGTGTATCCCACCATATACTTTGTCCCACATGAAAGAAAGCCTTGTGCACTATTTGTTTTAAGATATGCTCAGAAGGAAGGAGGAAACTTGTTTTTAGCAATGGGAGCTCAGTTTGGACTTTAGTACTTATAGGCAGAGTTATGCCTCTTCTTCATTTGCTGCCTCCATTAAGGAACTATGAGAAAGAAGCTCCTCCTTCTTTCTGTGATGCATGTCGGGAGTTGCAAGTCAGTACACCTGGGTTGCAAAGCATTAAAAAAGAATATACATGAGCAGTTTGTACTTCAGTGCTTGGTTTTTTTTTCATATTCAGAGTTCAAGTAGATGCCTCTGAAGATGGCCTGGGAGCAGCATTGTTATAGGAAAAGGAGGACAATGCCAGGTAGCTTATATGTAGGGAAAGCTTATTCAGAGAGAAACAATATAGGCCAGTTTAGAAAGAGAACGGGCAGTGCAGCGGATCAATTTTTTTCCATGGGTGACATTTTATTCTCAAAATGAATAGTAAAAGGATTACAGTGGTTGCAAAACATGAAAGCTCACAACCTGTATGAAAGTAGGTGGAACCTTGTAATGCGGACACATAATTTTGCTATTTGAAATGAGCAGGAGCATTAAATGTGCTCACAGATTGTGTCTCCTGGTTTACCTCTGATTTTGCTCCAGAGAAGGCAGAAAGGAGAATGTGACAGGACAAGCTGTCAGTGAGGAGTAAAGAAAGGGTCTCAGGAAAGAACAAATGAGTGCTCACTAACAGCGTCACTTTATATCCTTGTTCATGTTTTGTTAGTCCTGTGACGGACTGTTCACCCCATACCAGAAAGGAAGGGCTTAAAAGCAGCCTAGGGAGACTGTACAGGGAGCAGCCAAATCAGGGCCCAATGCGGGTCACATAAAAGGGAGCTGCAGGGCCAGAGACAGTCAGTTGCTGCAGGGAGCCCAAGGAAAGAGGACTGTGTTCCTAACAGGCTGCAGGAAGGAAGCACTTTGGACAGGGCAGTTGCTGGCAAGGAACGGGGGGGCAAGAGGGAGCTCCTGGCTGGCTGCGACTTGCTGGCTGAACTCCCTGGGAAGGCGAATAAGGTGCTGTGGCCGCAGGGAAGTGGCCCAGGGAATTGAAGCAGCAGAGGTGGAGGTTAAAGAGGTGCAGCAGGAGGCTGCTATCCACAGGGTCTCTGGGCTAGGACCCGGAGTAGCGGGTGGGCCCGGGTCCTCCCCCACTCACCACTAGGGATGTGGCAGGATTTGGACTGCGATATTAATTCCCCCCTCAGAAGGGGAAGACACGTATGGTGGCACAGCTGGAGGGCTGAGTCATGAAAAGGATGCTGCGGTTCCTGGGCGGAGATGGCATGCCAGCTGAGAGAGCTAATCCTTGAGACAACCAGCAGGAAGTGCCACTCTGGTGAGTGAACTCCATCATAGGCCGCAAGACTGTAGGTCTGAGAAAATGGTGGATCAGTGCTTCCCTTTCCTCCAGTGACAGAAAACCTGGGGTACCCAGTTCCAGGGGTGGAAAGACAGGAAGCTAGCCCTGAAAAGTTTATCCCTCTCTTACCGGAAGGGTGGATTCAGGGCCTGATTCAGAGAAGACTGAACGGTGAGGAAGGAGTATGCCATTTCGGGAGTGAGGGGAGAAGGTCTGGATGTCAGTCGTTTAATGGCAAATGGCGAAGCATGATAGGATTGCTTGAAAGTCCTTAAAATATAGACTCTTCTGCCTCTCAGGGCAGCTGGAGGGAAGACAGCGTAGAGGAAGGAAATTTTTGTTTGATTGAGAATGATCCGGAGGAAGCAGAGCCAGTGAAGAGAGCTTGTAGAGGCTTGGAGGAGTTCATTTCCCACATAGTTTTTGATCTCTTACAACCGCTGTATTGTGGATACTCTTGGGATATATTACTTTGCAGTTTGGAGGATGGGTCAGTATGTTAGTTATTTGTGTGTCTTGTGGGCTAATAAACACTTTGGGTTTAATGAAAATCTCCTTTCACCTTTGTTCTTTATCTCACCACTTCTGTGGTGGGCAGAGGCATCCTGACTCGCTGCTATGGTCCTGGAAGAGGAGGCCTGAGAGCGAATGCTGGAGTTAGGCAATGGTGTTGGCATGCTGCATCTGAGCTTTTTGGTACACAGATTTGACATAAGTCTTCAATCATTTGATGGCTGGCCACAGAGTCTAAACTATAATTCAATTTTCATCCATCCCACTTTCTCCTCGTGTTGTGTAGATTTCTGCAGTCTCCATTCTCCTTTCTCTATTTGCAGTGCTATCTTGGGTGCCCTTAATATTTACCACTTTGGGGTGGGAAACGGTTCAGTCTTGGGTCTTACATATACTCATCCCTCGGGGACCAAATATTAAATAAGAGTTGCTCTCAATAGGCAACCAGAGAGGGTCATCCTCCTCCTCTCCTTGCTTATTCCTCTTCCTCTCTCCCTTGCTCCAGAGCCTTTAGCAAATCAGACGGTCTTCTTGGCCCCTTATGTAAAACGAGGACGATGCTATCTTCCAGTCTTCTGTTCTTTTTATGAAGGTTGCAGCGCTGTTCTGCAGCTGACCCTTATTTTGGCCTCTCTTTATTGGTGTGTGGCCTTCGTTGTCTTGTGCTATCTTCTCCCTTTTGACAGCAGCATCTGGAACAGAAATGAAAAGCATGAAGGATATTCAGTTCAATGCATTTCCTGACTGTGTTTCAGATATGAAATACATGAAAGATATGTTGGCACAGGAGCTATATTGATTTACCTCATCTGAGGATTTGGCTCTTAATATTTACCACTTTTTTGGAGTGGGGTTCAGCCTAGGGTCTTACATACACTCATTCCTATGGGACCAGATGTTAAATGAGAGCACAGTGGTAGACACTGCAGCTCTGGATGCTCCAGCACCAGTCTAAGAGATCTGTTTGTATTGGACAAATCTGCCCTGTTCGATTTATAACTGAGTTACATCAGTTGATGTTAAGTGCTGACACGCTGGTGATGTGGACAGGCCTTGTCAGCTACAACAGAGGAAAAGGCTACTTTGCCTTGCAAACTCAGTACTATCTTGGCAGAATGGATGTTTAAGTGGCTTACTGATCTGAAACCTGGTAAACAGAGAAAGGTTAAAACAAAGATAAATTGTTACCTGTAGTAGACAGCTGTCCAGTCCCAGCACCTAAGTGCAACTGGGCTGATTCATTAATAGCAATTACCAGCTAGGCCATTGGTACTTGCTAAGTAGCTTAGTGTGATAAATACATCTGGCTTTGTGAATAGGCTTTAATGATGGATGTGTCTATTCTGCAAAAACAACAAGGAGTCCTTGTGGCACCTTAGAGACTAACAAATTTATTTGGGCATAAGCTTTCGTGGGCTAGAACCCACTTCATCAGATGCATGGAGTGGAAAATACAGGAGCAGGTATAAATACATGAAAGGATGTGATTTGCGTTACCAAGTATGAGGTCAGTTTAACGAGACAATTCAATTGACAGCAGGATACCAAGAGAGGAAAAATAACTTTTGAAGTGGTAATGAGAATGGCCCATTACAGACAGTTGACAAGAAGGTGTGAGTAACAGAAGGGAGAAATTAGTGTTGGGGAAATTAGGTTTAGGTTTTGTAATGACCCAACCACTCCCAGTCTTTATTCAGGCCTAATCTGATAGTGTTCAGTTTGCAAATTAATTCCAGTTCTGCAGTTTCACGTAGGAGTCTGTTTTTGAAGTTTTTTGTTGAAGAATTGCCACTTTCAGGTCTGCCACAAGGACTCCTCGTTGTTTTTGCTGATACAGACTAACACGGCTACCACTCTGAAACCTGTGTCTATTCTGAAACTTTTAAATTGTGCCATTCTAGTGCCGTTTTGGTGTCAGCAACCATGCAATTCAATTACCAGTGGGGAGGCCTATGTACTTCTAGGCTCAGAAGAAACAACACAGTTGCAAACATAGCAGTTGCCCAGAACCAGGTTCATAGCAAAGGTGGGAAACTGACCACAAGGTTGGTAGTGATCCTGCGCGGGGCTGAAATGGTTCCTTTACGTAAGCAGTTGGTCTTCTAGGCATTAATTAACAACACACTAGGATTCCTATGCTCTGGTTGTTTGCCATAGGGTAAAAGCACACACAAGACCAGATTTCACAGGGGCAGACCAGATTTCACAGTTCGTGACATGTTTTTAATGGCCATGAATTTGGTAGGGCCCTACTGATGACTTATAAATGGATGGGCAGGGCAGGGCAGGGCAACTTTCTTTCCTACTGGAGGCCATATCCACACTTAAAATGACAAAAAAGTATGCACAGTGAATCAATGAATTTGGCTGCTGGCCCCACAAAAACACACACAGGAAAATCATTTTAATAATGAGCAAAATACCTTGTCTGGAGGGTCCTTCTCCTTAGTTCTCTCTTCCAGTCCCGGCAGTGGGCTTTGATAGTCAGTCCCTAGAATCTGGAGCGTTCTGAGTCCCCATCCCTGTCATAGTCCCCACCTTTGTGCTGCTCCTGCTGCCAACTTGTGCCCCTCCACCACACGCCACCAGCTTTGTTCCTGGATGCTGTTCAATAACATGGGAGGCTCAGTGGATGCAATACGCTTCAGAATCTGCTTCAACTCATTTAGGAAAGAGCAGATGTGCCTTCCCAGCCTGGAGGTTTGGTTGTTGTCCAAGACCTTGTTAAAGTGCACTTGAAAGGCTTTATCTTTTGTCCTAGCACTGTTTAGTTCTGTGGTCAAGCTCTGGCCAGCCTCTGAGCAATTTTCACATACACCACAGTGTTCTGGATTGGGGAGTGGAGCTTGGCCTGGCAGTGGCAAAACTGAGAAGTTGTCATAACCATGAAATCTTACTTAGAACTGGAAGAGCCAATAAATGTGAGTCCTTCAATCGTACTTTCATTTGATGGCTAAGACTAAAATGTACCTTTTGTACATTTGTAAGTTGTACTTTCACAATAAAGAGATTGCACTACAGTACTTGTATGAGGTGAACTGAAAAATACTGTTTCTTTTGTTTATCTTTGTTACAGTGCAAATATTTGTAATAAAAATAATAATATAAAGTGAGCACTGTAGACTTTGTATTCTGTTTTGTAACTGAAAACAATATATTTGAAAATGTAGAAAAACATCCAAAAATATTTATAATAAATGTAAGTAGGTATTCTATTATTGTTTAACTGTGCATTTAAAACTGTGATTAATCGCAACTAATTTTTTAATCTAGTTAATTTGTTTTGCGTTAATTGCTTGAGTTAACTGAGATTAATTGACAGCCCTAATTTAAACAGTATTTTCTATATAATGTAATTTGTGAAATGTTCAGACAAATTTTTATTAATATTTTACATACAGAAAGAACAAACATATATGGTACTCCCAGTTAGAAATGACCTTTATTGTATAACAAGAGTAAAATAAAATTAGAACAAAAGTCGGATCTTCATGAGAGAGTACACAGAGCAGCTAGGAACAGGAAGAAACAAAACTCAAGCTTCAGTGTCAGAAGCACACTTTGATATAGAGAAATACAGAACAAAGAATTTCTACAAACCTTTGTTATTGCCATGAAAGAAGGAGAGCGCACAAACCTCTTCTCTGCTGCAGAGACAGCAAAGTCAAGACCCACAGAATTTTTCTGGACTGTAAAATCACTTTCAAACCTAGACTAGGCCCACTCAACTACAGAACATACCATTGGCCACTGAGAGGAATTATTGTCCTTTCATATGGAAGATCAGTTACATCTAGATAGCTTTATAGGAAGCCATCCAGAACAGAGACCCAATCCAGAAACACAAGTCTTCTTCCTTTTGCTCATTACCTTCTTTCTCTGGGAAACAAGGAAAACACATCCATACTCAGCCTGTATGGCCTCTCTGCAGTATAGATACTTTGATCACCAAATACTCCTGTCCCACCTCCAAATGGTTGCAGCGATGATCAGAAATGGCCTGATATTGTTCATGTCTTCCCTGTCAGATCAAACCCAGAGGGTTGTTAGGGACAACTGTTCCTCCACCTCCAAACCAAACCAAACCACTCACTTGTTGAGACCCACAAAACTCAGTCCTTTTCTCCCACATTATTCCATACCTATAAGAATCGTTGCCCAGATATCATAGTAATAGGGGTCATATAGCAGATGCCAGGGCCACGTGGGTCAGTTTCCTCTTTTGAGGAGAAATCAGTGACATGGAGTCTAGATATTTCCTTAATGCAATTTGTTCATTTTAAACTATACATCAGCCTTTGACTAGAGGTGGTCCCAAACAGCACACAGGCAACGCCCCTTTTCAGGAATCTCAGTCCAAAATCCAGTGCCCAATTCCCAAGAAACAATTACACAAGCATGGATTCAGATAGAGAGATTAAGGCAGAGAACAAATTCTTTTGCTGTTTGCCACAACACTCCCCACAAAAAAATAACCACAAAACAAACTAACAACAATACAGTATTTCTTCAAAAAACTACAATGCTAAGAAAAAGAACGTGTAAGACTGTGTGTAACAGCGATGTCTGGTGACTTGCACCATAAATAGTATCTAGAAAAGGCTGTTGGGCGAGCTGGCAAGTCAACACAGGCTGAAATGCCAGAATGCAGACAACTTGCAGCTCTGCATGTCCTTTATTGCCAAATGTAAACAGCACCATGTCCCAGTGTTTCTGAACCTCGCTGAAATCAGCAAATGGTAAAAGTGAACCCAGGCAAGACTGAGGTGAAACTGCTAGGAAGAGAAAAACAATTGGAAGAACTAGCCTCATCTGTCACATCTCTCACTGTTGTGGGCATTTTCCCTCAGACTGTTAAATCAGGCCACAGCCTTGGGATATTTTTGGTCTCCTCAGTACTACTGGATGGCCAAATAGCCATGGTTCACTTCCATCTGTATTCCATAAATCTGGCCATAGGGATCTCAGATCTCTGGCATTATTACATTAGTAACCATTAAAAAGTCCTGATTCATTAACAATTAACACATACTTTCATCGGGGATAACCCAGATTTTCCCCCCTGAAATTGAATGAGAAATAATTGTGGTAATTGTGTGATATCTGTTGGTGTTGGCTTTCTAATGGCAACCACAGTACAATTACAGATGGACAGACATTCAGTAACCCATGTTAAAGTTTTAAAATATATTGAAAAGATTCAGACAACCAGATAAGTATATTACCATACTTTATAAAGCTCTGAATAGAGCTGAAATAGTTAAGTTACCACACACAGTGAAATGAAAGGAAAAATGAAATGCCGAATTTCAAGATACTCTAAAATGACTTTTGGGCAGATACACTTCAAAAATGTACACATCACTACCTCCATCATGTAGAGATTCTCAATAGAAAATGACTACATGCTACATCTATACTCCAGTAATCACCAACCAAATGATGTCTAACATTCCCAACATTTTCTGGAGAGGATATGGGCAAATAGGTCACTGCACACACATGTAGAAAACTGCACAAAGATCCAAATATTTTGTTCACTGATACAAAAAAGTGTACAAAAAAATGGTCAACATACTTGTATAAAAATCCAGCCAATTATATTCTGGGAGAACTTTCCCCAACCCTATAAAACAACAAGGGATTTTAACAAAAGCAACAGGAAATACTTCACCATGCTTTGCCTCACAAGAAAAACCCTAGCATCATACTCTGACTAAACAACATATGAGGGATATAACAAATTACTGTTCAGATTAGACAATTTGAGGGACTTTGGGTTTTAGCCAATGAGCTAATTGTAACATGTAAAAAACAAAGACAAACAATGACCTTGACCTAAAATCAAATTGTAGTATATCTAAGGAGATGTCAATCTTTCATCCCATGCCCTGTTTACCCAGGCTCACAAACATGATGTCATATATCATTTATTTCCCTTTATATTTCCAGGCTGTTGCTAAATCTTGCTGTTTCTCCCTCTATCGCCAAAAACCCATTATTTTCTCTTCTTTGCTACCGCTAAAATACTGTTCCATGCCATCCGCAAAGGAGCTCCATAAAACTGGATCATGGAGTTCTGTGTCTTTCATACTGACTTAATTTGCAATTTCCAAAATTATTTTTCTAAATGACAGTACTGAAAACTTAGCCTGGCACCTAGAAGTCAAGCTGACTCCTTTCTGGCTCATGCATCATCAATAGTAGCAAAGATTCCGCAATTATAACTTAATGACTCTGCTAATGTGCAAACCAGAAAGAATTTAATTCATTCTTCCATGACTGGGTTGGCTCTACAGAGCTGACAGAAGTAAAAAGTAGCAGACTTTGTCTTACAAAATCAATGTAAACTTATCAAATGAAGTTATTGTTTGCTACTAAAGCAAGCAACTACACTCATAGGGAGCATATCGTGGTATCTCAGAATACGTGCCTGTTGGGAAACAGAAGACTGATGGAATGTAAATTGATAATTAGATACACCACTTTAACAAATTGTACAATTTCAAATAATCTGAGTTTTTAATCTGTGTGTGTGTCGCAAGCATCTAGACCATAGGTCCCCAAAGTGTGGGGTGGGCTCCCCTATGGGGGTGTGGAGAAATGTCCAGGAGGGTGTGGCGGGACCTGGGCCAGCCCCCACATAGGCGGGAAGGGAGTGCCACACAGCTCCTCCTCGTCCCCAGCTCTGCTCTGGTCCAGCTGGGTCCCGGCTCCCGATCCTGCGCCTGGCCCCGTCCTCAGCCTCGGCGCGGCTCCACTGATGGCCCCGCACCAGCTCCCAGCCTAGCTGCTGGCTACGGCTCCATTCCCGGCCCAGGGCCGAGTCTGGGGGCAAGGCCAGGAGCGGACCCGCAGCCGGCCATGGCCCAGCTGCCGGCCCCCACCGTGGCCCGGCTGCCAGCCCCCACTGCAGCCCGGCTGCGGTTCCACCACCTGCCTCCCGGCCCTAGACCCCCCGCCCAGCTGCGGCCCCAGCCTCGGCCCCCCTTGCCACTGTCCGTGCTCCCCCCTTGAAGCTGCGGCCCTGCTGGCTCCGGGGGAGCACAGACAGGGGTAACTGGGGGCACAATCCTCAAAAGTTTGGGGACCGCTGATCTAGACACTACCATATCCTTGCTGTGCCCAAGTTTTTAAAAGTTCAGCTTTTAAGAGGAATATACAGTAATAAAGTAAATCACTATAATGTGCTAAGGCGGTATTTACAGCACAATGTCAAAAGGGTACGTTAGAGTCCAAATTAAAATTTAAACCTTTCAAACTGATGCTTATAAGACTGAATTGGGAGAGACAAAAATGGAATATTTTTCACACTAATTAAAACTCCCTGTTAAGAATGTAAGGATTGCCGTACTGGGTCAGACCAATGTGCCATCTAACCAAGTATTCTGTCTTCCAAGACTGGCCAGGGCCAGATGCTTCAGAGGAAATGAACAGAACAGGGCAATTATCGAGTGATCCATCCCGTCATCCACTTCTCACTTCTGTCAGTCAGAGGCTTAGGGACACTCAGAGCATGGGGTTGCTTCATTGACCTGCTTGGCTAATAGCCACTGATGGCCCTTGCCTCATGAACTTATCTAATTCTTTTTTGAACCCAGTGATACTTTTGGCCAACACAACATCCCCTGGCAATGAGTTCCACAGGTTGGTGAAGAAGCACTTCCTTATGCTTGTTTTAAACTTGCTGCCTAATAATTTCATTGGGTGACCCCTGGTTCTTGTGTTATGTGAAGGTGTAAATCACACTTCCTTATTCACTTTCTTCACACCATTTATGATTTTAGAGATATCTATCATCCCCTCCGCCCTTAGTCGTCTCTTTTCCAAGCTGATCAGTCCCAGTCTTTATCCTCTTTCCTCGTATGGATGCTGTTCCATACCCCTAATAATTTTTGTTGCATTTTTTCTGTACCTTTTCCAATTCTAATATATATTTTTTGAGCTGGGATGACCAGAACTTTATGCAGTGATTCAAGGTGTGGGTGTATCATGCATTTATATAGTGGCATTATGATATTTTCTGATTTATTATCTATCCCTTTCCTAATGGTTCCTAACGTTCTCTTAGCTTTTTTGACTGCCTCTGAACATCAAGCAAATGTTTTCAGAGAACTATCCACGAGGACTCCAAGATCTCTTTGTTGACTGGTAACAACTAATTTAGACTCCATCATTTTGTGTGGATAGCTGGGATTAGATTTTCCAATGTGCATTACTTTGCATTTCATCTGCTATTTTGTTGCCCAGTCACCCAGTTTAGTGAGATCCCTTCACAGTCAGCTTTGGATTTAACTATCTTGAGTAATTTTATGTCAGCAAACTTTGCCACTTGGCAGTTTACCCCCTTTTTCTAGACCATTTATGAATATTTTATTCCTACCCTTTGTTTTCTGTCTTTTAACTAGTTACTGATCCATGAGAGGACCTTCCCTCTTATCCCATGATTGTTTAGTTTGCTTAAGAGCCTTTGGTGAGGGACCTTGTCAAAGGATTTCTGAAAGTCCAAGTACACTATCTCCACTAAATCACTCTTGTCTATGTGTTTGTTGATCCGCTCAAAGAATTCTAATAGATTAGTGAGGAATGATTTCCCTTTACAAAAGCCATGTTGGGACTCTTCCCCAACACACCATGTTCATCTATGTGTCTGATAATTCTGTTCTTTACTATAGTTTCAGCCAATTTGCCTGGTTCTGCAGTTAGGTTTACCGACTTGTAATTGCCAGGCTCGCCTCTGGCGCCTTTTTAAAAAATTGGTGTTATATTAGCTATCCTCCAATCATCTGGTATAGAGGCTGATGTAAGCAGTAGGCTGCATTCCACAGTTAGTAGTTCTGCAGTTTCATATTTGAGTTCCTTCAGAACTCTTAGGTGAATGCCATCTGGTCCTGGTAACTACTTACTGTTTAATTGATCAATTTGTTCCAAAACTTCCTCTACTGATGTCTCAGTCTGGGATAGTTCCTCAGATTTGTCACTTAAAAATGAATAGGAATCTCCCTCACATCCTCTGCAGTGCAGACCAAAGAATTCACCTAGTTTCTCTGCAATGGCCTTGTCTTCCCTGAGTGCTCCTTTAATCACCTTGACCATCCACTGGCCCCACTGATTGTTTGGCAGGTTTCCTTTTTCTGATGCATTTATATTATTGTTTGCTGTTTGTTTTTATTTCTTTTGCTAATTACTATTCCAATTCTTTTTTGGCATGCTAATTATACTTTTACACTTGACTTGGCAGAGTTTATGCTCCTTTCTATTTTCCTCACTAGGATTTGACTTCCAATTGCTAAAGGATGTCTTTTTGTCTCTAACCATCTCTTTTACTCTGTTTAGCCAGGGTGCCATTTTTTGGGTCCTCTTAATGTTTTTTATATTTGGGGTATACATTTAGTTTGAACCTCTCTAATGGAGTTTGAAGAAAGTTTCCATGCAGTTTGCAGGCACTACACTCTTGTGACTGTTCCTTTTAATTTCCATTTAATTAGCTTCCTCATTTTTTGTATAGTACCCCTTTTTGAACTTAAATGCTACTCAGGTGGGTTTCTTTGGTATTCTCCACCCCACTCCCCCATAAAGATGTTACATTTAACTACATTATGGTTGTTATTACTGAGTAGTTCAGCTATATTCATTTCTTGGACCAGATCCTGTGCACCACTTAGGACTAAATTAGGAATTGCCTCTCCATTTGTGGGTTCCAGGACAAGCTGCTCCAAGAAGTAGTCACTTACGGTGTCTAGAAATTTTATCTCTGCATCCCGTCCTAAGGTGACATGTACCCAGTCAGCATGGGGATAACTGAAATCACCCTTTATTATTGAGTTTTCTGTTTTTGTAGCCTCTATAATCTGTATGAGCATTTCACAATCAACATTGCCATCCTGGTCAGGTTGTCGGTAGTATATTCCTACTGCTATAATCTTATTTAAGAGAGTCCATGGTACACAGTTTGATTCATTTAGATTTTTTACTATATTTGACTCTGCACTTTCCTTCACATATAGTACAACTCCCCCCTCCGAATGACCAACTCTGTCATTCCAAAATATATTTTGTACCCTGGTATTACCATGTCCCATTGATTATCATTGTTCCACCAAGTTTCTATTGTGTCTATGATATCAATATCCTCATTTAATAAGAGGCACTCAAATTCACCCATCTTAGTATTTAGATTTCTAGCATTTGTGTACAAGCACATATACAATTTGTGAATATTTAATTATCTGCCTTCAAGTGATGTAAGTGAATGGGACTCTTTTTCATCTGACTGCTTCTCTTCAGTTCCTATCTATGCTTTATGAACTTCTATCTTGTCCTCTTTACTAGGATCTAAAGAATATCCTTTAATAACTCCTCCCCTAAGGGATGTGTCTGTCTGAACCATGTGCTCCTCCACCCCTGTCAGCTTTTCCCTCAGCCCTTAGTTTAAAACTCCTCTACAACCTTTTTAATTTTACATGCCATTCTTCCAGTATAGGCCCCTCCTTTGCCAAAGGTTCCCCAGTTCCTAATAAACCTAACTCCCTCTTCCAAACATCATCGTTTCATCTATGCATTGAGACTCTGCAGTTCTGCCTGTCTACCTGCCCCTGTGTGTAGTACTGGAAGCATTTCAGAGAATGCTACCATGGAGGTCCTGAGCTTTAACCTAACAGCCTAAATTTGGCCTCCAGGACATCTCTCCTACATTTTCCCTATGTCATTGGTGCTTACATGTACCATGCCCACTGGCTTCTTCCCATCACTGCACATAAATCTAACTAGATGTCTGTAATTTTCGCACTTGTCAGGCAATTCACCATACTGTTCTCCCAGTCATCACAAACCCAACTATCTATATTTCTAATAATCTAATCCCCCATTACTGTTACCTGTCTCTTCCTAATAACTGGGGTATCCTCAGTGTGAGAGATTCCCATAACATCTGGAAGGAGGCTCCCAACTATGGGATTGTTTCCCTCCACTCCATCTTGGTGTTCTCTTTCCCTGAGACTTTCCTCCTCAACAGCATAGAGGCTGTCAGACTGGGGAGGTGAAACCAGAACCACTTTATTGTGTTGCAGAAAGTCTTGTCTACGTACCTCCCTGTCTCCCTTAACTCCTCCTGTTCAGCCATACTGGTATCAAGAGCCCATACTGACTCAGACTCTGGTGGCCATGAGTTGCTTGCACTGATTGCACACTAACACCACCTGCCTACAAGGCCGGTAATCATACATACTCCCTTCAGTGCAATAAACTAGATAGCCTCCACTCTGCTGCCAGACTTCATCCTCCTAAATCCCTGCTGAGATCCAGGCATTTTCATTTTCATAATGAACTGTTGTTACAGCAAGACAGTGATTATGATGGAATTTAATAAAATTGAGGGGGGAAATGCCCATTTCCCAGTTAAGTATGTGTGTTGGTCGCTGTTGATTTTTAAGGTGGCACAATTAGGTATACATGTAAACATGTGAACATAAAGATCAGATTGGTGTCACAAACTGTCCCTACTAGCCTATCAGGACAGAGGACAGTGATCAGAAAGTGGGGAAGAAGCAAAAATAAAATGTAAATTTTTTTAAAAGCACCTATTCTATAAAAAAAATCTAAAAGGGGCTGGACTTGAAAAGAAACGCTGTAGGGAGGAATGGGGCAATAGGTGGGCATCAATGTAGAATTTCCCTCCATCAACTGATAAACAATTACATGCATGTTCCTAGATTGGTGTTTGTTGAGATACATACTCCAGTCTAGGCTAGATGGTTGGGCTCAATGGGTAGTGATCAACGGCTCAATGTCTAGTTGGCAGCTGGTATCAAGGGGAGTGCCCCAGGGGTCGGTCCTGGGGCTGGTTTTGTTCAACATCTTTATCAATGAGCTGGATGATGGGATTAATTGTACCCTCAGCAAGTTCGCAGATGACACTAAGCTTGGGGGGAGAGGTAGATATGCTGGAGGGTAGGGACAGGGTCCAGAGTGACCTAGACAAATTGGAGGATTGGGCCAAAAGAAATCTGATGAGGTTCAACAAGGACAAGTGCAGAGTCCTGCACTTAGGAAGGAAGAATCCCATGCACCGCTACAGCCTGGGGACCAACTGGCTAAGCAGCAGTTCTGCAGAAAAGGACCTGAGGATTACAGTGGACGAGAAGCTGGATATGAGTCAGCAGTGTGCCCTCGTTGCCAAGAAGGCCAACGGCATATTGGGCTGTATACATAGGAGCATTGCCAGCAGATCCAGGGAAGTGATTATTCCCATCTATTCGGCACTGGTGAGGCCACACCTGGAGTATTGCATCCAGTTTTGGGCCCCCCAGTACAGAAAGGATGTGGACAAATTGGAGAGAGTCCACCGGAGGGCAACGAAAATGATTAGGGGGCTGGGGCACATGAATCATGAGGAGAGGCTGGGGGAACTGTGCTTATTTAGTTTGCAGAAGAGAAGAGTGATAGGGGATTTGACAGCAGCCTTTAACTACCTTAAGGGGGGTTCCAAAGAGGATGGAGCTCGGCTGTTCTCAATGCTGGCAGATGACAGAACAAGGAGCAATGGTCTCAAGTTGCAGTGGGGGAGGTCTAGTTTGGATATTAGGAAACACTATTTCACTAGGAGGGTGGTGAAGCACTGGAATGGGTTACCTACGAAGGTGATGGAATCTCCATCCTTAGAGATTTTTAAGGCCTGGCTTGACAAAGCCCTGGCTGAGATGATTTAGTTGGTGTTGGTCCTGCTTTGAGCAGGGGATTGGACTCGATGACCTCCTGAGGTCTCTTCCAACCCTAATATTCTATGATTCTAAAATGTAAGGGCCACCAAAAAAGGTCGCAAAATAAAACACTGCTAACTATAGATAAATAGGATGTAAAAGGACAAATATTCTAAATATAAATGGTTGAAAAATATGTTTTTCAAATTGACAATGTCCACTTAATCTGATAACAAGGTCAGTGTTCAGATTCTTTCCACATCTAAAGAGTCTGAGAGAGTCTGACATTGTCAAGTCTCAACTCAGACAATTATAATCAACTGGGGGGAATCCGAGGACCACCTGCATAACAACTATTGCAAATCTGCCAGCAAAGTCACAGAAGTTTGCTTGTACGCTGCATGGGCCTGATTCCAGTCCAAGTTATACTTGTGGAAACCTGGAGAAGTGTCATTGAAGGAGTTACTGAAGGAGTTACAGCTTTGAAAAACAAGTATGAGATCAGAATCCAGAGTGAAGCTACTCTTTAAAGACTTGCTGACTTTTAGTGGCACACTAAGATTGTACAATGTTAGAAACGATCAAAATTTGCCAGTTTTGGCGGTGACATTTCATATGCTCTCCTTGGAAACTACATACAATAGGTGGGTACTCTAGTAATAATAGTACACAATGACAGACATTATTAAAGACAGAATAGAAGCATTGCATTGAGCATACTAGGAGAAAAGAACAGAAAACCTTTCAGTTTACTGACTATGATTCCAGTTATGGAAGTGCAGATGGTAAAGTCACAATGAAAGGGTTGTTTATTTTAACACGTCTATTGTTTTTATTCCCAGAAATGAGACACACTCTAAACGCCAAGTGTTGGCTGAAAATTATTTTGCTTTCACACATCATGTGGGTTTTTTATAATATGGCTATTGGAATTCTAGTGTTCCGTACCACTCACTTGTCCAATGGATAACATGTGGTCTAAAGTGAAGCATGGTGGATCAGGCTTGCTGGTCCTCCTCACGTCATATACTCCCCTTTACTGGTTCCCCATACTTCCCCATATATTAGCATTGGTCATAATGATACTCCCCAGTAGCCAATAATGTACAACAATAGTGATCAAATTATTTTTAAAGTAGTAACATCCAATTCTCATTTAACTCATCAGATCCCTGGGCATATGTTGACATTTGAAGCACAAAGATCAAAGGGAGATCTATTTATCACCAATGCCCATCTCAGTTGCCACATCTTGCACTGGTAAGTGCATGAACTTTCAAGATTTATGTGTTAAAACTGGTTATCGGGTGATTAATTGCAGGACACAAAGGGCTTGGCTACGGGAGAATTAATCTCTCTGCATTAATCTCTCTCCATCTAAGTGGTCTTATTGTCCTTCTAAAATAACACAAGACACAAAGGTATTTCTGTCAAGCTCTGGAGTGGCTCATGACTGTGAGTGCCAACCTCAGGGAAGACTGTTGAGAAGCAGGGCGCAGACCCCAAATTGGTTGTGTGTTCTATACTTAGAGATTTCATCAACCAAATATCAAGCGTGAACTCCTCAAGCCCTATAACAGCCTTAACGTGGAGTCACAGATAGACCCCTTGGGCACTCCAGCCTATCTTGCCACCCAGGCAAGCCTGCCTCTGTGATAGATGGCCCCTTGCACCAAAAATCACAACAATATTCAGGCTACTCCCAGTCCCAAAGGACCAATCACCACAGATTAATTGCATCTCAGATCTCACACCAAAAACAATGCTTGTAGCTAATCCTATAATAAACTAACTAAAGATTTATTAATTAGGAAGAAGAACTAAGAGTTATTTACTAGTTTAAAGATTAAAACATACACACACAAATGAGTTACAGTTTTAGGTTTCAAAAAGTAATAGAAGCTGCTGTAACGTGCAAGCTTTACTGTAATTAATGCTTCTTTCCTGTTGAGTTGCACAGTTAGAGGTTTACAATGCAAACACTTCAATATAACTATACCCTGGGATATGGATGTTATAAGAGAGATCAATATATGCAACATCCTACAAGCATTTTATCAAGTCTAAACACTAAACACATTTTTATAACTCTAAAATCTATTTTAACAGTACTATCACACAGGTGAACCAGACTGGTTTCCAGCTATGCATTTCTCAGTGTTCAGTGAGGCCTGGAGGCCTTGGCATGAGCTGGCACCAGGTCTGCCAGTGCCACAATTTCAACACACATCATAATCTGTTGTACATTTGATCCTCTATTTATGTTGTATTTTTTGCCTGCATCCCTGGGGATTGTTAAAAAGTATCTCATCTCACACACTTTCTATACTTTTGATGTGGATAATTGGCTATTGCAAGATAAGAGAGGGATTGTGGCATCAGAAGAACTGTTTCCTTTTCTTGTGGTAAGAATTTCTCTAAGGTTTCTTCTCTTTTTGTACAGAAAAATAGGAAGTTTTGTGAACATTGGCCAAATCAGCACATCCCAATGCTTTTTATATTTGTTTATTTTGCATGTTGAATGTCATCACACTGGTGATTGGTGTGACAGTTTATTTTGATGTCGTCTTTGCCAGCAAATTGCCTCTAATCTCAGTCTTGTCCATTGCTTGAAATAAATGTCCCTCCAAAATCCACCTTACAAAAACAAAATAAAACAAAAACCACCTCCCACCCAAAGCTGTCAGCCAATTTAGTCCCTGTTCAGGAGAGCTGTTGGGCATGAGGCAGAGGGAATGAGCTGGCATAGCAGATGAAGCCAGCTGGTGTAACCTTACGGCTTTGTACCTTGCGCAAATCTGATTTCTCAGGTTTTGTGAGGGAATGGGTGAATTTCACCAAAAGAAATGAAAAGTGACTTAACCAAGGTGCACATAGTTTTGAGAAGTTACTCATATGAACTACTGCAGCTGCTAGAACAAAGCAGCACAAATGTAAACTAAGAGAAGCTTGGCCTAAAGGCACTTTAACAGAGACTGTTTTACTCAAAGTCTGAAATGTCTGTAGAAAGTACTATCAAAAAAGAGAACTGGTGTCAACGTTCTTCAAAAAGTGGATTCAGCAGCTACCTGGGGTGGGAGAAATGAAGGAAGCCGAGGAGGTGAAATTGGAAGGGCTGGTTGTGCTCCTTTTGGTCTAATTGTTTTTGTAGATTGCATTGTCTGTTAAGAACATAAAATAATGTTTGGTCTGTGACTTGTTCATAAGCATTTAGTTGTGAGTATTCAAAATTCTACACGAGAGTTACTGTTTGCTGGTTAATTTTGACTGGACACATAGTTCATCTAGCATGATTTCTGCTCCCTGTCTGGATGAGCATGTCTTAGAATCAAGTTTCTGGTGCAAATACTCAACATTTATTTTCATTACTATTCTCTAATATTTGCTTAAAATTCATGTGAACATTCCAGACAGTCAATTCATTCACCCAAATATATGTGAGCAACAAACACAGCTGAAGCAAATTCAATTTTTTATTCAAGTGAATACTGGATTTGTCAAAATTTTTGAAATTGTCATCTAGCTCTAACTGCATGCACCAAAGAAAGAAAAGAAAAGAAAAGAAAAGAAAAGAAAAGAAAAACAAAAGGGCCACCAAAAACTACATAATATAAAAGGGGAAAATCCCCTGGTTTTAACGCTGGTAGAATTTGCAGCATCCTCTAAAAATATGCCAGTCATGTAAATATAACAGCAGATTAATGCTGCCTTACAAAAAAAAACTGGCTCAACGTCCACTGAAATGATATGGTAATGTTTACTGGACTAAATTCTGTCTCCACTTACATCCATGCAACACTACAGACTTGAGCAAAGCTGCATAGGTAGAACTTGGGGGGGGGGGGAAGGGGGAAATGTAGCTCCAGCAATGATTTAACTGATCAGCATTACACTATAACTCACCAATGCAGTTTAACAATACTAAGCTGTCTCATACTGACATACCTGTAACCAGATTAATTATGAAGCATATATTAATATAGCCATTTGGAAAATATCCACATTTTAAGGTTCTGACATATGCAGCATCGTTTGAGATGTGAGCATTTGATGGCAAAGCAAGAAGTTATAATTAGAACACTCTAAATTCTTGATACTTGTTAGAAGAACACCAGAACCACCTAGTGGAATTTTCATTTATTACAGTGAATTTTAATGCCATTTTGTAAACCGTAATTGCAAATGTAAGCTCCCTTAAGGCGATGGTAGATGCTAATATATAATATCACCCATTGAAACGTAAGAGTTAGGGATGGAAAAGACATATTAGGTCTTTAGTTCATCTCCTTCCATTGCAGGATCATTCCCCTATTGCACACTATTGTTTTTTCCTCTGGTTTTATATGTGCCAATAGATGCACTACTTGCTTTGGGAGACTGCTTCATGGCCTTTATAAATGATGTCAGGAAGTTACTTTAATTCATTTTAGTGTTTCCTTTTCTTAATTTATCCTATTATTTTCAGTCATGCCCCCTTGTACTGTTCTAAATAAATTCCTCTTCCTCCTTAGTGGTTATACTCTTCATATATGTAGATTTATCACTTTCCTTCCACACTGCATAGTGAAGATTTATATACAGACACTCTCCAATTTTACGCAAGTGTTCCGTTCCGGAACGCCTTGCGTAACTCGAACTTTGCATAAGTCAGAAACGTATACCCAACAATTAAGCAAAAAACAAACAAACTCCTATTTCTAGCTTACGGAACTTTTTTTGTAAGTGCAGATTTGCGTAAATCGGGTTTGTGTAACCCGGGGGGCATCTGTACACAGATATAGATATTTAACTCTTTTAACCTTTTTTTGTAAATAATTTTCGTTGATCACCTTGCAAGTTTTGTTGTTTGTCTGGATTCTGGTCAATATCTTTCTGACAATGAGGTGCCCAGAACTAAATGAAATATTTCAGGTGTAGTGACATTAGAGACAATTAGCTCCAGCACTGTGATACTTTTCATAAGTGAGAAAACTACTTTGGTTTCTCTTTTGGTGCCCTATCACATGTCTATCAAGATACCCACTGTCACTCCTTAGACTGTTAGCATTATTGCTTTTTAGACACCTCCCCCTTGTGATGTGAATGTGTTCCCCACAGATATTTATAACTTTCATGTTTCCAGGTTGAATCTCATTTTATTATTTTCTGTCCATCTAGGTTTCTTTGTACTATTTCTCTGTCTTCACTTGTGTTTGCAATGCCTCCAATTATAGTAACATCTGTAAATTTCATTAGCATGGTGTTTACTCTCTTGTTCAGAACATTAGGAGACAAGAGAGAAGCAATTATTACAGATCTTAAATAGAGTTGACACAGTGTTCTGGGCCACATTTAAAAACCCACTTGTGCACACCCAACCTTAGGCAACATTTTTGCACACTATTATTCAGGCACCAACAATTTACACACATCAACTGTGCACTGTATAAGTAATATGGTCACCAATGACCGCCCTGCACCTTTAAGCATGGGGGTCAGTGTGGGGAGTATTTGGCTAGCTGGCCAAATAAAGGGAACAGTGCTTTATGGCAGGGGGAGATGAAAACTGCTGCAAAAGGGTCAGCGTGGTCCCTGACTCATCCCCTAGGAATGAGGGTTTAAAAGGGGCAGCTCTGCACCTGAAGCCTTCCTTTTACACGGAGCAGGCTGAAGCAGGAGCCACCCTCCCTCCCGTTTAGGTGGTGAAATACCAGGTTTGGTCAAGACCTGCTGTGAGCATTGCGCTAGCTGCTGCCCCTTGTTTAGGGGGGCTGGGAAGGAATTTTTCCCTTACTACCACATTGGCTTGGGTGCAGTTGGGTTTTTTTTGCCTTCCCCACAGCGGGTTCAGGAAGGGCTCTGTTCATGCATGGCATGGCAGGCGGTAGGCTGTATGTCGCAACTCATTTTTTAAATGTAGGGTGGATGTCCAGTGCAGGTATTCCATAGGGAAGGTATACAGTGACCAGATAAATGGCGTGGAAAAGGACTTAAAAAGAGGTGTTAATTAAAGGAACAAATGGGGGGTGTTTGGGGACTCCTATGATTGGTACGGCAGGGAGCCAATCCCCTATTCTTATAGCCCACCTTAACCATCCTAGGGGGGGAGGGGGGATGGTAAGGTCCCAGCAATGGATTTGCTGGAGGGACCTAGATGGAAAAAGGAGGTAAAAGCCCCCCAGGTAATTATGGACTAAACATGGGGTTACCTGCACTGTATACTTTTATATGCTAGATAGTCCCAGACATCTAATAATAAAGCTGCAGCCTGATTAAACCCATGTCAAATGTCTCCTGTTCTCCTTTTGGTATAGCCAGACAACAATGTACACAAACTGTGCATACATATAACTTAGTGCACACACAAATTGAGCCTGGCTTAAGATACATTTTGACAGTTTGGCTCTAAGTCATTATTTTTACAACAGTTAACCAACATATTCAGGCTTGCCTCACAACCGTTAACTAATCAGAGAGGTGCAACCTAAAGTTGATGAGTTTTACATGTGTACCTCCTGATTTTTCTGTGACTAGGACAACAGAATTAAACTGGAATCCTTATGAGCCTGTGACAGATCTCACTACCAAAGCTGTGTAAATTAAAAAATTTTTTTGGGGGAGTCAAGCACATCAAAATTAGGTGAAAAGTAAAAACAATGTTTTGGGTCAAATGAAAAATTTGGTTCAATCTGAAACAAAATGTTTCATTTCAATTGAGAATTATTTTACATTTTTGACTTTTTAAAAATAAATTTGAAGGAAATGTCAAACAAAAAGTAATTTCAAACTGAAAAATCAAAACGTTTCATTTAAAAAAATGTCAAAATGAAATGTTTCAACACTTTGGTATTTTGTTTTACATGAACAGTTTGGCAAAATGGCAAAACAGACATGAATTTGCAAAATGTTTTAGTGCTGCCGAAAAAAGTTTTGGCCAAAATTTTTTGCCCAGCTCTGCTCACTATATGGCTCTGTAGGTAAGAAGGGTTTTCATATCTGCAAAACTGAAGCACATAGTCAACTGAATCTAGCTGACACATTTGGATCTATATTTTCAGTGTGTGTTTGGGTATAAGATGTCTTATTTTTGCTGCCAAGCACAGAATGGACTCGGATTACTCTGCGATTAAATTCACAAAGAACATCATCCTTCTTTGAACTTATCGTATGAAGTACAGTTTGGGCCAGCTTTCAGTACTCCTTCAGGCAAAATTCAGAAGGCCTGATTTTCAGAGCTGTTGAGCACCCATCTCTTCAGTTGAAGTCAGTGTGAGCTGTAGATGTTCAGTACCTCTGAAAGTCAGGCCCCAAATTACCTGAATGTGAATTTTTCCCAAGTAAGTAATGCAGGATTTGGCAGAAAATATTTGGGATATGAGATAACACAACAGCTCAGATGAAAGTCTGTTCTACATTGGATTATTCTACACTTTTCTCCCCCCCAAATATAACATATAATACAAAATAAGACTAATCCTCAATTAATGCCTGTGCTGGACACTGTCAATTCATCATTACCATCACTAAAAGCTAGGGTACAAAAGCAAGCAGTAGTAGTTGCTATATTTTGTGCCACACATGCCATGAAAATTAACACTGTATAGCATGGCAAGGCTAAAAAACAGAGGTGTGACAATCCTTTTCACTTCCCTAATAGATGTGCTATATTCTGCAGTATGTTACAGCCATAATACTTCCAGCCTCTCACATTTTGGATAAATAATTTCTATTCTGTTTTCTCACATGGAATCACATTCAGCCTGACTGTAAACAGATGTAACTCCATTTATTTCATAAGGCCCACCTATGCCAGGGCTTAATTTGACTCAGAGTGTTCACAACTAGTTTAAAGAAAACACTAATAATTTGCTTATTCCAAATGTCTGAAATTTCAAAAGGTGATCTTCCTACATAAGAAACAATTCCAAGTTGGTTCATGCACAAATGTGCTTCTTAGCTTTTGAAACTTCTGAAAGATAGTTTCAGGAAGAGAGTTGAATTTTCCCTTCCAAAAGCATGACACCTTTGGGAGAAAAATCATCTTTCTCTCAAGCCAGTTTTTTGTAAATAGAAATAAAATCATCTGGGAAGTGTCCTATATTCTCCATGATGTGCTTGAATGTTAATATTTGCATTGAGCCTTTTACTTAACAGCTGTGTCTGTGAAAAACATGCAGCCTTCCATCTGTCTAGTGGCTCTGCATTATTACACTTCAGTTATTTCACCTAATGATTGGAATACATTTTAACCTGAATTGGCCTTCTTATTCTAGTGCGTGCATGGATGATTATCTTAATGGTGCATTTTGCCAAACAATGCCCTCTTTGGACATCAGTTGGAAATGGTGTGGTTTTGGCATAAAACACCCTTTGCAGCGTAAAGGAATTCTGGGACTGTTCAGTTAAATATTTCAGCCTCTAAAATACTTGTATTAAATATCTTAGCTGTGAATCTACTGAAAAAATGTGAACTTCCTAAGTTCTGACTAGGTCAGAAACCCCATGAGAATGGCATTGCTCCTGATTTGTCAGTACTACTGCTTTCAATACTGTTTAAAAGCAGGAAACTGAGAAGTATTCAACTTTAGAAGGTAGGGGAGGGAGGAAGTGAGCCAGATATCCATAACATAAGAAGCAGATCAGATAGCTATGGTTTAAATTACATCACCTTGTTTAGTGAGTATAATGCCCCCTTTTCATGTTATTGAATTTGTATATAGCTTTTACACATCTATACTCCTCAGACTGCCTTACTATAATAAATAGTTCATACATTTTAAACCTCCTTGAGCATTGCATAACAAGTAATATATTGAACATCCATCCTGGGTTACTAAAATACCGATGACCCATATAAGTAGGTAAATTAGATAGATAGAAAGGGACATATACACACACTCTGACATGAATGCATATACACAAGCCAAACTGTCAGCTATCTTACAGCGGCCAGCACATCCCTCAGCCCGAGCCACTTCCCACAGCCCCCATTGGCCTGGAATGGTGAACCGCGGCCAGTGGGAGCTGCGATCGGCCGAACCTGCAGATGCTGCAGGTAAACAAACCGGCCTGGCCCACCAGCAGATTTCCCTGACGGGCTGCGTGCCAAAGGTTGCCAATCCCTGATTTAGCTGTAAACTTTTGAAAAAACAACCACAATGTTTTGTTCAGTTATGAACATTTCAGAGTTACGAAGAACCTCCATTCCTGAGGTGTTCATAACTCTGAGGTTCTACTGTATATTTGTCTTGTAGGTTGTGACATGGAACAGTCAAATCAAATAAACGATTACCAAATCCAAATAAAAATGTTCACTTCCTTGTTCACAGATCTATACGGAACTGTGAACAAAATTTACCCCTTTGCTCCTTACAAGAGAGAGACAAAGAACCAATGCATACTTAAACTGAAATAAAGTACATATTAGAGCTACAAAATAGAGCAATAAACCTGGCTTATTTGTGGAAATAAAGTAAATGGGCAGCACTAAACATGAAATCCCTTCTGATTTGCTTATAGCACCCTGCTTCATGAGAGTAAATGGAGTGTACTCAAATTAAATGGGAATAGCTGTATGCAAAGAGCATGCCTGAGGAAATGCAGAGAAGGAGGCAGGCAGTTGCCCTTTTGTTCCTTATCGGCGTTTCAAAGACTATTCACAAATTTTACAGTGAAAAAGCAAATTAGATTAATGCACCACCCAAAATAAAAATTTACTACCAAGCATAGCACCTTAAAATCCACTTCTTCAAACCATCCTTCCTGCATTGGTCTACTCTCCAGTGAACTCTTCATGCAAGCCATACCACTTGATATGAGGTCCTGTGTTTTGTCTTGTCTGATACATGGTACACGCTTTGAAACATGGTCTGGATCTTTCCAGTTTTCTCCAGAGCTCCGTTTTGGTATTATATAAACATTGATTAATTATCAACAGTACAGTCTACAGCTGTGGGCAATATCTTGTATAGTGTTCTAATGGCTTTCAAGAAATGCATGAAGATAGTTCCCCGCCCCAAAGAGCTTGCAAACTACTCCATTTACAGACCAAAGGAAAATGGAGATGGGAAAATAATCTTGCATGTGATAGAACTTCACAACTAACTGCTACTATATATATCTTTAATTTTTTGTTTATTAAATAAACCCGCATCTATTTTTTCTTTTTTTAAATAAACCTTTTCTCTCTGTGTTGTATGACACACACACACTCCATGTATGTTAGTCCCTTGCCTATTTTTATTCTTTCCTGTTGTGGTATTCCAACTAACCTAATAACAACCCCTTCCATGTCCTCCTACGTTTGACCCTGACCTTTGCTTTATGTTATGATCACATAGTTTACTACCCCACCCAACAGCCATCCTCTTTCCTTTCCTTCTTCTCCATGCTTTCATCCTAGTCATGTCACACCGTGTAGATGAGGAATGAATGATTCTAGTGCAGAAGAGGTCTGATGACGTAAGTGGACTCCTGAACAGTTCACTTAGTCACTGGACATCACCAGGGTGGGTATATGAAGGCCTGGCTGGTGCAAGCCCCAATGCTAAATCACCACTATACTTATATTCTTCTCAGGACCCGGAGTTCCATAACTATGAAGCACTCCATTATAAAACACATTTCAATATTTTATTACATGCCACTATTTTTAAAACATACAGATGTTACGAGGCACCTGCATCATTTTGTCTTCTGACAGTGACATGACAAATATTGGGGAGCTGGGTTAACATGGAGATTTACTTATTGTGGAACTGATCACATTGGCACATACAACACAAATTGAACATATCTAAAACTTAATTTGAGAATGTTTTAATCCATCAGGCTGGGGTTTGCATGGTAATTTGTAACATAATGAAAAGACAATCATTAGATATTAATAAGGTATTTTGTGTTTCAATTATAGTCTGGTTGAGGCCAAGAGTACTAAAAGGCTAAGATAAGAACTAAATACAGCCTTAGATGATGTAACATAAACTGTCATGACTTCAGGAACATAACTATTTTTGTTACTGTGAAGAACAAAATTTACTTAATAAATGAAAAGGCTTTATTTGTTGATAGGTAGATGTAACTTCTGCAAGGTATATTGCTGGGAAGAATGAATGTGCAAACTTTGGTTATAGGTCAGCTTCAGTTGGTTTGCTCATTTTTATTCAGGTGTGATTTCCCCCCTTCTTTTGCTATATTAAATCCCCCACTTAAGCATGAGAGCATATTAGATCTCAATACCATTGATTCTAAAGATGCAGTGGATATATATACACTATGGACACAATTCTCTTCTTACCTACACCAGTGTCAATCAGGAGTTACTCCACTAAAGGCAACTGAGTTACTGTAATATAATACTAGTTTAAGTGGGAGGAGAGTCAGATCTATTATGAAAATCCTCTTGTATTTTAAAAATCTTGACAAAATGACAAGCTTACTTAATATTACTATTACATTCAACTCCTCAATCTCATTTCTCCACCTAATTCACATTTTGTATTTCCACTTTCCAGGGAGCCACAAACTAACAAAAACAAAATGGCATATCAAACCAGATCACATAGGTTAATGGTATATATAGACACCATTAACCTATGTGATCCCATCCAAGATCCACTGTACATCCCAGTGCTAATAGGATTAGTAAGAAGAAAGAGAATAGGTTCCACAGCATTTAAATTTATTACACCCCCTAGCAAATTGTTCTTAGTTCAAACAAAAGAAATCACATACATATCCATTCTCTATTACTCTTTTTATAATGTACATTTAGGAATCGGCCCAGAGTTTTGCCATCCAATCTTCCTCAGGTACTGCATCAATGTTATTGTTAATATAGGTCTTCCAGATGTTGAACTCATAAGACAGGAAGCACAAACTGATTTGTGTTTAGTTATATTTATTGAAAACATTGTAGAAACATCCTGGGTTGGGGAACATGAATGTTTAATTCACTTTATTCACTTATATAGATTTTCATAAATCTTGCTCTATTGCTGTACAGTATATGGATTCCTTTGTTGATTATTGAAAGGACAAGTATTTTCAGTAGTTATTATGATGTGCATTTTGTTTCTTCAGGTGGCTTACGCATGAAGAGGGGATGATGAGGGGGGATCCTCTTTGATGATGTAGCTGGCCGATCAGCTGTGAGGCAGCTCAGCTGCGTCTACCCCTGATGTTTAGTTTTGACTCTCTGATGTTGTTTTAAATAGTAGTGTAGCATCTTGGATGTGTAACCCCTGAGGAAAGCAGGATGGCCAAAACCTTGGGCTGATTCCTGTATGTATAATAAAAATAGCAGTTAGGAGAATGGATATGTAATTAGGTTTTCTTTTTTGACTAGGAATAATTGCTATGGGAGACAAATATAAATACTACTTTGCTAGATTCTGATCTGTTATATTGTTGTTAATCCAGAGTAACTCCCACCGTCAATGGATTTACAACAGTGTAAATGAGATCAGAATCTGACTACATTTTTTCAGTGTTTGTACCATTTGCTAGTGGCTAGGTACCCAAAGCAAAATGTTTATTTTACTTTTTCTTCCTGATCCTGAACAGCCATAGATTTAACATTGTACAGGATTTTCCCAATGCTTAGAACCATATTGGTGCCATTTTTCATGACTAAGTGGAAAGCTCTCTCTCAAGTTCTTTTAGCAAACTAAGAAAAACAGATCTAAACCAGCCATACTGCAAACTCATTATGTGAGTACTGTTCTGTGTATCAGTGGAGATGCACACACTTCTACCCCCGCTTTCCTAAATTCCTGTTCAAATTATACAATAAAGGAATTTTTAAGTCCATATATTGCTTCTGAAGAAAATAGTATTTTAACTTCTTTATATGAGTTTGAGAAGAATGTTTAGAACTAAAAAAATAAAACCCAAAACCTGGAGGCTGGAGAAACTGAGATAAAAAAAGATCAAAAGAGCTAAGTATGCATAGTTTGGTTACATTGTGACTACTAAGGGAAGGGAACAATAACAACTTCTTATAAATATTTAAATGGTGTAGATGCTAAGATTGAAGATTTATTATTTGGAGTTGCAGAAGAAGGTATAACTAGAGCAGTGAATCTCAACCATGGATCCGGGACCCCCTGGGGGGCTGCAAGCAGGTTTCAGGGGGTCCTTCAAACAGGGCCAGTGTTAGACTCGCTTGGGCTCAGGGCAGAAAGCCAAAGCCCCACTGCATGGGGCTGAAGCCTGGGACCCTGAGCCCTGCCACCAGAGACTGAAGCCAAAGCTTGAGCAACGTAGCTTCGCGGTGGCCCGTTGCATGGGGTCCCAGGCAATTGCTCTGCTTGCTACCCCCTAACACCTGCCCTAGCTTTTATGTGCAGAAAACTATGCATATGCAAGGCCGGGGAGTTTTTATAGCATGTTGAGGGCCTCAGAAAGAAAAAGGTTGAGAACCCCTGAACTAGAGGTAATGGGATGTAATTAATGAAAGAAAATGCAGATTGAATATCAAAGGATTCCCAACAGTGAGGTCTATTAGAATATGGAATAGTTTCCCATGAGAAGTGACAGAAGCTTCATTGCTTAGGACATTAAAGAAAATGGACAAAATCTCAAATGTATTGATGACTACAATCCCTCACTTTCTGGGGATGCAATAGGCCTTTTCCAGCTAAAGTGAAAACAGCTTCTCCTCTTTCCTGTTACACCACTGTTGACATTTCCAAAATGCTGCCCTCACCTATGCTAACAATGTTGGTGTTTGTAGATACCTGAGGGAGGAGTTATCACCCTCAAATCCTGTTGGAGAACAAAAACTAAGGTCTCTAAAATCTGTCTTTTCCTCACTATCTCTGTGACTAAAATTGTTGCCAAGCTCTTTGTTATTTCCATCATTACTAAATCTGGCTGGGAAGAGGCAGGGAAAGGCACCTGGGAAAGTTCAGGATCTCATGTCCTCCTCCACAGGAGCCAGAGTCCACTCATAACTCTTCTATTTCATAACTGGGCTCCCTGCACAGGAGCTGGTGAAGCCCAAGCAGCCAGCAGGTTGGGGAGCCAGGGTGGTGGTTTCCAGTCCTTGGCAGGGGATAGAGCAGGGAGGTGAGCTGGGTGGTTAGGAATGTTGTGTTGCTGCCTGCCAAAGCAACTGAAAGGGAAAGAAGCCTAGGTAGCAACATATACAATGAGGAGGAAGGGGATGGAGGAAGATGTGGTTCTAGGCATGTTTTAGATGGGCTGAGACCCACAATAAAGATCTCGCAAAACTATGAAGGAACAGAAGAACCTGAATTAAAAAAACGGTTACTCACCTTTGTAACTGTTGTTCTTCGAGATGTGTTGCTCATATCCATTCCAATTATGTGTGTGCGCGCTGTGTGCACGATCGTTGGAGAATTTTTACCCTAGCAACACCCAGTGGGTCAGCTGTGGAGCCCCCTGGAGTGGCGTCTTTATGGCGTTGGATATATACCCCAGCCGACCCAGCACCCCCTCAGTTCCTTCTTGTCGGCTACTCTGACAGTTGGGAAGGAGGGTGGGTTTGGAATGGATATGAGCAACACATCTCGAAGAACAAGTTACAAAGGTGAGTAACCGTTTTTTCTTCTTCGAGTGCTTGCTCATATCGATTCCAATTAGGTGACTCCCAAGCCTTACCTAGGCGGTGGGGTCGGAGTGAGACATCGCTGAGTGCAGAACCGCTGAGCCAAATGCGCGATCGACTCTAGACTGCTGTACTAACGCGTAGTGAGCGGCAAAGGTATGAACAGATGACCAAACCGCCGCTCTACAGATCTCATGGATTGGAACCTGTGCCAGGAAAGCGGTCGAGGAGGCTTGAGCCCTCGTGGAGTGGGTGGTGAGGCGTGGCGTCGGGACACCAGCCAAGTCGTAGCAAGCACGAGCAGGACGTGATCCAAGAGGAGATACATTGTGAGGAGACCAGTAGGCCTTTCATCCGGTCAGCCACTGCAACGAAGAGTTGAGTCGTCTTCCTAAACGGCTTCGTACGCTCGATATAGAATGCGAGGGCCCTGCGCACGTCCAGAGAGTGCATATGTTGATCTTGCCGCATAGCGTGCGGCTTAGGATGGAAGACCGGGAGGAAGATATCCTGGTTCACGTGAAAAGCTGATACCACCTTGAGGAGAAAGGCAGGGTGGGGGCGAAGCTGCACCTTGTCTTTATGGAAGACTGTATACGGAGGTTCCGACGTGAGGGCTCTGATTTCAGAAACACGCCTCGCTGAAGTGATGGCTACAAGGAAGGCTGTCTTCCAAGATAGGTAAAGGAGTGAGCAAGTAGCCATTGGCTCGAACGGGGGCCCCATGAGCCTGGAGTGGACCAGGTTAAGGTCCCACGCCGGAACTGGTTGACACAGTTGTGGGTATAGGTGATCTAAGCTCTTTAGGAATCTGATGACCATCGGGTTAGAGAAGACCGAGGAAGCATGTTCTCCTGGATGGAACGCCGAGATAGCTGCCAGGTGTACCCTGACAGATGATATCGCTAGGCCCTGCTGTTTTAGGGATAGGAGATAGTCCAGTATAAATGGTATCAACGCCTGCAAGGGGGGCGTGGCGCGCTGCTCGCACCAACAGGAGACGCGCTTCCATTTGGCTAAGTAGGTGGCCCGTGTGGAGGGTTTCCTGCTGCCTAACAGAACCTGCTGCACGGACTGTGAGCAGAGTAACTCCACCTGAGTTAGCCATGCAGCATCCACGCTGTAAGGTGGAGCGATTGCAGGTCGGGGTGACAGAGTCGTCCGTGGTCCTGGGAGATCAGGTCCGGCCACAGTGGGAGCGTGATCAGAGGCTCTACCGACAACTCCAGGAGTGTGGTGTACCAGTGCTGCCCTGGTCATGCTGGAGCGACCAGAATCATGCGCGCCTTGTCCCTGCGCAGCTTGAGCAGGACCCTGTGGACCAGCGGGAATGGAGGGAAGGCATAGAACAGCTGATCTTTCCACGGCAGTAGGAAAGCGTCTGACAGGGAGCCCTGAGAGCGCCCTTGGAGAGAACAGAACACTTGGTACTTCCGATTGATGCGTGAGGCGAATAGGTCGATCTGGGGAAACCCCCACCTCTGGAAGATGGAGTGGATGATATCTGGACGAATCAACCACTCATGAGTTTGGAATGACCTGCTGAGATGGTCTGCCAGTGTGTTCTGGACTCCTGGGAGAAACGACGCCATCAGATGTATCGAGTGGACTATGCAAAACTCCCATAGGCGAATGGCCTCCTGGCATAGGGGGGACGACCGGGCTCCCCCTTGCTTGTTGATGTAGAACATGGCCGTGGTGTTGTCTGTGAGGACTGCCACACAACGGCCATGTAGGAGACCGCGAAACGCCTGACATGCTAGGCGTACTGCCATCAGTTCTCGTACATTTATGTGCAGAGTTAGTTCGGATGTGGTCCAAAGGCCCTGCATCTGGTGTTCCCCGATATGGGCGCCCCAGCCCAGAGATGATGCGTCTGTGACAAGGTATAAGGAAGGTTGTGGGGCGTGAAACGGTACCCCTTCGCACACCAACGTGTGGCTCAGCCACCAGCTGAGGGAGGACAAGACGGACTCCAGATCCGTGACCACCATGTCCAGGCTGTCCCGACCCAGACGATACACCGTTGATACCCAGGCCTGAAGTGGGCGAAGCCAAAGTCTGGCATGCCTGGTTACGTAAGTGCACAATGCCATGTGCCCCAGAAGGCCAAGGCACGTCCTTATTGTGGAAGTCGGGAAGCTTTGGAGGCTGCGGATGATGTTTGCGATAGTCTGAAAATGAGTGTTCGGCAGGAGAGCGCGGGCAAGTCTGGAGTCTAAGACTGCCATACATTTGGTGAATACTCTCGGAGCCGTGGACAGCCTGAAGGGAAGGACGGCAAATTGGTAATGTTCGTGGTTTACCACAAAACGAAGGAAGCACCTGTGCGGAGGATAAATCGCTATGTGAAAATACGCGTCCTTCATGTCGAGGGCGGTGTACCAGTGTCCAGGATCCAGGGAAGGGATAATGGTCCCCAATGAGACCATGCGGAACTTCAACTTTACCATGAATTTGTTGAGTCCGCGCAGATCTAAAATGGGTCAAAGTCCCCCTTTTGCCTTGGGGATTAGGAAATAGCGGGAGTAAAACCCCCTGTCCCTTAGCTCCGATGGAACCTCCTCGATCGCTCCCATGGACAGGAGCATAAAGACCTCCTGTATAAGGAGTTGCTCGTGAGAGGGGTCCCTGAAGAGGGACGGGGAGGGAGCATAGGGGGGGAGGGGAGAAAATTGGAGAGAAAATCCCCTTTCCACCGTGCAAAGAACCCATCGGTCTGAAGTTATAAGGGACCATGCATGGTGGAAATGAGAGAGATGATCTCGAAATGGAGGGAAAGGATCCTGGGTGGTGACTAGTACACCATCCTCGGGCGCACCTTCAAAAATTTTGCCTGGGTCCTGACGATGGTTTAGGAGGGCCTTGGTTCTGACCGGGTTGGTGGCTGGTGGATCTCCTTCTACCACCTCGTCCACGTCTTCTGTAAAAGTCTTGCCTTGGACGAGGGGGAGGGTAGAACCTTTGAGGCTGTGGTCTAAAGGGCCTGCGCTGGGTACCTGGGACATGCATCCCCAGGGAGTGCATGATGGTTCTGGAGTCTTTTAGGCTCTGTAACTGAGAGTCCATTTTGTCCGAGAACAGGCCCTGCTCATCTGTTGCAGTTCTGGCGGTAAGCCAGACACCTGAAGCCAGGAGATGCGTCACATAGCTATGCCCGACGCCAGGGTCCTAGCAGCAGAGTCCGCTACATCAAGAGAGGCCTGTAAGGAGGTCCTAGCCACCTTTTTGCCCTCTTCCAATAAAGCCCCAAACTCATCCCTGGACTCTTGGGGAATCAACTCCTTAAATTTACCCATGGAGTTCCATGAGTTATAATCATAGCGGCTCAAGGGCGCCTGTTGGTTTGCAGCTCTGAGCTGTAAGCCCCCCTGCTGAGTAAATTTTGCGTCTAAACAAATTGAAGTGCTTGGCGTCTTTAGATTTGGGCGCTGCAGCCTGTTGACCATGCCATTCCCTTGCGTTCACTGAGGACACCACCAGTGAACACGGCTGAGGGTGAGTATACAGGTATTCATACTCTTTAGAGGGAACAAAGTATTTCCTCTCCACCCCTCTGGCAGTAGGTGGGATAGAGGCAGGGGTCTACCATATTGTCTTGGCGTTAGCCTGAATGGTGCGGATGATGGGCAACGCTACCCGGGATGGGGCGTCAGCTGAAAGGATGCTCACCACTGGGTCTTCCAACTCCACTATCTCCTCTGCTTGGAGGTCCCTGTTATGTGCCACCCTACGTAAAAGGTCTTGGTGAGCACGTAGGTCTATTGGGGGGGGACCCGAGGTCATTGGACCCACCACCGCCTCATCTGGAGAAGATGAGGAAGATGCTACAGGGGCTAATGGATCCTGTGTTGGGTCCAATTGCAAGGGGTCCTGATGTTCAGGATCAATTAGACCGGGGTCTGGGGCCTGCGTAGGAGTGGGCGCAGACGCCTCCATACCCCCCGGGGAGGGGACGACTGATGGTGGCCTCTGGTACTTGGGGCTCTGAATGGGCTGAGCGGGAGGCCACAGGTGGAACCCCTTGGGCTTGGTGGTATGCCCACGGGGTCCAGAAAGACCACTATGCAGGCTCCTGGCTAGGGTCTTCGGCATCATCCTGCCAGTGACCCAGGTTGTCCGCTGCTTGGCCCGGTGCGGGATAGGCTGAGCGGGAGGCACCATCCGACTGGGAAGAGCGTGAGGCGGATTGTGAGGGCCAGGGCGGTGCAGAGCATGCCTGCGTTGACTCCGCTGGGAACGGTGCCAAGCAGTGTCGGCCCACAGGAGAGCGGTCTCTGCGCGGTGCTGGGGAGCGGTACCGGGATCGAGAACGGTGCCAATGGTCATGCCGGAACCAAGATCCAGACCTGGATCGCGATGAAGCAGGATCGGCGCTCTGACCGGTGCCAGGAGCGGCATCGGGAGTCCGAATGGTACCGAGGTCCGGGGTGGTGCCGCGAGGCGGAACGGTACCGGGAGGAAGATCTGGGCTGCGAGTACGACCGGTGCCATGACAGAGAACGGTGCCGGGACTGCGAGCGGTGCCGGGACCTACTCCTAGATCGGGAGCAGTGCCGAGAGTCCACGCTCAGAGATGGTGGACGTAATAGGGCTGGCTTGCCCCTAGACTGCACCGCACGGGTGAGATGCGGTACCGTAGCCTGAATCGGTGCCAGTTCTGTAAGGGCAATGAGGTCCCTCGCCATCGCAAACATCTCCGGCATCGATGGAAGACGGGGCTCAACCACGGTGCGGGTCGGGGAGCCAGTCCGCGCTGGACTCAACGGCCCTTCTGCTGGTGCCGGAGTCAACGGTGCCGATATCGGCGCCTGTATCCTCGGTCGCTCCGGTCCTGGATGCGAATCCGAGGTTAGTAAGGGGGGTGCCGGTGCCTGTTGTTGGGAGGCAGCCCCCTCCGGTTTGCGAGGTCTCTTCTGACCTGGGGACAGGGACCAGCGCCGAGGTGCTTGCGGTGGATGCGGTGCCGGCGAAGGCCAGTGCCGTGGGACTCTATCCGCATCTCCTCGCGGTGCAGTACTGGAAGTCGCCGTTGGAGCACTGCGCACCGAGGCACTGAGTGCCGGAACTTGGCGTGCTGAAGGAGGGTCCGGGCTGAGGGCCGCCTCCATAAGGAGCTGTTTGAGTCTAAAGTCCCACTCCTTTTTGGTTCAAGGCTTGAAAGCCTTACAGATCTTGCACTTTTCGGTCTGGTGAGACTCCCCGAGGCACTTTAAACAAGAGTCGTGGGGATCTCCTGTTGGCATAGGCTTCTAACAGGCTGAGCATGGCTTAAAACCCGGACCCTTGGGCATGAGCCCGGGTGGCACGCCGGGAGGAAGGGGGGGAGGGACCCCTTCCAGCCCGCTAACTTCACCTATAAAACTAAATCTATAACTATCAACTACTGTACTACACTAAATCTATAACTATATAACTACAACAATATCTAAACCGGGAAGTAAAAGCTAGGGAGAGTGGAGGACAGCTATGCCGCGCTCCACAGTTCCAACGACCGTCATGGGCGGTAAGAAGGAACTGAGGGGGAGCTGGGTCGGCTGGGGTATATATCCAGCGCCATGAAGGCGCCACTCCAGGGGGCTCCACAGCTGACCCACCAGGTGTTGCTAGGGTAAAAATTCTCCGATGATCATGCACGCGAAGCGCACACACCTACTTGGAATCAATATGAGCAAGCACTCGAAGAAGAACATTATTTTTAATGTTTTAAACATTTTTTCCCCCTGAGAAAGCTATTCAAAGGGAGCACTCTCTGAAAATTGACAATGTCCCTGTAAAAGCAAAGGGTGGTACTGCAGCGTGTGGATGCATTATATAAATAAACTCTGCAGGTTTCACTTTTCAATGAACCGGGGATTCTTCATTGTGACCTCTACAACTGACCAAAGTTTCTCCCACACAAAGGCAGCAAAATTGGTTTACAACACTGTATAAATGTGCTCATAACTTTAGCCCCAGTATATTTGTGCTGACATAATCTACCATGGACTTCAAATACAGTCTTCACACAACCTAATCCATTTTTAAATGCCTGCAGCCAAAACTATGGGAGGTAGCATCCTCAACCTGACAAACAATTTGTTCCATCAAAATTAGCACAAACATTACCTGACTTTAAGGAATTTATAAAAAGGCTTTTGAATCCAAAGACAAAACTTAAATAATCACTGTTCAGTGATTTTAGTGGGAGTGTCTTCTATTATATAATTTTTTTTTATGGTACTGAAGGATACTGTTGTATGACTGCATGTTTGCTAGGACCTGAACAAAAGGAGATGTGTGTCTCATGAGGCTTTTCTGGTGATTAAATGTCTTAAATAATGTGAATTAAGATAGCTGGACAGGGAACACATCTTTGGACTGCATGTCCCATTTTATTGTATTTGCCGTGTATGTTCACTGATACCAAAAGGGTTAAGAAGGTAAAGTATAATTACTTTATACTATAGGCAGAACAAATAGTTGCCTACGGTAACTATTTTATTTGTTTATTGTCTGTGCGACTGTGGGCTGTGAAGTGTGTGTGTGTGGGGGCAGGGGTCAGTAATTTTCTACTTGCTTAAGGGCAGTGGGAATGCTTACGTTGCTCTTGAGTTTATTATCCTGCTCTTGTGCTTCCTAGAATGGAGATACTATGCTGAAACTTCAGAAGGAAAACATTGAGATTTAATAGAGCTGATGAGGTGATATGGCAGATTATTTTTTTCCTCTATGATGGAAGACTTCATTATATTTCCAGGAGGGCACCCTCTGCTTCAACAAACAGAGAAACTCTCTATAATAGAAACACATCTTACATAATAAATGACTCATTTGTGCTGCACAATGTTCCATTATAAGAAAATGCTCCTGCAAGTAAAACACAATAGATTCTAACATTGCTCAGCTTTGATTATTAGTGCTTAAAATTGCTGCCAATCAGCAGTTTCAGTACCTGACTGTAACATGTTTTAGAAAGAGTGGAGGTGTTAAGGAAAGACAGACAGGAAAAAAACCTGCAACTTGTCTTTAAAACAGTCCTAATATAAAAACAAACATTTGCCTATCAGGAGAGGAGTAGGAGGCATTGTTATAAGGCATGGTTATGTTACTGAAGATCTTAAATTTAAAAATTTCACAGGGAAATTGAAAACTAATTTAAAGAACTATGATATTTTCAATTACAAGGTTTGCTAAATCAAACTTGTTATAATGGTCATGTTATTTGTAACTTTTATCAGAATGAGTGAACGATTTTTATTAAATTGACAAACTCCAAAGAATATTAAATATAGCGGTAAACTGATTATGTTCTATTTACATATATTGTCTCATTAATTAGTTTCTGAAGAAGAATTGCACAAGATAGATGAAAAGAAATTCACTATTTCACCAGCAAACTACTTATACCTTTGATGAGATTCACAGTGGAAACGTTCCCTACCTTCTGTTTTCCTCCTATGTATATTGTAAAACTGAACAAACTACTTATTAACAAAAGGAACTATTTTTCCACCCACTTTCCCCTGAATCTGAGCCTTGTTAGATCCAAGATGAAGTGGGAACAGATGGTAGTGCAGGGGAAAACTTGGAAAAATTGCCAGGGCTTGCACAGTATCCTAACCTTCACTTAGAAACAGCACAGGCTAAAGTTGCTGATATATTTAAAAGGTGTTTTGTATTACCATCAAGAGCAGGATAAACAGTTTGTGCATCAGGCCAGACAGCAGGTGAGGCAATCACAATCCACAGGAGATAATGTCAGTGCAGGACACTCATAAAACAAGCATCACCTCAGCAGAGAATCCAAAGGTAGTGAAGTAACTTGTTGCCACATTAGACACATGACTGCGGGATATCAAGTATTGTTAACTTCCAATAGGACATCTGGCAGAAGACAGCAATATTAAAAGCATAACAGTAGGTTTTGAAAAACCAGCAACAACCATAGATGTTCAAGGACTCAGTGACTAATAAGGCCATTACCATTATTCAAAGTGGGAAGAAAAGGATTCTAGAAGGCACGAGCCAATAGAAGAAATTGACCTATATGAGTACAGTAGCTGAGCATTTCCATCCTCACACAACACAGCCCCCTCCCCCCCGTAAAAACAAAAACAAACCCCAAACCAAAAAACAACCCAGTACAATACAAAGATTTTTGAGGAGCTCAGTACGTATCCTGGACATGTTGAACACTTAACCATATAGGGGATGGGGAAACAAATTACAATATACATAGTTTTCATACAATTTGCTTATTGAACACAACGTATTACTAATACTATTTCAAAAAGAACTAGTCATCTAAGAGTTGTCATTTGGGTTTACAGTTGCACCAGCTTGCACCAAATTAATTTAATATATGCAATAGAATTTTATTACTCCCAGGAGCTATAGAGCAAATTCATACACACAGCTTAGCATCATCAAGAAAAAAACATGCCAAGATAACAGTCATTCAATTCCTTTGCAGTGTTATGAAAATGTGATTGCAAATGTCATGTTTTATGTGTATGAGTAACCATCCTATTGTCAAACACCCACAAAAAACTGCCTAACTGTAGGTATTTGGTCCTACTATTTATATTATATAGCAGATGTTTGCAAAAGACAAGCTGGGAGCATGTATTTGAATGAATTTTGAAGCTTTTCCCAGTACACATTCCTCCAAATCAATCATATACATGAATTTATTGTTTCAGACTTGAGGTTATTTACATATATACCCACATGTGGATGTATACATTTGGGGTTCTTTATATATAAAACATCTCAAAATGCAACTGAAAGGAATTTCTTAGATATGCTAATCACCTCTATATATAGACTACATAACTAGTAGCTGAAAGAACTGTAACTCAAGCTGCCTGCTAGAAATCTTTAAAGATTCCCATAATAACTAGGCAGGCAAGAAATACCTGGTTCCTAATATAACTATCATATACATCTGCAGAGAATAATAGACAGGTTCAGTCATTTCACGTTGGCTGTAATCTTTGAAGATCTAACACAGCTGTGTGCAACCAAAAGTCCAATATACGTACTACACTGGAACAGCTGAACAAAATGACTTGTTTGCAAACTTTTCAAGATCACAAATGTAAAGTACTGAAAATAGTTAGATAGATTAAATTTTGGGCCTTCGATTGACTTCCTTTAAATTATAGGAGTGCAAAATAAATGAAGTATCTTTTGAAATTCTTACTACTGGAAAAAATTGCAAAGCATTAATTACAATCTGGATTAGGCTCTACTATTTAAAACATGGGAAACTGTTGAGTTAAGGGCTGAAAAGTGGCTATATTGATCTCATCTCTTTCTAAAGCGAAGATACTTGGGGGAGGAGGTAATAGTCCTGGGTCTGAATGAGAAGGAACCTGCTGGTAGGGAGAGTCAGAGCCAGAAGTGTGTGAATGAGAGATGGGAAGTGTCACTTCCCAGTCTAATCTCTGCTGGACCCAGTCTCCTCTCCCTCAATGCTACTATGCTGGCTCTGCCCCACACATTACTAGTGCAGTGGCATTCGAGCAGAGATAGGAGCCTTGGAAGAAACAAATACTATCTAAAAATAAAGTGTGAATGAAAATCTTTTAAAAAACACTGTGTGGTGTATTCTGCAAAAGCTTTTCATATTTTCAAAAATAAGAGGGTTGGGAGAAAAGTGGAAGAAAAAATATGCATTTTAGATCTGCATACCTTGTTTTGATGGGTTTAAGTATTATTTTCATGTAGTTTTGGGAATCCTGGATTCAAAAAGGCAACTTAATAAGATGAAGTGAAAATAAGTCCCAGACCATAAGGACTCTTATGACATTTAAGCCATAGTGTGTGATAATGTAATACAACCCACCCAACCCCACAAAGCAGTAGCATCTGAAGGCATTGTGCCTAGATTGTGCTTGTTGCATAAAGGGGTCAGTCTATGGCCTCGTATGCATCTCACTCCTTTTGCAGAATCAAGCACTAACACCTATTCTAAATTATCCTGGACATTGCACACTGGGAATACAAAGACTGTGGTTGACCCCTGTGCAGGGGTGAGTGTGAATGGGTTCTCTGAGCCTTCTGCACTTTCTTCCACCATCATTTACTGGAGTGTAAAATTGGTACATTCCATTGAGTAAAAGCCCTGTGGGACAAGTACTGTCTCTATATCTTAAAAGCATGATTTCTAGAAAAAAAACATCACTATCGGTATTATATCATGTCCAAATCCACCACAGCCCTTCAGGAAAGGCCTGATTGAAATGCTAGTGAAGTAAGTGGAAAGATTCCTATTGATTTTAGTGGGCTTTCAATCAGGCCCCAAATGTGTAAAATGTTAGCAGAGAACCAAACCTTCTTAACAAGCAAAAATGTATCCATCCATATGATCACAATGCAAAATTTGGGTCAGAGTAGAACTCCCAATGAGGGACATCAACATGGCTGCCTCTTCTAAAGTTATCTGCCTACATTTAAAATACTGTCACTAAACCAGCTCTGATATCTATTAACTTTTAACTACATATATTTGTTATAAGTCCATATTCACAGAGCTCAACTTTGGCTAATTTGACTCAGGCAACAGCATGTGTGTTGTCAGAACAGAAACCTACAGAAACTAGAGAAAAACTCCTAAACATCTGGAAGGAGTTCCACAGAAAAGAAGGCAGAATCCTCTGAGCTCTTAAGTTATCCGAAAGAAAAATAATTTTCATCAAACTCCAGTCATTTTTAACAGGAAAGTTTCTTACCAATAACTTGAGTTCCCAGAGAATATTACTTACACAAGTCCCACAATCTTGGAAGCACTTCTCAGCACCAAAAGTCCTGCAATCATTTGAAAAGCAATTGCAACTTTTGCAGTCAGAAATGAATGTTCTGAGAGAGTCTAAAGGGCTGTGCTTCCAAACATTCTCAGTTCCTTTTAACTATTTTGAAATATAGCACAGGAGGTAATATTGTCTGAGAATGCCAGTTGCTGGTAAGTAACTGGTCAAAAACTGTTCATTTTCCTTCCAGAATTGCCTCTGAAGATGGCACTCTTGGGAGATTAAGCAGTAAAAATAGCCATAGGAAAAGAACTTAGGAATTCTTAATTGAATGTAGATTGATGGACTACTCTCTAAAAATAGAGAAAAAAAGCATCCCATCTAGGCCCAGACTACAGAGAGCAAAGCTGAATAACCATATAGCAGCTGTACAAAATTCAGCAGTATATGGTTTGCATTTTTCAGTCAAGCTGTGGAACCTGCCTTTGCTCTACAAGAGTAGACTGACACTGCTTAGTGGGACACCTACCTGGTCATAGCAAATCTGAGCGCAGAGCGAGATTCATTTTGAAAATCTCTGCAGATTGTGATCCATATTGAAAATATCTAAACAGAGATTATTTCCTTCCTTGAGTTTCCTTCCTTGAGTTCGTTTCAAAAATAATAAACCACTGATTTTTGAAAATATCTGTTCTTGTTCAAATTTTTCAAATGGTAGCCTACAGCACTTAAAACTTCATTTGTGCAGTCACAGAATCATAGAATCATAGAATATCAGGGTTGGAAGGGACCTCAGGAGGTCATCTAGTCCAACCCCCTGCTCAAAGCAGGACCAATTCCCAACTAAATCATCCCAGCCAGGGCTTTGTCAAGCCTGACCTTAAAAACCTCTAAGGAAGGAGATTCCACCACCTCCCTAGGTAACCCATTCCAGTGCTTCACCACCCTCCTAGTGAAAAAGTTTTTCCTAATATCCAACCTAAACCGTCCCCACTGCAACTTGAGACCATTACTCCTTGTTCTGTCATTAGGTACCACTGAGAACAGTCTAGATCCATCCTCTTTGGAACCCCCTTTCAGGTAGTTGAAAGCAGCTATCAAATCCCCCCTCATTCTTCTCTTCTGCAGGCCAAACAATCCCAGTTCCCTCAGCCTCTCCTCATAAGTCATGTGCTCCAGCCCCCTAATCATTTTTGTTGCCCTCCGCTGGAGTCCTTCCAATTTTTCCACATCCTTCTTGTAGTATGGGGCCCAAAACTGGACACAGTACTCCAGATGAGGCCTCACCAATGTTGAATAGAGGGGAATGATCATGTCCCTTGATCTGCTGGCAATGCCCCTACTTATACAGCCCAAAATGCCGTTAGACTTCTTGGCAACAAGGGCACACTGTCGACTCATATCCAGTCTGGCTTTCCCAGGGAAGCTTTGTGATTCTGGGAAGAAGAGTGGGAGATTAGTAGATGAATTCAAGAGAAATTGTAAAAATACATTCTCACCCTAAATTTATCCTTAAAGTAACACCATCTCCTTGTTGTTGATGTCGGTGAAAGATCAATCTGCCATAAGTGCCTGAATTTCTCTTACCTACCTCGTGGAAATAATTTAAACCAATAATGCAATTTGGGAGAGACGGTATAAAGAGCACTCCCCATAGGCTCAAACTATGCAGATAGAAGTCTGGTAAGAATTAAATTTAAGAACACATGAAGCTGAATGATTATGCAGGATAAAGATAAAAATGAATCATCCCTATACGAAATCATTTAGAATGTATGCAAGTCGAAGATTCTTGTAGTGTAGGGATACTATTGCTGTGGCTGCTAGATAAATGAATCTAGATGAAAGATGAACAAGATTTCTTCAGGGAGAATCAGTAGTTCGGAATAAAAGACACTGAGCAAGAGCAAGGCACATTTTGTTATTAATTGACATGGAAACGCATTTCCACTTGAAAGCATAGGTCATCATTTTAGACAAATTAGGCGATTTCAGAAGAATGTGCTTAACCTTTTTCAGAGAACCAGACTGAGTTCTAGAAAAGGTCTAAACCTCCACCCAGGCTAGATAAAGTGAACCTAAATCTGGATATAGAATTTCACCTTGCTCATGGACTAGGAAATCTGAAAGATAAGAGCA